>NC_057811.1:445862515-446462515 GCF_018294505.1 Triticum aestivum | reverse complement strand
AAAGGTAAAGTAAGGAGCCAATCATGGAGCGATATACCATTTGATCCACCGCTTTACCACTGGGATATATGTCAAGTTGGCATTTGACGGGCATTGGAGTGGAAGCCGGCTTGACATCACTTAGCGTGAATCTCTTGAGCATGTCTTGAGTGTATTTGGCTTGGTTGATGAAGGTTCCTTCTCTTTGTTGCTTGACTTCGAACCCGAGAAAGAACTTCAACTCTCCATCATGGACATCTTGAACTTGGAGGTCATGAGTGCGGCAAATTCCTCATTGAAAGCTTTGTTAGGGGAACCAAACATAATATCATCAGCATATAGTTGGCACACAAACAACTCTCCTTTGACCTTCTTAGTAAAAAGAGTGGGGCCGATTTTCCCAATTTCAAAACCGTGATCTTGCAACAACTTGGTAAGGTGGTCATACCACGCACGTGGGGCTTGCTTAAGGCCATAGAGTGCCTTATCGAGTTGGTACACATGATCGGGAAAATAGGGATCCTCGAACCCGGGGGGTTGCTTGACATATACCAACTCATTAATAGGACCATTAAGAAAAGCACTCTTCACATCCATTTGTTGCAACTTAAAGCTACGATGAGAAGCATAAGCAATCAACATGCGAATGGATTCAAGGCGAGCAACGGGAGCAAAGGTTTCACCGTAGTCGATACCCTCGACTTGGGAGTAGCCTTGTGCTACCAAACGAGCCTTGTTGCGAATGATAATTCCATGAGCATCTTGCTTGTTCTTGAATATCCACTTGGTTCCAATGACATTGTGGTTCCCCATTGGCCTTGGCACCAATCTCCACACCTTGTTGTGCTCGAAGTTGTTGAGTTCTTCATGCATGGCATTAAGCCAATCCGGATCCTCGAGCGCCTCATAAACCTTCTGTGGTTCAACACAAGAGACAAACGCATGATGTTCACAATAGTTTGCTAATTGTCTACGAGTGCTTACCCCCTTTCTTAAGCTTCCAAGCACATTTGTCATGATATGATCTTTGGTGGATAGCTTGGAAGCAATCTTAGCGGCACGACGCTCCAGTTCCTACTCAGGCGTGAGTTGAGGAGCGGAAACTTGATCATCTTGAGCGTCGTCTTGAGCTAGTTCTTGATCTTGAGCTTGCTTTTGATCTTGAACTTGCTCGGAGGAGAGAACTTGACCTTGGGCATCACTTGGTGATTCAACACCATCTTGAGGATGATCTTGCCCTTGGTCTTGTTCACGAGGTTGAGGGCCTTCACTTTGTTCTTCGGAAGCGTGTGGGCCTTGGTTTGGTGATGGCTCCACTTGAGTGGAGCATTGTCCTTCTCCTTCGGCCACAAGGGGTTCCTCAATGGGTAGGATAAAACCGACTCCATTCTTCTTATGGCTTGGGGAGGAATTTCATCACCTACATCACAAGTGCCACATTGCTCCACTTGGGAGCCGTTATTCTCATCAAACTCCACGTTACACGTCTCCTCAATAAGTCCCGTGGACTTATTGAGGACACGGTAAGCATGAGAGTTTGTAGCATAACCAACAAATATGCCCTCATAAGCTCTAGCCTCAAATTTAGACAACCGAACACCTTTCTTGAGAATGAAACACTTACACCCGAACACCCGGAAGTACTTGAGGTTGGGCTTGTTACCGGTGAGAATCTCATATGGAGTCTTGTTCAAGCCTTTGCGGAGATAGAGCCGATTGGATGCATGACACGCGGTGTTGATGGCTTTGGCCCAAAAGGTGTATGGAGACTTGAACTCTGCCATCATGGTCCTTGCTGCATCCATCAACGTCTAGTTCTTCCTCTCTGCTACACCATTTTGTTGAGGGGTGTATGGTGCGGAATATTGATGCTTGATCCCCTCATCACTAAGAAACTCATCCAAGGTGTAGTTCTTGAACTCGGTGCCGTTGTCACTTCTTATTGTCAAGATCTTTGCATTGTGTTGACATTGGGCTTCATTTGCAAAGTCAGTGACGGTTTGTTGGGTCTCGCTCTTCCTCTTGAAGAACTATACCCAAGTGTATCTTGAATAATCATCCACAATCACCAAGCAATACTTTCTACCCCCAAGGCTATCAAAGGATGGAGGCCCAAAGAGATCCAAGTGACAGAGCTCCAAAGGCCTCTTCGAGTAAATGATAGTCGTGGGAGGGTGAGCCTTTTCATGTAGCTTTCCTTCGATACAAGCACTGCAAGCACGATCTTTAGCAAAACTAACATTTGTTAGTCCACGGACATGGTCCCCCTTGAGAAGACTTTGCAAAGATCTCATATTGACATGGGTTAAACGGCGATGCCAAAAGCCATCCCACGTCAACTTTAGCCATTAGGCATGTCGCGGTCTTAGTGCGTCGCTTCGAAAAGTTAATCACATAGAGACCGTTCTCGACATGCCCAACAAAGGCTACTTTAAGAGTCTTGCTCCACAAGAGGGCCATGGTATCAACATCAAAGAAAGTGGCAAAGCCCATGAGTGCAAGTTGACGAACGGAAAGTAAATTGTATGAAAGGGACTCAACAAGCATGACCTTCTCGATCGTGAGATCATGAGAAATGACAACCTTGCCAAGTCCCAATACCTTAGAGGACGAGGCATCACCCCACTCGACATTGGTGGGCATAGATGGAATCTTGTGAACGTCCACCACCAAGTCCTTGCTTCCGGTCATATGATTAGTGGCTCCACTATCGAGCAACCATGATCCCCCACCGGAAGCAAACACCTACAAGAGATCAATGCTTGGTTTTAGGTATCCATTTTGTAATGGGTCCTTTGATGTTAGTAACAAGGGTCTTAGGCACCCAAAAAGACCATTCAATGTACTCATAAGAAGAGGTCCATCACTCGCACGACATAACACATAAGAAGGGTTAAAGTCGCCGGCTTTGTTGGGAGGGGTAGCATTGCCCTTCTTGGCATCACTACCCTTCACATTGTTCTTCTTCTTCTCCTTAGAAGCACCTTCCCCCTCCTTCACAAAGGTTTGCTTGAGAGGAGGAGGTCATTGGCCTTGTCATTCTTCTTCTTGGACTTGGGCGCATACCTTGGCCACAACTTCCTTTTGATTTCTCAAAAGGTCATTGAGATTCTTCTCGCATTGTATGCAAGACACAAGGCCTTTCTCAAGTTGCTCCTTCAACTTTGCATTCTCCTCAACAAGATGCACATGCTCACAACACGGGTGAGGGAGTCCTGGACTAAGGGGTCCTCGGGCGTCTGGCCTATTATCCATGGGCCGGAGTGGTGGGCTGTGAAGACTTGAAGGCCGAAGACTGTACCCGTGTCTGGATTGGACTCTCCTTGGCGTGGAAGGCAAGCTTGGCGACCAGCTATGAAGATTCCTTCTTATGTAACCGACTCTATGTAACCCTAGATCCCTCCGGTGTCTATATAAACCGGAGGGTGTAGTCCGGATGGCATATACTCATTACTATAGTCATACAGGTTAGACTTCTAGGGTTTAGCCATTACGATCTCGTGCTAGATCAACTCTTGTAACACTCATCTTCATCAAGATCAATCAAGCAGGAAGTAGGGTATTACCTCCATAGAGAGGGCCCGAACCTGGGTAAACATCGTGTCCCCTGTCTCCTGTTACCATCGATCCTAGACGCACAGTTCGGGACCCCCTACCCGAGATCTGCCGGTTTTGACACCGACATTGGCGCTTTCATTGAGAGTTCCACTGTGCTGTCGACGAAAGGTTCGATGGCCCCTTCGATCGTCTATAGTGACGCTGTCCAAGGAGAAACCTTCCTCCATAGACAAATTTTCGTATTCGGCGGCTTCGTACTGTGGGCCAATTCGCTTGGCCATCTGGAGCAGATCGATAGCTACGCCCCTGGCCACCAGGTCAGATTTGGAAGCTTGAACTACGTCGCGGATATCCGTGGAGACTTGATCTTCAATGGATTTGAGACCACAGCGATCGCTCCTCCTCGCTCCGATGAACATGACTTAAATCTGTCATCGGACCAGGTTCAGGAGATGGTTCCTATAACTGCTACGGCCTTAGATTCGGAGCAGATTGCACCGTCCAAATCCATCGAGTCCGCGGCGTTGGAGCCGCACACAGACTCAACACCAGGGAATATCTGCGTCAATAGAATTCCGGAATCGTTTCCGGCTACAAACTCTGAACCGCATACGCCTGCAGACACCGAGCTGGATCGGTTATCGATCTTCGAGTTCAGCGCCGCAGACATCTTCCAACTCTCGCCCTTCGGCGATATGCTAAATTCAAATAAAAACATGTCCCTGGCGGGGGACTCATAGCCGAACAAGCAGAGATGTACGGGCCAAGACTCACAGCCAAACTATGTTCGGTTCGGCTAGAGGCTGATAATGGAGAATTTCGCTTCCCCTCCGCCACCCACTTCATAGCCACTGTCGAGGACTTAACTGACATGCCTGGTTATGGCTCCGAAGACATTGACGGCATAGACGACGATGCCGACAAGGAGCAAGGCCAAGACCCACCAGTCACCGGACGTGGGACGGCCACCCCTTCGTATGACGTGTACATGGTTGATACACTTAAAAAAGCTCGCGACGATGACAAAGGAGATCCAGTTGAGAATAAAACTCCTGAGACACAGTCTAAGTACCGGCGCCCTAAACACCGCTCCAAGTCACATCGCAGCAACACTGGCACCGGAGAAAATAGTACTCCGGATGACGCCAAAAACAATGAAGACCCTGTTGGAGCAAGATCCGAACAGGAGGAACAGGAAAACAGGCAAACCAGCCCCGATGAACAGGCCCTGCCCAGCGACAATTCGGAGGACAACAACTACCTTCCGCACTCCGAAGATGAGGTAAGCCTTGGCGACGAAGAGTTCATCGTACCCGAAGAGCCCCTCGAGCAGGAGCGCTTCAAGCGCAGGCTAATAGCTACTGCAAGGAGCCTGAAAAAGAAGCAGCAGCAGCTTCAAGCTGACCAAGACCTACTCAACAATAGATGGACCGAAGTCCTGATCGCCGAAGAATACGGCCTTAGTGGCTTAGCCAAAAGCTACCCGAAGCATAGATTGCTACATCAGTTCAACAACGAGGCGTTGGAGCCCGTACCATCATCACACAATGCGGCAGGTCGCCGACAACTCTGTCCGGATAAAGGGGCAACTCAAGACGAACACCAGACCGCCCCACCTCACCGTAAAGGCAAGAATAACGCAGCTCACGATTGTCCAGACGACCTGCAGCGGGACTTGGACAGTAGATCAGGACACACAAGACCGATCTACGGATCGCAAAGGCATGCCTCGACACGCGATGATGGCTACCTATTCGCACGTGACAAACGTAGCCACGCCCGAGCCGAAAAACCGCAAATGGACTCCTTCGGAGTTATGTCACAGTGTGGCCCAACATAGAGGCGCCGCACACCCGCTTTGCTTCACCGATGAAGTAAAGGATCATGAATTCCCCGAAGGATTCAAACCCGTCAATATTGAATCATACGACGGAACAACCGATCCCGCGGTATGGATAGAAGATTTTATCCTCCACATCCATATGGCCCATGGGGACGACCTCCACGCCATTAAATACCTCCCACTAAAGCTAAAAGGGCTAGATCGGCATTGGTTAAACAGCATGCCTGAAAATTCCATAGGCAGCTGGGAGGATTTGGAAGAGGCCTTCCTCGACAACTTCCGAGGAACATATGTCCGGCCACCGGATGCCGATGACCAAAGTCACATTGTCCAGCAGCCCAAAGAGTCAGCCAGGAAGCTCTGGACTCGGTTCTTAGTCAAAAAGAACCAAATCGTCGACTGTTCGGACGCGGAAGCCCTTGCGGCTTTCAGACACAGTGTCCGGGACGAATGGCTTGCACGCCACCCCGGTCAAGAAGGACCTAAATCCATGACAGCCCTCACTGCTCTGATGACCCGCTTTTGCGCGGGAGAAGACAGCTGGCTCGCTCGTAGAAGCAACAGCGCTAGTGACCCGGGCACTTCCGAAATCCGAGACGGCAACGGCAAGCCACGAGGAAGCAAATACAACAGTCACAATGATAATGAAAGATCACGCAACACATCGGTCAACGCCGGGTTCAGCAATCCCAAGCCCGGCCAACAAAAGAAGCCATTCAAGGCGAAACAAGACGAACCATCCAACCTAGACAGGATATTGGACCGACCCTGCCAGATTCACGACCACCCCAATAAACTAGCTAATCATACTAATAGAAACTGCTGGGTCTTTAAACAGGCCGGCAAGATCAACGCTGAACACAAGGGGAGGAGGCCGCCAGGCGACAGGGATGACGGAGAGGTTCACCAACGAAATACCGGGGGTCAGAAGCAGTTTCCACCGGAGGATCAACTACTCCCGGAGCGAAAATAGCAGTCCAGCTTCCGCCGCCCACCTCGTACACCTGCAAAATTCGTGTCGCGCATACATCACTACGCACTCAAAATAACATGGGCATTGGCGGAAGCACACTACGGACAAGCCTGCAAGCATCCCCGTAACATTTTTTATCCATTTTCTCTTTATTTATTCCTTCACTATCCCTTAGAAACAGGTGACGAACAGGACAAACATTTGAAACTGGCTCTATCGGAGTTCGGATCCGTACACTCACCTAAGGGGCTATTTCAATCAAGGATTCCCCCCGCCGAGGACTGGCGGCGCAGACGTGCGACAGGAGGTCCAAAATAACTTTTTGTAGACTGCACTCTCTATTTTGAGCCTGTACTATGCCTATTCCTCCGCCCCCGACCCCGAGCATGTCAAATAGCTGGGAGGGCGGCTTTTATATATAATAAGTAATCATTGGCATATCACCCAGCTCCTAGTAAACAATATCCGAATTAATCATCCGTGTTGTTTTGCCATTAAAAAAGGCTCCCATGGTTGTTTCACAGATATACCTTGGCATAACCGGCCAAGGGCTCGGTATGGGAACAAATGAGTTGCCAGCAAAAGCCCGAACAGCTCTACAACGTACTTCGGCGTCGCAAGTTTGGCCTTATATGCATCAGCTCCGAATCATTGTCTTGGGTCAATAGTTGGGTTGCCCGGCTCCTGTGCTTGCTACCCTACGTTCCGTTCTATCGGCTAGGGTAGTAAAGGGAGAACTACTGCGATTGTGCTTCCGGTTCATCTGGTCAAGTACCTCAGTAGAGAAAGCCGAAAACTGACTGTCATGATGCGGCGAGAGCTGGTCAACCACTTGACGACTTAATGGAATCTTTAGTGATTCTTCGTGTCACACGAGGGATCTTTTTCAGATCAAATATGTAAGGCACCATACGCCGCATACATACCAGGGGCTATGTCGTAGTCCCACCATAAAACTCCTATGGCTAAGTGAAAGTGTTAACGCCCTATAGTCTGATTGCCTGGTTCGCCGCATTATCACCTCCTTCATGGACCAAGACATTGGATAAAGAGTGATTAAATGCTTTTCCAAACACCCCCATACATCCTACGAGGGGGCTGAAGCCGACGACTGGAAAACTTTCAGATTATATTAAAACGGCCGCACATGAGGAATTCAAGCTTTCGAGCAAAACATAAAAATAGATTAACTATAAAATTGTCTTTTACAACTCTCATACACCTCACTCGAACATTATGTCTTTTGAGCACTGACCCTCTATCAAGCGGGCGGCCTCTAGGACGTCTTCAAAATAATGCTCCGGTCCTGGATGGTCCTTGCCTTTTTGTGGACTCTTCGTCGCAACATCGATGGCCTTCATCTTCCCCTAGAATGTCTTGACTCGGGCAAAAGCCATCCGTGCACCCTCAATGCACGTTGACCGCTTCACAGCGTCGATACGCGGCACCGTGTCAACAAGCCTTTGCACCAAACCGAAATAGCTATTCGGAACATGCTCGGTTGGCCACAACCGGATTATGACGTTCTTCATGGCAGCGCCGGATATCCTATGAAGTTCGGCCCATTGGGACATCTGTTCATTGAGTAACAGAGGGCGCTTTGATGCACCAAACTGCGACCAAAAAAGCTTCTCCGTTGCATACCCATCCCGCGCTTGGTAATACTGCGCCGCATCAGAAGAACTCTTTGGCAGGTCTAAAAACTCGTCCGGAGAACTCCACACTTGGTTAAGCTGAGCATAGTTCGGATCACCGGACTTGGTTTGCAGCAGAAACAGCTTACCAGCCGCAATCTCCCTAGCTTGCCAGATCTCCTCATGGGTTGCTCTGGATTCCGATCGCGCTTCTCTCGCCTCTTGTAAGGCCTTGTCCAGTTCAGCCGTTAAGGCTTTACTCTCCTTCTCCAGAAATTCACAGCGGCCAGTAGCATTCTCCAGTTCGAGCGTCATCATGGATATCTTCTCCTCGTCTTGGCGCCGTGCAGCTTGTTCGGCTTTTAATTCAGCCGATGCCTTTTCGGCAGCCGCATTGCTACACCGGGCCTGTTCCTTGGCCCGGGCCAGCTCCGCTCAGAGAACCTCAACTGCGGCAGCACCATATGCAGCCACGCATATTCCAGCATACAGATTTTAGCATCATGCTTATACCACCAAAAATGTATGGGGATTGCCCCAAATACATACCTTGCGACTTGTCAAGACGCATATTGATTAACGCAAGGTCATCCCCTGCTACATCAAGCTTCCGCTGCAGCTCGACAATATCCATAGTCTGGGAAGTAGCTAAGGGGGAAACAGCCTTCGTTCAAATTCATCAGGCCAGTCCTTGAGTAATCCTTTTTTATCCTCCGTTTCGCTTCCCAGTGGAAGCCAACCCGACACTACAAGAAATATGTCAACTTGTGACCTTCTCTTAGTGACCCCAGCTAAATTGGTCGTAAATCCACGGCCATTTCGCTTGGAAGGGCTCAAACCTTGAAATTGCTTATACCAAATGGTCACAAAGCAGACAAGAGTGGCCAATGACCTTATTTCTACCTGATTACGACCAATATAAATGGTCATGAGGTTGTGAACATGGATGCATTGGTACTTATTGCTATGACTAGCCGCCACCTCATCAGTTTTGCCTATGTGTCATGTCCATGTGTTAATTTTTGCCCTAGGTTGTGAAGCAACCTATATTTCTGTCATTCCCAAAATTCCCAAAAAAATTGGGCATTCTTTACTATCCAAATCATTGCCTCATGACAATATTCAACTCCATTTGCCTGGTAAATCTTCCTCGGCAAATTTCCAAAGTTTTTGTTCAACTCGAACTTTTGTGAAGGAAGTACTAGCTAGGCATATGCTCATGAGCTTAATTTTTGCCACATCTTCTATATTCCCAAATCATTGCTCTCCACAAAATTTGAGCCCCATCTAACAATACATGTGAGTGTGGCTTCAACATTCATATTTCTGTCCAGTGTGGTACGTTGCAAAGCAAGTGACACCTAGGCTCCTCCATTTGAGCTGCAAATTTTCCAAGATAGTGTCCTTAGTAGATGATGATCCTCGGCCAAAACTCCGGCCCATTGGCCATGTGCATTTTCCGTACCACTAATCAAACACTTGGGTGCTAATTCATGTTTGAGCATTGTTCGGTCTCCTCGTGAGATTCTTCTATTGTTAATTTCTTCCAAGCATCTACCTGGGGAGTGCCAAACCTACTAGACATGCCTAGGCTTCCCAGAACGCATGGCAACGCCACGGTCATGCGGTGACCATGCGGTGGGCATGCGAGACTACGCGCTTTGGAGTTGGGGCCTTGGGCCACTGTCCAAACCTCAACGTATCACCACCAAACCATGTATTTATGCTCAAATAAATACTTATGTACCTAGAAATAATTTTTGGAAAAAATAAAGAGCAAACTATAAGGCAGCTGCAGTTCAAATTTGACCCGCTTCCTACTGAATCGGCGGAAATTTTTCTTTTTACCAGAGGTGGATAAAACTTTTTTACACCCAACCATTTTGTCAATTGTGCATTAAACATGGCCTAGTATTTTATAAAATTGATTTAGTCCGTTTTTGCAACAATTATTTGGTAGTTCCTTCACAAAAAAACCTCATTGCGGGCACTCGAAAAATGGAAAATGAATTTTCCGTGCAAAGAAAATGAAAACTCCCTTAGGCAACATTGTTTGGTATTCCAAGATGCACCCGTGTGCACAATATGAGGTCATTTGAATAAACTATGCCATGAATGTGGCCATAAGATTGATCATTTGGCTTGAAAGCCATGAATCTTCACACATGATAGCTCATTTCTGAGAACACCTTTTTAAAATAATTGTCGTATTACAAGTTTATTAATTTTCCTGGAAACTTGGTCACATATGATGACACAATGCGAAGGTTTTCCAATTTTTTGATTTTTTTTGAATTTTTTATGCCCGTTTCAAAATGCGGTCAAAACAGCGGGCTTGACCGTTCCTAGCTAGTGGTTGAATCTTGGAAAACTTTTTGTGTTTCTGTAATTAAATAGATACCTATGTACCTAGAAATGAATTTTTGGAAAAAATAAAGAGCAAACTATGAGGCAGCCGCAGTTCAAAGTTTACCCGCTTTCTCCTAAATCGGCGGAAATTTGTCTTTTTCACGAGAGGTGGATCGAATCTTTTGACACCCAACCATTTGGTCAATTGTGCATTAAACATGGCCTAGTATTTTATAAAATTGATTTAGTCCATTTTTGCAACAATTATTTGGTAGTTCCTTCACAAAAAAAACTCATTACGGGCACTCGAAAAATGGAAAATGAATTTTCCGTGCAAAGAAAATGAAAACTCCCTTAGGCAACATTGTTTGGAATTCCAAGATGCACCCGTGTGCACAATATGAGGTCATTTGAACAAACTATGCCATGAGTGTGGCCATAAGATTGATCATTTGGCTTGAAAGCCATTGATCTCCACACATGATAGCTCATTTATGAGAACACTTTTTTAAGTAATTACCGTATTACAAGTTTATTATTTTTCCTGGTAACTTGGTCACATATAATGACACAATGCGAAGGTTTTCCAATTTTTTGATTTTTTTTGAATTTTTTATGCCCGTTTCAAAATGCGATCAAAACGGCGGGCATGACCGTTCCTAGCTAGTGGTTGAATCTTGGAATTTTTTTTGTGTTTCTCTGATTAAATAGATACCTATGTACCTAGAAATGAGTTTTGGAAAAAATAAAGAGCAAACTATGAGGCAGCTGCAGTTCAAATTTGACCCGCTTCCTACTGAATCGGCGAAAATTTGTCTTTTTCACCAGAGGTGGATAAAACTTTTTTACACCCAACCATTTTGTAAATTGTGCATTAAACATGGCCTAGTATTTTATAAAATTGATTTAGTCCGTTTTTGCAACAATTATTTGGTAGTTCCTTCACAAAAAAACTCATTGCGGGCACTCAAAAAATGGAAAATGAATTTTACGTGCAAAGAAGATGAAAACTCCCTTAGGCAACATTGTTTGGAATTCCAAGATGCACCCGTGTGCACAATATGAGGTCATTTGAACAGACTATGCCATGAATGTGGCCATAAGATTGATCATTTGGCTTGAAAGTCATGAATCTTCACGCATGATAGCTCATTTCTGAGAACACTTTTTTAAAATAATTGCCGTATTACAAGTTTATTATTTTTCCTGGAAACTTGGTCACATATGATGACACAATGCGAAGGTTTTCCAATTTTTTGATATTTTTTGAATTTTTTATGCCCATTTCAAAACGGTCAAAACGGCGGGCTTGACCGTTCCTAGCTAGTGGTTGGATCTTGGAGAACTTTTGATGTTTCTCTGATTAAATATATACTTATGTACCTATAAATTATTTTTGGAAAAAATAAAGAGCAAACTATGAGGCAGCTGCAGTTCAAATTTGACCCGCTTCCTACTGAATCGGCGGAAATTTGTCTTTTTCATCAGAAGTGGATCAAGGCTTTTGACACCCAACCATTTGGTCAATTGTGCATTAAATATGGCCTAGTATTTTAGAAAATTGATTTGGTCCATTTTTGCAACAAATATATGGTAGGTTCTTCACAAAAAAACTCATTTCGGGCACTCAAAAAATGGAAAATGAAATTTTCGTGCAAAGAAAATGAAAACTCCCTTTGGCAACATTGTTTGGAATTCTAAGGTGCACCCTTGTGCACAATATGAGATTATTTGAACAAACTATGCCATGAATGTGGCCACAAAATTGATCATTTGGCTTGAAAGCCATGAATCTTGACGCGTGCTAGCTCATTTCTGAGAACACTTTTTTTAAAATAATTGCTGTATTACAAGTTTATTATTTTTCCTGGCAACTTGGTCACATATAATGACACAATGCGAAGGTTTTCCAATTTTTTGTTTTTTTAATTTTTATGCCCGTTTCAAAATGCGGTCAAAACAGCGGGCTTGACCGTTCCTAGCTAGTGGTTGGATCTTGGAATACTTTTGATGTTTTCTGATTAAATAGATACTTATGTACCTAGAAATGATTTTTGGAAAAAATAAAGAGCAAACTATGAGGCAACTGCAGTTCAAATTTGACCCGCTTCCTCCTGAATCGGCGGAAATTTGTCTTTTTCACCAGAAGTGGATCAAGGATTTTGACACCCAACCATTTGGTCAATTTTGCATTAAATATGACCTAGTATTTTAAAAAATTGATTTGGTCCAATTTTGCAACAAATATATGGTAGGTCCTTCACAAAAGAAACTCATTTCGGGCACTCAAAAAATGGAAAATGAAATTTTCGTGCAAAGAAAATGAAACTCCCTTAGGCAACATTGTTTGGAATTCCAAGATGCACCCTTGTGCACAATATAAGATCATTTGAACAAACTATGCCATGAATGTGGCCATAAGATTGATCATTTGGCTTGAAAGTTTATTATTAAGACATTTACCATAGTCAAAGTTTATTATTTACCATAGTCAAAGTTTATTATTTTTCCTATAAACTAGGTCAGATATAATGCCACAATGCGAAAGTTTTTTTTTCTTTTTTTGAATTTCTTTCAAAATGTTGTCAAAACGGCGGGTATGACTACAGGTCTTCGGTCACCGGGAAGGTGACGATGACGACCTCCTCGCTCGCGACCACCTCCTCGATGCCCTGCTCTTCTACGTGCTGAGGTCCTTGCTGGCGGCCTTGCCGGATAAAAATCCAGAGCTTCTTTATTCATTATAGCCGCTCCCGCACCCGAATTCGAGATGTCGAATGATCCAAAAACCTAAGCTACTAGGACCCTAAAATCTAAAGCTAAAATGATGCACACACGCGGAATCCGACGACCCTCCTCACCACCCACGACCAAGAAGTCACCGGCGGAGGGGAACCGCCAAAAGACGACGCCAAAAGAGTCGGTTCTCTTAGACAAAGAGATCTGCATTTTATTTTTAGCCCATTATGACCTACTTATATGGTCATGGACGTCACACACATATACTCTGTTTTGATTGGTTCAGAAGCATGTCACGCGGATCATGGATCGAGCACCGTCCGATCCACCCGGATCCGACGGCAGCGCTCCCCCCTCACCTTCTCACCTCACCTAGCCCAACAACCCACAGGCCACAGCCCGCACTCCCTCGTCCCCCGCACACCCTAGCGAACCCTAGCGCTCTCCGATCCCTCCCACCTCCCCTCCCCTCGCCGCCACCCACCCCTCCCATCGCTCTCCAAGATCCAGCGTGCTCCAAGATACCCACTCTCTGCTCCTCCCTCCCTCCCCTCCGGCAAGATCCACCCCGCGGCCTTCCTCTCCTCAATCCCCAATACGGCTACAGAGATGGCTGCTCCCGCGCCGGCCTTCTTCCTCACCCCTGATGCCGCTGCTGTCTCCTCTCCGGTGAGTGCGGAGGAGCCACCGCGGTCGAGGCAGCCGCCGGCTGGAGCCCCGCCTCGTCTCCTCTCCGGTCGCCGTGGAGGTCCGCCGCGTCCAACCTCCTCGACGGCGCCCGGAACCCTAGGCGGCCCATCTCTTCCAACCATGGCCATGGCCATGGCGAGCCTGCAAGATGTGCAGTAGCAGGTTAGACCCTCACCTTCTTCTTCTTCTTCTACCTACCTTTGGTGTTCTTCCTCTCCACAACCACTGATGCAAACATGGTGGGGAAGATATTGATTTCCCAGCCCGCCTGACGGCCCGCTCTCCTCGCCCCCACGCAGATCTTCGAGTACAACGGCTCCGCACCCTGCAGCCACCGGTTCGGGACGAGCGCAGCGCTGGTTCGGGTGTCCTGCGCCAACCAGAGCGCGCCCCAGGTGCTCGACAGAACGCCCACTGCACCGCCTGGTCTCAACTTTCTTTCCATTTGCCAAGCTGAGGGAGAGGGCTAGGGTGAGCTCCCCATTGTTTGCTCTGTTGAAATTGCTCCACTCCTCCATCTTCTTCTCGTGCTTGTCCACAGCAGAGACGGCTCAGATCTGATGTTTTTTGTGTCTTACTAATGGTTTAGGGCTCGGGTGGTGGAGTGGCTGTAAGAATATGCTCGCTCCCTCCTCCCCTCAGATCCACTAGCGTGTTGGTTGGAATCAGTGGATATTCACATGATGTATACACGGAACTGCAGCTTCACATCTTTGTCCTGAATCATAATGAGTATCTTTTCTCGCCATCGATTTCTGCACGTATGGTTCAGCTGGCATGTCTAGATCTACATGTTCACCTGGCTTATGGTGCATCTCAATCATGGATGAAAAAATGTCAAAATCCTAGCTTATAGACACTGTACTAATGTGGGTGGATACAATTTCAGAAGATGAAACTTCAATAAAATGAAAAGGCAAAATTATATTGATTGTTGTCTTCCATACTTTTCCTGAATCATAGTGCTGAACTTTTCTTTTGATTTATGTGTCTTTATTTAAGTTAGCTCATCATGAGCTATAGGTTCAGCTGGTTTGTTTGTTGGATGCCAGGTCTTTCTCGTCATTTTTGACAACCTTTTGATTTGTATCTTGAGCCACATTTTCTACTTCTTGTCTTTTCAATGTGAGAATACCAGACACGAAATGATGCATATGCACTATGATACCTGGATCACTTTAAATTCAGGATTATTCATGGCTAATTCAGGATTGAAGCAGGGGAAACCCCCCTCCTCCATATTGCCTGTTGATTATTTGGGGATGTCTGTGGAGAGAGATGCTGATACTTCTATAGGCCTATCACTTTAAATTTTATTACAACCAGTTTTATGCCTAGAACAATCATGGTGTCTAGTTTCCGCTTTATGCCCCACGTTTTACTAGCTGCAAGCTCAGCTTTGTGCTCTGTAGGAACTAAGTACATCATTATTTAGGCGTGTTCTGATAATTGTGAAGAATAAAGGTGTCTTCTGATGTGGTGGTGCCAAACAAAACTTTTATGCTTATGCTGAGCTTACTTTTAATATTGTGAACATGACAATTTATAGGCTGTACTGAAGTTCCACTCCTTTTATTCTGTGTGCTGAGCTTACCTTTGTATGTCAGGATTTTTTCTTCATCTATTACCCTTCCTTTGGCTGTAGTTTATCTTCATACATAAACCAATCTTGGTGTTCTTCCTACTTGCATTTGATTATGTTTTTAAAATTCCCTAGCACAACTATATACGACAATGTGTTTTTTTTTCTGTTTTCAGTGTCTATAGTGCATTTGCATGATCTTGAATTATGTGCTACAGAATATAATTAGCTGATTTAAACTGCTGTTTTCCTTCGCCTAATCAAATGCCCTTTGTTTTCTCAGTATGCATACCCAAGTCAAGCTTGCGGTCATGATGAAGGTGCTGATCTGGGTTTCCTATCTTCAGAAGTAAAATGTTTGCTTGCTACCTTCTTTATGGTACCGCTTTCTAATCAAGTTCTTGAACACAGGAGTTATGTATACAAATCATGTGCTATTTATGCACTGAGCCATTTTCTTGTCTACTTAGCTGAATCATGTCTTTGTGTACTAAGCATCAGTTACTAGTATTTGGCTTCTATGTGCTAATTAAACCTGATCAGTATGTACACTTCTTTGATATTGCATAATATTGGTGTCAAAGGGGTTAATTTAAACTAGATATGATCTACTGGTACAATTTTTTTGCTGTTCAAACATTAAAATTCTGGTTCTTTATTTCAAACATCGAAATGATAAAAATGTCGCATTTATAGGATTGTAAACCTGATGTGATTGGAGTATTACTTGTTGCTGATAGTTACTACTTGTATCCACTGATTTCTATGTGTCATTTTGCTTGTTTTACTTTTTTTATGCACACAGACTGCCTACAAGTTAATGTGCTTTTAGATTTGCCTTTATTTTGCTCCTAACCATATTGTTTGATAACTTGCAGATGATGTACTTCATTCGTGTTCCATCGTGGGATCCAGGACAAAGAAGTCGGGAGAATCATAGACTTCTAGCTCATTGGAGCTAGTTATACTTCGATAGCTAGTTATTTTTTTATTCTTTAGTTGTGTTACCTGATGCAGACTATTTCTGATTGTAAACCTGATGTGAACCATGTTTGATCGCAATGTGCCAGGTTTGGCTCTGTTTGATTGTATTCATGATTTGAACCATGTTTTCATGATATTTAGTTATGCTCTGTTTGAAGCATTGTGTAAATATTGCTTATTTATTTACTGGATCATTGAAATTTGAGGAACCACTTACTAGAACCTGACAATTGGGACCCATCAGACTAGTGGACCCTTCTCTTGAAAAAAAAGTAAAATCTGAAACTCTAGCCAAAAAGGCAACGTCAAAGCAAAATAGAAGGCCCAATTGTTGGGCTTGGCCCATGTTGCTGACATAAATTATCAGGAAAACAAAATAATAAATGAGCTGAATTATTGGGCTCGGCCAAATAATAAATGGCTGAATTAATGGGCTCGGCCAAATAATAAATGGCTGAATTAATGGGCTCGGCCCATATAGATACCCAATTGGACCGGGCTGATTCTTATCCATGTTAGCTTGCCACGCTGGATCCTACGTGGCCTGGGGAGGCTGCCAGTGACCAAAATTTTGGTCGTGGAATCAACGACCTTTTAGATATCACAAAGAAGGTCGTTAATTTCAGTTTACGACCGCCAGCTTTTGACCATCTGTTTTGGTCGCAAAAGGTCGCAAATGAAAATCAATGACCTTTCAGTGACCAATAGTGAGGGTAGCAAGTTGACATATTTCTTGTAGTGCGAGTCTCACGGGCTACTACCTGTACACAGGTGCATCTTTGCAAATAAAACATAGCTGAAAATATTACATCACAAACCTCGAAGCCTTTTAGCAGGCTCATTGTCGGTGTCAAAACCGGCGGATCTCGGGTAGGGGGTCCCGAACTGTGCGTCTAAGGCGGATGGTAATAAGAGGCAGGGGACACGATGTTTACCCAGGTTCGGGCCCTCTCTATGGAGGTAATACCCTACTTCCTACTTGATTGATCTTGATGATATGAGTAGTACAAGAGTTGATCTACCACGAGATCGTAGAGGCTAAACCCTAGAAGCTAGCCTATGGTATGATTGTTGTTGTCCTACGGACTAAACCCTCCGGTTTATATAGACACCGGAGGGGGCTAGGGTTACACGGAGTCGGTTACAAATAGGAGGAGATCTACATATCCGTATCGCCAAGCTTGCCTTCCACGCCAAGGAGAGTCCCATTCGGACACGAGACGAAGTCTTCAATCTTGTATCTTCATAGTCCAACAGTCCGGCCAAAGGATATAGTCCGGCTGTCCGGATACCCCCTAATCCAGGACTCCCTCAGTAGCCCCCGAACCAGGCTTCAATGACGATGAGTCCGGCGCGCAGATTGTCTTCGGCATTGCAAGGCGGGTTCTTCTCCAAATTCCAAGTACCTGTTAAATAGTGTCCGGCTTCTCGTAAATGCTGCGCCTCTCGGCGTCCGCCTCCAATAATGGCCATCTTCCACGTGTCGAACGAATGCGAGCGGCCAGGGCGTTTTCACATTTACCACCCTAGCTGCATGAACAAACTGTCTATTTAAAGAGACGGGGATTTTCATATCCAAATCACACCATCCTCCCTCGGCGAGCATTCATCGAAGCGCGCCCGAAAAAATCCATTCCAACATGGCCGGCCAGCGCAGCTCCTCATCTCGCTCCCGTAGCCCTAAGCCCGGAGATTGGAAGAAGTGTTCCGTCCCGCACAGTCAACTAGTGGAGCTACAGACCTAGGGATTTCTCCCTCCAGCATACATGGTCCCTGTTTGAGCCGGGCTTGCCACCTACAATGGCGGGGAGCAGGCGGAGAGCTTTCCAAACCCCTCCAGGGGGGAGCGGGTATGCCTCGTTCCTTATTTATTAAGGCGGGTCGGATTTCCCATCCATCCGTTCCTCCGAGGGCTCCTGGAGTTTTACGGCCTCCAGTTGCATAATCCCATCCCTGCCTCCATATTACACATCGCTGGTTATGTAGCCCTTTGCGAGCTATTTCTGGGCTGCGAAGCTCACTTCGCGTTGTGGAAGAAGCTATTCTGCCTTGTGCCCCGTACTCAGAGGGGGTCAATATATCAAGTGGGCAGGGCCGAAATTGGCGCATCGCCGGGACCGGATACCTATCCGGTACCCCGAAGAAGACGTCCGAAGATTGGCCTTCAGAGTGGTTTTATATGGAGGACGTCCCCCTCCCAGATCCTATTCGGATCGGCCTTCCTGAGCTTGATAACGCCCCTTTAAAGAAGCGCCTAAGCTGGCGACCACGGAGCCCTCAGGAGGAAGATGACAGAGACGTTTTTTACCTGATGGGCCGGATAAAGGTGTTGGCTCAATCAGGACTGACCATAACCGAGGTTATGTCAATATGCATTATGCGGGGGGTGCAGCCACTTCAATATCGAGGCCACCCCATGTGGGACTTCAACGGGGAAGATGATGCCACCCGCTGTGGTCATAAGGGGCCGGACTCCATTGCCGCTCTAGCAAAAATTATGTCCGGTTTGTACAAGGGAGAGGAAGAGGAGTTCCTCCGCATCAAGCCACGGGACGGATTCTCCATGTACAACCCTCCGAGCTGGGTAAGCCGCCGCTTTTTATACCCTTCCTTTCCGTATTTTTACAATAAATATCTTACTTTGCCCATTCACCGCAGGAGCTGCGTAAGGCAGTAAGGGAGATCAACAGCCCACCTCCACAACCAGAGGATCCTGAACGGTCCCTCGACCCCGGCCTCCAAGAGGATCCGGACATATTTGTGGAGCTGATTGACAGGATATTTTATCAATTAAGCCGCGATGAGGCCATGGTGGCTATTATAGCCAACTATCCCGGGCTACTCCCTGCCTCGCAGGTAAGTGAGACCAGAGTCTCAACCTTTGAGAAGTATCCCTTTTCACGCACTTCACCTACCGTATCTGTACGGTGTTCTACAGGGAAGGTCCTCGGGACACCATGCTGAGCCCGTGGTGAATTGCCAACGAGGGGCGCCGAAGCCGGGCAGGCTGAAAAGGAAGGCGGTCCGGACGGAGACGCCGGCACAGAGATATTTTACAAAACCTCACTCCGTGATCATCGTATTTTAAAACACAGTAATACCCATGTTTCAATGAAGGAAAAGCGCTCGCCGGACTATATCCGGAGAGATCGCCGATCACGCCTCTACTAGCCGGGCTCCGGGGCCGGACACACAGGCGGAAGCTAACACGGGGCACCCGCCAGATGCTCCTCCGACAGAGGATGCGGATAAAATATCCGCCACAAATTCCGAAGTGGAGAGCGCCATGAATCAGAGGCGTCGTCGGGCCGTACTACGTGACGCTTGTTTCTCCCAAGAGGCTTTTGATGCCTTCACCTCAGGAGACGCGTACATCCGTGCTGCTCAAAATGGTCTTGCCAAAGCCACGGATCAGTATGTAAAGGATATACGGGTAAGAAAATTTGATGATTATGTATAGCAGTAGCCCCTGAGACTTGAAACAGTTGGCACAACTGATTTAAGGATCATTATTTGTGCAGGTTCTTACAGAGAAGAATACCCAATTGTCTCATGAGCTTGAAGAGTGCAAGGCCCAGCTACGGGTCGCAGTTTGTTTCAAAGAATCATAGGTACCATATAGAGTGCGGCATGCCTGCAAATCTGACAATGAATATTGCAAATGACTCCGGAGTGAATCCGGATGAGCAACATGCCATACGACAGCGAAAGGCTGGCGAGCGCGTACATACGCGCGTCATTCAGGAGAAAAATAATCTCCAAGACGCCAATACCCAGCTGAGTGTGGAACTAAAGGATGTTCGCGCCCAGCTGTCGGACTCCGTTAAGGAGAATAAGCGGCTTCGACGCGGCATTTTCAGTAAGTGCTTGAACGAACTTTAAAAAGAGTTCGGCGAAGAAGCCGGTTAACAGAGTTATGTCTGCAGGCATGCTGACGGGTCGTCCCGCGGAGGAGATGCCCGAGTCTACGGGTGATCTTCTACCGGAGCTCTCACAACTGCACAAACAAGTTCGGCAGGTGATGCAAGGTATTGCCCAGGCCTTGTGGCCATCCGTCTCCCTGCCCGAAGGCATTGGAGAGCTTGCGGAGAAGCTCAAGGGAGCGCGGCGGCGCTTCCGATTATGGAAGATATCGGCCTGCCGTCAAGGTGCCAGGGAAGCCTGGGCCATGGTGAAGACGCGGTATACCAAGGCTGACCCAAACCACATGGCCGAGGTCGGACCTGTGGGGCCCGATGGGAAAGAGATCCCCGTCAGTTTGGTGTATCACCAAGTAGAATTAGCCGCCAAGTATTCCCAACAGGATTATAGGCTAGACAGCCTGTTGGATGGTATATAAGAAGAATTTAATCAGTCTAAGTGACTATGTAATTTAAATGACATGTAGAATGTCTCTAGGCGGATTGAAATCATTTGTCATGGCGGACCTTTTCGCTTCGACCTCTGGATCCGATAGTCCGGAGTGTTTCCGAATACCCGCTCAGTTATGCAAAAACCGGGGTATGCGTGGAGACCAGGCGTAGGGGTCATAAGTGCTTGAACAGACAAGTACCCAACTAGTTATGTTATATTACATGGGTAGGAAGAAACATCTTCCAGGGAGAATAGTTCCGTTAAGGGTTCCTTTCCCTGGGTACGCATGCCCTAATGTGCATGTCCGAACTGCGAGAAGAGACGCAGGCAAAAAACATCTGGGGGCAAGTGGAAAAAATAAAAAGTCATCTTTTATTCACCGACCGAATATTCCCTTAAGAACGCTAGCTTTCGGCTTCACCCAGTCTGAGGTACACATCCGGCTGACCCGGCAGTAACAATCGCAGATGTGCTCCCCTTATGCCCTAGCCGAATCAACGGGAACGTAGGGCATAAATACAAGAGCCAGGCAACCCACTTGGCCAAAACTTAAGTCATATCGATGCATATAATGGTGAAAAAAGGTACATGCGGAAGAATAACACATGTGCGGGGCATGAAGCCCATAAAATAATTAAGCTTCTGTGCAAGAAGCCCCCAGGTATAATGAGCGCGGCTAGCGCATCAAGATTGTGTAGATAAGACACAAATTAGCCTTTTAAGGCTGTGAGGAGAAAGAAGAAAAAAGAGAGAGAAGACAGATAACGTATATGCAAAAAATGGACAGGAGAAGGAGATGAACATAGAGTCCGGCACTAGGCGTAGAATCTTCGGAGTCTGGCGGCGTTCCATGGGTTTGACTCAAGTCGGTTATGCGATGCATCCCGCAGACGATACGCTCCGCCGGTCAGAACTTGGTCGATAATGAAGGGACCCTCCCATTTAGGCTTGAGCTTGTCCTTTTTCTTCTCCGGCAGATGTAGAACTAACTCGCCAATGTTATAAGTTTTGGCCCGTACTTCTCCGCTTTGGTATCTTCGAGCCTGTTGCTGATAGAATGCGGACCGCGCTTTTGCCACGTCACGCTCCTCCTCGAGGGCGTCCAAACTGTCCTGCCGATCGAGCTCGGCCTCTCTTTCTTCATACATGCGCACTCGAGGTGAGTCATGAATTATGTCGCAGGGCAGAACCGCCTCTGCGCCGTACACCATAAAGAACGGTGTGTATCCGGTAGTGCGATTCGGCGTGGTCCGCAGCCCCCAGAGTACGGAGTCAAGCTCCTCTACCCAGTGCGTGTTAGATTCCTTTAAGGACCGCACTAATCTGGGTTTAATGCCACTCATGATAAGACCATTTGCTCACTCGACTTGACCGTTAGTTTGTGGGTGATATACGGAAGCATAATCGAGCTTGATGCCCATGTTGCTGCACCATAGTTTTACTTCGTCGGCAGTGAAGTTCGTGCCGTTGTCAGTGATGATGCTGTGGGGGACGCCATAACGGTGTACAACCCCGGATATGAAGTCTATCACCGGTCCGGATTCGGCCGTCTTAACAGGTTTGGCTTCTATCCATTTGGTGAATTTATCCACCATGACCAGTAAGTATTTTTTCTTATGGGTTCCCCCTTTAAGGGGTCCGACCATGTCCAGCCCCCAGACCGCGAAAGGCCAGGTGATGGGGATTGTTTGTAGGGCAACGGGCGGCATATGGCTTTGGTTTGCAAAAAGCTGGCAACCGACGCAGCGTTGGACCAAGTCCTGAGCATCCCCCCGGGCCGTCGGCCAATAGAATCCTGTACGAAGGCCTTACTTACAAGGGCCCGGGCTGCGGCGTGGTGGCCACCGAGTCCGGCATGGATTTCTGCCAGAAGCTTCCGCCCTTCCTCTTCGGAGATGCACCTTTGAAGGACCCCAGTGGTGCTTTTCTTATAAAGCTCTCCCTCGTGGACTTTGTAAGCTTTAGATCGCCGCACAATGCAGCGGGCCTCATTTTGGTCCTCGGGAAGTTCCTGCCTGGTTAGGTAGGCCAGGAATGGTTCAGTCCCTGGGGCGATGACGGCCATTATTACGTGGGCTGAAGGTGTTATTTCGGTGGCGGAGCCACCGATTATGTCAGAGTGTTCGGTATCTGGCGTTGTAGCCGGGTCCGGACTGTTGTTGCCGGTGTCCCCTTCCCATACCACGGATGGCTTAAAAAGCCTTTCCAAGAATATGTTAGGTGGGACCGTATCGCGCTTAGCGCCGATACGGGCGAGGATATCCGCCGCCTGATTGTTTTCCCGAGCCACATGGTGGAATTCGAGCCCCTCGAACCGAGCTGACATCTTAAGGACGGCATTGCGATAAGCTGCCATTTTCGATCTTTAGCGTCGAAGTCTCCATTTATTTGGGATATTGCGAGGTTCGAGTCCCCACGCACCTCCAGGCATTGAATGCCCATGGAAACTGCCATCCGGAGACCATGTAATAGGGCCTCGTATTCGGCTGCATTGTTGGAGTCTGTGTACAGTATTTGGAGTACATATTGGACTGTATCTCCGGTAGGGGACGTCAGGACGACGCCAGCCCCCAGACCGGCCAGCATTTTAGAGCCGTGGAAGTGCATAATCCAATTGGAGTATGTGCCGTACTCTTTAGGGAGTTCGGCTTCTGTCCATTCGGCGACAAAATCGGCCAATACCCGCGACTTAATAGCTCGCCGAGGTTTATATGTTATGTCGAACGGGAGGAGCTCAATGGCCCATTTGGCAATCCGGCCTGTGGCGTCGCGGTTGTTTATTATGTCGTTGAGTGGCACTTCCGAGGCCACTGTAATTGAACACACTTGAAAGTAGTGTCGTAGTTTCTGGGATGGCATGAATACCGCATACGCTATCTTTTGATAATGCGGGTACTGTGATTTGCATGGAGTGAGGACAGTGGATACATACTATACCGGCTTTTGAAGGGGGAAGTTATGTCCGTCCGTTTCTCGTTCGACGACGAGCACTGCGCTTACAACTTGATGAGTTGCCGCTATGTACAGCAGCATTGGTTCGCCGACGCTTGGCGCAGCCAGGATTGGGTTGGTGGCCAGAATGGCCTTTATTTCTTCTAGTCCGGCCGTGGCTGCGTCCGTCCACTCGAAGTGTTCGGTGCGCCGAAGGAGGCGATAAAGTGGTAACGCCTTTTCTCCTAAGCGGGAGATAAAGCGGCTTAGGGCCGCCATGCATCCAGTTAACTTCTGGATTTGCTTGAGGTCAGTTGGGATGGCCAACTGTGACAGGGCTCGGATTTTAGCTGGATTTGCTTCAATTCCTCTACCGGAGACGATGAAACCCAGGAGCTTTCCGGTGGGTACGCCGAAGACGCATTTTTCCGGGTTGAGCTTGATGTCGTATGTTCGGAGATTGTCGAACGTGAGCCTCAAGTCGTCTATTAAAGAGTCGATGTGTTTGGTTTTAACGACCACATCGTCTACATATGCCTCCACTGTTTTGCCGATCTGTTTTTCCAGGCATGTCTGAATCATGCGTTGATACGTTGCACCGGCGTTTTTAAGCCCAAAAGGCATTGTGTTAAAACAGAAGGGGCCGTATGGCGTGATAAATGCCGTTGCGGCTTGGTCGGACTCCGCCATCTTAATTTGGTGGTAGCCGGAGTATGCATCGAGGAAGCATAATGAGTCGTGTCCTGCGGTAGTGTCGATAATTTGACCGATGCGGGGGAGGGGGAAGGGATCCTTTGGGCAAGCCTTGTTGAGGTCCTTGAAATCGACGCATAGGCGCCAGGATTTGTCCTTCTTTGGTACCATCACTAGGTTTGCTAGCCAGTCCGGGTGTTTTATTTCTCTGATGAATCTGGCCTCCAATAACTTGGCTAGCTCCTCTCCCATAGCTTGTAGCTTAGGTTCAGAGAAACGCCGAAGAGTCAGCTTGACTTGCTTGAATCCTTTTAGAATGTTAAGGCTATGCTCGGCCAGCCTGCGTGGGATTCCTGGCATATCTGATGGGTGCCAGGCAAATATATCCCAGTTCTCGCGCAGGAACTCCCGTAGTGTGGCGTCCACATCGGGGTTTAACTGTGCCCCAATGGAGGCTGTTTTGGTAGGGTCCATTGGGTGGACTTGGAATTTGACTATTTCATCCGCTGGTTTGAAAGAGGTGGACTTGGATCTCTTGTCGAGTATCACGTCATCCCTGTCCACGGTCGAGCGTAGCGCAGTTAACTCCTCTGCCGCGAGGGCTTCGGATAGTGCCTCGAGGGCCAGTGTGGCTGTTTTGTTTTTGGCGCAGAGCGCTATGTCCGGATCACTAGCTAGAGTGATAATTCCAGTGGGCCCAGGCATTTTGAGCTTCATGTACCCATAATGGGGTATGGCTTGGAAGATCATGAATGCCTCCCGCCCTAAAAGGGCGTGGTATCCGCTACTGAACGGGGCCACTTGGAATGTGATTTCTTCGGACCTGTAATTTTCCGGTGTGCCGAATACCACATCTAGTGTGATTTTCCCAGCGCAACGTGCTTCCCGACCGGGGATGATTCCTCTAAAGGTTGTGCTGCTTTGCTCAATGCGGTTCCAGTCTATTTCCATTTTTTGAAGAGTTTCCTCATAAATGAGGTTTAATCCGCTGCCGCCGTCCATGAGCACTTTAGTGAGCCGAAAGCCGTCCACAATTGGACTAAGGACTAATGCGGCTGGTACTCGGGCTGTTCGGAATTTAGGTTCATCACTGGCATTGAAAGTGATAGCCGTGTCGCTCCATGGATTTATTGCTGCCACCTGGCAGATCTCGGCAAGGCTGCGGAGTGCTCGCTTGCGCCTATTATTTGAGGCGAATGTCTCGAAGACTGTTAAAACTGTATTGTAATCCACAGGATGTTGCTTTGCGGTATTTTGAATGAGGAGATCCTCACCGCTCTTGGCAACCTGCCGGAGTACCCAACATGCTCTAAGGCTGTGTGTTGGTGTGGTATCCACCGTACTGTGAATTTTGCAGGGTCCGTTAAGCCATCCCTCCAATACGGTTCTATGCCCTGTAGTGGGCTTTTGCTTTTTTGCAATTGAATCGGGTGACTTACGAGGGTGCACCCTTTTAATTCGAACTAGGTGTTTAGTCAGAGCCAGATTATCCCAAAATTTTGTCTCGGTTTTCCAGGCACTTTCCATCGCACAGTACTTCCGTACTAGGCCGCCAAGTCAGTGAAGTGTGCTATGTTGCGGCGGCTTATGGCGTTAAGGATTCCCTTGTCCGTGCAATTATTGCAGAAGAATGAGATTGCGTCTTCCTCGCGACAGTCCTTGACCTTGTTCATTACAAGGAGGAATCTGGCCCAATAGTGATGTACTGTTTCCTGGGGCTCCTGTCTAATGTGGGAGAGATCGCTTGTATCTGGGTGGGTGGGCGGATTTGAGTCCGAACCCTGACCCGATCTGAGACCCACGGGCATGGGAGTTTCCGATCTTGTAAGTTCGGGCTTCGGGATGTCGCCCGATAGGTCTGGCCCACTGCCTGATTCTAGGCTCGAGGCTTGGGAGATGTCCTTCCGTAGACGGGTATCCGGCTCGGAGAGCTCTGGAATCCGGACATAGTTTGTCCTCAAGATAGAGGAAGAATTGCCGCATTGTTCCTCCACCACTGCTACCTGATGGGTGACCGGCGGAGAGTTAATCTCCGTTTGGTCGGGTTTAAGCCCAATCCGATCATAGTCCGTAGCGACTCCCAAAGCGGCGATGCGATCCAAGAGCTCGTTTAGGGAGGACAGTTCTATTGGATCCATCTGCTCGGCAAGTTCCGAGCTGACGTGGAGGCTGTTTTCGATGACCCGAGAAGTCATCGTCGGGGGAGCAGCCGAACGGGCGGTGATGACGAAACCGCCTAGCCGGAGAGTTTGGCCGATAGCCAGGGCTCCCCCAGAGGTGACGCTGTCCTTGACAACGAGACGAGACATCCTTCCTTACGGTGACGGCACAGTGGAACTCTCAATGAAACCACCAATGTCGGTGTCAAAACCGGCGGATCTCGGGTAGGGGGTCCCGAACTGTGCGTCTAAGGCGGATGGTAACAGGAGGCAGGGGACACGATGTTTACCCAAGTTCGGGCCCTCTCTATGGAGGTAATACCCTACTTCCTGCTTGATTGAACTTGATGATATGAGTAGTACAAGAGTTGATCTACCACGAGATCGTTGAGGCTAAACCCTAGAAGCTAGCCTATGGTATGATTGTTGTTGTCCTACGGACTAAACCCTCCGGTTTATATAGACACCGGAGGGGGCTAGGGTTACACGGAGTCAGTAACAAATAGGAGGAGATTTACATATCCGTATCGCCAAGCTTGCCTTCCACGCCAAGGAGAGTCCCATCTGGACACGAGACGAAGTCTTCAATCTTGTATCTTCATAGTCCAACAGTCCAGCCAAAGGATATAGTCCGGCTGTCCGGATACCCCCTAATCCAGGACTCCCTCACTCATGAAGGCTTCATCCAATCCGCTCTTCGCGGACAAAATCTTCTCAACCACTGTACCCATCAAGGTACGCTGTGTAGGGTAACGCAGCAGAAAACAAAAAATTTCCGACCTACGCACCAGCCCAGGACCACTATGGAGACTGCATACATGGTTTTATCTTTTTCGTTACCGACTCGTAGCGCAGCGGGAAGTAGAGTCGATGACGATCGGCGGTGCAGATTCCCGCAGCTAGGATTTACAACCTCCCAACCGCAAGGATGTATACCCTCATATGCTCCTCAGACAGCCCTCCGGGAGGCGGTCGAACAGCCCCCCCGGATGGTGTTGCGGATAGCCCTTCGGGAGGACCTTCGAAACTCGAACGGTCACTCGGACAGCCCTTCGGGAGGACCTTCGAAACTCGGACGGTCACACGGACAGCCCTTCGGGAGGCACTCACGAACTAAGACCAAAACTACGATCTCTCTACAGAGTTGCACACATACGGTGTCATCTATCCGGCAGGGCTTCGCCGTCCAGAACTAGTTCCCACCGGAACCCAGACAGCCTTTCGGCTCTACGAAACTATTTCGCTGGGAGGGAGAGAGAAGCCAGATCATGCATGGCACTTGTATGTGAGAAGGGATGATCCTTTAGGCAGCCCCCTCCACCCCTATTTATAGGCCAAGCCCAAGGGTGGCTTCTCCAAGAAGCCAAGGGGGGAAATACCAAAAAGGCCCTCAAGGTGGCTTCTCCAAGAAGCCAAGCAAGAAGAACTTTCACTATTCATGACGACATTTTTCAGCGTCCGTTCGAACTGAAAATATTTATGTGGGCTCAGAACATTTCCAGTACCCACTAAAATAATTTTCAACGCGTTCCGAAACAATTTCGGTTTAGTGATTTTCATCTGCGAAAAGCAAACAAGAATGCGTTTTCACTATTCATGAAGACAATTTTTCGCGTCCACTAAATCCGAAAATATTTCTGTGGGTCTTAGAATAATTCCAATACCCACTAAAATGATTTTGGATTCGTTCTGAAACAATTTCAGATTAGTGAATTTCATCTGCGAAAAACAGCCAAAGCGGTACCGGCAGCTCCGAAACATTTTCGGTTTTTATTTCTGAAAATTCCAAAAAGTTTCCAGAATGATTCTGGCACCCTCCAAGAATTATCAGGCATGTGCCAAAACCATTTTGACTTAATGGCATACCTCGAAACAACTTTTTCGGTTTCATCGAAACTCATCCGATGACCTCTTTCTGCGGAACCTTTTCCGCTGTCCGAAACTTTTCTGGTGTCCGAAACTTTTTCGGTGATTTTCTCTCAGACCCCTTGTCTAGTATTCAGCAGATAGATGACCCTTAAGCGTGTGACCCTATAGGTTCGGTGAAGTATAGACATGACCCGGAATCCCTTCTGATCAATGATCAACATCGGAGCCGTGGACACCCATACTGACCCCTATACCCACACGAATAAATATTCGAGTGAACCTCCAGTTGCCGTGTGCTATTCCTGTTGCTTCGCGATATGTTACAAATACCCGAGGTGAGAGATGTTGGCATTCCCGTGGATCAACAACTTGTCCACTATGCTAGTTACCTCGTTACCGGTTTTGTTCTCTTTTCTCGTTTCGTGTTCCGGCATCCCCGTGATCAAATCACAAAGTGTCTGGCCAGACGATGATGGACACCGTAACACCGAGAGGGCCCGAGTATATCTCTCCATCGTCGGAGGAGCAAATCCCAATCTCAAGCTATCAAGTCACTTAACATACTTTCCCATGAACCCGTAAGCCGCCGTAATAGCCATCCAGTTACGCATGACGTTTAGCAAACCCCAAAGTTCATGAAGCAAGCATGAAGAAACTCGATACTCTCATGGTCTAAGGAATTATGCAAACATTAACTATCTCTGTGTTAGAAACCATTAACTTGTGACGAATGTATCTCATAGCATAACATCAATTCGGGTCGATTCAACACAAATGTCCTTCCTGACATTGTGCCCTCAAAATTGCTTGGCATAGACATGCCCATGATTGGGAAAACATAATCATCATGCAACACTTGAGCTAGTCTTAGAGGCACGACTAGGAATACATTTTACCATTTATTATTCCACACGTGCATATGGGTTCTCCCCAGAGCCTTTATGGATATACGGGCTCGGGAACCACAACAGTTATAGCATGGAACATAAACATAATTATGAACAGGGAGATAATCAATAACATTTATTATTGCCTCTAGGGCATATCTCCTACAGACTCCCACTTGCACTAGAGACAATAATCTAGCTTATGCTAATGCACTTCACACCTGTGGCACACCGGTGTAAATATGCTTCGCTTGTGGTATAGCCTGATGTCCAACGGATCTGACGACTTCAGTTCCGTGTGTATCTTTGCATGTCCTCGCGTTTTCACGTTTTCACAAAATTCATATTTTGTGTGGACTTGGCTTTGTATGTATGTGAATCACAGGTCGAACCTGGATTCCTCAGACTGAGTTATGGAGCAACTACCTGCAGTAGTGTCCCATTGTCAAAAGCCATCTTGGAACTATACTAAGTTCATGAATGAACTATATGATTCAACATCTTCTTTGTCGCTTCTAAAGCGTCAACATACTTAGCCCTTGTTATAGAATTTGCCACAGTAACTAGTTTGAACAAATTCCAACTAACTGTGCCACCACATTGTGTGTTACACAAAATCCTTAATTTAAATCGAAAATCACATGGAGAAAAGATGAAGACTGTATCGATGTAACATTTTACAACGAACTCTTCATGATCTCTGCTTGCGAGAAAACCATGTCATCAGTACTTACTCTAGTACTCTGTGACATCTTTCACTGTTGTCCCATGATCAGTAATTTGATCACTTTGGTATCCATACTCGCAACACCTTGGGAGTATCGGACATATCTGGTTGTTTTACATACCATGGAATACATGATTAATCCAATCACAAGAGTGTGTGGAATCTCCATCATGTATTTTACTCATCAGTGTTTTGGGACACCGAGTCTTGCAAAAACTCTTTCCATGTGACTTCGGCAAGAATCACTCCTTGGCGTTTTAAATGCTAAAAGGTTTTAGCATCTTGTCAATATGTATTCATTGCTTAGCCCCATTAGGTAAATCTATCTCCATAGATCATCATGCCTAATATTGAGGCTATTTAGCCTAAGCACTTCATCGAAAAACTATTTTCAAATGAAGTCCTAATTTGTGTCAAGAAATTTATTTCCAATTACCAATGTGCCAAGCACATAAGGTTTTTAGAAATATTATTACGCTCCCACTTACTTTCTTGAATTACAAGCATCTTCGTTACCCATTGATGAAGTCAAACCCCTTTAACCATTTCATCAAAGCACGAAGATTCCAACTCCATTTTGCTCTCTTCTCTCCATCGCTGGAACTCTGAAGTTTGCACCCTTACTAGCATCCTCTGGATAGACAAAATGCCTTGGACTGTAACACATGTAAGTCCTTGGTTTCATTTCCATCAGATGGAAATCCTATTGTCATCCGTGTTTCATATCTCTTGATTGAAATATGTATTAATTGCTAGTTCAACCCGAACCGACTTTAAGCATCGCTACGATGAAAACAACCTCATCGTAGTCAACTCTTGAACTTGTTATTTCAACAAGTCGAGCTTTATGGATAAAACATTTTTATCCGTATCAGTTTTAAGTTCCATAAATATTCGTTAGACTCTAAGTCTTCCGAAAGGTGTATCAAGGTTTTAATCTTGAATCACTTATATGGAAACTAACTCGGGTTGTATTGGCATTTAGCCAATTCTGGAGTCAGGGCCCATCAACGCTTCCTTGTGTATCGTAGGTATAATGTTGTCTAACAACAATATCTCGTTTGCGCACCTGAGAGGTTTGCACGAGCCTTGCCTACGTGGTTCAGCTGCAAGTTCGACCGAAGTTCATACATTTTATTATAGAGACTTCCATATCAGTCGCAGTAGGAAACTCTGGAATTACTTCCAAGGTCTCTTTCCTTTGATCTGATGACGAAGATACTGTTTATCTCGTCGAGTTGCACTATTCTCCCACTCACCTTTTTGAAAGAACCATTCTCTTTAAAAGCACACCGTTTCGCGGCAAAACTATTTGCCTCGGTATAGTGAGGGAGGAATACCCAACATTTTGGTATAACCTACAAAGTAGCACTTGTCTGATTTGGAATAGGTTTGTAACCTTTCACACAAGCCCCATATTCCAAATGTTAAGAAAAGATATAACATGGTTGGGCGTACCATACCATGGCTTCATTTCAACAGACCCGATGTAGCTCTTTTCAGTGTAAAAGCCGCAGTCTCTAAAGCATCACTTTAAAAAGGATATGGCAAATTTATTTATGTCATCTTTGACCTTACCATGTCATAAATGGTTAGATTACATCTCCATGGACTTTTCACTTGCAGTGGTGTTCCGGGAGGTGCAAGTTATGAAACCCCTTTTCACAACTCATCAGACATTCGCTAAACATGTAACTCAAATATTCCTTTGTGCAATCAAATTGCAGAAACATAATTTTCTTGTTACAATAACTTCTACTTCATTTTTGAAAACCTTTCGAATGATTTCAAAAGATCCAGACTTACGTCTCATCAAGCAAATATCCATATATCTACTTGAGTCATTTCTGAAGATAGATAAATCCACTACTTGCAACAACATTTATTGAACTACATACATCAAATGTATGATCACCAATAAGCTTTGTTGCTCGTTCCTTATGGCCTGTGAACGGTATTTCAGTCTCTTCACTTTTCGGAGGAAAGTTGCAAGCGTCAGATGATTCAAATTCAAACGACTTCAAAATCCATCATAATGGAATTTTCCATGCAGGTTTCTCCAATGTGACCAAATGCAGTGCCACACTTGTGTGGTATTCTTTTAGTCTTGCGACATTCAGTGTCAGTGTTTATGGATGTACCATATTACCATCAATATTCATAACATACGTCCCATCGATGATGGAAGTATGGCCCTTATGTTATTCATAATTCTGAACAACAATTGTTCTTTTCTGAACAACCCTCTTGCATCAAACATTGTGCAATGGCTAGAGTGTATGAAACTCTAAAATGAATTATGAAGGTAAACCCAGAGGTAATGTATTAATCAATATTCATAACATACATCTCATTCATAATGAAAGTATGGCCCTTATGTTATTCATAACACCGAACATGAAAAGTTCTCTTATGAACAACCTTCTTGCAAGATACCTTATGCAAAGGGCTAGAGTGTGAAACTCTAAAATGAATTATGAAGTAAATACATGGGTAATACACCGATGGAAGGTATAGTAACATTTACTATGTTCCATGTGTGTATCTCAACCTCATTCCTGGCTAGTCTTTTAGGCCATAGTAGTTCTTACACCGAGTTGCAATAGAATGCAATCGAGCGGGCATTTTGTGATTAACTCACAGTACCCAAGAATTAGTGATTAACATGTTTAACCATAATTCGCAAGAACTATATCTTTGACCAGCCTTCTATACATCAAAAACTTGTATGACATTCATACATGAGCTGGATATTCCAGTCTTCTTTCCTTTTGCCTTTATACTTCTAACAGTTTAACTTTTAGTATTTCTCCTACTCTCAGAAGAAGCACCCAACTTAAGAGTGGCATTAGCCCCGGACTTCCTAGGCGTGAAAGTCTTACTAACACCCTTCGGACACTTCCTTTCTCTTTAAGTTGTTGTTTTATTCACCTTTCATCATATGGCAGGCGTTCTCCTGGATCCCTCTTTTATCATTCTAATGCATAGTAAACACTTTTACTAATAGTTTGCAAACAAACATTGCTTTGGATATCTCATATCTTTTAGCTTTTGTCTGTCTCTGAAAATGATTTTCAGATTCCATGAATATCACATAACTATCCAAACTTTCGAAGTTCGGGTCTCATGGAAGCAAACATATTGCACTTGACTGAAACGGAATTATAGCTTTTGGATCGAAGGACGAGAGTCGCATGATCCATAGCATTAGCGGGAGGATACGGAAAGCATGCGATAGGACAAAGTCCTTCTCGGCACTTTTGAGGACAATCCTCATATTACGTTACCAATCGTAAAGTTTTAACCAGATATTTAACAGCTATTCAATTTTAATAGGGAAGGTGGAAATGCGAGCCATTATTCTACAACTATTATGCAAACCACACTTAGACAGTGTTCAAAATTAATTGCATTGAGAATTAAACATGTTAATTCAACAGTGCGCTCCCACTCAAATCAATATCTCTCAAAATTGATTGTGAGTGATACAAGACCCACATTTCAATTGTTCGCCATTGGTGTAACACCACTGATGACGAAAAATCTCAACCGGTAGGCCAACTTGCCAATCACATCTCTATGTGACTCTTGTTCATCTTTCGATGCATGTGTTCCGAGCTCATGACGGTCATGCCTGAACGTCAAGACAACCAAGTGATCTCGCTACGAGGTCTCAACTCACCCGCCTCACACTTCTCTAATCGTTCGTACCCGTGTGACACGGCGCACCCCGAAAAGATAGGTGCCGTGACGGTGCTACACTTGGGAGAACACTAACTACTTGGTATTTTTGTGAGAGATCACCCTAATAAAAAGCGACTACCGCGCAATCAAAAAGGGTGCAACATAAGGGATAAACATCTCAGGCAATTCATAATAGCATGATATGGTATAGCCCTTTCTGACGGAGAAGTATTTCATTTCTTCGTCTTCGGCATTCGTGTTCGTGTTCACCTTCGCGAAGATTGCCACCACCTTGTCGATGCACCAGATAATATTGCTATCTCCATAGCGTATAAAATTAATGCATTACTTAAGGTTGACACGCAGGTCATTAAAGTGCAATCATATGGCTCCAGCCATCATGCCGAACCATGACACGCAGGTCATGTTAATCAAATTACATCATATAGTCATCTCATACATAATCGAATTAGTATGAGCACTGCTATACCACATCACATGCACATCCTGCAAAACCAAGTTAGACGCCTCTAATTGGTTTATGCAAAATTTATTTTACGTGGCTTCTAAGGTTTTGACTTAAACCGCAGCGACCAACGTTCATCATCAAGTATGATAGTTCATGTCGCTAGATTAACTTTGCAGGGTGTATGAAGCACGAGACAATAAAATCTCGAACCCCATACTAAACTTCGTCATACGAATGACCCCCGTGCAGATCATATCTGCATTGCCCTGTCGTCTGCGAATTTCATCTTTCTTTTGACTACGGCAGAACCCAAAGAACTGATAGCACTTTCATGATCAATCAGGATCACGGATTGCCAGAACTTTGTCAAATTCCACCATGCTGTCTCGAGATTGAGAAAACGCAAATTCTAGGGAAGGAACAAGAACATCGGGTCACAGATTTCATCTGTCACCCGCATAAATAATTTTCAGCAATAGATCTCATCTACTACCTAATTATATTATGCAATACCCATACATCTCTATGTATTCTAGATCGCAACCTGCATCTACGCATAGCACGGCTCATGATGCCACTGTAGGGTAACGCAGCAGAAAACAAAAAATTTCCGACCTACGCACCAGCCCAGGACCACTATGGAGACTGCATACATGGTTTTATCTTTTTCGTTACCGACTCGTAGCGCAGCGGGAAGTAGAGTCGATGATGATCGGCGGTGCAGATCCCCGCAGTTAGGATTTACAACCTCCCAACCGCGAGGATGTATACCCTCATATGCTCCTCAGACAGCCCTCCGGGAGGCGGTCGAACAGCCCCCCCGGATGGTGTTGCGGACAGCCCTTCGGGAGGACCTTCGAAACTCGAACGGTCACTCGGACAGCCCTTCGGGAGGACCTTCGAAACTCGGACGGTCACACGGACAGCCCTTCGGGAGGCACTCACGAACTAAGACCGAAACTACGATCTCTCTACAGAGTTGCACGCATACGGTGTCATCTATCCAGCAGGGCTTCGCCGTCCAGAACTAGTTCCCACCGGAACCCAGACAGCCTTTCGGCTCTACGAAACTATTTCGCTGGGAGGGAGAGAGAAGCCAGATCATGCATGGCACTTGTATGTGAGAAGGGATGATCCTTTAGGCAGCCCCATCCACCCCTATTTATAGGCCAAGCCCAAGGGTGGCTTCTCCAAGAAGCCAAGGGGGGAAATACCAAAAAGGCCCTCAAGGTGGCTTCTCCAAGAAGCCAAGCAAAAAGCACTTTCACTATTCATGACGACATTTTTCAGCGTCCGTTCGAACTGAAAATATTTATGTGGGCTCAGAACATTTCCAGTACCCACTAAAATAATTTTCAACGCGTTCTGAAACAATTTCGGTTTAGTGATTTTCATCTGCGAAAAGCAAACAAGAATGCGTTTTCACTATTCATGAAGACAATTTTTCGCGTCCACTAAATCCGAAAATATTTCTGTGGGTCTTAGAATAATTCCAGTACCCACTAAAATGATTTTGGATTCGTTCTGAAACAATTTCAGATTAGTGAATTTCATCTGCGAAAAACAGCCAAAGCGGTACCGGCAGCTCCGAAACATTTTCGGTTTTTATTTCTGAAAATTCCAAAAAGTTTCCAGAATGATTCTGGCACCCTCCAAGAATTATCAGGCATGTGCCAAAACCATTTTGACTTAATGGCATACCCCGAAACAACTTTTTCGGTTTCATCAAAACTCATCCGATGACCTCTTTCTGCGGAACCTTTTCCGCTGTCCGAAACTTTTCTGGTGTCCGAAACTTTTTCGGTGATTTTCTCTCAGACTCCTTGTCTAGTATTCAGTAGATAGATGACCCTTAAGCGTGTGACCCTATAGGTTCGGTGAAGTATAGACATGACCCGGAATCCCTTCCGATCAATGATCAACATCGGAGCCGTGGACACCCATAGATCTTGTCTACATCATGTCATCGTTCTTACTGCATTACTCTGTTTTTCCATGAACTTAATACACTAGATGCATGCTGGATAGCGGTCGATGTGTGGAGTAATAGTAGTAGATGCAGGCAGGAGTCGGTCTACTAATCTCGGATGTGATGCCTATGTAATGATCATTGCCTAGATATCGTCATAATTATTTGAGGTTCTATCAATTGCCCAACAGTAATTTGCTCACCCACCGTTTGCTATCTTTCTCGAGAGAAGCCACTAGTGAAATCTACGGCCCCCGGGTCTTCTTTCTCATATATTTGCTTTGTGATCTATTTTATTTGCACTTTTTATTCAGATCTATTAAACCAAAAATACAAAAATATTTTGCTGCACTTTATTTTATTTGCGATCTATTTATTCAATCTATTACAACTTTCTCCCGTCATCACGCAATATCTGGAGCCGTTACCCGAAAGGTATTGACAACCCCTTTAACATGTCAGGTTGCGAGGTGTTGTTATTTGTGTGCAGGGGCTGTTTACGTTGTGTTGCTTGGTTCTCCTACTGGTTCGATAACCTTGGTTTCATATCTGAGGGAAATACCTACCGCTGAGGGAGTCCTGGACTAAGGGGTCCTCAGGCGTTCGGCCTGTTAGCCATGGGCCGGACTGATGGGCTGCGAAGATACGAAGACCGAAGACTGCACCCGTGTCCGGATGGGACTCTCCTTGGCGTGGAAGGCAAGCTTGGCGACTGGATATGTAGATTCCTTTCTTTGTAACCGACGTGATGTAACCCTAGGTCCTCCCGGTGTCTATATAAACTAGAGGACTTAGTCCGGAAACAGAGATACTGATTACCGTAGTCATACAGGCTAGACTTCTAGGGTTTAGCCATTACGATCTTGTGGTAGATCAACTCTTGTAATACTCATATTCATCAAGATCAATCAAGCAGGAAGTAGGGTATTACCTCCATAGAGAGGGCCCGAACCTGGGTAAACATCGTGTCCCCTGTCTCTTGTTACCATCGACCTTAGACGCACAATTCGGGACCCCCTACCCAAGATCCCCCGTTTTTGACACTGACATTGGTGCTTTCATTGAGAGTTCCACTGTGTCGTCCCCAAAAGGTTCGATGGCTCCTACAATCATTAACAATGACGCTGTCCAAGGAGAAACCTTCCTCCCCGGACAGATCTTCGTGTTCGGCGGCTTTGCACTGCGGGCCAACTCGTTTGGCCACCTGGAGCAGATCGACAGCTACGCCCCTGGCCATCAAGTCATATTTGGGTGCTTGAATTACGTTGCGGACATCCGTGGAGATTTGATCTTCACCGGATTCAAGACCGCGGTGACCGCTCCTGGTCACCCTGACGGACATGACCTAAATCTATCGTCGGACCACATCTAGGAGATAGCTCCTGTAACCCCTCTGGCTTTAGATCCAGGGCACACTGTGGCATCCAAGGATCGGAGGCTCGACCCCACCATGGAGGCCACAGACTCCCCGGCGTTGGAGCCGCACATGGACTTAACCTCACACAATAATCGCGTTACCGGAGCTCGGGACTCTTCTCCGGGTATAAGTTCCGAACCGCGTGAGTCCGCGGATGCCGAACTTGATCGCTTGTCGATTTTCGAGTTCATTAAAAACTTGTCCTTGGCGGGGGACTCACAGCCGAATTATGTCCGGTTCAAACAGGAGGCTGATGATGAAGGAGAATTTTGCTTCCCACCCACCACCCACTTCGTAGCCACTGTCGAAGATTTAACCGATGCGCTTGACTATGACTCCGAAGACATCGACGGTATGGACGACGATGCTGGAGACGAGGAGGTCCAAAACCCGTCGTTCACCGGACGATGGATGGCCACTTCCTCATACGATGTCTACATGGTAGACACGCCAAAAAATAATAGTGGCGATGACATGGAAAACCCCACAAAGGAGGACCCTCCTAAAACACAACCCAAGCGCCGGCGTCAGCGGCGCCGCTCTAAATCACATCGCAGCCGGGACAACAACAACACCGGCACAGGAGACGATAACACTCCGGATGGTGCCGAAGACACAGAAGAACCCGATGAACAAACTGCCGAACAAGACCATCGGGAAGATGGGCAAGTCAGCCCTGACGGACAGGCAATGGAAGAAGACTCGGAGGATGGTAGTTACCATTCGCCATCCGAGGAGGAGGCAAGCCTCGGCAACGATGACTTCATCGTGCCTGAGGAGCCTCTGGAGCAGGAGCGCTATAAGCGCCAGCTAATAGCCACTGCAAGGAGCCTGAAAAAGAAACAGCAGCAGCTTCAACCTGACCAAGATCTGCTTGTCGACAGATGGACTGATGTCCTGGCAGCCGAAGAATACGGCCTCAAACGCCCAGCCAAGAGTTACCCACAGCGAAGGTTGCTACCCCAGTTCGATGAAGAGGCGCCGGAGCTCATACCTCCCTCGCGTAATGCGGCTGATCGACCACCACGCGGTCGGGACAATGCGGCAGACCGACCACCACGTGGTCGGGATAGAGCGGCAGCTCAGGCCGAACAGCAGCCTGCCCCACCGCCTCGTAAAAATAGAGACGAAACAGCTCGGGGTCGTACATACGACCTCCGGCAGACCCTGGACAGTAGAGAAGGACATACAAGATCGATCTACGGATCGCAGGGACGTGCCTCAACGCACGGGGACAGCTATCTATTCGGGCGTGACAAACCTAGTCACGCCCGAGCTGAAAGCGGCAGACAGACTCCATCAGAGCTACGTCGCGATGCGGCCCGGTAAAGAGGCGCCGCACACCCTCTGTGCTTCACTGATGAATTAATGGACCATGAATTCCCCGAAGGGTTCAAACCCGTCATACGACAGAACAACCGATCCCGCGGTATGGATCGAGGATTTTATTCTCCACATTCACATGGCCCGCGGAGATGACCTCCATGCTATCAAATACCTCCCACTAAAGCTCAAAGGGCCAGCTCGGCACTGGTTAAACAGCCTGCCTGAAAATTCCATCGGTAGCTGGGAGGACTTGGAGGAAGCCTTTCTTGACAAGTTCCAAGGAACATATGTTCGACCACCGGACGCTGATGACTTAAGTCACATAGTCCAACGGCCTGGAGAGTCAGCCAGGAAATTCTGGACTAGATTCCTAACTAAAAAGAACCAGATCGTTGACTGTTCGAACGCTGAAGCCCTAGCGGCCTTTAAACACAGCATCCGTGACGAGTGGCTCGCCCGCCACCTCGGCCAAGAAAAGCCAAAATCCATGGCAGCCCTCACGGCACTCATGACCCGCTTTTGCGCGGGTGAGGATAGTTGGCTGGCTTGTAGCAAAAACACAGCCAGTGAGGCAGCCCCATCTGAGGTCAAGAACAGCAACGGCAAGCTCCGACGCAGCGGACACAAACGTCGAAGCAATGGCGACAACACCGATGACACTACTATCAATGCCGGATTCAGCGGCTCCAAGTCCGGTCAGCGGAAAAAGCCACATATAAGGAACAATCAGGGACCATCCGGCTTGGACCGCATACTCGACCGTCCGTGCCAAATCCATGGCGCCCCAGACAAACCAGCCAACTATACCAACAGAGATTGTTGGGTTTTTAAGCAAGCTGGCAAGTTAAATGCCGAGACCAAGGGAAAAGGATCGCAGAGCAAGGACAATGACGAGGAACCCCGGCAAACAAACACAGGGGGACAGAAGAAGTTTCCCCCTCTGGTCAAAAATGATGAACATGATATATGCTACACACATCCCCAAAAGGGAGCGCAAGCGCGCACTAAGGGACGTTTATGCGATAGAGCCAGTCGCCCCAAAATTCAACCCATGGTCATCGTGCCCAATCACTTTTGATCGTCGGGATCATCCGACCAGTATCCGGCATGGCGGATCAGTCGCACTAGTCCTGGACCCAATCATTGATGGATTCCACTTAATGCAAGTCCTCATGGACGGTGGCAGCAGCCTCAATCTGCTCTATCAGGATACATTGCGCAAAATGGGCATTAACCCATCACAGATCAAACCCACAAGGACTACCTTTAAAGGAGTCATACCAGGTGTAGAGGCCCACTATACGGGCTCAATCACATTAGAGGTATTCTTTGGATCTCCGGACAACTTCTGAAGCGAGGAATTAATCTTCGATATCGTCCCTTTTGCAGTGGCTATCACGCACTACTTGGACGAACCGCATTTGCTCGATTCAATGCGGTACCTCAGTGTGCTTATCTTAAGCTCAAGATGCCCGGTCCACACGGCGTTATAACGGTCAACAGAAACACAGAACGCTCCCTCCGTACAGAGGAGCACACCGTCGCCCTAGCAGCAGAAGTACAGAGCAGCCTTCTCAAGCAAAACCGTGATCCGGCTACCGAGCCCCTGGACATCGTAAAGAGGATCCGGACTACGCTGCACTAGGACAGCACAGCTCATCAAGAGCTCGACTAGAAATTTTTGGCCTCCGTCCCAGCCCCGATCAGGTCGTGGCGTTCGTACCACGCGCGCATAATTACGCACTAGAAATCCCATGGGCATCGACGGAGGCACGACTAGTTTGTCATCCACAGTTCGGCTCGACCGATCTCGGACACACGTATACTTCCACTATTTCCTTTTTCCTTTTTCAGATTTTCTTTTACATAAGCCTTCTTCGACGGCCGGACTACTGGCCCTGTCAAAGGATGAAATACACCAAGGAAGCAAGGAGCTTTGGCGTACAAGGGGATCCCCAGGTGGTCTCTGCTAATGACTGCTATACCTGTTTTACATACCCACATGCAGCTCGCTCTCGGTCATGGCATGTTAAACAGCCTTACTTGCTTATCGCATTTCTTGTACAAGTACGCCTCGACGTATTAATCACATTACAATGGTAAATAAATGGTAGCATCAGCTTAGTACTTGATTTTCTCCTTGCCTTTGTATTTATTACTCATCCAAACCGTACACTCTGGTACGTATCACTTCGCCAGGGGCTTCATCATGCCCTGCAGTACGATAATAAAGTCCGAACACTTTTTATAGTACGGTTTGGCACCCCGAACTTATAGCATTATATGCATCGGCTCCGAATCATGTCTTTGGTCAATAGTTGGGTTGCCCGGCTCCTGTGCTTACTACCTTACGTTCCGCTATATCGGCTAGGGTAGTAAAGGGAGAACTACTGCGATTGTGACCCGGTTCTTCCGGACGAGCACCTCAGTAGAGAAAGCCGAAAACTGTCTGTCATGATGCAGCGAGAGCTGGTCAGCTGTTCAAGAGGTTTCAAATCCCTAGAGATTTTTTCCGCTTTATGCGAGGAATCAGTTTTTATCTGATCAGGCGTGTATAGCGCCCCTAGCTCGGTCTTCTGAATACCAGGGGCTTCGCCAAAGATTCTTATTGTCAAACCCCTATGGCTACGTGAGGGCGATAAAAGCCGTATAGTCCGATTGCCTTGTTCGTTGCGCTAAATACCTCCTTTAAGGACCAGAATGTGGAGTAAAGAGTGTTTAGATTTATCCCGAACACCCCCGTAGTATCTACGTGGGGGCAGAAGCCGGCGACTGGTTAACCCTCAGATTACATAAACGGCCGCACAGGAGGTAAATTTTAAGAGTCATAAGCATTATATTACATAATGACCTTGTTTCATGGTTACAAGGCAGGATAACATGGATGTTTTCATGGAAATATAACATCCTTCGCACATTGCTCCGCCACAAGGCGGGATCCCTCCAGGACACCCTCAAAATATAACTCGGGTCGGCGGTGCTCCTTGCCCTCAGGCGGCCCTTCGGTCATCAGCTTCTTGGCATCCATCTTCACCCAGTGCATCTTGACACGGGCGAAGGTCGTCCGTGCACCTTCAATGCACACCGACCGCTTTATGACATCAAGCCGCGGGCAGGCACTAACAAGCCGCTTCACAAGTTCGAAGTAGCTGCTGGGCATAGGCTCGGCAGGCCATAGCCGGACTATTAGGTCCTTCATGGCTAGCTCGGCCGCCTTGTGCAGCTCGACCAGCTGTTTCAGCTGGTCGCTGAAGGGCACCGGATGGTCTGGTCCGAGGTATTGAGACCAGAATAGTTTCTCCGAAGAACTCCCTTCTTCGGCTCGATAAAACTCGGCAGCATCCGATATGCTACGCGCCAAATCCGTAAACACCCCTGGAGAGCTCCAAATTCGAGTAAGTAAAAGGAACGTTTCCTTCACAGACTTGCTTTGCATAATGAAAGCCTTACCAGCCGCGATCTTCTTGGCTGTCTGGATTCCCTGGAGGGCGCTCTGGGCTTCGGCTCGGGTATCTAGTGCGCTCTGGCGGGCCTTCGCAAGTTCGGACGCTTGCGTCTTAGAATCACGCTCCAATGACTCGTACTTATTGACGGCGTCCTGGAGCTCTTGCTGGACCTCGCCGACCCGGGCCTCGTGCTTCTCGCGTGCGGCGCGCTCCTTGACTGCTTTGTCCTCGGCCTCGGCTAACGCCTTCTTGAGGGCCGCCACCTCGGTTGTGGCACCTAACAAAGTTCATGATGCTTTAGTCCTCTCGAAACATTCATTCTTCCTAAAATATACGCGTAGGTTATTGCATACCTTGGCTGTCCTCCAGCTGCTTCTTTACGAGGCCGAGCTCTTCATTGGCTCGCTCCAGGCTCTGCTTCAGGCCGGAGACCTCCGCAGTATGAGCGGCAGCAGCCAGCAGCGACGCCTACTTATTCACATAGACATCTTATGTTAGACTCCTGCAAAAAAATGTTTTGATCCTCTGTTCGCCTTTTTCTTTCCGCACACCGAACAGAGCATCAGGGGCTACTGTCTACATTGTGACATTCTTTCTACTATTATTACATCAAAGCCTGTTAAAAGGCTAGTGCAGGCCTCGGTCAGTCCGCTTTTGGTGGACTGAACCTTTTCGATCACCGTACCCATAAGGGCATGGTGTTCGTCCACAATGGAAGCGCCTCGCAGCGCTTCTAGCAGATTATCCGGTGCCTCTGGTTGGATAGAGGTCACCGGCGGAACAGGCACACCTCCTCCTTTTGGGGAAGGCCGTTCGCTGAACTCCAGAGCTGTGTAGTTCTCCGGAAAGGTATCCGGCTGAGGGCCGAATGGAACTTGGCCCCCATCACCAGTCCCCATGGGGGCTTTTTCCCCCATGTGTCCGGTGGCCGAGGAGTCATCCTGGGGCGCCACCCTGACGATCTCCGGAACCTCCCCTCGGTCTGGGAAGATCCTTTGGGACACCCTCGTCATCACCCTTGGGCGAGACAGAGTGAGCGGGCAGCAGGGACATGCTAGCCATCTCCTTTGAGTCTAGCGAACCCTCCGTTGAGGATCGCGGGGAGCTATCGCGGGCTGGACTACAATGGCACAATTTAAACTTATTAATATTACAAAGCGGAAAGTCCAGGCATCTGATGTGCATAAGATTTGGGGTACTTACGAGGCGGCCCGAGGCTTGGTCCGGGGCATCCGCTCCAGACTGCTATCGACATCCCACGCGGAGTTATCCGCAGGGGAGCCCTTCCTCCTCTTGGGCGCCTTCGCCTCCAGATTGGTGGCAGTCCCCCTTTTCTTCCTTCCCCCCCTCAGGGGGGAGCCGCTTTCTTTTCCTCCTCGCTGTCGTCTTCGGCGGGCGAAGAGTCAGTCTCGTCTTCGGACGACATGTCCGAAGCACCCTTTCGGCGAAGGCCACTCCTGGTCCCTTTGGCCGTCTTTTTGGCCTTCTTCTCCGGCACATCATAAGGCACCGGAAACAGCATCTTCGCCAGGAGTGGGGTCTCTTCATCTTCGGGTAGCTGATGACCCACAAGTATAGGGGGTCTATCGTAGTCCTTTCGATAAGTAAGAGTGTCGAACCCAATGAGGAGCAGAAGGAAATGATAAGCGGTTTTCAGCAAGGTATTCTCTGCAAGTACTGAAAAAAGTGGTAATAGATAGTTTTGTGATAGGATAATTTGTAATGAGCAACAAGTAACAAAAGTAAATAAAGTGCAGCAAGGTGGCCCAATCCTTTTTGTAGCAAAGGACAAGCCTGGACAAACTCTTATATAGAGAAAAGCTCTCCCGAGGACAGATGGGAATTATCGTCAAGCTAGTTTTCATCACGTTCATATGATTCGCGTTCAGTACTTTGATAATTTGATATGTGGGTGGACCGGTGATTGGGTGCTGTTCTTACTTGAACAAGCATCCCACTTATGATTAACCTCTATTGCAAGCATCCGCAACTACAACAAAAGTATTAAGGTAAACCTAACCATAGCATGAAACATATGGATCCAAATCAGCCCCTTACGAAGCAACGCATAAACTAGGGTTTAAGCTTCTGGCACTCTAGCAACCCATCATCTACTTATTACTTCCCAATGCCTTCCTCTAGGCCCAAATAATGGTGAAGTGTTATGTAGTCAACGTTCACATAACACCACTAGAGGCTAGACAACATACATCTCATCAAAATATCGAACGAATACCAGATTCACATGACTACTAATAGCAAGACTTCTCCCATGTCCTCAGGAACAAACGTAACTACTCACAAAGCATATTCATGTTCATAATCAGAGGGGTATTAATATGCATATAGGATCTGAACATATGATCTTCCACCAAATAAACCAACTAGCATCAACTACAAGGAGTAATCAACACTACTAGCAACCTAATAGTACCAATCCCGGACATGGAGACAAGAATTGGATACAAGAGATGAACTAGGGTTTTGAGAGGAGATGGTGCTGGTGAAGATGTGATGGAGATTGCCCTCTCCCGATGAGAGGAGCGTTGGTGATGACGATGGCGATGATTTCCCCCTCCCGGAGGGAAGTGTCCCCGACAGAACAGCTCTGCCGGAGCCCTAGATTGGTTCCGCCAAGGTTCCGCCTCGTGGCGGCGGAGTCTCGTCCCGAAAGGTTTCTTATGATTTTTTTTCCTCGACGAAAGACCTCATATAGCAGAAGATGGCCACCGGAGAGCCAACAGGGGGCCCACGAGGCAGGGGCGCGCCCTGGGGGTAGGGCGTGCCCCCACCCTCATGGACAGGTAGTGGCCCCCTGACGTATTTCTTCCGCTCAGTATTTTTTATTATTTCCAAAAATAACTTTCGTGGAGTTTCAGGACTTTTGGAGTTGTGCAGAATAGGTCTCTAATATTTGCTCCTTTTCCAGCCCAGAATTCCAGCTGCCGGCATTCTCCCTCCTTATGTAAACCTTGTAAAATAAGAGAGAATAGGCATAAGTATTGTGACATAATGTGTAATAACAGCCCATAATGCAATAAATATCGATATAAAAGCATGATGCAAAATGGACGTATCAACTCCCCCAAGCTTAGACCTCGCTTGTCCTCAAGCGGAAGCCGATAACGATAAATATGTCCACATGTTTAGAGGTAGAGGTGTCGATAAAATAAAATACGGACATGAGGGCATCATGATTATTCTCATAACAGCAACATATATGGATATTGTCATATGATTTCTTATGCTCAAGTAATAATCTATTCAAAATGGAAAGTATGAATCAAAACTTTATTGAGAACTAACAAACTATAATCTCAGTCATTGAAGCAATTGCAATTTATCATAACATCAGAAAGAGTCTATGTCAGAGCTTTCTAGCAAGTCCACATACTCAACTATCATTTAGTCTTTCATAATTGCTAACACTCACGCAATACTTGTGGTTATGGAGTTTTAATCGGACACAGAGAAAGACAGGGGCTTATAGTTTCGCCTCCCAACCTTTTACCTCAGGGGTAATGTCAACAATAATAGTTCATGCTAACTTACATCCAATTAGATATATCTATCAGGATCTTTCCAACACCCTATGCTTGCCAAAGGATAAAATATAAAAAGGAAAGGTGAAGATCACCATGACTCTTGCATAAGGTAGAAGAAAATAGTAAAAGATAGGCCCTTCGCAGAGGGAAGCAGAGGTTGCCATGCGCTTTCAAGGTTGGATGCACAAAATCTTAATGCGAAAGAACGTCACTTTATATTGCCACTTGTGATATGAACCTTTATTATGCAGTCCGTCGCTTTTATTTCTTCCACATCACAAGATCGTATAAAGCTTATTTCCTCCACACCAATCAATCATACATATTTAGAGAGCAATTTTTATTGCTTGCACCGATGAAAACTTACTTGAAGGATCTTACTCAATCCATAGGTAGATATGGTGGACTCTCATGGAAAAACTGGTTTAAGGGTTTTTGGAAGCACAAGTAGTGTCTCTACTTGGTGCTAAGAATTTGGCTAGCATGAGGGGGAAAGGCAAGCTCAACATGTTGGATGATCCATGACAATATACTCTATCTCAGATATAAGAAAATATAACCCATTACGTTGTCTTCCTTGTCCAACATCAACTCTTTAGCATGTCATATTTTAATGAGTGCTCCCAATCATAAAAGATGTCAAGATAGTACATTTATATGTGAACCCTCTCTTTCTTTATTACTTCCTATTAATTGCAACGATGACCAAAGCTATGTTTGCCAACTCCCAACTTTTAATCATCATACTCTTTCTATGTGAAGTCATTACTCTCAATAAGATCAATATGATCTCTTTATTTCTTTTTATTCTTTTCTGTTTTCTTTTATTCACTCAAGATCATAGCAAAATAATCAAGCCCTTGACTCCACACTAATATTTATTATATAGCTCACGGACTCGATTACATAGAGAGATCATAAAGCAAAACTCAAAACTAGATCATACCATAAACTTTATTCTACTAGATCAAGATACTACTAAATAGGATCGAACTAAGAAAAACGGTAAAGATAGGAGTGTGATGGTGATACGATACCGGGGCACCTCCCCCAAGCTTGGCAGTTGCCAAGGGGAGTGCCCATACCCATGTGATTATGTCTCCTTTTGCTGGTGAAGAAGGTGGAGGTGATGATGGATAGTCGCACATCGAGCGTAAGAGGTCCTCCAGCTTGTGGATAATGCCCTTGAGTGCAACGATATGCTCCTTCAACAAAATATTTTCACGTGTGAGATACTTATTCTGTATACGAGCTAACTCAATCATCTTGAAAGCTTCGATCTCAGTTGGGGTAAGAAGATTGTGATCAAGTTGAAGGATGTCTTCTGCTGCCGGAGCTTGATCCTCCGTGGCCTTCTTGATCCCTTCATCCTTGTTGATCTCCATGGGTTCTTCCCTCTTCAGCTCTATCTTCATTAGCCAAGCATCGTTGTCACCATTGTTGGAGGAGGGGGACGACATGATGCCTGGCCTTGACAACCCTGACAGAAAACAGCTCGAAACAAGAACAGAGGATAATTGCGTGATACGGGAGTCAAAACCTTCGGGAGATTATATAATGAATTTTTACCGACCAAAATACGTATCGTGCAAGAAAACGGAGTCCGGAGAGCACACGAGGTGCCCACGAGGTAGGGGGCGCCCAGTAGGGTAGGGCGCGCCCTCCACCCTCGTGGAGGCCTCGTGTCCTTCCCGGACTGCTTCTTATTTTTCTATTTTTCTAAATATTCCAAAACGGAGAAATATTGCCTTAAAAACTGTTTTGGAGTCGGTTTACTTACCGTACCACATACCTATTCCTTTTCGGAGTCTGAAACGTTCCGGAAAGTGTCCCTTATGTATTCCTCCGGGGTTACGGTTTCAATAACATTGGTTTCAACATTTATAGGATTACCTGAGATATAATGTTTGATTCTTTGACCGTTCACCACCTTCGGATTTGTGCCTTCGAAGTTGTTGATTTTTATGGCACCGGAACGATAGACCTCCTCGATAACGTAAGGGCCTTCCCATTTAGAGAGAAGTTTTCCTGCAAAAAATCTTAAACGAGAGTTGTATAGCAATACATAATCACCTACATTAAACTCACGCTTTTGTATCCTTTTGTCATGCCATCTTTTAACTTTTTCTTTAAACAATTTGGCATTTTCATAAGCTTGGGTTCTCCATTCATCAAGTGAGCTAATATCAAATAACCTCTTCTCACCGGCAAGTTTGAAATCATAATTGAGCTCTTTAATAGCCCAATATGCCTTATGTTCTAGTTCGAGAGGTAAGTGACATGCTTTTCCATAAACCATTTTATACGGAGACATACCCATAGGATTTTATATGCAGTTCTATAGGCCCATAATGCATCATCAAGTTTCTTGGACCAATTCTTTCTAGATCTATTGACAGTCTTTTGCAAAATTAATTTGAGCTCTCTATTACTCAATTCTACTTGACCACTAGACTGTGGGTGATAAGGAGATGCAATTCTATGATTAACATCATACTTAGCAAGCATTTTACGGAAAGCACCATGAATAAAATGTGAACCACCATCAGTCATTAAATATCTAGGGACTCCAAACCTCGGAAAAATAACTTCTTTAAGCATCTTAATAGAAGTGTTATGATCAGCACTACTAGTTGGAATAGCTTCTACCCACTTAGTAACGTAATCAACAGCAACTAAAATATGTGTATATCCATTAGAGGCAGGAAAAGGTCCCATATAATCAAAGCCCCAAACATCAAATGGTTCAATAACAAGTGAATAATTCATAGGCATTTCTTGACGTCTACTAATATTACCAATTCTTTGACATTCATCACAAGATAAGACAAACTTACGGGCATCCTTGAAGAGAGTAGGCCAATAAAAACCGGATTGCAATACCTTATGTGCAGTTCTATCTCCAGCGTGGTGTCCTCCATAAGCTTCGGAGTGACACTTGCGTAGGATCTGTTCCTGTTCATGCTCAGGTACACAACGTCTAATAACACCATCTACTCCTTCTTTATAAAGATGTGGGTCATCCCAAAAGTAATGTCTCAAATCATAGAAAACTTTTTCTTTTGCTGGTATGTGAAACTAGGTGGTATAAATTTAGCAACAATATAATTAGCATAATCAGCATACCACGGAGTACTACGAGAGGCATTTATGACATTTAATTGCTCATCAGGAAAGCTATCATCAATAGGTAGTGGGTCATCAAGAACATTTTCTAACCTAGACAAGTTGTCTGCAACGGGGTTCTCAGCTCCCTTTCTATCAACAATATGCAAATCAAATTCTTGTAGCAAGAGAACCCATCTAATAAGTCTAGGTTTAGCATCTTTCTTTTCCATAAGATATTTAATAGCAGCATGATCCGTGTGAATAGTTACTTTAGAATCAACAATATAAGGTCTGAACTTATCACAAGCAAATACGACTGCTAAGAATTCTTTTTCAGTAGTAGCATAATTTCTCTGAGCATTGTCTAGAGTTTTACTAGCATATTGAATAACATTTAATTTCTTATCAACTCTTTGCCCTAGAACAGCACCTACAGCATAATCACTAGCATCACACATAATTTCAAAGGGTAAATTCCAATCAGGTGGCTGAACAATAGGTGCAGAGATCAATGCTTTCTTAAGTATTTCAAATGCTTCTACACAATCATCATCAAAGACAAATGGTATATCTTTTTGTAATAAATTAGTCAGAGGCCGAGAAATTTTTGAGAAGTCCTTAATGAACCTCCTATAGAATCCGGCGTGACCAAGGAAACTTCTTATACCTTTGATGTCCTTGGGACATGGCATCTTTTCAATAGCATCAACCTTGGCTTTATCAACCTCAATACCTCTTTCAGAAACTTTATGCCCCAAGACAATACCTTCATTAACCATAAAGTGGCACTTTTCCCAATTCAAGACAAGATTAGTTTCTTCACATCTCTGCAAAACTCGATCAAGGTTGCTCAAGCAATCATCAAAAGAGGATCCATAGACGGAAAAGTCGTCCATGAAAACCTCACAAATCTTTTCACAAAAGTCAGAGAATATAGCCATCATGCATCTTTGAAAGGTAGCAGGTGCATTACATAAACCAAAAGGCATACGTCTATAAGCAAAAGTACCAAAAGGGCAAGTAAAAGTAGTTTTTGATTGATCATTGGCTGACACAAGTATTTGAGAGAAACCAGAATAACCATCTAGAAAGCAAAAATGTGTATGTTTGGATAATCTTTTTAGCATTTGATCGATAAAAGGTAAGGGGTAATGATCCTTTTTAGTAGCTTTATTTAATTTGCGGAAATCAATTACCATCCTATAACCTCTAATAATTCTTTGCGGAATCAATTCATCTTTACCATTAGGAACGACGGTAATGCCTCCCTTCTTAGGGACACAATGGACAGGACTTACCCACTGACTATCAGCAACGGGATAAATTATACCTGCCTCGAGGAGCTTTAGTATTTCCTTTCTTACCACTTCTTTCATCTTAGGATTCAGCCGTCGTTGATGATCATGAACTGTTTTGGCATCTTCTTCCAAATTTATTTTATGTTGACATAGAGTGGGACTAATGCCCTTAAGATCATCAAGAGTATATCCAATAGCAGCATGGTGCTTCTTCAGAGTTTTCAATAATCTCTCTTCTCCATGCTCTGAAAGGTTAGCACTAATAATAACAGGATATATCTTCTTTTCATCAAGATAAGCATATTTAAGAGTATCAGGCAATGGTTTAAGCTCAAACACGGGATCACCCTTGGGTGGAGGAGGATCCCCTAGGATTTCAACAGGAAAATTTTGTTTCAAGATAGGTTCCTGTTTAAAGAATACTTCATCTATTTCCCTTCTTTCATTCATAAACATATCATTCTCATGGTCTAGCAAATATTGTTCTAAAGGATCACTAGGAGGTACGGCAATAGAAGCAAGACCAATAATTTCATCCTTACTAGGTAATTCCTCTTCACGGTGTTGTCTACTAAATTTAGAGAAATTAAACTCATGAGACATATCACCCAAGCCAATAGTAACAACATTCTTTTCGCAGTCTATCCTAGCATTAACTGTGTTCAAGAAGGGTCTACCAAATATAATGGGGCAAAAGCTATCTTGTGGGGAACCAAGAACAAGAAAATCAGCAGGATATTTAGTTTTCCCACACAAGACTTCAACATCTCTAACAATTCCAATGGGTGATATTGTATCTCTATTAGCAAGTTTGATGGTAACATCAATACCTTCTATCTCAGCAGGTGCAATTTCATGCATAATTTCTTTGTATAAGTCATGAGGTATAGCACTAGCACTAGCACCCATATCACATAAGCCATGATAACAATGATCTCCTATTTAACCAGAAATAACAGGCATGCCTACCACAGGTCTATGTTTATCTTTAGCACAAGGTTTGGAAATTCTAGCAGTTTCATCGCAGAAATAAATAACATGCCCATCAATATTATCAGCCAAGAGATCTTTAACAATAGCAATATTAGGTTCAACTTTGATTTGCTCAGGAGGTGTATAAGTTCTAATATTGCTTTTACGAACCACAGTTGAAGCTTTAGCATTATCCTTTATCCTAACAGGGAAAGGTGGTTTCTCAACATAAGAAGTAGGAACAATAGGATCATTATAAGTGATAGTCTTTTCTTCAACTTTAATAGGTGCAACTACTTTTACTTCTATGGGAGGATGATATTTAAACCACTTCTCCTTGGGGAGATCAACATAAGTAGCAAAAGATTCACAGAAAGAAGCTACTATCTCAGGGTCAAGTCCATATTTAGTGCTAAATACGGAAAACATCGGTATCCATAAAAGATTTAACACAATCAAACTTAGGTGTCATACCTGACTCCTTACCTTCGTCGAGATCCCAATCTTCAGAGTTGCGTTTAATTCTATCCAATAAATTTCATTTGAATTCAATAGTCTTCATCATAAAAGAGCCAGCACAAGAAGTATCAGGCATGATGCGATTGTTATCAGAAAGCCAAGCATAAAAACTTTGAATAATTATTTCTCTTGAGAGCTCATGATTGGGGCATGAATATAACATTGATTTAAGCCTCCCCCAAGCTTGAGAGATGCTTTCTCCTTCGCGAGGCCAAAAATTATATATATAATTGCGATCACGATGAACAAGATGCATAGGATAAAACTTCTGATGAAATTCCAATTTCAATCGTTTGTAGTTCCATGACCCCGTATCATCACATAGCCTATACCATGTCGATGCATCTCCATTCAAAGATAAAGGGAAGACCTTCTTCTTAATAACATCACTGGGTATACCTGCAAGCTGAAATAATCCACAAACTTCATCCACATAGATTAGGTGCTCATCAGGATGCTTTGTTCCATCTCCTGCAAAAGGATTAGCTAGCAGTTTTTCTAACATACCTGAAGGAACTTCAAAGGGAACATTTTCATTTTCATTTTCAGTAGGTTCAGTAGGTTGAGGAGCAACTCTTTGCTCTACAGGTCGGGGTGAAGATACCCCGAACAAGCCCCTCAGAGGATTACTTTCCATAGTAACAAGTGACAGTAAATTTCAGCACACTATATAAATTTTTCCTTACCAAATTCCACCTACCAAAGGCGCTTCACTCCCCGGCAACGGTGCCAGAAAAGAGTCTTGATGACCCACAAGTATAGGGGATCTATTGTTGTCCTTTCGATAAGTAAGACTGTCGAACCCAACGAGGAGCAGAAGGAAATGATAAGCGGTTTTCAGCAAGGTATTCTCTGCAAGTACTGAAATAAGTGGTAACAGATAGTTTTGTGATAGGATAATTTGTAACGAGCAACAAGTAACAAAAGTAAATAAAGTGCAGCAAGGTGGCCCAATCCTTTTTGTAGCAAAGGAAAAGCCTGGACAAACTCTTATATAGAGAAAAGCGCTCCCGAGGACACATGGGAATTATCGTCAAGCTAGTTTTCATCACGTTCATATGATTCGCGTTCGGTACTTTGATAATTTGATATGTGGGTGGACCGGTGCTTGGGTGTTGTTCTTACTTGAACAAGCGTCCCACTCATGATTAACCTCTATTGCAAGCATCCGCAACTACAACAAAAGTATTAAGGTAAACCTAACCATAGCATGAAACATATGGATCCAAATCAGCCCCTTACGAAGCAACGCATAAACTAGGGTTTAAGCTTCTGTCACTCTAGCAACCCATCATCTACTTATTACTTCCCAATGCCTTCCTCTAGGCCCAAATAGTGGTGAAGTGTTATGTAGTCGACGTTCACATAACACCACTAGAGGCTAGACAACATACATCTCATCAAAATATCGAATGAATACCAAATTCACATGACTACTAATAGCAAGACATGTCCTCAGGAACAAACGTAACTACTCACAAAGCATATTCATGTTCATAATCAAAGGGGTATTAATATGCATATAGGATCTGAACATATGATCTTCCACCAAATAAACCAACTAGCATCAACTACAAGGAGTAATCAACACTACTAGCAACCTACTAGTACCAATCCCGGACTTGGAGACAAGAATTCGATACAAGAGATGAACTAGGGTTTTGAGGGGAGATGGTGCTGGTGAAGATGTTGATGGAGATTGCCCTCTCTCGATGAGAGGAGCGTTGGTGATGACGATGGCGATGATTTCCCCCTCCCGGAGGGAAGTGTCCCCGGCAGAACAGCTCTGTCGGAGCCCTAGATTGGTTCCGCCAAGGTTCCGCCTCGTGGCGGTGGAGTCTCGTCCCGAAAGGTTGCTTATGATTTTTTTTCCTTGACGAAAGACCTCATATAGCAGAAGATGGCCATCGGAGAGCCAATAGGAGGCCCACGAGGCAGGGGGGCGCGCCCCCCACCCTCGTGGACAGGTGGTGGCCCCCCTGACGTATTTCTTCCACTCAGTATTTTTTATTGTTTCCAAAAATAACTTTCGTGGAGTTTCAGGACTTTTGGAGTTGTGCAGAATATGTCTCTAATATTTGCTCCTTTTCCAGCCCAGAATTCCAGCTGACGGCATTCTCCCTCCTTATGTAAACCTTGTAAAATAAGAGAGAATAGACATAAGTATTGTGACATAACGTGTAATAACAGCCCATAATGCAATAAATATCGATATAAAAGCAAGATGCAAAATGGACGTATCAGTAGCGGAGCTGGAAAATTAATCCGCCCCGCTATGTCGGTCCAGGCCTAAAAGAAATTGATAGGAAGGCTTAGGCTCTTTCCTCAAAATATGCCAGTAAAGGCTATACCTTGAAAGCATGAAAGAGCTTACCGAATTAGCCTGGCGCTTTAAGCTAAGCCCATGATCCTCGGTCGTAGGCGGCGGTGTCTCGCCGACCTTGAAGAGCACTTTCCAGATGTCTTCGTGCGTCGTGCCAAAGAGCTCTAGCAGCATCTAGTGCTTGGCCGGATCGAACTCCCACAAATAGCAGGTCCGGCATTGGCATAGAAGGATCCGGCGAATAAGCATAACCTGGATCACGGTGATAAGTTTGATCTTCTTAGTTATCATGTTCTGGACGCTCGTCTGGAGCCCAGTCAGCTCGTTCGAAGAACCCCAAGTTAGGCCCTTCTCTTGCCAGGAGGTGAGCCGCATCGGAACTCCGGATCGAAATTTGGGGGCCGCCGCCTAGTTGGTATCGCGCGGCTCTGTGATGTAGAACCACCCCGATTGCCACCCCTTCACCGTCTCCACAAAGGAGCCTTCGAGCCAGGTGGCATTGGGCATCTTGCCCACCATGGCACCTCCGCACTCTGCTTGTTGACCGCTCACCACCTTCGGCTTCACATTGAAGGTCTTCAGCCATAGGCCGAAGTGAGGTGGGATGCGGAGAAAGGCCTCACACACGACTATAAATGCTGAGATGTTGAGGATAAAGTTAGCGGCTAGATCGTGGAAGTCTAGCCCATAGTAAAACATCAGTCCGCGGACAAATGGGTGGAGAGGGAATCCCAGCCCACGGACGAAATGCGCGAGGAACACCACCCTCTCCTGAGGCTCGGGGGTAGGGATGATCTGCCCTTTGGCCGGGAGTCGGTGAACAATCTCCTTGGCCAGGTATCCGGCCTCTCGGAGTTCCTTGATATCTCTCTTCTTCACGGAGGAGGCCATCCACTTGCCTCCAGCTCCGGATCCCGACATGATTGGAGCGCTTTCTCGGGCGGGGAAGGCTATAGCTTGGGCGCTAGAGCTCAAGGATGGATGAGCGGAGGAAGGAGAACGCGTAGGCAAATGAGAACTAATCCTTATCCCCTTATAAAGGGCCCCAAATATCAAGCGCATGCTCACTCGCCTTGAAACTCGCCTATTCCCAAGGGTTGTATAAACAGCACGGTTGGGTTACCCATACCCGTATTGATGAGAATCCCGCAATAAGGGGACACGATCTCTGCTTTGACAAGACGTGCCAATGACAACCGCGTCTTGGAACGTGGAGCGGCAGACGCAAAACTGTTCGAAATTACGACCGGACAGATGTGACGTCATGTTATAAAAAATTGTCGGCGGATTGGACTCATGTTATATTATATTCTCTCTGCGGTTGTGTGTGAAGTGTGTTACATGTCTGGATACAATCATCCGTCCGGAGACTATCTTGGAGTTCGGAAAAGGGAACCCTCCTTGCAATGTCGAAGACAAATCTGCGCGTCGGACTCCTCGTCATTCAAGCCAGGTTCAGGGGCTACTGAGGGAGTCCTGGACTAAGGGGTCCTCGGGCGTCCGGCCTATTAGCCATGGGCCGAACTGATGGGCTGCGAAGATACGAAGACTGAAGACTGCACCCATGTCCGGATGGGACTGTCCTTGGCGTGGAAGGCAAGCTTGGCGACTGGATATGTAGATTCCTTTCTTTGTAACCGACGTGATGTAACCCTAGGTCCTCCCGGTGTCTATATAAACCGGAGGACTTAGTCCGGAAACAGAGATACTCATTACCGTAGTCATACAGGCTAGACTTCTAGGGTTTAGCCATTACGATCTCGTGGTAGATCAACTCTTGTAATACTCATATTCATCAAGATCAATCAAGCAAGAAGTACGGTATTACCTCCATAGAGAGGGCCCGAACCTGGGTAAACATCGTGTCCCCTGTCTCCTGTTACCATCGACCTTAGACGCACAGTTCAGGACCCCCTACCCGAGATCCGCTGGTTTTGACACCGACAACCGCCGTTGTGTTGCATCATCCCTTCCTCTTTGGGGAAATACCGACGTAGCTTCAAGCGACATCAGACCCATTCGTTAGCTTAGCATAATGATCGTTAAGTTTTATTGCTATTGCTTTCTTCATGACTTATACATATTTCTTTGACTATGAGATTATGCAACTCCCGAATACCGGAGGAATACCTTGTGTGCTATCAAACGTCACAACGTAACTGGGTGATCATAAAGATGCTCTACAGGTATCTCCGAAGGTGTTTGTTGGGTTGGCATAGATCGAGATTAGGATTTGTCACTCCGAGTATCAGAGAGGTATCTCTGGGCCCTCTCGGTAATGCACATCATGATAAGCCTTGCAAGCAATGTGACTAATGAGTTAGTTGCAGGATGATGCATTACGGAACGAGTAAAGAGACTTGCCGGTAACGAGATTGAACTAGGTATGAGGATACCGACGATCGAATCTTGGGCAAGTAACATACCGATGACAAAGGGAATGATGTATGTTGTCATTACGGTTTGACCGATAAAGATCTTCATAGAATATGAATGAACCAATATGAGCATCCAGGTTCCGTTGTTGGTTATTGATTAGAGATATGTCTCGGTCATGTCAACATAGTTCTCGAACCCGTAGGGTCCGCATGCTTAACGTTCAATGATGATTTGTATTATGAGTTATTATTTTGGTGACCGAAGATTGTTCGGAGTCCCGGATGAGATCACGGACATGACGCGGAGTCTCGAAATGGTCGAGAGGTAAAGATTGATATATTGGACGATAATATTCAGACACCGGAATGGTTTCGGGTATTTATCGGAGTACCGAGGGGTTACCGAAACCCCCGGGGAAAGTAATGGGCCTCATGGGCCATAGGGGGAGAGAGAGGGCAGCCCACAAGGAGGTGGTGCCCCCCCCTAGGGAGTCCGAATTGGACAAGGGGAGGGGCTGTGGCCCCCTTTCCTTCTCCCTCTCCCTCTCCTTCCCCCTTTCCCCCTCCGTAAGAAGGAAGGGGGCCGAATAGGACTAGGAGTCCAAGTGGGATTCCCCCCCCACTTGGCGTGCCCCCTAGGTCGGCCCCCTCCCTCTCCCTCATTTATAAACGGGGGCAGGGGCACCCGAAGGCACGTCAATTGTTTCTTAGCCATTTGCGGTGCCCCCCTCCACCGTTTACTCCTCCGGTCATACTGTCGTAGTGCTTAGGCGAAGCCCTGCGCGGATCACATCACCATCGCCGTCGTTCTGACGAAACTCTCCCTCGACACTTTGCTGGATCAAGAGTTCGAGGGACGTCATCGAGTTGAACGTGTGCTGAACTCGGAGGTGTCGTACGTCATGTACTTGATCGGTTGGATCGCGAAGACGTTCGACTACATCAACCGCGTTATACTAACGCTTCCGCTTTCGGTCTACAAGGGTACGTTGACACACTCTCCCCCTCTCGTTGCTATGCATCTCCTAGATAGATCTTGTGTGATCATAGGAATTTTTTTGAAATTGCATGCTACGTTCCCCTACAGAAAGAAGGGAGCATGCCATCACATATATCAGTCAGTACTCAATACTCACTGGATGCCAAAGTCAAGTGTCATGGAGATTATTTTCAAAATTCAGTTTCAGCAGCGCCTAGAGTCGTCATTGTTCTCATATTTCTCCACGAGCTGGATTCAAAGACCTCATGCCTACTAAATCTTGTACGCTAATGATTAAGCCGAGTATACTTTGCTATTCAGGCTAAAGGACTTCTAGTTGCTGCAGGGGTTGTGTGCATTGAGGTTCATGATGATTCATTACCAGCCATCCAACAAATGTTATATTTATATTCATCGACGAAGCACTCAAACGTTTACCTCGGTAAGTGTCCAGATGCCATCTATGCTCTAAGTTTCTTTAGTATCTATACATCTGGGCAGGACAGTTGACTTGCCAAACGGGTTAACACAACATACATCTGGTTATCACAACTGATGCTTTGTGTGACCGACTCGTGTAGGGCGAGTTCATAGCCAACTTACTATTAAAGTTGACCCATGGCAAGTTATTGCCGACTCCATGGTCAACTTGGTCACTAACATATCTAGCTAGTGTGAGTTAGATGGCCGCCTAGAGAAAGTTTCTCTTATCTATAGGATCCAAGTCAGGAGGCAGAAGTTGTTCGGTGGAGGCTTCATGGTGTACTTTGATCAACAATAAGTTGGATCATCGAACAACTGATGGTATTCCTTTGAGGTGAATATCCCCACGAAACACCTAGACAAAGGCCAGGTTCGGATTGACATGAGAAACTTCCGTGGAGGCCTTTGTGACATATAATGGTTGTTATCATATGACTATTATCTGAAGAGGATCTACCCAAGCAGCAATAAGCCTGAGCATATGGCCGATAACAATTATCGTCCTTAGCATGCACATCCGATGGAGTGTCAAAATTGTGCTTAAACATTACCCTAGGCAAAGTATTTTCTGGTACGCAAGCTCTGCCAGAAAACAAGGGGGCATGTGTTGACACAAGATTTTGGCATGGTGAAAACATGATTAATTAAGATGGACTCAAATGAAAACGTTCTCAACATGGCAAAGTTCTGTATCGTCAAAAGGAGCAACTTTGATGTCTGGGTCATCACCATCCAATCTCATCTAAAGGGCCAAAACTGTGCTTGAAGTACTAAAATTTTGTATTCAGAGTATTGTTTGTCCAATTACGCCTCCAAGACGGCCCCATATGAAAAAGTAGATTTTCGTCGTCACGTCGAAACGGGCGATTTTGATATAAAAATCGTCTTAATCCAAGATCATATGCAAAAGTTAGAGCCATCGGAGTGCGGCCCTACCACAAGCCAAAAAAGTGGTCCGTCCCATTAGACACCCATATAGCTGATGTGTGATGGCTAGCGTCACTAATTGCCTATTTTGCGTGAGCCATTCAGCCCGAAGATGGCCTCCAATCAAAAAATGTTCAACATGAGAGTTGTTCGTCTCATCGAATCGGTTAAATTTGCTTTTGGGCTCATTATCGTCCGAGGCCGTTTGTGGCCTGTGGGATCCAAAACTCGAACTGATGTCTCAGACTTAACTAAATCCGAGTACAATTAAAAAATGGAAAAAGTTCAAAAAAGTTACAAGTTTGAATTATTTTTTTAAAAACGTGGATTTGAAAAAGTTCAAAATTTTGTAAGAAGTTTACCAAATTTTGGGAAAAGTTCACAAAATTGAAAAACGTTCTGAAATTGGAAAATAATGACAAAATCTAAAAAATGAATTTTAGAATTTTTTTGCCCATTAAAAAAAGTAAAATGAATAAAAAACAGACAAAAGACCCGGTCTAGAAAAACTAGAAATAAAAAGAAAAAACACCAAAGCTTCCCAAAATCGGGATGAGTTTCTCGCTAAGTGCGTAAGATGGGCCAGCCCATTATGCTAGTGAGTGATTTGGGCATGGGCGTGAGTTACCAGATAAGCCTGTAACTTGGGGAGCTCTTATAGGGCGCTGGAGGCGCTCGCTAGCGAGCGGGTTCCTATACCAAATCCTATTTGGTGCCTTGAGCGCCCGATTTAGTTGTTTTTGCAATCGGGCGCATACCCCCCTCTCCTTCGTGTCGCGTATTTGGGCATGGCCCATTATCTCGCGTGAGCTACCCGACTGCTTCGTCCTACCCTGTATCCTTCCTCTCCTTCCCATCTTTTTCCCCTTCCTTCTGTCGCCTTCGCATCTCTCCCCGCACCGCCGCCGACTGCTTCTTCGTTTGCATTGATTCCGCGCGTTGGCTTCTTCTTCGTTTGGATCGATTCCCCGCGGCGGCTTCTTCTTGGTCTCCCTTGTTTTTCCGGTTGGAACCCTAGGCGGAGGCCAGCGCTAGGGTTTGGATCGAACCCTAGCCGGAGATCGCCATGGATCCAGATGGTTCGTGGTTTCTGTCCATCCAATTTTCTTGATGCTGCTTCATTCCATAGTGGTTGCGTTCATGCATGGTTGTATATGTGTAGGGGGCAGGGGGGTAGTGATCTGTGTGTTTGGTAGGGGTGCGCGGTGGGGATTGTAGGGTTAGTCATCAGTTTTTAGGTATGTTTTTGTGTTCATGTGCGTTCAGATCTGGGTGGTTTTTTATTGATCTGAAACAAGTTTTTCCAAATTTTCTAGTCAGATTCGTTCTTATTAAGTTCACGTTCTTGGGTTTCAATTTTGGGCATTTTGGACATTTAAATGCCCATCCTAGTAGTTGAGCAGCTACCACTATTTACTGTAATATGTGTGTATAAGTACATTAATGTTGTTTTTTCTACTACACTAGGTTAGCTAGATGTGGTGTTTAATACAGACCTTGGCATTTTTTGAAGACTCTTGATGTTCTTCCCAATAGCAGAAGTAATATGCTATGTTTTTTTTGCCATCAGATGATGCTCACTACATTTTTCATGTGCACTTCTTTTTTTGCAGTACCAGATGGTATTCAAGATGCGCAAGACGAATATATACAACAGGTGGATGCAAATGGTCTTCATGATGACCAAGGCGGTATGTTCTTACTCCATCACTCATGCAGCCCTGTTTTGTGAGTTTATCAATTTTTTGTTCAAATCAGATTTGTTCTTTTTTGGCGTTTCTTTTTGCTCAAATGTCCGTTGACCTTATTCTAGTTCTGATCAAGCCATCTAGGGGAACAAAATCTGTTAAGGGATGGATTAGCATTTTGGTTAGGTTAGTTTTTAAGAGATTGTTTTCAGGTCGGTCATACATAATCACAGAACAACTTAGGGTTAATTTCCAATCCATGTTCTGTGTGGTCCGATATGATTCACATTTTTTTGTGAGGATGTGTGAATAATAACTTGTGGAAAAATCGAACAACATTATTTTTCTACATAGCGATGATTCTAATGTTGCTTGTATTGTTAGGATTCTTAGGATGTCCTTCCATAGCCAAACTTGCACCAGTCATATCTTTTCAACCATTCGTAAGGTTAAATGTTGTTATATACTATGTAAAATGCCCTGGAAAATGTGTAGTTCCCATAAGTGGTACTATTTTTCTGTTTAATCATTTCTAAAATAATGCTTAGGGTGCAATCTTAATTAAATGTCTTAATCAATTGAGCGGTACGCTTTATCTGGAAAAGAAAAAAAATGTTAGGGTCGAAGATGGGTTGAACACACAAATGGAAAATGGTTTGGATTGGCTTGGGTGGAAGAGAAAAATGGTTTGGTGCCGCCTAGGTTCTGAAGTATGGTTTTTTGGGTTTGGTGGGGTTTTTGCAAATTTGTTTATACTGTGTGGTTTCTATTTTCTAATTGTCAGTCACATGAATTAATTATTATTTTTCTTTGTGTCAAACAAAGCTAGACTTGAAATTTCAAAGTGGGACATACTTAGTAGAATGGGCAAATAATAAAAAATGCTTGAATGGTGAAACATTACTCTTTATATTAACTGAATTTGAGTGGCTTCCAGACTCGAGATCCTTGTCTCAAAATGGCTATATGGTGGCTAGTAGGCACATTGTATTCTGAAGAAGGATTTTGTTTGCAGTTTGTGATGTAGCTTTTGTTTCCCCTCTTTTGCTTTGTCTAGAGTTTAGATCATAGTGGCCTGGTTCGCGGTATGATGGAAAGACGAGGGGTCACCGTGAACCATATGGATGGATGGATGGGGGAACGATCCCAAATCAAATCAGTAAATGCTGCGTAATGTAGATTGCACGAAGAAGATCTCCTACAATAACGCCTATAGTCATAGGCAGTTAGTCAGTCAGTCCTAGGGATCGAGGATGATTTCGTTATTTTGATCTTGTATAGTCGGAGGAGTCATTAGTCGTAGTGGCAGGACCCATCCATCAATCTGAAGCAACAAGCAAGCCATCTACATACCTGTAGGTCTGCCTGAGGATTACTGAACAAATTGGACACTTTTACTGTTCAAGCTGAGCTTCCCTTTGTTTTTCTATGTGTTTCATCTCTAAATCTCTCTCCCTCTTCTCGGAATTCCCTCTTTGCAAATCTGAATATAATTAAATTGCATGTATAATTTTAGGGCATGATGAAATGCAAATCTGAATTGCAAACATCAATCTGTGTATTAAAAATACCGGTGCAAAATGTAAGATTATGTACAAGTATTTTTAGACGATATCCAATAAACTATTTACTTGCAAAATTCATTTTTCATTTTCTTTTTTCATATGCATGTCTTAGCAAGTGGTCGCCAATCGGCTGGTGAGAGAAAATCAAGTTCATGCTAGAAAATTGCTTCTTGCGATACGTAATTGCCTTATTTATCTTGTGGATCTTTTTTTAAGATTTGCACTGTTGCTTGCATTTCTTCTAGCTAGCATTGCTGGGCTGTTAGTTTGTGGTGTACTAGCCACACATATAGTGATAGCTGAGTTGCCATATAATAGCTCAGTTGCCTCGTGTAGTATCATATGCTCTGACTCTGTATTTTTCCTATAGTTATTATATTTTGTTTAGTCCAACTGGTGATCCTGTTATGTTATAGTTACCGCTGCTACCTGAATCCATGAATGTTTTGCTACAGTTTCTTGTCAATGGACTTTAGTATGTTATGGTTTTTCTATATTATCTTGAATATCATATATTCACAACTAGTTATTGTTTTTTAATAATTCTTGGTAAAATTGTATTTGTAGCACAAGAACGAGGCCAAGTTGAACAACCAGAAGGGGACGAACCATTTCAACATATTCCAAGAGGTCTTCGCAATGACTCAGGTGGTATGTTAGTTTTTCTCTTTTCATTTTTCTAGTTTTCAAATTTGGTATAGTATGATAGTAGATCAAATTGCTGGGAAAACATTTTTTTGTGTCAGTTTTCTGGTCTTAGCATATGCTTGTATATTCATTTTTGTAAGTTGTCTTGTTTGAATGTTTAGTTTGTGTCTTTTTTTAATCATGTGTAGGTCACATTTTTTTCCTTCTCTGTAATAACATGTTTTCTTCTCATTTTTCTTCAACTACTTCTTCGACTAATCATTTTTATCTAAATTCTTGTTTTTATGTGTGTTTTCGTATAGTTCAATATAGGTACTTTGTTTTGCTGGTCCTCTAGCATTTTTTGTGATACTCTATCGGGTTATGATTTTTTCATATTTCATATTTATTTATTTATTATCTAGTTTTTGCACTGTCTTATAAGTTGTTGTTATTTTTTTCGTAGCCCGAGTGTTCCCTAGGAAGTTGTGCAAGCCTACATACATTACCAGACTGTCTTTCAAGCGTTGGAACAAAACTGTTAAGAAGTTTAGTGACATTCAGCTAGGTCATGTGACAAAGTACAAAATGGAAGCTCTGCTTCATATGCCAAACAAACTTAAAATTCCAATGAATCTGCTTGAATGGATAGATCAGCATATGTTTGGAAGTAAAGAGCCATGTTTCAAGCATAAGAATAAAGTTATCAAGATTACTAATGATATGGTCAACAAAATTTTCGATTTCCCTGGTGGCACCGAGCCTTTTATATTCAGTAGTGATGATCCCCAAGTGAAGGCAGAGGTTTCAGAGTTAAGGAACAAGTATGTTGATCATCGGAACAAAATGCCAATCAACAAAATAGAGGAGGTGATGCTTAGTGACGAGACAGAAGATGGTTTTATCAGGAGCTTCACATTTTATTTCCTATCATCTATCTTGTGCCCTGCATCATACTGCTTTGGCAACATGAAGTTCTTGTACTCTCTAAGAGATGTTTCTGCTATCCCTTCACTTGACTTTGGGAAATTGGCACTGGATTTCATGCGTGAGGAATTAGAGCGTCACTTTGAAATGATCATGAACAGGCCAACTATTGAGGAAATGAACAAGTCTTCATATATTAGGGGATGTCTTCCTATTTGGGGAGTAAGTTCAAACTTCAATTCCACTATTTTCTATCTTTCCACTTTTTATTTTACTGACATGTTTATTTTCTAAATGGCAGATCATTTATCTGGATTTTGTTGATTTTGATTTTATTGAGAATCACCAGTCAACTGTGGATTACTCTCTTCCTCGGATATCTCATGTGAAGACTGAAGATTTCAAGTATCTTGCAATGGTTGATAGGAATTATGAGTCTAGGAAAAATTACGGGGTTTTACCAGTAAGCATCATATACTGTATTTCGATTCATGACTTATCTTTTTAGTTCCAGTATTTATTTTCATCATTTGTTCCACTACAATTTGTAGCTGCGCAACATATCACGCACCCCATATGCCAATGAGGCGCCTATTAATAATGCTCTTGATGCTGCTGGTGTGTTTAATTCAGTTCCTTATGCGGAGGTATTTCTTATGAGTTGAATCATTCATTTCTATCTGGTTTCTTCTTTGTTGTCTCTTTTTATCTTATATAGCTAAACTTTTTTTGTATTGTGAAATGTAGGTCAACAATGCCAATAGTGTTGCGAAGTTCTAAATGAGAACACGTCAATTGATTCAAAATGTCCACAAATCATTCCAGAAGGTCCCAGTTGCGCTGCAAAAGTTGAACCAGACGTAAAAGTGAAACCAGAGCCACATTTGAAATCATAGGTAGTTTTTTGTGTTGTTCCCTTTTTACGTTCTTATCTAAGTGCTTTCTTGAAAGAATTGTCCTGTTTACTAACATTTTTACAATCCAGGGTCCCTCCAATGATGTCTTTAAGCAGGAGCCAATCGGACCAAATTTAAGCTACTTTTTTTGTATTTGCTCTTTTTATGTGTGCGTGTGCTATCTTTGTTTATCTCATTCTTTTCATTCTTTGGCCTGATTTATGTGTCTTTCCTTATAACCAGAACTTGTCTGTCTTGAATTCTATGCACCAAACACCAATTTTCCTGGAATAGTATAACTTTTAAGGTTATTTCAGAGAGCTCAAGATTTTGCACTTGTGCTTAGCTTATTGTGCGCTATGGCTATTCGGGTCAAGTAGAACTTGTTCTAAGCATATTTGTCTTTGCTCATTATCTCAGTCTGTTTGTAAATAGCCAATTTGAATGCGGCAGGACTATATATTATAGATTAAGTGGATAAGTTGTGTAGTAATGATTGCAACTGAATTTTACTATAGATTTTTTGGTAATTTGATAATACCATTTTTTCACTCTATTTTATGACTGATCATGACCAGCAGTTTTAATACTGGATTCACAAGTAAACTGGTGTGGAACCTTTCTATTTGAAATTAATGTTGCATGTAGCTTATAGTACTTCTAGCTAGTTAACTTGTTATCTGAATTCTGCGTTTTTCCTTATGTCCAAAACATTTCGGTCCTGAATTCGGTGTACCAAACACCAATTTTCCCTGTTCATGATACACCTCTGAATACCAACTCTGTTGATTAAGCAACTACTTCACAACCTACGGTCTGCTTGAAGTTTTACAAAAAAAATCCTGATCATAATTTTGATTGAACTTACAACAACATTTCAACTTCCTTTCTCAGCAGGAAGGAGTCTTTGTATCGACTAAAGCAGCTGATATCAATTTTTCTGGTGGAGTTAATGCAAAAAGAAGTTTTATATTGATTAGTTCTACTTCTCCAAATGAAAGAGTCAAGCGCTTCCAAGGGACTCCAATCAGTATTGAGGATGATTCTCCTATCACTCCTGCTCCTGTGAGTAATGAAGACATACCAGCCTCTCACTGTCATACAAGTGAGGGAATTCCAATGAACGTGGACTTTGCTGACCAACAAGGTTATAATTCATGCATATTATGTACTTTTACTTTCTGTGTTTTTCATTTTCTTTGTAATATGAGTCTCGGCATATTGCATCATTTAATGTTAAAACTTTCCCTATCTGTGATATGCAGACCATTCTACAATGAATAATGCAGAAGCTGGACCAAGTACAAGACCTAATACAATTGAAAAGAAGAACAGAAAAAAAGAGCAGCTAAACTTCAATCTCCTGATCCACCCAAGAAACTCAAAATATCTCGAGAAGTGGATATGTTCTTTTCCAAATATCTGAGGAAGCATATCTTCCAAGAATAGTTAATTCTCTTATTCCTTTACTTTTTTTATCGTTTCTTATTCATTAATTTATGAGAACTTTTTTTAGTCTAGACATCTACCTAGAAAAATAATTGTATACATTTTCTAATCTGTGAGCAATTTTATGCACTAAATTAGTTGTAGACATTTTTCATCATTTTTGTATTATGTAGTGCCAACATTTTTTCTGGAACAACAAAAGGTAGTTGAGATGAACAACTTTGTAGTTCATAAAATTTTAGACTAAAAAGAAATCATATGGATACCCAACTAATTTAGTTTACATCTCAATGTTCATACCCTATAAAAGGATGTTTATCTTTTTCTTTTTGGCTACCACAGTGTTGCATATGCACCAAATTAATTCTTGAACTATATTTTTTCAAGATCCATTTTCTCCATATGTAACTATACTTATGCTTCTTTTATTCTGTCCAGCACTCTTTTTCTTGACATAGAAGGTTTTCCTATAAGCTATGAGAATTACTTAAATTCATTCAAAGTGAGGGGTGAGATTGGAGATGAAGTGATGAACTCATTTATTCAAGTTCTTAACTATCAATCAAAACTGTCATCTGAAGTAAAGCCTTGTATCAAGAAGTACTGTTTCACTTCATACTTCACTGTGAGTTTTTCGTTCTAAACTGCCTACTTGCTTCTCTTTTGACAAATTTTTTATTTTTTATTTACATTCAAACTGAGTTTTTTACTAATTTGCATTTTGTCTATTCACAGGATAAATTGTTGGTTCCCCCTGAGTTATTTGATCCAGTTACGTGCATACGAGAATTTGACAGGATCAATGCAGAAGAAAGCCTCTGGAAACCAGACCTGGTAAATCTTTTTTCAAATTACTCAATGTTAAGTAAGATCAATTCTTTTTGTTTTTTATACTTATTCTACTTTTTCTTCTTGTTCAGTTATATTTCCCTACTATAAAATCAAACCACTGGGTTATACTTTCCATCAACTCTCTCTTCGAGAGATCTCACTTTTTTTATCCCTGTGGCACTATTACGGGAACTACCCAAGAAGAACTTCTCTACAACTTGGTATAATTATTGACACATAATATCCTTTGAATTCAACAAAAACATTTTTTCTGCTCTACCACTTCTGAATCTCTTCAACTGTTTTTTATGTATATTAAACAGCTTTCCAACTACAACATGCTCTGCAAGCTGAGTAAAAAGCCATTCAATAATGTATTCTCTTTCAAGCTTCAACCCGTAGGTCCTTACCCAACAAACTCTCTCATGTAAGTCCACTTTTCTTCTTTGTGTTTGTATATTTATTCAATTTTTTCAATTGCAACTTTTTTCAACATACTTTTCCATTCTTATTTTACTTTCCCCCTCCTAGTTGTTGTTATCACACTTGATACTCATCCTCAAATTTTTTTTCCCATGTTTTGTATTATTTATGCAGGCATGACTCAGGCCACTATCTGCCTTTGTACATGGAAAATTTTGAAGGCAAAGCTATGAAGAGTTTCAGCGTGGTATGCCTTGAAAAATCTTTGCCTTATTAATATTTTTATGTGCAAAATTGATTCCAAAACAAACTAGTGTCATAGGCCATTTGATGTGTTGGGAGCTGCTATATAAGATGTGATTTGACAATGTTTGCCAGTTAATCACTTCTGCTTGTAAAACGAGGGGAAAATGAGCTACAACAGTGATGAAAAACATTTTATCTGGATAGAGTGAATTTTGTATAGGTCAGTTGTATGAAGGGTCGGTTAAAATTTATCTGATCTAAAGATTTTATCTGTAATTGTAACCTGGTTTGATGAAACTTGAATCAATTAACATTTTTTAGGAGCAAATGGTAAGTTGTATGATTGATGCTCTATTGAATGAGTAAGAACCCATAAACCAAGCTTCAACTCAGTATGTTTGATATGTACGGAAGATAGTTGAATGTGATTATTCATTTGTTATGAATTAGTTCCCATGTTTTATTTCTAAAGGTCACAAGCCTTTTTTACTGAAGTATAGACATGAGTTTTCTCTGGCCATGTCCTGCTGCCTATCATTTTCTAGTCAGAGGGCAAATGTTTTCTTGGACATTAGTTAATGTACTGTTCTCGGGCCAATTTTAATTTTAGTTGATGCTACTTGTTGGGACCTTTTTGCATGTGCCAATACTAAATGCTAGTCCCAATCATACTCCAATTTTTCAATCATGACATTAGTTTCTTCAGCATGCTCATATGATTAGTCAAACATTTTTCTAGTCTTTACTATCTCTGCAGCCTCTACAATTAGTCAGTGCTCTACTTTTGTAGTACTTTAAAACTTTTTCTCAAATTTTGTTCTTTTATCTCTCATAATTTGTCTATATTGTCTTTATACGCAGGCCAACATTCCGAAGTACAGAATGATCTCTGCGTTCAAGTTATTCAAAAGCATTTTGAACAAGCTGAAAGAAGAAGATCTGCCAATACCAAATTGACTTTCGCACGAGATGCATCTGCAAACATTTTTTAATGTGTAATTCATCGGAGAAAAGAAATGCATTTCCATGTGTGCAACAGTTTCACCTGTATTCGTATGGCAGTAGATGCACTTTACTAGTTGTTTAAACATATGTTACCGTGAGCAACTCCTATACTTTTTTTGGCCACCTACTCTACTTCGTGATTTATATAGTACCTCTGTTGCTATCACTTTTGCATACTAAGCATATCTTTTTTGTTTTGCTAAAAGTGGAACTATATTTTTCTTCGTGAATTATATAGTATCTATTTTTTTTTGTTCGTGGGAGTTGGATGTATAGTATCTCAATCCACTATTTTTTTCTCCATTCCGTGTGTTTTCAAGCATTTGTCATTTCATATATTAAAAGTTATCAATGTCTGATTAAAGCCGGTTTTAGCTTTTTTATGTTTCTAAGTTATACTTTTGATATATCGCGTTAATTATTGGCATTACTGTTGTAGAATGCACCCCTCGTTCTCAATAGCATGGTAGTGATGGTTCGTGCTTTCTTTCATCTATAATTGTGAAATGTTTTGGAGAGGACATTTTGTTTTTCTTTTGAATAACATTACAGTGTTTCATCGAAACCAATTCACTTGAATTCAATACTAGTTAACCAATATTGAAACTTTTGTTCACCAAAACCAAATTCAGTTCATAAGTATTCAAACAAAAATCCCATCCTTTTTAAATTTTAGTTCACATTATTAAAAGTTTAGTTAATGAAAGCAAATTAGTTCAAAACTAGTTCACCAACAATTCAAACTAGTTCAAGTAAATTTTAGTTCATTCAATTAAAATTAATTTCAACAAATTGCCAAATTTAGTTCAATTGTATTCAAATTTAGTTCATCAAATTTGAACAATTTTAGTTCAGCAAATTTAGTTCATGAAAAATCTTATTCATTTCATACATAGTTCAATAAGTTTCATATTTTTTTAGTTCACCAATTTTTGAATAAAGTTCACTAAATTCAAATGTAGTACAATTTTTAATCAGCTAATTATTAACTGCACTAATTTTCATATATAGTGAACCAAAATACTAGTTCATTAGCATTTAGGATATAGTTAACCAAAATAAGATTTAGTTCATATTTTAGTTCAACATTTTTAAAATCAGTTCATCAAAAGTTTGAAAAACAGTTCATCAATGTTTATTTTTAGTTCACTGAATTAAAATTCATTTCATCAAATAGTTCACTTCGATTCAAATTAAGATCATTAAATTTCAAAATTATTTTAGTTCACTGAATTAAAATACATTTCAATAAATAGTTCACTTGGATTCAAATTTAGTTCATCAAATAGTTCATTTGAAAAAGAGTTAATCAATGTTTAATTTTAGTTCACTGAACTAAAATTCATATTTTAGTTCAACATTTTTAAAATCGGTTCATCAAAAATTTGAAAAACAGTTCATCAATGTTTATTTTTAGTTCACTGAATTAAAATTCATTTCATCAAATAGTTCACTTAGATTCAAATTAAGAACATCAAATTTCGAAATTATTTTAGTTCACTGAATTAAAATACATGTCAACAAATAATTCACTTAGATTCAAATTTAGTTCATCAAATAGTTCATTTTGAAAAACAGTTAATCAATGTTTAATTTTAGTTCACTCAATTAAAATTCATTCCAAAATAGTTCTCCTATATTCAAATTTAGTTCATTAAATTTCAAAATTATTTTCAATTGTATACCAAATTTAGTTGTCGAAAATCTAATTCAGTTGTATCTGATTTTAGTTCACAATTTTTTTATTCCAACTTTAGTTCACGGAAACCAAATTAGTTCACTAGAATTCAATACTAGTTCCCCAGCATTCATGATATAGTGAACCAAATTCAAATTCAGTTCTCCAACATTCATATTTTAGTTCACCATTTTTAAAATCAGTTCATCAAAAATTTCAAAAACAGTTCATCAATGTTTAAGTTTAGTTCACTGGATTAAAATTCATTACATCAAATAGTTTACTTGGATTCAAATTAAGTTCATCAAATTTCAAAATTATTTTAGTTCACTGAATTAAAATTCATTTCAACAAATAGTTCACTTGGATTCAAATTTAGTTCATCAAATAGTTCATTTTGAAAAACAGTTAACCAATGTTTAATTTTAGTTCACTGAATTAAAATTCATTCCAAAATAGTTCACTTGGATTCAAATTTAGTTCATTAAATTTCAAAATTATTTTCAATTGTATACCAAATTTAGTTGTCAAAATCTAATTTAGTTCATCAAGTTTGTATTCAAAAACAAATTCAATTGTATTTGATTTTAGTTCACAATTTTGTATTCCAACATTAGTTCACGGAAACCAAATTAATTCACTAGAATTCAATATTAGTTTAGCAGCATTTAGGATATAGTTAACCAAATTCAAATTCAGTTCTCCAACATGCATATTTTAGTTCACCATTTTTAAAATCAGTTCATCAAAAAAATGGAAAAACAGTTCATCAATGTTTAATTTTAGTTCACTGAATTAAGATTCATTTCATCAAATAGTTCACTTCAATTCAAATTAAGTTGATCAAGTTTCAAAATTATTTTAGTTCACCGAATTAAAATACATTTCAACAAATAGTTCACTTGGATTCAAATTTAGTTCATCAAATAGTTCATTTGAAAAACAGTTAATCAATGTTTAATTTTAGTTCACTGAATTAAATTTCATTCCAAAATAGTTTACTTGGATTCAAATTTAGTTCATCGAATTTCAAAATTATTTGTGAATTGTATACCAAATTTAGTTGTCGAAAATCTAATTTAGTTCATCAAGTTTGTATTCAAAAACTAATTCAGTTTGTATCTGATTTTAGTTCACAATTTTTTATTCCAACTTTAGTTCACGGAAACCAAATTAGTTCACTAGAATTCAATACTAATTCACCAGCATTCATGATATAGTGAACCAAATTCAAATTCAGTTCTCCAACATTCATATTTTAGTTCACCATTTTTAAAATTAGTTCATCAAAAAATTGAAAAAACAGTTCATCAATGTTTAATTTTAGTTCACTGAATTAAAATTCATTTCATCAAATAGTTCACTTGGATTCAAATTAAGTTCATCAAGTTACAAAATTATTTTAGTTCACTGAATTAAAATTCATTTCAACAAATAGTTCACTTGGATTCAAATTTAGTTCGTCAAATAGTTCATTTTGAAAAACAGTTAATCAATGTTTAATTTTAGTTCACTGAATTAAAATTCATTCTAAAATAGTTCACTTATATTCAAATTTAGTTCGTTAAATTTCAAAATTATTTTCAATTGTATACAAAATTTAGTTGTCGAAAATCTAACTTAGTTCATCAAGTTTGTATTAAAAAACTAATTCCATTGTATCTGATTTTAGTTCACAATTTTTTATTCCAACTTTAGTTGACGGAAACCAAATTAATTCACTAGAATTTAATATTAGTTCAGCAGCATTTAGGATATAGTTAACCAAATTCAAATTCAGTTCTCCACCATTCATATTTTAGTTCACCATTTTTAAAATCAGTTCATCAAAAAATTGAAAAATAATTCATCAATGTTTAATTTTAGTTCACTGAATTAAAATTCATTTCATCAAATAGTTCTCTTGGATTCAAATTAAGTTCATCAAATTTCAAAATTACTTTAGTTCACTGAATTAAAATTCATTTCAACAAATAGTTCACTTGGATTCAAATTTAGTTCATCAAATAGTTTATTTTAAAAAACAGTTAATCAATGTTTAATTTTAGTTCACTGAATTAAAATTCATTCGAAAATAGTTCACTTGGATTCAAATTTAGTTCATTAAATTTCAAAATTATTTTCAATTGTATACAAAATTTAGTTGTCGAATATCTAACTTAGTTCATCAAGTTTGTATTCAAAAACTAGTTCAGTTGTATCTGATGTTAGTTCACAATTTTTTTATTCCAACTTTAGTTCACGGAAACCAAATTAATTCACTAGAATTCAATATAAGTTCAGCAGCATTTAGGTTATAGTTAACCAAATTCAAATTCATTTCTCGAACATTCATTTTTTAGTTCACCATTTTTAAAATCAGTTCCTTAAAATTTGAAAAACAATTCATAATTGTTTAATATTAGTTCACTGAATTAAAATTCATTTCATCAAATAGTTCACTTCAATTCAAATTAAGTTCATCAAGTTTCAAAATTATTTTAGTTCACTGAATTAAAATACATTTCAACAAATAGTTCACTTGGATTCAAATTTAGTTCATCAAATAGTTCATTTTGAAAACAGTTAATCAATGTTTAATTTTAGTTCACTGAATTAAAATTCATTCCAAAATAGTTCACTTGGATTCAAATTTAGTTCATCGAATTTCAAAATTATTTGCGAATTGTATACCAAATTTAGTTCTCAAAAACCTAACTTAGTTCGTCAAGTTTGTATTCAAAAACTAATTCAGTTGTATCTGATTTTAGTTCACAATTTTTTATTCCAACTTTAGTTCACGGAAACCAAATTAGTTCACTAGAATTCAATACTAGTTTACCAACATTCATGATATAGTGAACCAAATTCAAATTCAGTTCTCCAACATTCATATTTTTGTTCATCATTTTTAAAATCAGTTCATCAAAAAATTCAAAAACATTTCATCAATGTTTAATTTTAGTTCACTAAATTAAAATTCATTTCATCAAATAGTTCACTTGAATTCAAATTAAATTCACCAAATTTCAAAATTATTTTAGTTCACTGAATTAAAATTCATTTCAACAAATAGTTCACTTGGATTCAAATTTGTTCATCAAATTTCAAAATTATTTTAGTTCACTGAATTAAAATTCATTTCAACAAATAGTTTAGTTGGATTCAAATTTAGTTCATCAAATAGTTCATTTTGAAAAACAGTTAATCAATGTTTAATTCTAGTTCACTGAATTAAAATTCATTCCAAAATAGTTCACTTGGATTCAAGTTTAGTTCATCAAATTTCAAAATTATTTTCAATTGTATACAAAATTTATTGATTAACAACTAAATTCAAAATACAGTCTTCACACTTTTTCCATAGGTTGTTCACCCTTATTTCAATCTTACTTTATAATTTTTTAGTCAAAAGTTACACTTTTATTATATATAACCTTTTTTAAGTGATTAACAACTTTTTGTTGCAACTTTTTTCATCTACATTATTCAAGTGATGACTTGTTAGTTTCCGAGAGAAACAACTTGTTTGTACTTTTTTCAAACAAATTAATATAAATATCACAAAAAATAACTACACAATGAAGATGGTTTGAAGGTTCATGCACAAACAGAGTAGAGACGTGAGTTGGTACTACAATGCAAACAACAATATTGTAATATATAGACAGATAAAGAACAAAATCATGGTTGAATTCACAAGAAATAACTATGGCTACACTACAATGCATTTTACCAACTCCTTCAAATCAACAGTATGTATTCCAACTCATACTTTTTGTTCAACATACCAATTCGGTAGTATCATTCAAAATCAAACTCCTATTACACCGTACGCAAAAAATATGAAGATAGAGTCACACCATGAATAATGTTTTTTGTATTTGGACTTTTTATGAACTGATGAAATCTTTTTTAAATCATCTGTTAAACACTAAATTGAATTTTTCCTCTTTTCAGCAGCTTTCCTCCACCCTTCTCTTTCGGAACGACTCTTCAATCTATTTCCTTTCCTAACAGATTTGTTTTTAATCACAGCAGGATCTTTCAATGGCAGAGTAGCACCAGGTTGCTGTTTTGTCTGTTGTGTAACTTGGCTGTCCTCTCCAGTTTTCTTACTTGACAGGTACTTATTATGAACAGTCCTCACTGCATCCATCAGCTCATCACACAACTGTGAATCGTGACTTATATCAGAGCATACCTCACCAATGTGTTCATAACAATAGCATATCTCATAGCATCATGTGACCGGTCTTCTGCATGAACACCAAGTGCATCAAACGTATGTTTCTTCAATTCCTTCTCCCTAAATTCTCTGGTCCATCTGGAAACAATATAGTGCTCAGGAATCTTCAGAAGGTCAAATTGAGTGAACAGCCTGAGAATGTGACAACAAAGAATACCATCCCTCTCAAATTTGCCACAGTTGCACACAAATTCTTCAGTAACACGATTAACCCGAACAGAAAAAATCTCTCTGTCAAACTCTGGGTTCTCATATGCAAAGTTCCTTTTTCGTTCATATGATTCATCCTTCTTAATTTCTCTCACGCCAAAGGTTGTTGCGTTTAACATCTCAGTCAGGAACTTCGTATATATTACTCTTGTGTATACTTCAGCTGCATGACGCTCCACTGTTTGGTAACCCCACATAATAGGGACTTTTTCATTTGATAAGAACCTGTCTTGATTTTCAATATGAATAACATTTACCTGGAACAATTCATACTGACGTATGAAAGTCTCTATTGAATCTTTTCTCAAAACATAGTCCTTAAAGTTTGAGTTAAAACTCCCACTTCTGCTGGTTGACCTAGTGAATGGGCAAAACACTCAATGAAAATAAGCTGGAACAAAATATGATCTGTTGTCCCACATTCGCTTGATGTGAGCATGCTTCCCACAATTGTACTTCAGAACCATCTCCTACCAATTTTTCTCAAATTCCTCAACTGTCATGGACTGCATGATGCAGTAATCCATGTCTTCTTCCATTCCCTTTCTACTTGTCATGTATACACTCAAGTTTTCTCTTGCTTTCCTCCGGACATGCCAAATACAAAATCTGTGAAAAGCATCTGGGAAAACTTTTGGAACTGCTACCTTCATAGCAGCAGCTTGATCTGTGAGCACTACTCTAGGTTTCTTGCCTCCCATGACTTCAACAAAAGTTTTAAACAAGCAAGCAAACGTGTCTGCCTTCTCATCCTGCAAAAGGGCCCACCCAAATACTATTGTTCTCGAGTGGCCATTAACTCCAATTATTGGCGCAAACGGCATATTGTACTTGTTGGTACTGAATGTTGTATCAAAGGATATGATATCACCATACAGCAAATAGTCTAGCCTTGATCTAGAATCAGTCCAGAACAAACTAAGCACTGTATTCGAAGAGTCTCTTTGAGCCTTGTACAAAAATCCAGGTTTGTCAATCTGCAACTTCTCTATGTAGTCCATAGTGTGCTCTATATCAGTATTTCTTCTCTTCTCACGATCATCACGCTTGAGGTTATCTAACTTCTTCAAATCAAATGTAATATTGCCTAATTTGCCACCACTCAACTTCCTAAAGATGCTCATGATTTTCCTTGGTTTCACTCTATGTTCCTGCAAAAGCCTTGACAGTAGCTTCTCAGCTTCATTCATGCTTCTATGACTGAGGAAAAACTTTGTCAACGAAGGAGAACTGACCAAATCATGATTATGAGCCAGATTCTGAGCTGTTATATGCCACTTCCCATCTTGCAAGCTAACTATAACATGCATCTGACAGTTCGTCCTTTGGACAACACTACGCTTTCGTTTTCTTGTTCCTTTGTATGTTGAGACAGTCCTCCTACTCTTGTTGCAGCAAATTGTGATTTTCCAGTCCTTATAATTCCTCCCTTTCTTAATGCCAAAACCAGTAGTGTGAGCATAAACATTCACAAACCTAACAGCATCTTCTAAAGTAGCAAACACCTTTCCAAGTTCAGGAATACTTGTTTTTTCCAATTCGTCCAGAGTTGGGAACAGGTACTCTTCAGGTTTAGCATCACTATCAGATATATCCTCATCAGAATGCTTACTGCTCATTGCATCATCTGAAGGCTGATAAGTTTCCTGAGCAACAACTCCTTCCTACAGCAGGAAAAACAAAATTATTTGCCAACTTGAGAAGGCTCCTCATGCAAAAAAACATTACATTATGTACACAAATAACCAGCACTTCCCCATATTTAATTTTAATTTCTGCAATACTTGTCTAAAATATGAAATCGACTATTTTTTTCATACAACACAATTTTTTGTTCTTTTCCTTTCTCAAAATTGTTAACATTTGTTGAAAATAAACCAATCTAACCTGGTCTGATGTTTCCACCAGTGTCACTAAATTAAACTTCCCAGTTGATGAGATCTGCCCTCCATTACTTCCAGACATTGCATCCAAACAATTTGAAGTAGACAAAGGCATTGGTTCAACCACACATTTTTCTATCACCTGATATAAACAATAGCAAAAACATTGGTATAAATCCATTCAAAAAGTTCATTTGATTATCAAACTACTAAAAAGCACAATACAACTCTTAAACGGAAGAAAATCACCTTCACTGACTGATCATCAAATAATTCTGGCATATCTGGATATTGACATCTACACTCTTCTGCCTCTTGTCCACTTGCAACCAAATCTTGATCATTTGTATCCTTGACCACCACCTGTATGATCTTGTCTTCTATTGTTGCCTCAATTTCAGTTTGTAGCACACTACAATCTAGTGACTGCTCGAACTCCTTTGCACCTTCCTTGGCAACTTCCAGAGAACAACTTTCATTCACAAATCGTTGCGTCCCTACAGGACTGCTACAACTTCTTCCCTGACTTAGAATTTTTTCTTGACTACTAATAATTTCCTGCAAGCAAGTAACATTTTAGCACTACTACACCAAATTTCAACTACATTAAAATGCACCCACCTATTTTATGAAATGAAAACAAACATACCTCTGTTTTTTTCTTCATATCATGGTACATGACATACTGATCAAACTCAAGCATTACATCATCAACTTCTTTCTGTAATCATTTTTATACACATATTTTTTCAGTAATAAAACTTTTATTCAAAAATTTTAATCCACCCAACAAATAGTACACTTACTTCAACTGGTCGTCCTAGAGGTGGAGCTTGTCCTTTATTGCCATTTGATTTCTCAACACCTACTTTGTTTTTCAATGGAGTCCTTTTCCTGGAAGTCTCTTTTTTCTTTTTAAAGCCAGGCTACAAAAGAAAACCAAATAACTTAATAATTTTCATTAATGAAACATACAGAAATAAAATAGGAATAATTCAAATATTGTTAAATAATTTTCTTATACTATCATACAGAACTAAAACAACAATGAAGACAATTTCACTTGCACGTTTTCAGTATGCCGCCAATGTAGCAAGGATGGTTATTTTTCGTTCCCATTTTGCAACATTTGGTTTTTTGACACGTTGGACGATGAAACGTGAATTTTTTTTGGTCTATCCACTTTCTGTTGGCTATTTTTTCTGCTTCGTTGTAATGCACGTTTGCGATTCATAAATTCTTTTTTTCCTATGAGCTGATTGCCTAAATGATGTGTTCCAATGGCACAATAACAGAAAGCATCGTACAAAAAAAAGTTCAAACAGACTTTCACTCACTTTTTCATTACAAATAAAATAATTCTGTCAACCTAGCTAACTGAACTACTGATTAACGTAAATAACAAGTACAAATTCTTAACTAGTTGTTGGCAAGCTCTCAAATTAAATGAAACCAAAATGATTTTCATTACAGATAAACAGTCCGTACAATTCATATAAATAAAATGAAGAACTACACAACCATAATGCACAGATATGTCAAGGATAACATCAAACAACCAATAAGTTTTATTTGTCAACAATACAAAAATGTATAAGTTTTAACTTCTTCAACTACAGTGATCACAACAACCTAGAAACAAATAAATAGAGACGAAACAATTCTCCTTATTTTTTGTTTTCCTACCCTACCACGCACATAACATTATCAGGAAACATACAGAAAATATCCCCACCTGGCTAATCTACACATATGAAATCCTACTGAACAACAAATCTATTCTTAGGGTAGAACCTAAAAGACAGACCAGGGTGGGCGGGGGGGGGGGGGGGGGGGGGGGTTAGGGGGAGGGGGCCTGGACGAAGCGCAATCACCTGTATAAGAACATCAGCGGCTCCATCTTTCTTGGCTCTAAAAACTTGATGTTCATCACCTACCGAAGCACCATCTTCAACTCGCCCTGGCGGTTCTTCCATCCCAATCACAGTCGCCGCGATTTGGCAATTCGAGCAGCCGCCGGTCACGACGCCGCCGCTGCGTCCAAATCGGCGGCAATTCGAGCAGACCCCTCCGTCGCCGCCGCCACCCTTCCCCCAAATTTTTCTCCTCCTTTTTCTAAAGAGAAACAAACTTTCTAAGGTTAACTATTAAACTTACAAGTGGGATCCACTTCTAGAACGTCCGGGTCAAGGAAAAAACTTACAAGTGGACCCACGCCCAGGTTGGAGATGATAGTCGTGCGCGATAAGAAAGAAAAACCAGGACCTAATTGCAAAAATTACAGAATCCCCAACATGAACACACTTTCCCAATTACTCTGGCGATTTCCGGCATTTCTTTTGCCGTTCCTCTCGTTCTGCTTCAAATTCGGCTCCAAAATCGTATTCCATCCACAGATCTGCAGGTAAATCAGTTCTCCCAACCTTTTTTTTCCAATCACGGTCACGAGGAACCTTGCGAGCGAGGAACATGGCCCTTTGCGTGTTGCCTCAGGTTTCGCACAATTTTTTGAAATCCTGTTTTTTACACAGTGTAGATTTTAATTTTTGATTGATGCATTCCTCAGTCATCCAGTTAGATAGTGTACCTAATTGAACAGAGAATAATTACTTGTTGGACTACTTTTTAAAGTTCATCCCATTTCCTAGGTCTCATGCGTACAGCTGTGTTAAACAACCTTTGCTGGAGATTAAACCAGTTTTCCAACCAGAAGAAATAAAAATTTTGATGGGTTCAAATGTAAGAGAAACTTGTTCAATCTAACAAATCTAATAAAATTCAGAAACAAAGGTATATTTGCATTCAATGTAACAAACCTGAGAAAACTATTATGCAAAAGACAGTTATGTGTTCTAAATATAACCGTTTTCACTTCTCCCAAACTATTATGCAAAAGAGAGTTATGTGTCCTAAGAACAGAGTTACCCCACAGGAAGTTGTGCTCCTGTTTACAGCTCTTTCCACTTTGCACAAATGCTCTAGGAAGGATTCAACAACCACTGTTTTAACAATTTTGACTAACCATTTCTTTCTTGTTTGTGCTGGTTTCATAAACTTTTCTAACAATGGATGACAGTGCTCAAAGAAAAAGGAGTAGCCAACAAGAGCGCCCAGATGAAATTGTTATTCTACATCCTCCTAAAAGAAAAAAGGACACACACAAATCTACATCTAGTGATCTAATGTTTTTTTAACTGGTTTCATTTGAAGAATCGTAACATCAAATCCAAAATAACCATTTTACTAAATTTTCCTTTACAAATTCCTTTTTTTCAACCAGGGTAATTACACTGATGATCTCAAGAGTTTCTTAATTTTTATGACAAGACTGAGTGATTTCCAGAAGAATATAGTTCGAAAATTAGGGTTGGGAGCACTGCTGGATCTTTCCTACACTTCAAACATTAATGACATTTTCTTATGGCTAGCAGCCCAATTCAACACAACAAACAACTGCATTGAACTTAGGAATGGCTTCAAATTCAAGTTTATTGACTCTGTTGTGCACACTATACTTGGAATTCCATTTGGTGGACTGCCAATTCAAACGAATCCATCAAAAGAAGTTTTAGAAAAGATCCACAATCTTGTTCGATCATCATCTCCTAGTACAGAGCTTCTTATATCCCTTGTTGGTGATGACAACACAGAGGAAACTTTTTCCATTCTATTTGTACTGCTACCTGTATCGTGCTTATTAGCTCCTAACTCGAAAGGATATCCAACAAAGAAAGTATACAACCTTTTGGCAAATACACAATCTGTTTCCAACTACAATTGGTGTTCATTTGCTCTATCGTACTTGGCACATCACATCAAAAAAGTGAAGCCAGACCTGCTTCAAAAAAAGGCAGTTATGCCTGGAGGTTGCAAGCTTATATTGGTGGTAAGAAAAACTATTGTAACATCTTTTTCTCAGAGTTTCAAATTTTTCTAATACTCTAATTTTACATCCAATTCATCATAGTTCCTTTATTTCAAAGTGAATCTTTTAAACTAACACATTTTATAATTATGTTACACCCGAAATCCAGATTGCCCACTTTGAATGCTTAATTACTTCTGAATTCAAGATACCATTGAACATCAAGCCAAGGCTACCTTTGTGGTCAACAAGTTTGTTAAAATCTTTTATTGCTCTTGACTCTATGCATGGCGAAAAAAACGAGTTTGGCAGACTACCTGTAAGTCAAGACATGATCCTCTGTGTACTCTAGTCATCTACACACTATTTTCATTTTATCTAGGGACTACTACCTACTTATCATTTTTTTGCTGCAACTAGATGAAACACATCTCTTCAACCCCTTTCAATGATTCAATGAATGATTTCGCTGTTGAACTACCAGAAGTTATCTTACAGTATATTGACAACAAATTCCCTTCATTTCAGGATAATCTGGTTAGTACAACTTTCTCTAATAACCTCTTCTTGGCATGCTTGATTCCAACGTCTTTATTCTTTTTTTCGGCATTCATATTGATCTCAAATAGCACCGTTTTATGTCCATGTTTTTTTTGCATTTAATTTTGGAAGATTTAACAGTTCTCATACTTTTGACCAAAACAAGCAGGAGAAATCTCTTCTACAAGCATCCAGCCAAAGATTCTGGGAAACACTTGTAACAAACTACATCCCAACACTGAGAACATACATCGACGATGTCAAATGTTCATTCTCCAAAAAAAGTGCTACTACCAGATATTCAATTAAACAAGAAACAAAAAGTTTGCCAGCAACTAGTTCCCCAGTGACTTCTGGCATAGCAGAATTATGTGTCCCCAAGTCTGTAGGTGATCTTGACCAAGCTATAAACTCTTTATTAAACTCAGATGAATTCTTGCATTTGAAAAATGATTCAAATGTTAGTGCACCAACTCTGAAAGAGCACTCGAAAGCAGCATTTGATTTATTTGTGCAAGATTGCACTGATCCTGAAGGAATGAATGAGTTAGCAAACTGTGGTGTTCTATTCCCAAAGATCTTGCCAACCTTTGAAGAACTTTTCAAGATAGAGAAGATGCCGACAGATATAACTATTGAACACCTTAATCCCTTGGACGGTTCTTATTTCTTCCTTTCTATTAGAAAAGATTATATAATCACCTTTCTTTAGTCACTATAACAACACTGATTCTATTATTTTCTTTACAAAAATACGCAGTGCCCTAAATGATAATGATGAAAACTCCCGTTCTTTACTTTTCTATGTTGTTGTAAAATATTTCCTCAATCTTTTCTAATTTTAACTTGCAGTGCTACAAGATTATGTCAGAAGCCAGCTTAGCACAAGAGTTCCGCAAAATAAACAAAAAGATGAGTGGATAAATGAGAAGTTCAGCATAACTCAATTCAAATTTGTAGCAAATAATCAAAGCTACAAAGGTAGTTTTCAACATTTCTCCTTTTTTCTTGTCCATACTTTCTGTTTAATTAACATTTTCAAATTTGTACCAAATGATCAAAGCTACCAACGTGTCTCCAAATCTTTTCCACATTTCTCAAATATCATTCTTCACTTTTCATTTATGTAAACTAGGAAGTAAACTGTATTGCTTGCAAGAAGAAGTAGAACTGAACTCTGCTTCACTCAACAAAATTAGCACCCTCTCCTCTCAACCAAGCTCATCAAAGACAGGTATCAAGCAACCCAACATTTCTCATGGAGAAGCTACAACAACTGTTCCAATTCAAAAGAACTACGCCTCCGAAATCCCTTCTTTCAGTGCTATAACTGCTTCTTTCAATTCAGTTCCTGCTACAAAAACTGCTACCTACCACACTACCAACCCAAGTTCTGCTGCATTAATTCCGAATACAAACTTCCTTCCTCTTGCAACTTCTTCACATGGCAAGTCTCCATTCCTATACAGCAGCAGCAAAATCAGAACTTGTCAAAATAACCCAGCATTTTTATGCTTTCTTCCAGCATGATTTTCAGGCGCTACGAGAAATTTTTATGTTCGAGATTGCTACTTGCTGCAACAACCAAGTACAGCTACCTATTGTCAAGTCTTTCCTCCAAAACCATGTTAGTTATTCTACTTTCCTTTTTCTAACTGGATTTTCCTTTCTGGAATTACAAATAATTTTGAACCACAACCATATACAAATAAAGAGATCTGACTTCACTCTTATACCAAAATACATTTTGTTTGATGAACAGGGGTACCGTCTCTTCAATTAAACAATTTTCTTCTGGTGTTTCCTGCTTTTTCCAACTTTCATATGGTGTTGCTACAACAAAAGTAAGTTCCACTCATTAATACACATATCCCTACTTTCCCCTAAAAAAGAATACTTATTGTGCATACCAAAATTCTTTTTAATTCCACAAAGCTACTGCTAAATCTAACTAATACTTTTTGCATTGCCAACAGATTCAAAGGTTCAAGAATATTCAGATCAAGATTTTTTTGCATTTCCAACAGATTCAAAGGTTCAAGAATCTTCACATCAAAGAAGTTATTTGTAGAACCATGTAATATATTTTCTAGGAGCAACATTTTCCCCCTAATATGGGTTATTTCTTTTTCCATTTTCAGCTTACGCCTTTCAATACAAAAAACAATTTTCAGTTCTGAGAACAAATGATAAAGTTTTCTATATTCATAAGAACATCCTTTTTCTGCTTTTTTATTGCAACTACAGTAATGCTTTTACGAAAATTCTACCCTTCACTACATTTTCAGTTTCGAAAAATGTTCATCATATATTCTATTTTTTACTTCCTTTTAATTCGAAATTTTTGTATCATTCTAAGTTTTCTGCAACAATTTTTTTTCTCTACTTACTTTCTCTCATAATTTATTGTTTAGTCCTCAAAATACTTTTCAACCTCACGAAGAGAATAAACAGTCGTAACAAACTCTCCACTAGAATGAGTCGTACTAAACTCTCACGAAACAGCTGCACGAACTGTCCACTTTGAAACGTAACGTGTGCGCGACCGAATGATAGAACCAGTACAGAAACAATCCTAACTGGGCTTCCTAGAAACCAGCCCAAGAAGAGAACGCGTAGGCGCCCGAACTTCTATTGGGCGCTGAAGGCGCCGTCGAGGAGCTCTCGGTTCCTATGGCGCGTAGGTCACCCGCTATCGACATAGCGCGCAGCCCCTCTCGAGGGCAGGAATTTCTGTGGGCCGGCCCATTAAATTCGGGATTCACCCCAAACCGGTTTTGGGAAGGTTCTAGGACCTTCCCCGAACTGGTTTTTTCTGGGTTTTTTTCTTCTTATTTTTTCCTTTATCTGTTTTTTGTTTTTTCTTTTCTTTTTTTCTTTTTTCCTTTTCCATCTTCTTTTTTATTCTCTATATTTTCAGCATTTTGCGATTTTCCTTTTTAAATCCAAGAATTTTTTTTGGTCATTGAATTCAAAAAATGTTCATTGAGTTTCAATTTTGTCCATCAAATTCAAAAAATGTTCGTCGAATTCAAAATTTGTCCATCGGGTAAAAAATGTTCTTCAAAATTCAAAATTTGTTCATCGTGTTCAGATTTTGTTCATCAAATTCGAAAATTGTTCACCGTTTTTAAAAAATATCCATCAAATTCAAAATTCATTCATTGGATTTAAAAAATCTTCTTCAAAATTCAAAATTTGTTCATCGTATTCAGATTTTTTCATCAAATTCGAAATTTGTTCATTGTTTTTGAAAAGTATTCATCAAATTCAACAAATGTTCATCGAATTCAAATTTTCTGGATTTAAAAATGTTCTTCAAAATTCAAAATTTGTTCATTGTATTCACATTTTGTCCATCAAATTCGAAATTTGTTCATCGTTTTTAAAAAATGTTCATCAAATTCAAAATAATTTTCACCGAATTCAAAATTTGTTCATGGGGATTTTAAAAATGTTCTTCAAAATTCAAAAAAAATCATCTTATTCAGAATTTGTTCTTCAAATTCTAAATTTGATCACCATTTGAATTCAAAAAATGTTCATCAAATTCAAAATTTGTTCATTGGGATTTAAAAAATGTTCTTCAAAATTCTAAATTTGTTCATCATATTCAAATTTTTTCATCAAATTCTAAATTTGTTCATGGTTTTGAAAAAAATTCATCAAATTCGAACTTTGTTCATCGATTTTTTAAAAATCAGCAAATTCAAAATTTGTTCATCCATGTTTTTTAATGTTCATCATATTACAATTTTTTGCTCACCGTAATATTTAAAAGTGTTCACAAAATTCAAAAAATGTTTAACAATAGCCAAATTCACTTGCATTATTTGAAATAACAAATACTTTTTGAAATCATGAACATTTTTAAATTTTTTTGAAGATTATTCAAATCCAGGAACATTTTTTGGCTCCACTAACTTTTTTGAAATTCTCATTATTTATTGAAATTTGTCCGAAATTATTTAAAAAAATGAAACAAGACAATAGGGGGTGTCCCTCTGCTGCTCATGGGCCGGCCCAAACTGAGAGCTCAGGGACAGCAGGGGGTTGCGCGCCCGCCCGCTTCCTTGCGCGTGGTGCGCCATATAGGAGGACTCAGCTAGCGACTCCGCTTTTCAAAAAAAAAAAAAGAAGCTAGATACGCCTAGCGGGTTGGCCAACCAACCGACTAAATAAGGACACGCAAAAAGAAAGGAAACAAATACTACTAATCGAAAATATGGCACCACTGGAATTCGCACACAGCACCTCTACATTCATAGCTTAACGTAATGACCACTACACCATACCCAAGCCTCTATATCTGGGGAAGTTTACCTTCCCAGGTTTCACCACTTGCTTGATAGCAACGTGAGGGTCTACCGAGTGCGAACACGTGAATTAAATTGGGATGCTGCAGTGTACATTTACATGGTGACTGTAGGCCTTCGGTGAAAATTTTGTTAACTGATTTGCACTTTCCCGTGTGCACTTGGGGTGTCTTCAGCGATTTTGGTTCAGATGATTCTTTGAACTAGACGTCTCCCACTGTTTCTAAACGGTTGCCGCTCATCGATTAATCTAGACGCGCTGCTGTTGTACCTTTCGTGTTTGTTTTGGTTTCCCTTTTCTCATCTTGTCGTGGGTTATAAATAGGACCTTCTTCCTGCCGTATCTCAATTGTTTTGTGAGCTTTGTTTCTTCCTCTCCGTTTGCGTTGATTGCGTGGTTGGTTCTTCCTCCAACCGTAATGGTGCTGTGGTTGTCGTCGCTCGAGCTCACCTGGCGTCTCTGCATGCTTTACTCCAATCCCAGTAGCGTCTACATCTCCTCACCGTCGGCCCATGTCTGGCCATAGGACGGCACTCCTGGCCGGCAGGCTCCAACCCCCTCCTCGGGCGCCGTCCCCCCATCTCCTGTCTACCAATTTCTCTTCTATCTTGCATCATTGCGTCCATCACCTCCTCCTTTCTAGGGCTGGAGTCGTCGTAAGGCAGCTTGACTGGTGTGTACGATTGCTGGCGTTGCATGGGATGCGACGGCCAGAGTGTGTGCAGACTGCGGAAGCACGGCGACGTGGACGAGGATGTGCGATGTCGGCACAACAGGTCTGTACGGCTGTCGGCACCGACGCCGGTCTCGACGGCATCCAACATGTGCGGCGCCGGACATGTGAAGGAGGTCTGGTGTCTGCTGGTGGACTACGTCTATCCCATCAGAGGCACGACTATGGCGCGCTTCTCTCCATGCTCGCCAACTTCGTAGCTTTAACGCCAGATTAACAGAGCCGACAGCTCCCTATGACGTCGGGCGCAGGGCTCCGGTGCCATGCGATGGCGATGCGCCGACGATCTGGGTGGGCAGGAGGTTGAGGAGGGAGGCGGCTCGCGGCGTCCATCATGAGTACGATTTGACAATACGGGACGGCGGGACGCCATCCCGTCGGCAGGCTGAACGGGCGCGAGCTTAGCGGCGTCATGAACATCATCAACAAGCTACGCCTCTAGCCCCTCTCTGGCTGGCGTCCCTTTACACCCACGTCGCCCGCCGCTGCCTCTGCTGCCATGCGGCCGTCGCGGCCACCACACACTTGCCTCTTACGCCATGCTCCTCGGCCGCGGCTGCAGCCTCGCACTCTTCACGTCGGTGAGGGACAGGAGTGATTAGGTCGCTATGCTGCTCTTGGAGAGGGCGATGCTGCTTGCCATGTTCTTTGTGCAGGCGGTGACGCTGGCGGTGGCCTACATCGTGATCCCATGCGGTGAGCGAGGTAGCACGAGGTGGCCGAGGCCGAGAACGCTGCCGCAGCGAGGAAGTGTGGGAGGAGGATCACGCACGTGCAGGGCCATGGCTCCACCGATGTCGGGCCGCCGCTCGGGCTGAACCCCTCGGCCTGGCCGCCACTGTAGAAGTCCTCACACCATGCTCCATCTGCGGCCGACATGCGCGTCGTGTTCATCACCCTTCCTGGAGCCCAGCGCGAGTGCACTGGCACCGGCGTGTTTACCCCTGTGCGCCGAGCCGGCCCAAGAAGAAACCAGGTGCGTCCCCTTGTCGGCCCCTCCTTCTTTTGCTTGCCCCCGAAAGTAATTTTAGTTAAAATTCGTGGTTCTGCTTGACCTCAGGCTCCTCCACGGTTCTTCTCCTGTCGCGCGTCGTCCGTTGTGCAGGATTTGAATCTCAATGTCGAGGACCTTGGTGCCCGTCCTTCAGTCCTTGCTATCCCGGGGCCTTCCTTCTTGATCATGGTACTGAGTTCATTCTCATTACGCACTAGCAATGTCAATGAGACCTTTCTTTGTGGTTATGAATAGCAATATTTCGAATTCCTTTTGTCTCACAGACGCACTGGTCAGACGGAGCAACGCGATGTAGGCCAGCTAGAAGTGCGAGCACTATGTCAATGCCACCGCTGCGCATTCCAGGCCACTCGCCGTGGCCTGAAAGGTCAATCTCCCGCACGAGTGGACGTATTGAGATGCATATTGCTCTCTTCTCTGCGACCAAGCATCGACCGTCTCCCCTGGTTTCCATGGATCACTATATTTAATTGATCGTTAGCACTAGGTAGATCTTAGCTAGAAGTATACCTTAGCTAGAAGTAGGAGGCGGTGGCAGTAGCATCAGCGTTAGGTGTTCTTTTGTGTGTGTGGTGATACGTTATTTTGGATGGTTGGTGATGGATGCGGACGAACAACGGAGAAGAATGAAAAATATTAGAGTGAAAGACTTTGGGGAATGGTTATTTCAGCAATGCATGATTAATTGATTTAATTTATAGTATTTGAAATGATTTCAAATGATATTTTGAACAAGCATCCTGGTCACTCTGCAGTTCATGATGAGCACCACTGAATTTGAAGGACCATATGATAACGGGTGTGACTGACACTCATTTAGATGAGAATAAAATCTGCATGATAAACTATCTTAGTCATGTTGTGATATTTTATCCTGCCTAATAATGTGTTACTTTATATGCGGAGGAGCCTTTTCCGTTACTGTAATTCCGCGTATCTGCGTGCTTGGGTCGTTCATCGCATGATCCATGTACATGGTCACCTCGGCCACACACGTCCTTCCTGCACAGACTATGCACGTGGTCAGACCAATGATGCGCGCCCGTGACTAAGCTCTGGTCGACTGATGTCTACAACGCAACCTTCTTTTTGTAGATGTTGTTGGGTCTCCAAGTGCAGAGATTTGTAGGACAGTAGCAAATTTCTCTCAAGTGGATGACCTAAGGTTTATCAATCCGTGGGAGGCATAGGATGAAGATGATCTCTCTCAAGCAACCCTGCAACCAAATAACAAAGAGTCTCTTATGTCCCCAACACACCCAATACAATGGTAAATTGTATAGGTGCACTAGTTCGGCGAAGAGATGGTAATACAAGTGCAATATGGATGGTAGATATAGGTTTTTGTAATCTAAAAATATAAAAACAGCAAGGTAACTAATGATAAAAGTGAGTGTAAACGGTATTGCAATGATAGGAAACAAGGCCTAGGGTTCATACTTTCACTAGTGCAAGTTCTCTCAACAATAATAACATAATTGAATCATATAACTATCCCTCAACATGCAACAAAGAGTCACTCCAAAGTCACTAATAGCGGAGAACAAACGAAGAGATTATGGTAGGGTACGAAACCACCTCAAAGTTATTCTTTCCAATCAATCCGTTGGGCTATTCCTATAAGTGTCACAAACAGCCCTAGAGTTTGTACTAGAATAACACCTTAAGACACAAATCAACCAAAACCCTAATGTCACCTCAAGTATCCGTGGGTATGATTATACGATATGCATCACACAATCTCAGATTCATCTATTCAATCCAACACAAAGTACTTCAAAGAGTGCCCCAAAGTCTCTACCGGAGAATCAAGACGAAAACGTGTGCCAACCCCTATGCATAGGTTCATGGGTGGAACCCGTAAGTTGAACACCAAAACATACATCAAGTGAATCACGTGATATCCCATTGTCACCACAGATACGCACGGCAAGACATACATCAAGTGTTCTCAAGTCATTAAAGACTCAAACCGATAAGATTACTTCAAAGGGAAAACTCAATCCATTACAAGAGAGTAGAGGGGGAGAAGAAACATAAGATCCAACTATAATAGCAAAGCTCGCGATACATCAAGATCGTGCCAAATCAAGAACACGAGAGAGAGAGGGATCAAACACATAGCTACTGGTACATACCCTCAGCCCCGAGGGTGAACTACTCCCTCCTCGTCATGGAGAGCGCCGGGATGATGAAGATGGCCACCGGTGAGGGATCCCCCCTCCGGCAGGGTGCCGGAACAGGGGCCCGATTGGGTTTTGGTGGCTACAGAGGCTTGCGGCGGCGGAACTCCAGATCTATTATGTTTTCCGAAGTTTTTAGGGTATATGGGTATATATAGGAGGAAGAAGTACGTCAGGGGAGCCACGAGGGGCCCACGAGGGTGGAGGGCGCGCCCCAGGGGGGTGGGCGCGCCCCCCTACCTCGTGCCCTCCTCGAAGCTTCCTTGACTTAGGGTCCAAGTCTCCTGGATCACGTTCGGTGAGAAAATCACGTTCCCGAAGGTTTCATTCCGTTTGGACTCCGTTTGATATTCCGTTTCTGCAAAAAATCTGAAATAGGCAAAAAACAGCAATTCTGGGCTGGGCCTCCGGTTAATAGGTTTGTCCCAAAAATAATATAAAGGTGGATAATAAAGCCCAATATTGTCCAAAATAGTAGATAATATAGCATGGAGCAATCAAAAATTATAGATACGTTGGAGACGTATCGGGCATCCCCAAGCTTAATTCCTGCTCGTCCTCGAGTAGGTAAATGATAAAAACAGAATTTTTGATGCGGAGTGCTACTTGGCATAATTTCAATGTAATTATTCTTAATTGTGGTATGAATATTCAGATCCGAAAGATTCAAGACAAAAGTTCATATTGACATAAAAATAATAATACTTCAAGCATACTAACTAAGCAATTATGTCTTCTCAAAATAACATGGCCAAAGAATGTTATCCCTACAAAATCATATAGTCTGGCTATGCTCTATCTTCACCACACAAAGTATTAAATCATGCACAACCCCGATGACAAGCCAAGCAATTGTTTCATACTTTTGACATTCTCAAACCTTTTCAATCTTCACGCAATACATGAGCGTGAGCCATGGATATAGCACTATATGTGGAATAGAATGGTGGTTGTGAAGAAGACAAAAAGGGAGAAGATAGTCTCACATCAACTAGGCGTATCAACGGGCTATGGAGATGCCCATCAATAGATATCAATGTGAGTGAGTAGGGATTGCCATGCACCGGATGCACTAGAGCTATAAGTATATGAAAGCTCAACAAAAGAAACTAAGTGGGTGTGCATCCAACTCGCTTGCTCACGAAGACCTAGGGCATTTTGAGGAAGCCCATCATTGGAATATACAAGCCAAGTTCTATAATGAAAAATTCCCACTAGTATATGAAGGTGACAAAATGAGAGACTCTCTATCATGAAGATCGTGGTGCTACTTTGAAGCACAAGTGTGGTAAAAGGATAGTAACATTGTCCCTTCTCTCTTTTTCTCTCATTTTTTTTGTTTGTTTGGGCCTTTTCTCTTTTTTTTGGCCTCTTCTTTTTTTTCGTCCGGAGTCTCATCCCGACTTGTGGGGGAATCATAGTCTCCATCATCCTTTTCCTCACTTGGGACAATGCTCTAAAAATGATGATCATCACACTTTTATTTTCTTACAACTCAACAATTACAACTCGATACTTAGAACAAAATATGACTCTATATGAATGCCTTCGGCGGTGTACCGGGATATGCAATGAATCAAGAGTGACATGTATGAAAGAATTATGAATGGTGGTTTTGCCACAAATACGATGTCAACTACATGATCATGCTAAGCAATATGACAATGATGGAGCGTGTCATAATAAACGAAACGGTGGAAAGTTGCATGGCAATATATCTCGGAATGGCTATGGAAATGCCATGATAGGTAGGTATGGTGGCTGTTTTGAGGAAGGTATATGGTGGGTGTATGATACCGGCGAAAAGTGCGCGGTATTAGAGAGGCTAGCAATGGTGGAAGGAAGAAAGTGCGTATAATCCATGGACTCAACATTAGTCATGAAGAACTCATATACTTATTGCAAAAATCTACAAGTTATCAAAGCAAAGTATTACGCGCATGCTCCTAGGGGGATAGATTGGTAGGAAAAGACCATCGCTCGTCCCCGACCGCCACTCATAAGGAAGACAATCAATAAATAAATCATGCTCCGACTTCATCACATAACGGTTCACCATACGTGCATGCTACGGGAATCACAAACTTTAACACAAGTATTTCTCAAATTCACAACTACTCAACTAGCATAACTCTAATATCACCATCTTTATATCTCAAAACAATTATCAAGCATCAAACTTTTCTTAGTATTCAACACACTCATAAGAAAGTTTTTACAAATCTTGAATACCAAGCATATTAGGATTATTTAAGCAAATTACCATGCTATTTAAGACTCTCAAAATAATCTAAGTGAAGCATGAGAGATCAATAGTTTCTATAAAACAAATCCACCTCCGTTCTCTAAAAGATATAAGTGAAGCACTAGAGCAAACAACAAACTACTCCGAAAGATATAAGTGAAGATCAATGAGTAGTCGAATAATTATGCAACTATGTGAAGACTCTCTAACATTTAAGAATTTAAGATCTTGGTACTTTTATTCAAACAGCAAGCAAAACGAAAGAAACTAAAATGACGCTCCAAGCAAAACACATATCATGTGGTGAATAAAAATATAGCTCCAAGTAAAGTTATCGATGAACGAAGACGAAAGAGGGGATGCCTTCCGGGGCATCCCCAAGATTAGGCTCTTGGTTATCCTTGAATAGTACCTTGGGGTGCCTTGGGCATCCCCAAGCTTAGGCTCTTGCCACTCCTTATTCCATAGTCCATCGAATCTTTACCCAAAACTTGAAAACTTCACAACACAAAACTCAACAGAAAACTCGTAAGCTCCGTTAGCGAAAGAAAAAAAATCATCACTTAGGTACTGTAATGAACTAATTCTTTATTTATATTGTTGTTAAACCTACTGTATTCCAACTTCTCTATGGTTTATAAACTATTTTACTAGCCATAGATTCATCAAAATAAGCAAGCAACACAATGAAAACAGAATCTGTCAAAAACAGAACAGTCTGTAGTAATCTGTAACTAACGCAAACTTCTGGAACTCCAAAAATTCTAAAATAAATTGGTGGACCTGAGGAATTTGTCTAGTAATCATCTTCAAAAATAATCAACTAAATAGCACTCTCTAGTAAAAATTTGAAGCTAATCTCGTGAGCACTAAAGTTTCTGTTTTTTACAGAATGATCATAAAGACTTCACCTAAGTCTTCCCAAAGGTTCTACTTGGCACAAACACTAATTAAAACATAAAACCACATCTAAACAGAAGCTAGATGGATTATTTATTACTAAACAGAACCAAAAAGCAAAAAAAAAACTAAAATAAAATTGGGCTGCCTCCCAAGAAGCGCTATCGTTTAACGCCCCTAGCTAGGCATGATGATTTCAATGATGCTCACATAAAAGATAAGAATTGAAACATAAAAAGAGCATCATGAAGAATATGACTAGAACATTTAAGTCTAACCCACTTCCTATGCATAGGGATTTTTTGATCAAACAACTTATGGGAACAATAATCAACTAGCATAGGAAGGCAAAACAAGCATAACTTCAAAACTTTAAGCACATAGAGAGGAAACTTGATATTATTGCAATTCCTACAAGCATATATTCCTCCCTCATAATAATTTTCAGTAGCATCATGAATGAATTCAACAATATAACCAGCACCTAAAGCATTCTTTTCATGATCTACTTGCATAGAAAATTTACTACTCTCCACATAAGCAAAATTCTTCTCATTCGGAATAGTGAGAGTATCATAAGAGACTCGAATACTATAAATTGTTTCCACATTAAAAGAGTAATGTTCAGAAAAAGGGTAATCACAATCATGACAAGTTTTATAAATATAATCATCACTATTTTTTATAGCATAAGTTTCATCACAATAGTCATCATAAGTAGCAACTTTGTTCTCATCATAATTGATTGAAACCTCTTCCAAGATAGTGGATACATCACTAAATAAAGTCATGACCTCTCCAAATCCACTTTCATAATTATCATAATAAGATTCAACATCCTCCAAAATAGTGGGATCATTACTTCCTAAAGTTGACACTCTTCCAAACCCACTTTCATCAATATAATCATCATAAGTAGGAGGCATGCTATCATCATTATAAATTTGCATATCAAAACTTGAGAGACTAAAGATATCATCTTCATTAAACGTAGCATCCCCAAGCTTGGGACAAACATTAATTGCAGCAAATATATTCTCAAAAACATCATCTTCATCAAACATAGCTTCCCCAAGCTTGGGCCTTTTCATATCATAAGCATAATCACTCTCATCATTAATAGTATGGATAGCACCAATAGTATAGCAATTATCATATTCTTCCAAGCAAGTGCCAAAAAGATTTTCAAGATCATAAGAAGTATCATTATGTTCCCAATCATAATCATCACAACAAGCAATAGGCATAACGAGATCATCATCGAGTGCATCATCTTCCACAATTATTTTTGATTCATTTTCATGAGGCACAACAATAATAGGAGCAACATTATTTGGGAGAGATATCTTTTTACCTCTCTTCCTTTTTCTTTTCTTCTTCTTCCCCACATCATGTGTGGGTTCAATCCTATTTTTGGAGCTCCTTATTAATGAGATTGGTTGAATGGAAGGCTCCTCCTCGTTACCTGATTCATAATAAGAAATAATAGGAGGATATTGGGAAGTCTCTTCCCTTTCGTTAGCATTCTCTTCATCTTCTATTTGTTTTCTTTTCTTTATGTAATTGGCAATATAAGGATTTTCAATGCAATTCACCGCACAATACATATAAATCTTCTCTAGATCAAAATCAAGAAATCTATCAAGATTAAACTTTGGAATACCCTCAGTTATACGTTTCATTTCTTCATAACCCAAAAGAAGACTAAGCTCTTTATGATGCTCAAGAGTAATCAAGTTATCACAATTTTTGGACACGACTTGATCATGAAACAAATAGCATTGGAGCTTTAAATGACCATGTTCATTGCAAAGTTCACAAGGGGCGCGATAAATATTGAATCTTTCAGCGCAATCATTTAGCCTCTCTTGCAAAAATTTAGTTTCTAAGTACTTATGCGTCTTGCAATATCTATCTTCCCTATTTGGTGTGTACTTATAAACCCAATGCACTCCACAAAAATTGACATGTTTATAGGAGACATTTTCATCATAACTAGTGCAATCATCATTAGTACTATGGATATTCAAGGAGTTCATACTAACAACATTGCAATCATGCTCATCATTCAAAGATTTAGTGCCAAACATTTTAATGCATTCTTCTTCTAACACTTTGGCACAATTTTCCTTTCCATCATACTCACGAAAGATATTAAAAAGATGAAGCGTATGAGACAAACTCAATTCCATTTTTTTGTAGTTTTCTTTTATAAACTAAACTAGTGCTAAAACAAGAAACAAAAAGATTTGATTGCAAGATCTAAAGATATACCTTCAAGCACTCACCTCCCCGGCAACGGCGCCAGAAACTACTTGATGTCTACTACGCAACCTTCTTCTTGTAGAAGTTGTTGGGCCTCCAAGTGCAGAGGTTTGTAGGACAGTAGCAAATTTCCCTCAAGTGGATGACCTAAGGTTTATCAATCCGTGGGAGGCATAGGATGAAGATGGTCTCTCTCAAGCAACCCTGCAACCAAATAACAAAGAGTCTCTTATGTCCCCAACACACCCAATACAATGGTAAATTGTATAGGTGCACTAGTTCGGCGAAGAGATGGTGATACAAGTGCAATATGGATGGTAGATATAGGTTTTTGTAATCTAAAAATATAAAAACAGCAAGGTAACTAATGATAAAAGTGAGTGTAAACGGTATTGCAATGATAGGAAACAAGGCCTAGGGTTCATACTTTCACTAGTGCAAGTTCTCTCAACAATAATAACATAATTGGATCATATAACTATCCCTCAACATGCAACAAAGAGTCACTCCAAAGTCACTAATAGCGGAGAACAAACGAAGAGATTATGGTAGGGTACGAAACCACCTCAAAGTTATTCTTTCCAATCAATCCGTTGGGCTATTCCTATAAGTGTCACAAACAGCCCTAGAGTTTGTACTAGAATAACACCTTAAGACACAAATCAACCAAAACCCTAATGTCACCTAGATACTCCAATGTCACCTCAAGTATCCGTGGGTATGATTATACGATATGCATCACACAATCTCAGATTCATCTATTCAATCCAACACAAAGTACTTCAAAGAGTGCCCCAAAGTCTCTACCGGAGAATCAAGACGAAAACGTGTGCCAACCCCTATGCATAGGTTCATGGGTGGAACCCGCAAGTTGAACACCAAAACATACATCAAGTGAATCACGTGATATCCCATTGTCACCAAAGATACGCACGGCAAGACATACATCAAGTGTTCTCAAGTCATTAAAAGACTCAATCCGATAAGATTACTTCAAAGGGAAAACTCAATCCATTACAAGAGAGTAGAGGGGAGAAGAAACATAAGATCCAACTATAATAGCAAAGCTCGTGATACATCAAGATCGTGCCAAATCAAGAACACGAGAGAGAGAGAGATATCAAACACATAGCTACTGGTACATACCCTCAGCCCCAAGGGTGAACTACTCCCTCCTCGTCATGGAGAGCGCCGGGATGATGAAGATGGCCACCAGTGAGGGATCCCCCCTCCGGCAGGGTGCCGGAACAGGGTCCCGATTGGGTTTTGGTGGCTACAGAGGCTTGCGGCGGCGGAACTCTAGATCTATTCTGTTTTCTGATGTTTTTAGGGTATATGGGTATATATAGGAGGAAGAAGTACGTCAGGGGAGCCACGAGGGGCCCACGAGGGTGGAAGCCGCGCCCCCCTACCTCGTGCCCTCCTCGAAGCTTCCTTGTCTTAGAGTCCAAGTCTCCTGAATCACGTTCGGCGAGAAAATCACATTCCCGAAGGTTTCATTCCGTTTGGACTCCGTTTGATATTCCGTTTCTGCAAAACTCTGAAATAGGCAAAAAACAGCAATTTTGGGTTGGGCCTCCGGTTAATAGGTTAGTCCCAAAAATAATATAAAAGTGGATAATAAAGCCCAATATTGTCCAAAACAGTAGATAATATAGCATGGAGCAATCAAAAGTTATAGATACGTTGGAGACTTATCATCGACCATGCATACTCTTCCCTCCTTGCATGATCCATGCACGTGGCCACCTTGGCGCCGGACGTCCCGTTTCATGGGCACCATGTACGTGGTCACATCAGTTTGTTTTTGTTTTTGTTTTAGGCGCATGTTAAATAAAAATATTTTGTTTATGAAAAAAATGTATGAAAGAAGAAAAAAAATTATTAACTACATACGGTGTATATATAATTCCGACTATTTGTGCCTCTTTACTACTTCATCATAGGAGCTAATCCAATGGGAGGCTACATTAGGTGATCTAATCTGGCAATGACTCGCGCCACACTCGAAAAAATAAAGCATGCCTACTAGAGATGTGTCATCGTGTATTCCCCTGTTTGTTCACATGCATCATCCTCCCATCTTCTTTTTCCTACATCCATAGTTTTTCATGTGATCATCTAGCATCCTAAAATAACAACACTTATTACAAAGAAGAAACATGTGACGCTCTCTGTGACACCCCCGATTTGACCGTACACTAATCATGCACGCAAATGTGTACGATCACGATCAGGGACTCACGGGAAGATATCACAACACAACTCTACAACATAAATAAGTCATACAAGCATTATAATACAAGCCAGGGGCCTCGAGGGCTCGAATACAATTGCTCGATCATAGACGAGTCAGCGGAAGCAACAATATCTGAGTACAGACATAAGTTAAACAAGTTTTCCTTAAGAAGGCTAGCACAAAAGTAGCAACGATCGAAGAGGCAAGGCCTCCTGCCTGGGACCTCCTAACTACTCCTGGTCGTCGTCAGCGGCCTGCACGTAGTAGTAGGCACCTCCAGTGTCGTAGGTGTCGTCGTCGACGGTGGCGTCTGGCTCCTGGACTCCAACATCTGGTTGCGACAACCAGATAGAAAGGAAAGGGGGAAAAGAGGGAGAGAAGCAACCGTGAATACTCATCCAAAGTACTCGCAAGCAAGGAGCTACACTACATATGCATGGTTATATGTGTAAAGGGGCATATCAGTGGACTGAACTGCAGAATGCCAGAATAAAAGGGGGATAGCTAGTCCTGTCGAAGACTACGCTTCTGGTCATCTCCATCCTGCAGCATGTAGAACAGAGTAGATTGAAGTCCTCCAAGTAGCATCGCATAGCATAATCCTACCCGGCAATCCCCTCCTCGTCGCCCTGTTAGAGAGCGATCACCGGGTTGTATCTGGCACTTGGAAGGGTGTATTTTATTCAGTATCCAGTTCTAGTTGTCATAAGGTCAAGGTACAACTCCGGGTCGTCCTTTTACCGAGGGACACGGCTATTCGAATAGATAAACTTCCCTGCAGGGGTGCACCACATAACCCAACACGCTCGATCCCATTTGGCCGGACACACTTTCCTGGGTCATGCCCGGCCTCGTAAGATCAACGCGTCGCAGCCCCACCTAAGCACAACAGAGCGGTCAGCACGCCGGTCTAACCCTATGCACGTAGGGGGTCTGGGCCCATCGCCCTATGCACACCTGCACGTTGCGTACGCGGCCGGAAGCAGACCTAGCCTAGTGGCGTTCCAGTCCAATCCGGCGCGCGCCACTCAGTCGCTGACGTCAAGAAGGCTTCGGCTGATACCACGACGCCGGGATACCCATAACTACTCCCGCGTAGATGGTTAGTGCGTATAGACCAAATGGCCAGACTCAGATCAAATACCAAGATCTCGTTAAGCGTGTTAAGTAACCGCGAACGCCGACCAGGGCCAGGCCCACCTCTCACCTGGGTGGTCTCAACCTGCCCTGTCGCTCCGCCACAAAGATCCACTTGCGGGTACTCCTACGAGCCGACCCGACTTTAGTCATCACATGTGTCATGTATGTAGTATATAAGTATATACCCGTGATCACCGCCCAGGTGATCACGGCCCGATAGTATAGCACAGCAGACGGACAAGAATGTAGGGCCACTGATGGAAATCTAGCATCCTATACTAAGCATGTAGTATTGCAGGTAAAGGTAACAACAGTAGTAGCAAGGATAGGCTATGCATTAGGATAGGATATCGGAAAACAGTAACATGCTACACTACTCTAATGCAAGCAGTATAGAGAAGAATAGGCGATATCTGGTGATCAAGGGGGGGGCTTGCCTGGTTGCTCTGGCAAGTAGGAGGGGTCGTCAACTCCGTAGTCGAACTGGGCAGCAGCAGTGTCGGTCTCGTAGTCTACCGGAGAGAAGAGGGGGAAGAAACAGTAAATACAATGCAAACATAAGCATGACGATGCGTGACATGACAATGAACGGTGCTAGGTGTGTCCTAACGCGACAGTAGGTGGTACCGGCGAAGGGGGGGAACATCCGGGAGGTATTCCTGATGTTTCGCGTTTTCGGACAGACGGACTGGAGGGGAAAGTTGCTAGTTCGATAGGTTAGGGAGGTGTGGTGGACGAACGGACTGCGTATTCGGATTCGTCTCGTCGTTCTGAGCAACTTTCATATAGAAAACATTTTCATCCGAGTTACGGTTTAAAAGATATGAATTTTCAAAGATTATTTGAATTTCTGGAATTATTTAATTAACAGAAAAAGGGATATGACGTCAGCATGACGCATGAGTGACGTCAGCGGTCAACAGTCCGGTTGACTGGTCAAAACTAGACAGGTGGGTCCAGTGGGACCCACATGTCAGCCTCTGTTATTCCAATACTAATTTAAACTAAACTAACAATCTAATTAGAGGGGTGGGCCCCATATGTCAGTGAGTGATTAGTTAATTTAATTATTTTTATTTATAAAACATTTTTCTTTTTCTTTTCTTTTTTTAATTTTGCGGCGGGGCCCGCATGTCAGTGACTGGGCCTGCCCAGTCAGCAGTTGACTGGGTCAACCCAGTCAACTGGGGCCCGTGGGGGCCACTGGCAGGGGCACTGGGGTGGCCCCAGGCCAGCCACGTCGGCGGCCGGCGCCGGAGCGGCTCCGGCGAGCCAAACGCGGCGACGCGGCTCGGGAGGGGGTGCGGGTTTGCGCTACGGTGGGTTTGCGGGGGCGTGGCTGGGCGCGTTCGACGCGGCTCGGCGTCGCGCGTCCAACGGCGGTGGTCGGAGGGGCTGGAACGGGCGGGGACGACCGCTACGAGCTCGCCGGCGGCGAGGTGCTACGGGTGCCCGACGGAAACGCGGCTACGGCGGGCTAACGAGCAAGCGGAGGGGCTGGGGGGCATCTACGTACGGCGGGGAATGCAACGGGCTTGACCCCGTGACCATTTGGTCACCGGAGACCCGCCGGCGGCGAGCTCCGCGGCGCGGCGTTCGGGCGCGCGTGGGGGAGCAGCTAGGGAACGAGGGCGAGCTAACGGAGAGGGGGAGGAGAAGCGGGAGCTCACAGCGGAGCCGTAGGGATTGGCAGTGAGCTCGGGGAGGGCGCGGGGTAGCCGGAATCGGCGACGAACGACGGCGGCCGAAGGTTGAAGACGAGCTCGGGGAGGTCGGTGCAGAGGCGCTCGGCTCGTTCCCGATGGCGTAGTCGACGTAGTCGACGGCGGGGAGTCGTCCGGGCACGTCGTCGAGGCAATCGGGGCACGGTGGCCGCGAGTACGACGGTGAACGGCGGCGAGCACGCGCGGGCAGTGGGGGATCGAAAGGGAGAGGGAGGTGGATCTGGCGGGGGGGGGGGGGGGGGGGGAAGGCGCAGAGGCCGAGAGGGAGCGGGGGTGAGTGGGAGAGAGGCCCGAGGAGGCAGGGGTGCTGGCGCCCTTATCCTCCCCGTCGCCGGCGAGGGGGTGCGGCGGGGACGGCCACTGTTCGACCCCGGTCGGGGGAACAGGGAAGGGGGCGAGGGGGGAGAGGTGGGCTGGGCCGGGGGTCGGGGGTGGCGGCCCAGTTTGGGCCACGGGTCCAGTGGGGGGGAAAGGGCCTTCTCTCTTTTTTCTTTTTTTGTCTGTTCTGTTTTCTGTTTTCTTTTTACTTGTTTATTTTCTTTTCTGTTTTAGTTCATTTAAAAGTATTTAGGTATTTTATAAAAATGTGTTTTCTCCACCATAATTACCAGTGTATTATTTGGCACCCACCGAACATTTTTGTCTAAATTTTTGAAAACTTTTATTTTTCACTTTAAATTTAATTGAAGTTTGAATTAGGAGTTTGAAAAGAAATGTGTTCCAAATGTGATCAAGCCCTGTTTAGCAACATGATTAGCTTAATCACAGAGGGTTACTGTAGCATGAACCTCAGGGTGTTACACTCTCGATTCAATCGTACACTAATCATACACGCAAATGTGTACGATCAAGATCAAGGACTCACGGGAAGATATCACAACACAACTCTAGACACAAATTAAAATAATACAAGCTTTATATTAAAAGCCAGGGGCCTCGAGGGCTCGAATACATAAGCTCGAATACACAAGAGTCAGCGGAAGCAACAATATCTGAGTACAGACATGAGTTAGACAAGTTTGCCTTAAGAAGGCTAGCACAAAAGCAACACGATCGAAGAGGCAAGGCCTCCTGCCTGGGAGCCTCCTAACTACTCCTGGTCGTCGGCGGTCTCCACGTAGTAGTAGGCATCGACGGTGGCATCTGGCTCCTATGCTCCGACATCTGGTTGCATCAACCGGAAAGGAGAAGAAAGGGGGGAAAGGGGGAGCAAAGCAACCGTGAGTACTCATCCAAAGTACTCGCAAGCAAGGATCTACACTACATATGCAACATTATCAAAGGAAGGCTGTATATGTGGACTGGGTTGCAGAAATGCCAGAATAGAGAGAAGGCCTAGTCCTATCGAAGACTAGCATCTTCTAGAAACCACCATCTTGCAGCAACAGGAGGGAGTAGAGTAGCATAAAGTAAAGTAGTAGTAGTGTTATCAACCTTGGCCAGAGATCCTTTCTCGACTCCCTACGAGAAAGCAATCCCAGAGCCATACTATCCAGTTATCATCACAATCCATTTCTCATCACAAGTATCCAGTTCTAGTTGTATCGATCGGGATACAACTCCAAGTGTCCGTTACCATAGGACAGGCTATCGATAGATGTTTTCTTCCCTGCAGGGACACACTTTCCTGGGTCATGCCCGGCCTCGGCCAAACAATACGCCGCAACCCGACCTAGGCTTAATAGAGAGGTCAGCACGCCGGACTAAACCTATGCCCCCAGGGGTCATGGGCCATCTCCCCGGGAACTCCTGCACGTTGCGAGGGCGGCCGGTGAGGAGACCTAGCTACCTCCTTCAACAAGGCAGGCGCTTACGCAGTCCAACCCGACACGCGCCGCTCAGTCGCTGACGTCTATTAAGCTTCGGTTGATGCATACGACGCAGAACGCCCATACTATGCCCACATGATGGTTAGTGCTATCAGGCCAGAGGCCCCTCAGATCAAATATCCAAATCGTAGTGGATTAGGAGCACGCGGTAACAAGCAGAGACTCACGAAAGATGTGACCCCGTTGCCCCGTCTCGAGGACTTGCGGCAAGGGCTAGGAATGCCCGGCCACGCCTCGTAATTATCTCGCGGGCACCCTCCAGGTCAACCTGACTCCACATCACTCAAAATTAAGCTCGCGCGGGAACCCCTCAGGGCCAACCCATCTTTCCAAGTAACAGTGGTGAAGTCCAAGTATCCGTGTGTCCAAACATCAAGGGGAAAACCTGAGGAATCACCCCCGGTGAATTCCACTAGATGTAATCATCAAGGTGAACGTAAGAGGAATCACCCCCGAGGTTCACACTTGAGGGGTTGCACGACAGATTCGTATCGGAAGTGGTTAAGGCAGAATCACCCTCGATGACCACGACCGAATAGCTACACTACAGGGTTAACATCAGAAGTGCTATAGAGGTCTCACCCTCGGCACTCGATAGTAACCCAGTAGTGTCGAGCAACTAAGGGGAAAGTGATGTGCGGTGCCCGGGCCTGGTCTTCGATCCCGTTGATCGGGTCTTCGATGATGAAGCAGGGGCAACAAGGACAAGGTGGGGGTCACTGATGGATCACTAACCAACCTATACTAAGCAGTTTAGGATAAGCAGGTAAGGTACAATAAGAAAGGTACCAATAGCAGGCTATGCATCAGAATAGGAGCAAACAATAACAGTAGCAAAATCTAATGCAAGCATGAGAGAATGGAATAGGCGAAATCGGGATGATCAAAAGGGGGGCTTGCCTGGTTGCTCTGGCAAGGAGGGGGTTGTCGGTGACGTAGTCGATCACAGCAGCATCGGCAACCGCCACGGGGTCTACCGAAGAGAAGAGGGGGAGAAACAGTAAATACATAGCAAGCAAGTGCATAACAGGACAACATGCATAGCTAGACGTGTTCTAATGCGGTCCTAGACGTTATAGGTGAAGGGGGAATTCAACCGGGAAGGAGTTCCCGGTTCCGGACATGTGTCCGAAAGATGACCGGAGGGGGAAAGTTCCATGTTCACATAGTTAGAGGCATCTGCATGTATGTGGGTAGTGTATTCGGGTTCGGCTCGTTTTTCTGATCAACTTTCATATAGAAAACTTTTTCATCTGACTTACGGATTGTTTTAAATTAATTTTCAAAGTTTTAAAAGATTTTCTAATATTATTATCATTCAAATTAATTCAGAAAAAGGAAAGTGACGTCAGCATGGCGTCATAATGTATCAGCGGTCAACTGACCAGCTGACCAGTTAACAGGGCCCACGCGGGGCCCACTGGCAGTGACTGGGCAATGCCCAGCCAAACGTTGACTGGGTCAACAGGGCCGTGGGGCCCAGTGGCAGCGACCCCGGGGTGGGGCCCAGAGGCGCCCATGTCAGCACGGCGATGGAAGTCGCGCCGGCGACCAAAACGCACGGCGGCGCGCACGGGAGGCCACCGGATTTTCGCTACGGTGGCTCAAATCGGACGCGGCTAGGCTCGTACGGCTGCGGTCGATCTCGCGCATCCAACGGCGGTGGTCGCGGGGGCTAGAGTTGACTGGAGCAGGGTGCAGCATCGACGACGGCGGCGGCCGAAACTCGGCTCGATGCGGGTCAGCAACGGCAGCTTGTTTGCGGACAAACTAAACGGCCGAGGGACCTCTACATGCGCGTGCGACGGCGATGGACTACTGCGCGTGGCCATTTGGTCACCGGGAGGTGGCCGGTGACGAGCGTCCACGGCGGAGGGCTCGGCCACAGCGGGGATGGCAGCTACGAGGTACGATCATTGACGAGAAGGGCGGGGGTAAGAAGGCAGGGGCTCACCGTGACCTGCAGGTGAGCAAAGCAGGCTTGGGGGAGAGCTCGCCGGAGCGAATCGCCGATGGAGTCCGCCGGGCCAAGGAGGAAGAAGACGGAGATGCGGGCGCTCCGTTGGTCCCCGGCTCCAGGCGCTTGGTGTAGGCGGCGTAGACGACGCCGACAGAGCGTATGGACAGGGAGGCGCGGTGCGGGGAAGAGGGTGGCCATGGCTATGGCGCGGCCATGGCGTCGACGGCGCTCTGGTGAGGTGAGTGGCTGAGACAGAGAGGGGGGGAGAGCAGGGTGGACCTGGGAGGCGAGACAGGGGAGTGGAGGTAGGTGGGGAGGAGGTCGAGGCGTCGAGGGGAGGGGTCGACCTTATCCTCTCCGGGGAGTCGCCGTCGAGGCGGTCCGGCGGGGCTCTCCTCTGTTGCGACCCCGGTCGGGGGAACAGGGTGAGAAGGCGACCGGGGGAGGGGCTGGGCCGGAGCAGCTGGGCCTGTTAGCTCGGGTGGGCCGAAGCCCAAGGGGAGGCCAGGGGCTCTGACCCTTTTCCCTTTTTTTAACTTTCGCTTTTTTAAAGCTTTTCTGTTTTAGCTATTTTAGGCCACTTAGACATTTTTGCAAAAATGTTGGTTCACCACCAATATTACCATAAGAATATGTTCCACATGATGAACATTTTAGTTTTCATGTCTGAGCATTTTGAAATTCACACATAAATTGAAATTGAATTCAACTGGAATTTGAAATGGAATATTGATTAAAGTGACTAAGCACTGTTATAGCAAAATGATTAGCTTGATCTCAGGGATTACTGTAGCATCATTACACCGGGGTGTTACAACTCTCCTCCTCTAAAAGAAATTCTCGTCCCAAGAATTAAGAGGTAGAAGGGAACAGGTCGGGGTATTCAGCCCCGACGTTATGTTCGCGTTCCCAGGTGGCTTCATCTTTAGTATGATTCGACCATTGCACCTTGAGGAACTTGGTAACCTTCTGGCGGGTTCGACGTTCAGCTTCTTCAAGAATGCGGATCGAATGCTCTTTGTATGTGAGATCATCTTGAACTTCAATCAATTTCGGATCCACTTCACGTTCCGAATCCTTGAAGCAACGACGAAGTTGCGACATGTGGAAGACGTCATGAACGTGAGAGAACTGAGGTGGCAACTTCAATTGATAAGCCACCAGTCCACGATGGGCGAGAATGCGGAAGGGACCAATGTAGCAAGGAGCTAGCTTGCCCTTGACTCCGAATCGATGGGTGCCTCTCAAAGGAGTGACACGCGGATAAGCTTGTTCACCAGGTTGATAAGTTGAACCCCAGTGTTTCCGGTCATAGTTGCTCTTCTGGCGGGACTGGGCCGCCTTGAGATTATCCCAGACAATGCGAACCTGCTCTTCAGCTTGTTGAATAATGTCTGGACCAATGAGCGTCCGTTCCCTAGTTTCTGACCAATTCAGAGGGGTTCGGCACTTACGTCCATAGAGCACTTCAAAGGGTGCCATCTTCAAGCTGGCTTGATAGCTGTTGTTATAAGAGAACTTCGCATAAGGAAGAGATTCTTCCCACTTCTTGCCGAAAGAAATAACACAAGCCCGAAGCATGTCTTCAAGAATTTGGTTGACTCGCTAGACTTGGCCTTGGGATTGGGGATGATAAGCAGTGCTCCAGGTTATATGAGTTCCCATTGCCTCTTGGAAACTATCCCAGAACTTCGAAGTGAATATACTGCCGCGATCTGAACTGATCTCCTTCGGCATGCCGTGGAGTGACACAATTCGGGAGATATACAAGTTTGCTAATTGACTAGCAGTGATAGTCTCCTTGACTGGCAGAAAGTGAGCAACCTTCGAGAATTGGTCGATGACGACAAAGATAGCATCGTTACCTTTCTGAGACTTGGGAAGGCCAGTGACGAAGTCCATTTGGATCCTATCCCACTTCCATTCAGGAAGTCCAGCCGGTTTCTGATGTTCTGCTTTGACGCGACGACAAACGTCACATTCTTCAATAAATTGAGCAATGTCTTGCTTCATATTAGACCACCAGTACTTCTGACGGATGTCTAGATACATCTTGGTACTTCCCGGATGAATAGAGAGAGGGGTGTCATGCGCTTCTTTCATCACCTTGTCTGTCATAAGCTCGAACCGGGGTACTACAATGCGATCTCTGAAGTACAAGGTTCCATCTTCACCAAGTGAGAAATCTCTGGATTTCTCTAAGGCAAGATCCTTTTTCATCAAATCCACGTGAGCATCTTTGGCTTGTGCAGACTTAATTGCTTTCAAAAGAGTTGGTTCTAGGACAAGGTTATTCAGAGAACCCTGTGGAACTAGTTGAAGGTTCAGCTTGCATAGCTCTTCATAAAGGCGGGGTTGAACTTTGTAGACCATGTGATTATTGCAATAAGACTTGCGGCTCAGGGCATCGGCCATTACATTAGCCTTGCCAGGTGTATAAGATATACTGAAGTTGTAGTCAGCAATAGCTTCCATCCATCGCTGCTGACGGAGGTTCAGATCTGGCTGAGTAAACAGGTACTTCAGACTCTGATGATCGGTCAAGATCTCGCAACGATTACCGAGAAGGTACTGTCGCCATAGCTTCAGTGCAAAGATAACCGCAGCAAGCTCGAGGTCATGAACTGGGTAGTTCTCTTCGTGGGGACGCACTTGACGTGAGGCATAAGCAATCACTCTGCGCTCTTGCATTAGGACACAGCCTAATCCTTGTCGTGAAGTGTCGCAATAGATGACAAAGTCCTTGTGAGAATCAGGGGGAGCAAGCACTGGGGCAGAAGTCAGGTTGTCCTTGAGTGCCTGGAAACTTTCCTGACACTTTTCAGTCCAATCAAACTTAACGCCTTTGTGTAGCAGATTGGTCAGTGGCTTGGCGATCTTGGAGAAGTTCTTGACAAAGCGGCGACAATAGCTGGCTAGTCCGTGAAAGCTTCTGACTTGCTTGACAGTCTTCAGAGGGGTCCAGTCAAGAATAGCCTGAACTCGCTCTGGGTTGACGGCAATACCATCCTTGGAGATGACATGACCAAGGTAGGTGACTTCAGGTAACCAGAATTCACACTTGGAATACTTGGCATAAAGTTGATGCTCTCGAAGCTTTTCCAGAACAAGACGAAGATGTTCAACATGTTCTTCTTTATTCTTTGAATATACCAGAATATCATCCAGATAGACTACGACGAACTTGTCGAGGTAATCCATGAATATGTAGTTCATCAGACGAGAGAATGTGGCTAGAGCATTGGTCAAGCCGAATGACATGACAGTGTACTCGTAAGAACCATAACGAGTGACGAAAGCGGTCTTTGGAATATCCTCTTCACGAACACGGATCTGGTGGTAACCCAACCTCAAGTCGAGTTTAGAGAATATCGATGAACCAACCAGTTGATCATACAGATCATTGATCCGAGGAAGGGGATATTTGTTCTGAATTGTAGCCTGGTTGATAGGACGGTAGTCTTGGACCAAACGGTTCGTTCTGTCCTTCTTCTTGACGAAGAGAGAAGGTGCTCCCCAAGCAGAGGAACTTGGACGAATGAAACCCTTGTGAAGAGATTTGTCAATTTCATCCTTAAGTTCAAGGAGCTCATGAGGCGGCATCTTGTAGGGTCGTTTGGCGATAGGAACGGTGCCTGGTTTCAAGTCGATGACGAACTCGACAGCCCGGGCAGGGGGTATTCCTGGAAGTTCTTCTGGAAATACGTCTTGGAAGTCGCAAACAACTAGAATCTTTTCAATTCCCTCAAGAGGTGCTGCGTTCAACGCATTCAAAGCATAAAGTCGTGCTTCAGCGTTCGAACCAGACGAGCATTCTAGCTTACTATCTCATCTGAAGGGTGCAGAAGGTGGACGGTTTTAGTGGCACAAACGATAGAAGCCGTATGTGCTTTCAACCAATCCATTCCCAGAATGAGGTCAATATTGGAAGACTTCAGAATAATGGGAGTGTTGGTGATCGTTGCAGAAATTAAAAAAAATTCTACGCATCACCAAGAACAATCTATGGAGTCTTCTAGCAACGAGAGGGAAAAGAGTGCATCTACATACCCTTGTATATCGCGCGCGGAAGCGTTCAAGAGAACGGGGTTGATGGAGTCGTACTCGTCGTGATCCAAATCACCGATGATCCTAGCGCCGAACAGACGGCACCTCCGCGTTCAACACACGTACGGAGCGAGGACGTCTCCTCCTTCTTGATCCAGCAAGGGGGGAGGAGAAGTTGATGGAGATCCAGCAGCACGACGGCGTGGTGGTGGAAGTAGCGGGATCCCGGCAGGGCTTCGCCAAGCGCAAGCGGGGAGGAAGAGGTGTCACGGGAGGGAGGGAGGCGCCAGGGCTTGGGGTGCTGCTCCCATGCGCCTCCCCACTATATATAGGGGTGGAGGGGGCTGGTTTCTTGCCCTCCAAGTCCATTGGGGCGTTGGCAAAGGTGGGGGAAAGAAATCCCATCATTTCCCTTCCCCACCGATTGTTATCCCCCTTTTTAGGGATCTTGATCTTATCCCTTCGGGATATGATCTTATTCCTTCTAAGGTGGGATCTTGGTGCGCCTTGACCAGGGGTGTGGGGCCTTGCCCCCACTACCCACGTTCATGTGGGTCCCCCCATGCAGGTGGGCCCCACTTCGGAACATTTTCCGGGGGCCAAAATAGGACTTCCCATATATAAATCTTTACCTCCGGACCATTCCGGAACTCCTCGTGACGTCCGGGATCTCATCCGGGACTCCGAACAACTTTCGATCAACCGCATGCTAATATCTCTACAACTCTAGCGTCACCGAACCTTAAGTGTGTAGACCCTACGGGTTCGGGAGACATGCACACATGACCGAGACGACTCTCCGGTCAATAACCAACAGCGGGACCTGGATACCCATGTTGGCTCCCACATGTTCCACGATGATCTCATCGGATGAACCACGATGTCGAGGATTCAATCAATCCCGTATACAATTCCCTTTGTCAATCGGTACGTTACTTGCCCGAGATTCGATCGTCGGTATCCCAATACCTTGTTCAATCTCGTTACCGGCAAGTCACTTTACTCGTACCGTAATGCATGATCCCGTGACCAAACACTTGGTCACATTGAGCTCATTATGATGATGCATTACCGAGTGGGCCCAGAGATACCTCTCCGTCATACGGAGTGACAAATCCCAGTCTCGATTCGTGCCAACCCAACAGACACTTTCGGAGATACCCGTAGTGCACCTTTATAGCCACCCAGTTACGTTGTGACGTTTGGCACACCCAAAGCACTCCTATGGTATCCGGGAGTTGCACAATCTCATGGTCTAAGGAAATGATACTTGACATTTGGGAAAGCTCTAGCAGACGAACTACACGATCTTGTGCTATGCTTAGGATTAGGTCTTGTCCATCACATCATTCTCCTAATGATGTGATCCCGTTATCAATGACATCCAATGTCCATAGTCAGGAAACCGTAACCATCTATTGATCAACGAGCTAGTCAACTAGAGGCTCACTAGGGACATGTTGTGGTCTATGTATTCACACATGTATTACGGTTTCCGGATAACACAATTATAGCATGAACAATAGACAATTATCATGAACAAGGAAATATAATAATAACCATTTTATTATTGCCTCTAGGGCATATTTCCAACAGTCTCCCACTTGCACTAGAGTCAATAATCTAGTTCACATCGCCATGTGATTAACACTCATAGTCCACATCGCCATGTGACTACACCCAAAGAGTTTACTAGAGTCAATATCTAGTTCACATCATCATGTGATTAAGACTCAATGAGTTCTAGGGTTTGATCATGTTCTGCTAGTGAGAGAGGTTTTAGTCAACGGGTCTGCAACATTCAGATCCGTGTGTACTTCGCAAATCTCTATTTCATATTGTAGATGTTGCTACTATGCTCCACTTGGAGCTATTCCAAATGGTTGCTCCATTATACGTATCCGGTTTGCTACTCAGAGTCATCCGCCTTGGTGTTAAAGCTTGCATCGACGTAACCCTTTACGCCGAATTCTTCATCACCTCCACAATCGAGAAAACATTTCCTTATTCCCAAGGACAATTTTGACCGCTGTCCAATGATCCACTCCTGGATCATTCTTATACCCCCTTGCCAGACACGTGGCAAGGCACATCGCGGTACACAGCATGGCATATCGTATAGAGCCTATGGCTAAGGCATAGGGGACGACCTTCGTCCTTTCTCTTTCTTCTGCCGTGGTCGAGCTTTAAGTCTTAACTTCACACCTTAAAACTCAGGCAAGAACTCCTTCTTTGACTGATCCATCTTGAACTCCTTCAAGATCATGTCAAGGTATGTGTTCTGTGAAAGTCTTATCAGGCGTCTTGATCTATCTCTATAGATCTTGATACCCAATATGTAAGCAGTTTTACCAAGATCTTCCTTTGAAAAACTCCATTCAAACAACCCTTTTTGTTTTCCAGAAATTCTACATCATTTCCGATCAACAATATGTCATCCACATATACTTATCAGAAATGTTGTAGTGCTCCCACTCACTTTCTTGTAAATACAAGTTTCTTGCAAACTTTGTATAAACCCAAAAACTTTGATCACCTCATCAAAGCGTATGTTCCAACTCCGAGATGCTTGCTCCAGTCCATAGAGGGATAGCTGGAGCTTGCATACCTTTTAGCATCCTTAGGATCGACAAAAACTTTCTAGTTGTATCACATACAGCCTGGTTGTATCACATACAGCCTTTCCTCACGGAAACCGTCAAGGAAACTTTTGTTTTGACATCCATCTGCCAGATTTCGTAAATGAAAAATTAGCAACTGCTAACATAATTCTAACAGACTTTAGCATCGCTATGATTGAGAGAGTCTCATCACAGTCAACTCCTTGAACTTGTCGGAAACTTCTTTGAGACAAGTCGAGCTTCATAAATGGTGACATTACCATCAGCGTCTGTCTTCTTCTTAAAGATCCATTTATTCTTAATGGCTTGCCGATCATTGGGCAAGTCCACCAAAGTCCATACTTTGTTCTCATACATGGATCCTATCTCGGATTTCATGGCTCCTAGCCATTTGTTGGAATCTGGGCCCACCATCGCTTCTCCATAGCTCATAGGTTCATCATTGTCCAACAACATGACCTTTAAGACAGGGTGACCACTCAGAAGTTGTATACACCCTTGTCGACCTATGAGGTTTGATAGTAACTTGATCTGAAGCTCCATGATCATCATCATTAGCTTTCTCTTCAACTGAGGCAAGTGCCACAGAAACATCTTTCTGTGCTGCGCTACTCTCTGATTGAAGTGAAGGTTCAACAACCTCATCAAGTTCTATCTTCCTCCCACTCAATTCTTTCGAGAGAAACTCTTTCTCGACAAAGGACCTGTTCATAGCGACAAACAATTTGCCCTCAGATCTGAGATAGAAGGTATACCCAATCGTCTTGTTTGGGTATTCTATGAAGACACAATTTTCCGCTTTGGGTTCGAGCTTTTCTGGCCGAAGCCTATCGACATAAGCATCGTAGCCCCAAACCTTAAGAAACAACAACTTAGGTTTCTTGCCAAACCATAGTTCATACAGTGTCATCTCCACGGACTTAGATGGTGCCCTATTTAAAGTGAATGTAGCTGTCTCTAATGCATAACCCCAAAACGATAGCGGTAGATCGGTAAGAGATATCATAGATCGCACCATAACCAATAGGGTGCGGCTACGACGCTCGGACACACCATTACGCTATGGTGTTCCATGTGGCGTCAACTGTGAAACGACTTCACCTTGTCTTTAGTGATTGCCAAACTCACAACTCAGATACTTTTCCCTTGATCAGATCGCAGGAACTTGATCTTCTTGGTATGATGATTCTCAACTTCACTCTGAAATTGCTTGAACTTTTCAAACATTTCAGACTTATGCTTCATTAAGTAAATATACCCATATCTACTCAATTCATTGGTGAAGGTGAGAAAATAACGATATCCACCGCACGCGTCAACACTCATCGGATCGCACACATCAGCATGTATGATTTCCAACAAGTCACTTGCCCGTTCCATTGTTTCAGAAAACGGGGTTTTAGTCATCTTGCCAATGAGGCATGGCTCGCATGTGTCAAGTGATTCAAAATCAAGTTACTCCAAAACTCCATCGGCATGGAGGTTCTTCATGCGCTTTACACCAATATGACCTTAAGCGGCAGTGCCACAAAAGTGGTACTATCATTATCAATTCTACATCTTTTGGCATCAATGTTATGAACATGTGTATCACCACGATCGAGATTCAATAAAGGAAATATAATAATAACCATTTTATTATTGCCTCTAGGGCATATTTCCAACAGGGAGAGGCATGGAACTCTAATCCGTCGATCTCAATGACGACGTTGTGGCTAACCATGGTGGTTCGACATTGGCCCGCGGGGGTGTTTACCACTAATGGAATGTGCATCTCTTCGTATTTAATGCCATGCCTAATGCAAAATCTTCTGATATGAAAGAATGCAATGCTCCTGTATCGAATAAAACAGCAGCTGGTACTGAATTAACAAGGAGAGTACCCGTCATAGTAGCAGGCTGGTCTTGAGCTTCATTCAGATCAATGTTGTTAGCCTGCCCACGACCATAAGGTCGGGCATTGTTGTTGCGGGGATGATTGTTACGACGACCCGTAGCAGGAAGAGTCCGTTGGTTCTGATTCTGAGGACATTTCCTGGAGCGGTGACCTGGAAGGCCACACTTGAAGCATAGACCATCATTGGGGTTGGGATCAGGAGCTTGGGGTGGTACAACTCGAAGAGGCTGCCTCTGCGTTGGAGAAGGTAGACAAGGCGCAGCATAGGACTGTCTTGGTGCAGGTGCAGTTGGACGATACATGCTGTGGGGAATCCATATCCGATGCTTCTGTGCTGACGGGCCCAAAGATGAGCCAGCGTCATGGCTGTGCCTGAGGGATCCCTGGTGTTCCTGAAGACCAGTCTCAACCTGAATAGCCTTGTTCACCAAGGTGGCAAAGTCGCCAAAGTCATGAACGAGCAGTGCTAGCTTGATATCAGGGTGAAGTCCATCATGAAACTTCTCTTGCTTACAAGCATCAGTTGCAATGTCTTCTTCAGCATAACGAGACAAGTCCAAGAATTCCCGCTGATAAGCATCTACAGACTTGTTGCCTTGGGTGAGGTTGCGGAACTCTCGCTTCTTCTTGTCCATGATTCCCTGAGGAATGAAGCGGGCACGGAAAGCGGCTTGGAAATCCGGCCAAGTGATGACCGTTCCAGCAGGTAGTGTACGCCTGTGGCTGTCCCACCATTGAGCAGCAGGACCCTTGAGGAAGAAGGATGCGAAGGTGACATAGCTGGCAGGGGCAACACTAGCAGACTCCATTTCATATGTGATGTCGCGGAGCCAGTCATCAGCGTCAAGGGGTTGAGTTAGCTGCGGTAGATAGTTGGGTTGAGGCGCATGAAGTCCTGCAGAGTTACTGGGGTTGGCTGTTGATTCATGTTCGGACGAGGAAACTGAGCCATCATTCCTTCCATGAACTGGCGGTTCAGCTCAAACTGTTGCATCATTCCAGCAAAGAATTCGGGCGGTGGTGGATCGTTGGCACCCCGGCCACGACCAGCAGGTCTAACCATCCTGCTAACATGTAACAAGGGTAGTTCAGCATTGAGCATTTGCAAAGACAAGGATCATTCATGATGAAACAAGCATAATGGAAGAGGTACGATGGATACCACTTAGTAGCCAACACGACAGTGTGTGCACTACTCAAAATACTATTCTAAGGAATAGCTATGGCTTATCCAACTTTGGGGTGAATGTGGTCACGGGATCCTAATGTTAGAGTTAGTAAAATCGTTTAACCCGAATGGAAGAGAGATTAGAGTCCCAGAGTACAGATGAGGAATAAAAGATCCTAATACCACCCATATGGCGACGTGGGCCCGTAAGCCACACAACCAAGTTAGTAAAACAGTTTTTCAGTGACTCGGCTCAACTTCGGCCAAGGAGTTGGAAAGGGGGCTACCTACAGGCAGTCGGCTCTGATACCAACTTGTGACGCCCTCGATTCAATCATACACTAATATACATGCAAATGTGTACGATCAAGATCAAGGACTCACGGGAAGATATCACAACACAAATCTAGACACAAATTAAAATAATACAAGCTTTATATTACAAGCCAGGGGCCTCGAGGGCTCGAATACATAAGCTCGAATACACAAGAGTCAGCGGAAGCAACAATATCTGAGTACATACATGAGTTAGACAAGTTTGCCTTAAGAAGGCTAGCACAAAAGCAACACGATCGAAGAGGCAGGGCCTCCTGCCTGGGAGCCTCCTAACTACTCCTGGTCGTCGGCGGTCTCCATGTAGTAGTAGGCATCGATGGTGGCATCTGGCTCCTGGGCTCCGACATCTGGTTGCATCAACCGGAAAGGAGAAGAAGGGGGAGCAAAGCAACCGTGAGTACTCATCCAAAGTACTCGCAAGCAAAGATCTACACTACATATGCAACGTTATCAAAGGAAGGCTGTATATGTGGACTGGGCAGCAGAAATGCCAGAATAGAGAGAAGGCCTAGTCCGATCAAAGACTAGCATCTTCTGGAAACCACCATCTTCCAGCAACAGGACGGAGTAGAGTAGCATAAAGCAAAGTAGTAGTAGTGTTATCAACCTCGGCCAGAGATCCTTTCTCGACTCCCTGCGAGAAAGCAATCCCAGAGCCATACTATCCAGTTATCATCACAATCCATTTCTCATCACAAGTATCCAGTTCTAGTTGTATCGATCGGGATACAAATCCAAGTGTCCGTTACCGTAGGACAGGCTATCGATAGATGTTTTCTTCCCTGCAGGGGTGCACCAACTTACCCACCACGCTCGATTAACTCTGGCCGGACACACTTTCCTGGGTCATGCCCGGCCTCGGCCAAACAATACGCCGCAACCCGACCTAGGCTTAATAGAGAGGTCAGCACGCCGGACTAAACCTATGCCCCCAGGGGTCATGGGCCATCACCCCGGGAACTCCTGCACGTTGCGAGGGCGGCCGGTGAGCAGACCTAGCTACCTCCTTCAACAAGGCAGGCGCTTACTCAGTCCAACCTGACGCGCGCCGCTCAGTCGCTGACGTCTATTAAGCTTCGGCTGATGCATACGACGCAGAACGCCCATACTATGCCCACGTGATGGTTAGTGCTATCAGGCCAGAGGCCCCTCGGATCAAATATCCAAATCGTAGTGGATTAGGAGCACGCGGTAACAAGCAGAGACTCACGAAAGATGTGACCCCGTTGCCCCGTCTCGAGGACTTGCGGCAAGGGCTAGGAATGTCCGCCCACGCCTCGTAATTATCTCGCAGGCACCCTCCAGGTCAACCCGACTCCACATCACTCGCAATTAAGCTCGCGCGGGTACCCCTCAGGGCCGACCCGTCTTTCCAAGTAACAGTGGTAAAGTCCAAGTATCCGTGTGTCCAAACATCAAGGGGAAAACCCGAGGAATCACCCCCGGTGAATTCCACTAGATGTAATCATCAAGGTGAACGTAAGAGGAATCACCCCCGAGGTTCACACTTGAGGGGTTGCACGACAGAGTCGTATCGGAAGTGGTTAAGGCGGAATCACCCTCGATGACCACGACCAAATACCTACACTACAGTGTTAACATCAGAAGTGCTGTAGAGGTCTCACCCTCGGCACTCTATAGTAACCCAGTAGTGTCGAGCAACTAAGGGGAATGTGATGTGCGGTGCCGGGGCCTGGTCTTCGATCTCGTTGATCGGGTCTTCGATGATGAAGCAGGGGCAACAAGGACAAGGTGGGGGTTACTGATGGATCACTAACCAACCTATACTAAGCAGTTTAGGATAAGCAGGTAAGGTACAATAAGCAGGTTACCAAAAGCAGGCTATGCATCAGAATAGGAGCAAACAATAACAGTAGCAAAATCTAATTCAAGCATGAGAGAATGGAATGGGCTAAATCGAGATGATCAAAAGGGGGGGCTTGCCTGGTTGCTCTGGCAAGGAGGGGGTCGTCGGTGACGTAGTCGATCACAGCGGCATCGGCAGCCGCCACGGGGTCTACCGAAGAGAAGAGGGGGAGAAACAGTAAATACATAGCAAGCAAGTGCATAACAGGACAACATGCATAGCTAGACGTGTTCTAACGCGGTCCTAGACATTATAGGTGAAGGGGGAATTCAACCCGGAAGGAGTTCCCGGTTCCGGACATGTGTCAGAAAGATGACCGGAGGGGGAAAGTTCCATGTTTAGATAGTTAGAGGCATCTGACATGTATGTAGGTAGTGTATTCGGGTTCGGCTCGTTTTTCTGATCAACTTTCATATAGAAAACTTTTTCATCTGACTTACGGATTATTTTAAATTAATTTTCAAAATTTTAAAAGATTTTCTAATATTATTATCATTCAAATTAATTCAGAAAAAGGAAATTGACGTCAGCATGGCGTCATCAATGTATCAGCGGTCAACAGACCAGTTGATCAGTCAACAGGGCCCACGCGGGGCCCACTGGCAGTGATTGGGCAATGCCCAGCCAAACATTGAATGGGTCAACAGGGCCGTGGGGCCCAGTGGCAGCGACACCGGGGTGGGGCCCAGAGGCGCCCACGTCAGCACGGCGATGGAAGTCGCGCCGGCGACCAAAACGCACGGCGGTGCGCACAGGAGGCCGCCGGATTTTTGCTACGGTGGCTCAAATCGGACGCGGCTAGGCTCGTTCGGCTGCGGTCGATCTCGCGCATCCAACGCCGGTGGTCGCGGGGGCTAGAGTTGACCGGAGCAGGGCGCAGCATCGACGATAGCGGCGGCCGAAACTCAGCTCGATGCGGGTCAGCAACGGCAGCTCGTTTGCGGACAAACTAAACGGCCAAGGGACCTCTACATGCGCGTGCGACGGCGATGGACTACTGCGCATGGCCATTTGGTCACCGGGAGGTGGCCGGCGACGAGCGTCCATGGCGGAGGGCTCGGCCACAGCGGGGATGGCGGCTACGAGGTACGATCGTCGACGAGAAGGGCGGGGGTAAGAAGGCAGTGGCTCACCGTGACCTGCAGGTGAGCAAAGCAGGCTTGGGGGAGAGCTCGCCGGAGCGAATCGCCGACGGAGTCCGCCGGGCCAAGGAGGAAGAAGACGGCGATGCGGGCTCTCCGTTGGTCCCCGGCTCCAGGCGCTTGGCATAGGCGGCGTAGACGACGCCGACAGAGCGTATGGACAGGGAGGCACGGTGCGGGAAGAGGGTGGCCGTGGCTATGGCGCGGCCATGGCGTCGACGGTGCTCGGGTGAGGTGAGTGGCCGAGACAGAGAGGGGGGAGAGCGGGGTGGACCTGGGAGGCGAGACAGGGGAGTGGACGTAGGTGGGGAGGAGGTCGAGGCGTCGAGGGGAGGGGTCGACCTTATCCTCTCCGGGGAGTCGCCGTCGAGGCGGTCCAGCGGGGCTCGCCCCTGTTGCGACCTCGGTCGGGGGAACAGGGTGAGAAGGCGACCGGGGGAGGGGCTGGGCCAGACCAGCTGGGCCTGTTAGCTCGGGTGGGCCGAAGCCCAAGGGGAGGCCAGGGGCTCTGGCCCTTTTCCCTTTTTTTTAACTTTTGCTTTTTTTTAAAGCTTTTCTGTTTTAGCTATTTTAGGCCACATAGACATTTTGCAAAAATGTTGGTTCACCACCAATATTACCAAAAAAATATGTTCCACATGATGAACATTTTAGTTTTCATGTGTGAGCATTTTGAAATTCACACATAAATTAAAATTGAATTCAACTGGAATTTGAAATGGAATATTGGTTAATGTGACTAAGCACTGTTATAGCAAAATGATTAGCTTGATCTCAGGGATTACTGTAGCATCATTACACCGGGGTGTTACAAAACATAATCCATATAACCGCACCGTATGGACGGGCGCGGCGTGCCGCCGCGCGGGGATAAGCTAGTAACTCTTCTATATATTGCAAGAAGACCGTGCTAGTTAGTGTTTTCTTTAGTTAAACGCTAACTTATAACCAATATAAATTGTTTTGAAAAAAAAGTAAATTTGAAAACAAGATCATCAATTTTTAGAAAAATTTCATAAAAATTTTAGAAAGAGTTCACGGAGTTTGAAAAGAGTTCATCGAATTTGAAAAAGAGTTCATCAATTTCGAAAATAGTTCATCGATTTCAAAAAAAGTACACCGAATTTGAAAAAAGTTCATCGATTTTGAAAGACTTCATGGATTTTGAAAAGAGTTCATCGATTTTGAAAAAAAGTTCATTGATTCCGAAAATAGTTCATCCATTTGGAAAAAAAATTCACCGAGTTTGAAAAAAAGTTCATGGATTTTGAAAAGAGTTCATCGAATTTGAACCAAACAAAACCATTTCAAATTAAAAAGAAAAAAAGAAAAAAGAAAAAGCAAAATAAAACTATTCCGAATAGAAAAGAAAGATGGAAAAATGAAAAAGGAAATTAAAAAAGAAATAGAAAAAATGAAAAGACGTAAGAAGTAAAGAACGAAGAAGCAATAGATGAGCAGTTAGGAGCGAGAAGGTGGGTGGTTATTTCATCGCGCGAATGACCCGCAAGTCGATGGATCGAAACATACTGAACGCGTGCTTGTTTTTTGTTGTGCCAAATAGGGATTGCCCTCGCGCTTTAAGCGCCAAATAGAGTTGGCGGAGGGATTGTACCAGATATCAACAATAGTTTTTTAAATTCTCCCTAGCATACATACTAGCAATACCCGCGTGAAACATTGTATTAAAATCTTGTATGCGATGATGAAAAAGCATATGTGCTATTTCCTTGACTAATTTGTTGATTATTACTTGTTTGTTTCATTTTTTGCATTACTGTGTATGTATGAATATCAAGTTGTTTTGAGAAAAGCTTTACTGCATGAATTAGTCGATACATTTTACAAAAAGGAGATACATTTTGATATTGCGTGCCAAACTTGAATCCCTCGTGCTCTTTGGTAATTCATATCATCATTGTACGACCACCTGTTGGATTGGTGCCAGTGATGAAATGATGAGCCCGCGCGGCGACACGCCGCGCCCGTCGATCAGTCGCGACTATGTAGACCGTAGTCCAGGCAATAGAGTAATAAATAATTCATGAAGGCAACTGTGAATAGTCAATGTGCCGGATAACATTTAAACATGTACACGAAGAATTCATGTTTTCACGAAACAAGTTAAGGAGTTCAAGCACCAAGATATCAACATAGTGATGTATTGTCGATGTGTCATACATCGATTCAAAAGATATCTCAGTTTCAAATCCAAAAGAAAGAAAGCTATATAACAACTATTTTGACCTTATTCAATGGTAATTATCATGCATACTTAAATAAAGTTATAACAACTATTTCGACCTTATTCAATGGTAAGTATCTGTCGGATCTCGGGTTCCGGCAAAACCCTTAAGGTTCGAACACTGGGGTGCACGCCAAGATTTCCTCCCTACCGATCTACGCCCTAGCTCTCTAAGATCTCGCGGACGAACTCGACAACGCTCGCAACATAGAAAGACACAAGATTTCTACTGGTTCGGGCCACCGTTGTCGTGTAATACCCTACTCCAGTGTGGTGGTGGTGGATTGCCTCTTGGGCTGATGATGAGCAGTACAAGGGGAAAAACAGCCTCCTGAGGTTGAGGTGTTCTTGTGCTTGGTGAACTTGTGTGGGTGAGGGTTCGATGCCTCCTGCGGTGGTGGCTAGCTCTACTTATATAGGCCCTGGTCCTCTCCCCAAATATCTAGCGGGAAGGGAGCCAACAACGGCCAATTTGAAAGGGGACAGCCAGTACAGCTTATCCTAACAAAAGTGGTCTTCGCCTGCAAAAGGCTCTGGTGGTGACGTCGCCTTGGGCTCCATGGTGACCTCCGTCTTGCCGTCCTTCGGGTCCTGGTCTCATTGCACCGATATGGAAACCTTTGCTTGATACCTCAGTACTCCGCGCCTGCGCCTGCCTCCTTAGCACCAAAGAGGAAACAAGGATGCTATGCGCGCTGGCACCCGCCTGGCGCTTGCATGGTGTCGATCGTCATGGCTCACGTCACGAGACCCTCGCGAGGTTTGCCGTGTGGAGGGCACTCTCGCGATCCACTTCGAGTACGACGGCGCCTCCACGCTGTTCTTCAAGGTCTTCGACGCAGAGGGTCGCTACTTGGAGTGCTGCCCCGAGGGGGAGTGCCAGGATGAGGCGTGCCCCGCTCGCGGCCACTCCAGCAGCAGCGACTCTTGGGAGTCCAGCGGCTCTCCCGAGCTCTACGAGACTCCGGAGACAAGCGACGACAACTACGTGCCCCCGAGCTCTCGTCGTACCCGGAGCAGGGCTGCAACGTCCGGCCGCCGCCGCCGCTGATCTGGATGGGGCTGGCACCGGCCTCCCGCGGCCCACTGTTGACGATGGCATCGGCCACGGGGGTATGTAGATAGGATTCTCCTAGATTCTTGTCTTTTGTTCCCTGTGAGGAATCAAGAAGTACCCCGTGGGGGCGTGTAAAGAGTTTGCAATGTCTTTGTTGGCATTATCTTGATTATGGAAGCTTTGTGGGCGCAAGTCCTGTTTAGGCTCGGTCCCCCCTTTCCAGTCTCGTGACAGATTGTCGCTCTACGCTGACAGGTCCCGGTCCCCCGGCAAGCTTCCGTCGTCGCTGGTATGCCAGGTCGCGTGCCGTGGTCAAGGCCAGGAGGTGAGCGGCCCGAGGTCCAGTAAGAGCCCCTGAGACGCGATGCTCGGGAGGTCCCCTTTAGCTCTCAAGCAGCCGTGGTAAGATAAGAAAGGGAGACGAAGTTGCCGCAACAGGGCCGCAGCGAGCGTGTCCTTTAGGTTCCAATGATTAGTCGATATGAGCTCGCGACTTATCTTTGGCGGTCCGGGGTCGACTCCTCGTGATGCACCATGCCCGTGCGCAAACATCCGCAGCGTAGCTAGGTCGGGCCCATACGAGTCTCCCCCCTTTCCCATGCTCTCCTTTGTGCTCTACGTCCTCAGGTCCCGGCCCTCGAGCGAGCTCAGCCGCCGCTGGTATGCCAGGTCACGTGCCGTGGTCAAGGCCAGGGGGTGAGGGCTGGAGAGCCGGTAAGAGCTCCTGAGTTGCGATGCTCAGGAGCCCCCCTTTTAACGTGCAAGCGGATTACACGGGAGAAGTGGGAGCTCGTGATGCCGCCCGGTGTTATCCTCGTGAGATTCCTGCGAGCCAGCACAAGGAAGAACGCGATCTGCCGTTATGGTTGCCAGCCTGCCACCGGTTGCTCCGTGATGGAGTGAAGGCACTGAGGGCCTGCTGAGGTGACGTGCGCGCGGCGTGCCGCGAGCCAGAGCTCGACCGCTCAGGTTTATCGGTGTGGTAGGGACGGACCCGTGCACCAGCGTCGTGCCGGCGTGAGGAGGCCCCGTGGGAGGTGACGATCGCACAAGTAGTAATCATAGGCAGATTAAGCATGAAAGCAGCAGGCTTAAGTAAATGCAAGAGAGATACACGCCACTGGGTCAGGCCCGAGCGGCTTGGGGATGATGCAGCCCGAGGGGCGCTCCCAACAAGGTAAGCTAAAGACATAAAAAGGGATACATGCCACAGGGACAGACCCACGTGGCCTGGGAATGATGCAGCCCGAGGGGCGCTCCCAGCTAAATGAATTTGGAAAATGTCACCTGGTTCTGTTGACGAAGGAGAGTTGGGGCAGCCGAAGGTACGCGGCAAAGGGGTTGCTCCTCACGAGCCACCGGGGCCCTGAGCCTCAGGAGGCTCTGGGGGCTCAGGTGGTTCCTTGAGGACTGTCTCCGTCTCTGTCAGGACGGCGTGGTGCCTGGCCTCCTGAGCCGCTAGGATGCACCGCAAGTCGCGCTGGAAGGCGGATGACATGCTCGGCAGGCCAAAGGGCATGCGAACATAGCTGTGCGGTGGGCCCTCGCAGCGTCCCACGTGCGAAGGCCAGAAGAGCTCCTGAGAAGCGGCCCTGTTGAGCCCTGGGACGTCGATGCAGACGCGCATCCCGGCATCCTCGCCTGGATGGGAAGTTGTGCCTCGTGAGCGGCGGTCGCCGTGCATGGCCCTTGCGTCTTGTAATTCTTGGGTGGTCTTGATGATGAAATCCTGAACGATGGGCGATCCTTGCCCTGTGCCTTCCTGAGGGAAACATGCCACGAAGCACGCCTCCAAGTAGTGCCCGAGCGCCTCCCTCGGGATGTTGGCAAGGTCTGAGGCCCTCCAGAAGAGAGCCCCTGAGCCCTGCCCGAGGAGGGCGCCGGGCACGCCTTCCTATGCGATGGAGGGAGGCGCCCCTGGCATGGGCGCTGATCCTGACGAGGCTCCTACTGCGATGCCACCCTCCTGAGGTCCTGCTTGGCACAGCTGTTTCTTCTTCTTGGGGATGGCCTCAGGAGGGCCCTCGCCCTTGTTGTCGGGGTCGTCGATTGCTGCAGCTTGGAAGGCACGCTCGAGGGAGCACACCGCGTCTCTTTCTTCGCACGGGACTGTGATGATTCCCCTGCTTCCCAGCATCTTGAGGACATTGTAGCCGTGATGAGTCACCGCCATGAACTTGGCCAGGGCTGGATACCCAAGGATGGCGTTGTATGGCAGACGGATGTGCGCGACATCAAAGTCGATGAGTTCGGTGCGGTAGTTCTTGCGTTCTCCGAAGGTGACAGGGAGGCGGACCTGCCCTATCGGTGTGGTAGACCCATCGATCACTCCTGAGAAAGGCTTGGTAGGCTGAAGCTGGTCATAAGGCACTTGAAGGTTGTCGAACGTGTCAATGGACAGGACGTTGAGCCCTGCGCCACCGTCGATGGGGGTCTTGGTAACTTGCACGTTGTTGATGACTGGGGAACAAAGCAACGGGAGGGCGCCAGCGGTAGCCACGCACTTGAGCTGGTCTGCTGAATTGAACGTGATGGGGCACTGGGACCATCTGAGCGGGCGTGTGGCCTCGAGCTTGGGGAGGACTGCATTCACTTCACGGGCAAACTGCTTGAAGATACGCTGCGAGGCTGGGGCCTGTGCTCCGCCCAGGATGCAAGCGATAGCACGCGGCTCCTGGAAGCCCCCAGCCCCCTCGTCTTGATGGTGGTCGTCATTCCTTCTTGGTGGTCGTGGCAGCGGAGGGAGTCCAGTGTTGCCTTGAGGACGATCCTCACGAGGCTGATCCCTCCAGGCGCCCTCGCGAGGCTGATCCTGCCAGCGGTCCTTGCGAGGCCGGTCGCGCCACTCTTGGCGCGGGCCACGGTCGTCCCAGCGTCCGCCACCACGTCCTCCTCCTCGGCCGTAGCCTCGGTCGCCGCGCTCGAGGCGTCGACCGAAGCGTCCCTCGTGAATGGCCCTGAGCTCTTGACAGTCACTGGTGTTGTGGGTATTCAGGTTGTGGAAGGCGCAGAACGGACGGCTTCCCTTGGACGACTCTGGTTGGTCCCTGCCTCGCTTGGTGTCTGGTTCCGCTGCGAGCACGACTGCTCCCTTGCGCTTCACATCCTTGGCCTTGGCTTTCTTCTCCTCCGGGTCTGCAGCTGGGAGCTCAAGGAGGGAGAGGCGCCCCTCCTCAGCTCTAGCGCACTTGGTCGTCAGGTTGAACAGCTCCAGGGACGTGCACAGCTCCTCGTGTATAGCGAGATCTTCCTTCATCTTGACGTCGCGGACGCCATCAGAGAACGCTGAGATGATGGCCTCATCCGTCACCTTGGGGATCTTGAGGCGGACGTTGTTGAAGCGCTGGATGTACTTCTGGAGGGTCTCTCCTGGTTGCTGCCTGATGCGACGCAGGTCACCCGCGGCCGGCGGGCGGTCGCGAGTGCCCTGGAAGTTGGTGACGAAGTGGTCGCGCATCTTGTCCCAGGAGGAGATCGAGCCCGGTGGCAGGTTCAGGAGCCAGGAGCGGGCGCCATCCTTGAGAGCCATGGGAAACCAGTTCTCCATGACTTTCTCATTGCCGTTGGCCGCTTCGATGCTCAGCTCATAGAGCTGCAGGAACTTCGCGGGGTCGGGGGTGCCGTCGTAGCGAGGAGGCAGATCTGGCTTGAACTTGCCCGTCCAGGCGACGCTACGCAGCTCGGGAGTGAAAGCGCGGCAGCCGGCTGTGGTCACCGGGGCCCGCCTTGGGGGTGGAGCTTGGTCTTGATGCGGTCCGTGCCCTACCACTACAGGTGGCGCGCGGTCTTGCCGCAGCAGCCGGTCCTGGCGCGGTGGTGCGAGGAGCGGCAGAGCGTTTTCTTGCGGCGGAGGGACTTCTTGACATCTTCTCTCTTCACGCGCAGGCGCTGGGCGCGGTGGGTCGCGTCGTGGAGCGGCGCGTCTTGGCGCCCAGGCGCCATCTTGATGCAGGGGTGGTGGAGGCGCTCCGTGAGCCACGTCGCCCGTGGCTGGCGGAGGGCGAGGCAGAAAGAGGGACGGCGCCGGGGAGCCCCCTGCGGCGCGGACGACCTCGGCGATCTGGTCGAGCTAGTCCTCACAGAGGTCGTCGACCGGGCGGTAGCGCAATAGCTCGTTCGCCATGAGGAGCGCGGCCCGCGCGTCCATGGGAGCGCGACGTGCATGGGACGAGGAACCGCCCGGGGTCAGCGATGGAGTGGCGGTGCGGCCGTCCCGCAGCACCGAGGGGTGCAGCAAGGATGTTTGCTGCTCGTTCCCAGCCGGGCCGGTGGCGGCGTTGGTGGCAGGCGACGGGGAACGACGAGGTGGCCCGTCGACGGGAGCCGTCTGAGCCACGCGGGTGGCGAGGGCAGCCCGGCGCTCAGCTCGAGCGCGGCGAGCGTCCGCCATGAAGACGACGGAGCAACAGGGTGAGGAGCGATGGAAGGAAGCCTCGGCGCACCCCTACCTGGCGCGCCAAATGTCGGATCTTGGGTTCCGACAAAACCCTTAAGGTTCGAACACTGGGGTGCGCGCGAAGATTTCCTCCCTACCGATCTACTCCCTAGCTCTCTAAGATCTCGCGGACGAACTCGACGACGCTTGCAACACAGAAAGACAAAAGATTTATACTGGTTTGGTCCACGGTTGTGCTGTAATACCCTACTCCAGTGTGGTGGTGGTGGATTGCCTCTTGGGCTGATGATGAACAGTACAAGGGGAAAAACAGCCTCCTGAGGTTGAGGTGTTCTTGTGCTTGGCGAACTTGTGTGGGTGAGGGTTCGATGCCTCCTACGGTGGTGGCTAGCTCTACTTATATAGGCCCTGGTCCTCTCCCCAAATATCGAGTGGGAAGGGAGCCAACAACCGCCAATTTGAAAGGGGACAACCAGTACAGCTTATCTTGACAAAAGTGGTCTTCGCCTGCAAAAGGCTCTGGTAGTGACGCCGGCTTGGGCTCCATGGTGACCTCTGTCTTGCGGTCCTTCGGGTCCTGGTCTCGTTACACCGATATCGAAACCTTTGCTTGATGCCTCGGTCCTCCGTGCCTGCGCCTGCCTCCTTAGCACCAAAGAGGAAACAAGGACGCTGCGCGCGCTGGCGCCCGCCTGGTGTCGATCGTCATGGCTCACGTCACGAGAGCCTCATGAGGTTTGCCTTGCCTTGATCTATCCGCTCCTCGTGAGCCTGCCTGGCGAGGCCGCTCCTGAGGAGGTCTTGTCTCATCCACCTCGCGAGGCTTGGTCCCTCGCGAGGGTCATGAATGCATTGTTGATGAAGATGGGCCGTATGGCCGGCTAGCATAGCCACGCCGTGGGCCGTAGGTAGGCAAGTCTGGGGACCCCCATTCCCAGAACACCAACAGTAGCCCCGGGGCCCAAGGCGCGCTCAGGCTTGGCTTCGCGGCGAAGCCAAAGGTCAAGCGCGGAGCGCCGCGGGCCCCAAAACCCTGCGGCCTCGATTGACGCGTGGCGATTGATTGGACGTGGGCGTCTCCGCTTCCCCACGCTGCCTCGGCAACTGCCCGACTTGACAAGTCCCTGCGACATGCAAGGAAAACCATCATTACCTGTGATCGTGGGGGCGCTGGTTGGCCTTCTCCTGCTATAAATGGGGGAGGGGGCGGAGCCTCCGTCGCCCATTTCTTCCCGTTCCGCCTGCCTCTTCCTTCTCCGCTCCACTGCCGACTCCAATGGCGCCGCCGAAGAGGTTCTCCGCCGCGGAGAAGGCGAAGGCCCCTCGCGAGGGGCCCGGTTCTCCGGCGCCCAAGCGGGGACGCGGTCGTCCTCGTAAGCACACCACGACTCCCGCCGTGGCCCCCCACTCCTGGGGTGGCGCCGCTGCGCGTGGCGGGTGTCGCTCCGGTCGCGGCAGCCGCATCGATGAGGTGAGACGTGCCGTAGTTGCGCGGCCTCCCCGGCCGCGCTTCCACTCGGCAGAGGTGTTGCCGGAGTTCGTTGTCTGGTCGGAGGATCCGGCCGGCAACTGGCTTCAGCTTCCGCGCTTCTTCGTCGACGAGCTGCCGGCCTCTGGTCCCGGTGGGCTGTGGCTGCAGGCGGACTGCTGCTGCAGCAGGGCCTCCTGGGTCGTGGTTGAAGTCTCCGCCGCGGGCAACATAGCCCTGGCCCACGGTTGGCAGACGTTTGCCCGCGCGCGCGGTCTGGGCAAGCGGTGCACCCTCCACTTCAAGTACGACGGCGATGTGACCCTCTATGTGAGGGTATTTGGGGAAGATGGTCACCATGCTGGGTGTTCCCCGAGACGAACGACGGCGAGGAGGTGCTCGGTCTCGGCGATGGTCGTGACGAGGGTGAGGGCGAGCTCGCCGGCCGCGCCTCGTCCAACTACGGTGGCTCTTCTCTCGGTGAAAGCTCCAGCAGCGGCGGCTACGACCAGCCACCACGCCGCCGCACTCGCTTCGAAGGTGGTGGCGGGTCGTCTCGTCGCCGCGGCTCCGTGAAGCGCGAGAAGGGGTCCGGCTAGGCTCGGGGCGTCGCTAGGGGCCTGCCTCTGTGGTTCGCTGCAACGATGCCTTTGTTTTGTTCTTCTTTTCTTTCCTGCATCACGATGAAACCAGTATGGGCCCAGAGGGGCGTGTATCGAACTGTGGTTCCTCAATCATTACGCTACGCTTGTTACTTCTGCGCTTGTGTCGTTATTTTGTGCGGAGATAACTTAGCCTGGCGCGTTCGGGGCAGCCTCCTCTTCACGAGGCACTTGTTTCCTCGTGCCCGTCTTGGCTTAATGGTTGCTCAGGAACTGCAAAAAATTCATTAGGAAGCCCGCTAGGAGACTTTTCACCCGAGCCTTGACCCAGTGCTTCATATCACGGTACCCAAGGGGCATGGATTAGGAGAGGTGCGCCAGCTTATAGGCTCGAACGAGGGTGCCTCGCGAGAAAGCAGACCGAAGGGAGAGGGACGGAACAGCAGGAAAGAACCCTGAAGAAACCCTCGCGAAGGGACCTGCCTCCAAATGTCGGATCTCGGGTTCCGGCAAAACCCTTAAGGTTCGAACACTGGGGTGCGCGCGAAGATTTCCTCCCTACCGATCTACGCCCTAGCTCTCTAAGATCTCGCGGACGAACTCGACGACTCTCACAACACAGAAAGACACAAGATTTATACTGGTTCGGGCCACCGTTGTCGTGTAATACCCTACTCCAGTGTGGTGGTGGTGGATTGCCTCTTGGGCTGATGATGAACAGTACAAGGGGAAGAACAGCCTCCTGAGGTTGAGGTGTTCTTGTGCTTGGCGAACTTGTGTTGGTGAGGGTTCGATGCCTCCTACGGTGGTGGCTAGCTCTACTTATATAGGCCCTGGTCCTCTCCCCAAATATCTAGCGGGAAGGGAACCAACAATGGCCAATTTGAAAGGGGACAGCCAGTACAGCTTATCCTGACAAAAGTGGTCTTCACCTGCAAAAGGCTCTGGTGGTGACGCCGCCTTGGGCTCCATGGTGACCTCCGTCTTGCCGTCCTTCGGGTCCTGGTCTCGTTGCACCGATATGGAAACCTTTGCTTGATGCCTCGGTACTCCGCACCTACGCCTGCCTCCTTAGCACCAAAGAGGAAACAAGGACGCTGCGCGCGCTGGCGCCCGCCTGGTGTCGATCGTCATGGCTCACGTCACGAGAGCCTTGCGAGGTTTGCCTTGCCTTGATCTCTCCACTCCTCGTGAGCCTGCCTGGCGAGGCCGCTCCTGAGGAGGTCTTGTGTCGTCCGCCTCGTGAGGCTTGGTCCCTCACGAGGGTCTTGAATGCCTCGTTGATGAAGATGGGTCGTACGGCCTGCTAGCATAGCCACGCCGTGGGCCACAGGCAGGCAAGTCTGGGGACCCCCGTTCCCAGAACGCCGACAGTATCATGCATACTTATTTTGGTGCTTCTCGCCGGAAGCACTTCCTTGGGAGGAACACCATTCAGAAGATAATTCCGCACTGACTGAAAGGAAATTTAAACAACTAATTCGGCCTTATCCAACAGTAAATGTTGTGCAGACCATTTTGGCACTTCTCACTTAAAGCACTACTATGAAAGAACAATGTATACAATAATCTGAACTATAGTATCACGCGGAGGAACATATTACAGAAAGACTCACATGGAACCAGTAAATTAGCTAGTCCAAGTAATGTACAATGAAGCTCGTCATGCATAAACATGACAGTACACGAAAAACCTGAAAATTTAATACTTAGCTACCACTGTACCAAGAATACAGGAAACATACTTGTATGTGAAAAGTCAAACAAAACCAACTCATTCATGTTTTGCTAGAAATTAAGTAACCTTGGAGGATTCAGATGTTGTTTCCTGCACCCCTTGCTCTTTGTTGCATGCGGTCCCAACTTCTACAAATCAATCCTATGCTTGTAGATTAGAAGATCTTGGACGTGGCCACTTCCTCTCTATATACAATTCCCCCAATATATATAAGCAAAATGATACAAAAGGTTCACCAAAAAAATCAAACTTTCTATGTACAATCCTCCCAATATGTAATCAAAATGATACAAAAGGTTCGCCAAAAAATCAAACAGTCTGTCTGTGAAGGAGCATTGTTGTTAGCTGCTAGGGTGCTTTGAAGTTGGTATTTCAACTTGGACAATAAATGGAAGAATTTGGCTGACCATATTAGCATAGTGTACCACTTCATCATTAACCCCATACATTTCAAGTATTGCTTCTACAGGTTCAAGAGAAAGCACTGGTACATGCTCACCTGTACCATTTTCTCAGGAAATTTCTCCAAGAAATGGTGATCAGATCCACTGGAAACCAACTATCCACTAAGAAAGAGGTCCCTGGCCGTTCTGCTGACCATGGGAAGTCTGAGAACTGCTCCCCGCATGGACATCGACCAGGTGTCTTATATTACCTGAAACAAAACCCATTGATGAGGAAAGACTATTATTTGAAACAACAAAATGTAACCATGTAGACCAGGATACCGTTGACCAACAAATGGAGACTCGTCAGATAATGGCATGCAGAACGTAGCACTAACTCAGCTATGGGTAGCGTAGTAAGATCATGGGGTACAGGTAATTGTTTCATAGGGTTTAAAGAACTTAACTGTTAATATTTGAAAATTATACACGGTTATATAGTTAAGACATCATAGGTACAAAAATTACAATAATCTTAACATTGAGTAACCAAGATTGTAGACCATATGTGATTGAGTGGTAGCACAAAGCTTGCATGGGGATAGATAAAAAATGCTGGTTTTGCTGGAGCTTGAAACCCACTGAACTTACAATATCCAAAGAAGGCTCACCCTGGACCGACAAAATTGCCTTCTATTTATTTGTAGCCTGCTCAGGTTGAAGAAACTTTAAATGACGGGATAAATGGAGCATAACCTGTTCAGTACTCCCTCTGTAAAGAAAAAAAAAGAACGCTTAAATCACTACTTTAACAATCTAAACGCTCTTGTATTTCTTTACGGAGGGAGTATATGGAGCAACACCTGGATCGGTATATTCTACAAGGATACAAACTCAAGATTTGTGAGTACAACACTTTAAGCCTACTGCAAAAAAAAATAAGAATCTTCAACATGAAAACAATGCAAATTAATGGTGGATACAACAACTACCTTGGCCAACCATATCTATTATATAGGGCTTAGAATTATTTAAATTAAAGCCAAAAACATGTCTAAGCAGCCATAAGAAAAAACATATCATGATTATCATTTTAATGTTGTAGAACTGCAACTAAAAACAGCCGGTGTAAAACTTGCGTTAGAATTAATAACAAGCATGGTAGATTAATTAGTAAGGATGGATTAAATATGGACATCACAACCTCAACTGTGCACCCAGGTCAATAGAAGCAAACACGGACACACGCACTCACCACGCAGCACTGCAGCAAGCCATGCATCACACACTCACACACACAACGACAGAGCGCGAGCCGTGCACGCATGTTATGCAGCGACAGCCCGCGCAAATCGGAAGCATGTGATGCAGCGCACGGGGCGATAGGACGCACAGTGCTATGCTACCTCTTGAGCATGCGTTGGTTTTCCCTTGAAGAGGAAAGGGTGATGCAGCAAATTAGCGTAAGTATTTCCCTCAGTTTTTGAGAACCAAGGTATCAATCCAGTAGGAGACTACACGCAAATCCCTCGTACCTGCACAAACAATCAAGAACCTTGCAACCAACGCGATAAAGGGGTTGTCAATCCCTTCACGGCCACTTGCAAAAGTGAGATGTGATAAAGGTAATAAGATAAATATTTTTGGTATTTTTGTTGTATAGATTGGAAAGTAAAGATTGCAAAATAAACGGCGGTAAAAATAGCAAATTGATAGGAAAATAATATGATGTAAAATAGACCCGGGGGCCATAGGTTTCACTAGTGGCTTTGATACGTCTCCAGCGTATCTATAATTTTTTATTGTTCCATGCTATTATATTATCCATCTTAGATGTTTTATATGCAATTATATGCTATCTTATATGATTTTTGGGACTAACCTATTAACCTAGAGCCCAGTGCCAGTTTCTGTTTTTCCTTGTTTTTGAGTATCGCAGAAAAGGAAAACCAAACGGAGTCCAGTTAACCTGAAAATTGACGGAGATTATTTTTGGACCAGAAGAAGCCCACGGAGCATCAGAGATGGGCCAGAAGAGTCCTGAGGCACCCACGAGGGTGGGGGGAACGCCCTACCCCCTGGGCGCGCCCCCTACCTCGTGGCCGCCTTGGAGACCCCCCTGACTTGTTCTCGACGCCAAAACCTCTTATATATACAGAAACCCCCAGAACATAACCTAGATCGGGAGTTCCGTCGCCGCAAGCCTCTGTAGCCACCGAAAACCAATCTAGACCCGTTCCGGCACCCTACCGGAGGGGGGGTCCCTCACCGGTGGCCATCTTCATCATCCCAGCGCTCTCCATGACGAGGAGGGAGTAGTTCACCCTCGAGGCTGAGGGTATGTACCAGTAGCTATGTGTTTGATATCTCTCTCTCGTGTTCTTGATTCGGCACGATCTTGATGTATCGCGAGCTTTGCTATTATAGTTGGATCTTATGATGTTTCTCCCCCTCTACTCTCTTGTAATGGATTGAGTTTTCCCTTAGAAGTTATCTTATCGGATTGAGTCTTTAAGGATTTGAGAACACTTGATGTATGTCTTGCATGTGCTTATCTGTGGTGACAATGGGATATTCACGTGATCCACTTGATGTATGTTTCGGTGATCAACTTGTGGGTTCCGTAACATTGTGAACTTATGCATAGGGGTTGTTTTTGTCTTGACTCTCTGGTAGAAACTTTGGGGCACTCTTTGAAGTTCTTTGTGTTGGTTGAATAGATGAATCTGAGATTGTGTGATGCATATCGTATAATCATACCCACGGATACTTGAGGTGACATTGGAGTATCTAGGTGACATTAGGGTTTTGGTTGATTTGTATCTTAAGGTGTTATTCTAGTACGAACTCTATGATAGATCGAATGGAAAGAATAGCTTCATGTTATTTTAATACGTACTCTTGAATAGATCGATCAGAAAGAATAACTTTGAGGTGGTTTCATACCCTACAATAATCTCTTTGTTTGTTCTCCGCTATTAGTGACTTTGGAGTGACTCTTTGTTGCATGTTGAGGGATAGATATATGATCCAATTATGTTTATTGTTGAGAGAACTTGCACTAGTGAAAGTATGAACCCTAGGCCTTGTTTTCTAGCATTGCAATACCATTTACGCTCACTTTTATCGCTTGCTACCTTGCTGTTTTTATATTTTCAGATTACAAAAACCTATATCTATCATCCATATTGCACTTGTCTCACCATCTCTTTGCCGAACTAGTGCACCTATACAATTTACCATTGTATTGGGTGTATTGGGGACACAAGAGACTCTTTGTTATTTGGTTGCAGGGTTGTTTGAGAGAGACCATCTTCATCCTACACCTCCCACGGATTGATAAACCTTAGGTCATCCACTTGAGGGAAATTTGCTACTGTCATACAAACCTCTGCACTTGGAGGCCCAACAACGTCTACAAGAAGAAGGTTGCGTAGTAGACATCAAGCTCTTTTCTGGCACCGTTGCCGGGGAGGTGAGTGCTTGAAGGTATATCTTTAGATCTTGCAATTGAATCTTTTAGTTTCTTATTTTATCACTAGTTTAGTCCATAAAAGAAAACTACAAAAAATGGAATTGAGGATGCCTCATATGCTTCATCTTTTTAATGTCTTTCGTGAAAATAAGGATTCCGATAATTGTGCTCAACTGCTAGAAGAAGAATGCATTAGAATGTTTGGCACTAAATATTTGAATAATGAGCATGATTGCAATGTTGTTAGTACGAACTCCTTGAATATCCATGGTACTAATGATGATTGCACTAGTCATGATGAAAATGTCTCTTATAAGCATGTCAATTTTTGTGGAGTGCATAGTTGCAAGTACACACCAAATAGGGTAGATAGATTTTGCAAGAGGCATAAGTATTTAGAAACTAAATGGTTGCAAGAAAGGCTAGATGCTTGTGTTGAAAATTTAAATTTTCTTAGCCATCCTTGTGAACTTTGCAATGAACGTGGTCATCTAAATATCCAATGCAAATTTTTTCATGATCGTATCGTGTCCAAAAATTGTGATGCTTGATTTCCCTTGCACATCATAATGAACTTAGTTTGCTTTTGGGTTATGAAGAAATGAAATGTATAACTAAGGATATGCAAGAATTTGTCCTTGATAAAGTTCTTGATTTTGATCCAGAAGAAATTTTTATGTATTGTGCGGTGAATTGCATTGAAAATTCTTATATTGCCAATTACATAAAGAAAAGAAAACAAATAGAAGTTGAAGAGAATACTAATGAAAGGGAAGAGACTTCCCAATATCCTCCTATTATTTCTTATGATGAATCAGGTAACGAGGAGGAGCTTTCTATTCAACCAATCTAATTAATAAGGAGCTCAAAAAGAGGGTTAAACCCACACATGATGTGAAGAAGAAAAAGAAAAGACGGAGAAGCAAAGGTAGAAAGGTATCCCTCCCAAATGATTTGCTCCTATTACTCATTGTGATGATGATAATTGCTATACTATTTGTGCTATCCATACTATTAATGATGAGAGTGATTATGCTTATGATATGAAATGGCCCAAGCTTGGGGATGCTATGTTTGATGAGAATGACATTTTTGAGAATATATTTGCTGCAATTAATGTTTCTCCCAAGCTTGGGGATGCTATGTTTAATGAAGATGATATTTTTAGCCTCCCAAGTTTTGATGAGCAAATTTATTATGATCATAGCATGCCTCCTATTTATGATGATTATTGTGATGAAACTTATGCTATAAAAAGTAGTGATGATTATATTTATAAAACTTGTCATGATTATGATTGCCCCTTTTCTGAACATTACTCTTTTAATGTGGAAACAATTTATAGTATTCGAGTCTCTTATGATACTCCCACTATTCCGAATGAGAAGAATTTTGCTTATGTGGAGAGTAATAAAATTTCTATGCTTGTAGATCATGAAAAGAATGCTTTAGGTGATGGTTATATTGTTGAAATTATTCATGATGCTACTGAAAATTATTATGAGGGAGGAATATATGCTTGTAGGAATTGCAATAATATCAAGTTTCCTCTCTATGTGCTTAAAATCTCGAAGTTATGCTTGTTTTGCTTTCCTATGCTACTTGATTCTTGTTCCCATAAATTGTTTGCTCACAATATCCCTATGCATAGGAAGTGGGTTAGACTTAAATGTGCTAGTCATATTATTCATGATGCTCTCTTTATGTTTCAATTCTTATCTTTTATATGAGCATCATTGAAATCATCATGCCTAGCTAGGGGCGTTAAACGTTAGCGCTTGTTGGGAGGCAACCCAATTTTATTTTTGTTCTTTGCTTTTTTATCCTTTTTAATAATAAATAATTCATCTAGCCTCTGTATAGATGTGGTTTTATTTTTTTTAATTAGTGTTTGTGCCAAGTAGAACCTTTGGGAAGACTTGGGTGAAGTCTTTGCGATCTTGCTGTAAAAAACAGAAACTTTTGCGCTAACGAGATTAGCTGCCATTTTTTACTGGAGATTTCTTTTAGGTTGATTCTATTTTAAGATGATTAATAGATAAATTCTTCAGGTCCACCAATTTATTTCAGAATTTTTGGAGTTCCAGAAGTATACGTTTGATACAGATTACTACAGATTGTTCTGTTTTTGACCGATTCTATTTTCTATGTGTTGTTTGCTTATTTTGATGAATCTATGAGTAGTATCGGAGGGTATGAACCATGGAGAAGTTGTAATACAGTAGATATTACACCAATATGAATTTAGAATGAGTTCACAACAGTACCTAAGTGGTGAATTATTTTCTTATACTAACGGAGCTTACGAGTTTTCTGTTAAGTTTTGTGTTGTGAAGTTTCCAAGTTTTGGTTAAAGATTTGATGGACTATGGAATAAGGAGTGGCAAGAGCCTAAGATTGGGGATGCCCAAGGCACCCCAAGGTAATATTCAACGACAACCAAGAGCCTAAGCTTGGGGATGCCCCGGATGGCATCCCCTCTTTCTTCTTCGTTCATTGGTAACTTTACTTGGAGCTATATTTTTATTCACCACATGATATGTGTTTTCTTGGAGCGTCATTTTGTTCTATTTTGTTTTTCTTGCTGTTTGAATAATATCCCAAGATCTAAAATTATTAAATGTTAGAGAGTCTTCACATTGTTGCATAATTATTCGACTATCTTCACTTATATCTTTTGGAGTAGTTTGGCATTTGCTCTAGCGCTTCACTCGTTTCTTTTTAGAGCACGGCGGTGGTTTTATTTTGAAGAAATAGATGAACTCTCATGCTTCAATTATATTATTTTGAGAGTCCTTTAGAACAGCATGGTAATTTTCTTTGGCTATAAAATTAGTCCTAATATGATGGGCATTCAAGATGGGTATAATAAAAACTTTCATATAAAGTGCATTGAATACTATGAGAAGTTTGATACTTGATAATTGTTTTGAGATATAAAGATGGTGATATTAGAGTCGTGCTAGTTGAGTAGTTGTGAATTTGAGAAGTACTTGTGTTGAAGTTTGCAGGTCCCGTAGCATGCACGTATGGTAAACGTTGTGTGACAAATTTGAAGCATGAGGTGTTCTTTGATTGTCATCCTTATGAGTGGCTGTCGGGGACAAACGATGGTCTTTTCCTACCAATCTATCCCCCTAGGAGCATGCGCGTAGTGCTTGGTTTTTGATGACTTGTAGATTTTTGCAATAAGTATGTGAGTTCTTTATGACTAATGTTGAGTCCATGGATTATATGCACTCTCACATTTCCATCATTGCTAGCCTCTTCGGTACCGTGCATTGCCCTTTCTCACCTCGAGAGTTGGTACAAACTTCGTCGGTGCATCCAAACCCCGTGATATGATACGCTCTATCACACATATGCCTCCTTATATCTTCCTCAAAACAGACACCATACCTACCTATTATGGCATTTCCATAGCCATTCTGAGATATATTGCCATGCAACTTTCCACCGTTCCGTTTATTATGACACGCATCATCATTGTCATATTGCCTTGCATGATCATGTAGTTGACATCGTATTTGTGGCAAAGCCACCTTCATAATTCTATCATACATGTCACTCTTGATGCATTGCACATCCTGGTACACCGCCGGAGGTATTCACATAGAGTCATATTTTGTTCTAGGTATCGAGTTGTAATTCTTGAGTTGTAAGTAAATAAAAGTGTGATGATCTTCATTATTAGAGCATTGTCCCATGTGAGGAAAGGATGATAGAGACTATGATTCCCCCACAAGTCGGGATGAGACTCCAAATGAAAAAAAAAGAGAAAGTCCAAATAAAAAAAAGGCCCAAAAAATGAGAGAAAAAGAGAGAAGGGACAATGCTACTATCCTTTTACCACACTTGTGCTTCAAAGTAGCACCATGATCTTCATGATAGAGAGTCTCTTATTTTGTCACTTTCATATACTAGTGGGAATTTTTCATTCTTGGCTTGTATATTCCAACAATGGGCTTCCTCAAATGCCCTAGGTCTCTGTGAGCAAGCAAGTAGGATGCACACCCACTTAGTTTCTTTTGTTGAGATTTCATACATTTATAGCTCTAGTGCATCCGTTGCATGGCAATCCCTACTCCTTGCATTGACATCAATTGATGGGCATCTCCCTAGCCCGTTGATTAGCCGCGTCAATGTGAGACTTTCTCCCTTTTTGTCTTATCCACATAACCCCCATCATTATACTCTATTCCACCCATAGTGTTATATCCATGGCTCACGCTCATGTATTGCGTGAAGGTTGAAAAAGTTTGAGATTACTAAAGTATGAAACAATTGCTTGGCTTGTCATCGGGGTTGTGCATGATGAGAGCATTTTTGTGTGACGAAAATGGAGCATGACCACTATATGATTTTGTAGGGATGAACTTTCTTTGGCCATGTTATTTTGAGAAGACATGATTGCTTAGTTAGTATGCTTGAAGTATTATTATTTTTATGTCAATATTAAACTTTTGTCTTGAATCTTATGGATCTGAATATTCTTGCGACAATAAAGAAAATTACATTGATTAATATGTTAGGTAGCATTCCACATCAAAAATTCTGTTTTTATCATTTACCTACTCGAGGACGAGCAGGAATTAAGCTTGGGGATGCTTGATACGTCTCCAATGCATCTATAATTTTTTATTGTTCCATGCTATTATATTATCCATCTTAGATGTTTTATATGCAATTATATGCTATTTTATATGATTTTTGGGACTAACCTATTAACCTAGAGCCCAGTGCCAGTTTCTGTTTTTTCCTTGTTTTTGAGTATCGCAGAAAAGGAAAACCAAACAGAGTCCAATTGACCTGAAAATTGACGGAGATTATTTTTGGACTAGAAGAAGCCCACGGAGCATCGGAGATGGGCCAGAAGAGTCCCGAGGTACCCACGAGGGTGGGGGCATGCCCTACCCCCCTAGGCGTGCCCCCTACCTCGTGGCCGCCTCGGAGACGTCCCCTGACTTGTTCCCGACGCCAAAACCTCTTATATATACAAAAAACCAGAACATAACCTAGATCAGGAGTTCCGCCGCCGCAAGCCTCTGTAGCCATCGAAAACCAATCTAGACCCATTCCGGCACCCTGCCGGAGGGGGGATCCCTCCACTACAAAAAAATACACTTCCGTGATGATACGTGTTTGTCACAGTAGGTCACGTTTTTTGTCATGCATGTACATCCATGAAAAATTTATGACAGAATCAAGATAGTCATACCTGTGCTGTCGTAGAAGTGCTCCATGACATTACCAAAATTATCATCACGGAAGTGTCCACTTCCATGACGATAAATCGCGCGTCACAGAAGTGCTTTCGTCAAGGGTGACCGACACGTGGCATCCACCGTAACAGAACGTCGTTAAGCTATCGGGTCGGGTTTTGGATCCGATAACCCATTAACAGCCCCGACCAATGGGGATTTTCCACGTGTAAAATCATCATTGGCTAGAGGAAACACGTGCCGGCTCACCGTTGGGACAGATGTCATCCACTCACTGGACAGAAGGCGCCTATGATACGTCGACACGTGGCACGGCCCAACAGTGGCCCATTCCTGTGAAAAGGCCGGCCCGTTTGACTTGGTCAAAAGCTGGCGGGCCGGCCCATGTAAAGCCTGTTAACGGCCTGTTCGCATATAGCCCATTTACAGCCCGCTAACCCAAGGCCCGTTACGCCCTATCCGAATTAGGCCCAGTAGCGTCATCTGGGCCATCCAATATGATTCCAGCCCGTTTTCACTTCTGGCCCATGTATAGCCCATGACGTCTTTCGGCCCATATGAGGCCCTTTGTAACTCTTGGCCCATTAGCGGCCCGTGCTGAAACTGGCCCGTAATGAACAGTGTATTACTTTACACCCATTAACGGCCCGTGGTGAAACTGGCCCGTAATGAACAGTGTATCACTTTATACCCATTAACGGCCCGTTATTCCGTTGGGCCGTTTCCAGCCCAAGTTAACTTTCGGCCTTCTGAGGGCCCATTTATTCTTGGGCTCATTTGCAGCATTCGGTTACTTACGGCCCGTTACTGTCATTTTCTGCTTGTGGGCCAAATTCAGCCCGTCGTTACAGTCGGCCCGTTTGTGGACCGTTAGTCTGTTGGGCCATTTTCATAGCATCACCAAATACGGCCTATTAACGGCCCGTTATGGTCAGCCCATAAAACGTACGATTTCCATTAAAGGCCCGTCTACGGCCCATTAAAGGCCCGTACAAGACCCATAAATGAGTCGGCGGCCCATGGATCCTACGAGACGTAGAAGGCCCATGGATCCTACGAGACGTAGAAGGCCCATGGATCCTACGAGACGTACAAGGCCCATGGATCCTACGAGACGTAGAAGGCCCATGGATCCTACGAGACGTAGAAGGCCCATGGATCCTACGAGACGTAGAAGGCCCATGGATCCGACGGCCCGTGAAGGGCCATGGTCGGGCGAGTTGGCCCCCGTTTGAACGATATAGCATATTCAAAGAATTATCCTACTCAATACTATCACCTCTAAAAAGCATACACTATACAACAAAGAGATCAAGGCATAGAAAGGTAGAATAATCCTACACTATACAATAAAGAAATTACAGCCGATTATACCCACTGGGCATTATGGTTCGGCACAGGTGATAATAAAGCATACACAAACAGCAAATTACATACACTGGGCAAATACAGCTCATACATCATGGACGCGCATCAACTTAACTCCATTTGAACTATAATCTCTTCAGAAAATAGGATTGGCCGGATTCAGATAGCACAAATTTCAGTCTGCAAAATCTCCAATTCCTTCATGGTTACCTCAGTGTCTTGTTTCATTTTTTGACTCCTGCATCTAATACCTGCATGTCCAGTCTCAACTTGTTGATTATACGTTGACAATCATGTACACGTTGTCTTGCCACCTCTAGTTGATGCTCGAGAACATCAGCACATTCCAATTCCAATCCATAATCATTCGGTAACGGCCATGCCGCACTGCTCGCAGATCTTTGTGTTGATGTCACTTCATCCTGAAATGTTTCTGTAAGTACACATGACTAGGGCAAAAATATAGTTACAACAGTGAAGCGAACAAGACACTATTTTGTACTACATGGCAAAACAGGACTAACAATAATGTTACACGTCACTTTCAAAAAAATGTTACACGTCATGAAGCATAAGCAGGTGATATTTTAAAAATTATAAAAAAGATAGTCTGTGCAGCCTGCATACAGAAATCCCTCTTAGCTCACCAGAGGAGCATGATGTTGGGGCCCAATCGAAAACACAGACAAGTTACAAATTTAGACAGCACGTTGCGTATAAGTAAGCAAGCAGTTGGCCATTCTGTGCCTCAATTAAAGTCTTAGGGAGCATAATGAACAGCAGAGGGTTTCATACAAACATACTACAGCAGGCAAAACTATGCAATCATTAGCGTAGTATAAACTAGATTGTGAGCCTCATGCAATAATAGTTGGTTAATAGACTTCAAAGCTTCAGGCACACTTCGGCAGAGTAATTAAATGGTAAGGCCTTTAATTATGTCAACTAATAGTGATACAAGTACCGAACATCAGGCATGATTATTTGGGCATCTCATTAACTGAGGACAAATAAAGCAATTGAAAAGAGAAATTAACTATGCCTGAAACAAACAAGGAATTGAACTGTTGAGTTGCATACAGTGACTTACCTTAGCAGGTTGAAGAGGCTCAGCGCAGCTCCTACTTCTCTTGCAAGGCTCCTTCCTAACATCTTGTACTTGGAAATCCTCAATCTTATCTTCATTGCACCCCCTCTGCAAGGTGACACAAACTAGTTACTCGTCTCCTTGGAAGATAAATATGCATACTTTCCAGTCTGTGAACACAAAAGGATGAGATTATAACAAAACAACACCACATAATGAAACATGCCGCATCTCTTGCACTTGCACACAATGAAATGAGCATTTACTATGTCTGCACTATGTAAAAACTAGGCATACCTTCGAACTGGATCTCCAGGTACTCTTGGAGAGCCTACTGTAGTGTACAGCCAAACCTTTATGTCACCTATGAGTTAGACAAGGCCCCACTACAGCAGCCCTTAGTGTTTAAATCGTTGACAAGCTCTGTTAGAGTGTTAGGTCAAGAACAGCAAGTAATCAAAGCAAACAGTCCTAGTATGGCTGGCTGATGCAAACAAGCAATTGAACAGATGTGTGAGCAAATCTTACATATCAAGAAAAGAAGCAAAGAAGGAGGCTTAAAGACCATCACTTGACTGACCAGATTTAAGGGGCATTTAAACATCATGTGCAACGTATGAACTAACATAAACATTGCATATTCCAGATTCTACAATGGAATGCACATGTATTAGGTTATGCCATGTATGATGATGCCTAAATGTACAGATAGCAGGCAGGAGTGATTCATCATTGCACGCACAATTGAATTGCAGGTTAAGGGCCAGTTCGATTCCGCCTTTTCAGGGCATATTGTCAAAATAAGCCATAAAAGATGTAAAGAAGTCATTTTTGAGTTATGGGCTTGGGCTTAACTAATTTCGCTTTGGAGGGGGGTGTTTCGGGTAGAACCTCACTAAAAATTGAAGGGAAGGGGAATAGTGAAATGACTCTGTTGTCTGCCTATATTACACTCAAAATGCAACTGCTGACGCCCGTGTCACACCTGACCCTCAAGTAAAAACAAACACGCAAGCATTCATTGCCCTGCCCGCTTGCATCTCCTCTCCCCTTTCCCTCTACCTCGATCCCCTGCCTGCAGCACTAGGGTTCCTCCAGCGAGCCGTCGCCACTGGTCCCATCTGGCCTGGTCCTCGACGATGCTATGTCCAGCTAGGCTACATGGCCGGCGGGTAGGGGCAAATCTCCCTGGCTGCTCCTCCCTCTGGCGCCGCCCCTCATTCTCATGGTCTCCAGCAGCTGCTCCACTGTGGTTCGTCCAACGCACTACTCCGGCGGGCGCTGCACAACTACGGCTGATGCCACACTGCGGCAGAAGGCACCTTATTCCCCCTCCCCTCCTCCCAGGCCATGGCCTTGAGGTGATGTTGAAGGATGAGCTCATCCAACAAGGTGAGGATCTCCTCTGATTTTTTGCCAAATTTTCATTCTGATCCACTATACGATGAATTGCTATGAGCTGCTTCTGCTGCTGCTATATGATGCATTGCTATGAGCTGCTCCTGCTGCTGCTATATGATGAATTGCTATGAGCTGCTGCTGCTGTATGATGAGTTGCTATGAGCTTGCTGCTGCTATATGATGAATTGCTATGAGCTGCTGCTGCTGCTATATGATGAGTTGCTACAAGCTGCTCCTGCTGCTGCTATATGATGAATTTCTATGAGCTGCTCCTGCTGCTGCTATATGATGAATTGCTATGAGCTGCTCCTGCTGCTGCTATATGATGAATTGCTATGAGCTGCTGCTGGTATATGATGAATTGCAGACTGCTGCTGCTGTATGATGAGTTGCTATGAGCTGCTGCTGCTATATGATGCTTTCAGGTGGTGCTGCTATACGATAATAACCAGCCACTTGGACCATCGAATTTCAATAAATAATTGTTCTTCATTTAAATGTGGGTCATGCGTTCTTCGTTTAAATTAGGCAATGGGATCTCTATGGAAAACATTGACCAAAGTAGATTGTGCCAAGTAGATGGTATCTTTGTATTTGCATTTTGAGCAAATAGTGATGGTCTGTTTTCCTATCATATTAATTACTGCACTGGGTTCAATTTGTGATGTTTGCAAGTCAAATTAATTTCCATATGGGCAGCAAAATGAAAAAAATATAATGCAATCTAGACTTTCCACTGATCATACCAAAGATAAGCTGAAAACGCAATGAAAAGAACTGGTTGGCTTATTACATGGAGCTTATATTCACAGGTGCTTATTTTCTTAGGATAACTCGTAATAACTGTCCCTAAGAAACTTGGCTAATAGAACTGGCATACAAATAACATGTCACGATGATTGCAATGGAGGAGTGACGTACCATAGCACACTGTATAGGCTCACCGCTGCCTCTCCTTTTTTTGCGATGTTCCATGAAATTGCCACATACATCTTGTACTTTTTCATTGTGTAACCCTATCTGCAAGTTGACACGGCTAATTTCAGACATCTCTACATGATACTACATTGCATATCCCTTGCGCATATTTAAACCACCAATTAACGATTGTGTGCGTACCATAAACTAGCCATGACTCTGTATGCTGGACTAGCAGGCACTCTAAGGGAGCCTAATGTAGTGCACTGGAATTCCTACATGCCACCTACGATTTTGTGTAATGTACTGCCCCTGTTCCTAAATATATGTCTTTGTAGAGATTCCAGTATGGACCACATACAGATGTATATAGATGCATTTTCGAGTGTAGATTCACTCATTTTGCTCCGTATGTAGCCTATAGTGGAATCTCTAGAAAGACTTATATTTAGGAACGGAGGTACGAGGTAGTATCATGTATGACATCTACATATCTAATTTAGCAGCCAGTAGTAGAAATCATTGTCTGCACAAAGGGATTACTGGTCGAAAATCCTAGCAAAGCACGCTGGCAGGCACAGAACAATACAAGAGAGAGAGACGCGCTTACAAGATCATAGCAATGCCTCAGTCCAGGATCTTGGTTGGCCAAGCTGTTAGATCTAGAAGAAACATCGTCCTTGTAGTTTTTGCTAGCTGCATAACAGGTAACAGCGACCGGTTAGTATATTTGAAGTACATCGGGCAGGTGATGCTGGACGGGTTTAAAGGTGACAAGTACTTAGGCCGTGGCGGGTGCTTGGCATCTCTCTAGACGGTGGGAATCAGGTTAGAAACATCGAGGGTGATGACGCTGCGCTGGCTGTCGGGGTCCGGTAAGGAGATCTAGAACCGTCGAGTAGGGTGTTTGTGGAGCGGCTCCAGTAGGGTGGACTACGGTGTGGGTGAAGCGGATCTGTGGCCGTGGACGAGGGCGTAGGTGAAGCTGCTCCGGTGGTTGGGTTAAGGATGGTCGACGACGCGGATCTGCGGCCGTGGACGGGGCGTCAGAAGCTGCTCCGATGGTTGGGTTAAGGGTGGTGTCGACGATGCGGATCTGCGGCCGTGGACAGGGCGTCAGAAGCTGCTCCGGTAGGTTGGATGAGGGTGCGAGGAAGCGGATCTGAGGCCGTGGACTTGTGAGTTGGCAAAGCGGCCCCGGTAGGGTTGAGAATGGTATAGGCGGAGCTACTCCAGTAGGGTTGACGATGGTGTCGGCGAAGCGGCTCCGGTAGGGTTGAGGAAGGTGTCGGCGAAGCGGCTCCGGTAGGGTTGAGGAAGGTGTCGGCGAAGAGGATCAGAGGCCGTCGACGGGGGCGTCGGTGGGGCGGCTCCGGGGGGTGTGGACGAAGCGTCTCCGGTGGGGAGTACGAATGAGCCGCTGCAGATGCGCAATGGTTGACGAGAGTACCCGCGAAGCAGATCCGGCGCCGTGGACAAGGCCGGCACTGAATGGGCTGTGGTACAGTGGTGGATGAGCAGTCTACTTGTTTCTAGGGGAGGTGGGAGGGGTAGATGCGGCCGCAGAAGCAGATCCCGCGAGGTGGACGCCGCTGGCAGTGAATGGGCTATGGTACGCTGGTGGATGAGCAGTCTAGGGTTTCGAGAGGGGAGGGGAGAAAGGGCGATGAAGTACGGACGGCGTGATGTAAGATGCTCTGGTGCTGTGGAGTTAGTCGTTTTTGCGGGAGGGGAGAGGAAATGGGGGTGCCGTGTAGTGGGGGAACCGGAAGTTACCAAAGCAGCCCCGACCTATCATGTAGATGAGGGCGGTATTGTAACTATTGGTCTCCGTGCACCAAGGACAAAAGGGGGATTTCGCATGCTAAAGACTAAGGTGGCGGAAATTTTAGAAGGAGGCAGGAGATTTTGCCGCCCGCGGGATCATTCGTATCCAGTTTCAACTAATTTTGGACCGTGCTAGCGGGAAGGTTATGCTAGACTGTGTACACGGGGCACGCGTTAGCAGTTAATAACTGGTGTGAAGTCCACCCCAGAAAAAAAGACAATAACTCGGGATGATGCGCCGATAACTTGGATGTTCACACGGGCGCGGCCAATCATACGGGTGTAGTGGCGCGTTCACAAAAAAAGGGATCAAACGCTCAGATTATGTATTTCTTGTGTAAATAGATAATTTAGTGCCATTGGTTATTTACTTTAAACATAATGCATTGACGTGTTAGTGTAGAGGCGCACAAAAAGAAATGGATATTGTAGTCAGCTACTTAAAAGTGTTACCTCATATGATTACATAGCCTCCATTTCATAAATTGCGTACCCGTTGAATTCATATATGAATATTACATATATTACTTCAAAATAGAAACTTAAATCATCCAAGACTAATGAATTTGAATGCAAGAGTAACAATGGTGCATGTACATGATAGCTACATTGGTTGTTTGAAGAAACATCACTGTAACTTTGGCATGCACAACTGAAAAGGTTTATTTAAATAGAAAAAATGTGATATGTGAGTGTCCAATCTTTATAGCGTTAAATCGATATTGTACCTTTGGCCACGATACGAAGTAGATATTGACTTATGTTCAAGTGATGCACGTCCACGATCGCTAGATAGTGATACGTGAATGAATTGTGCAATCTCTCTCACACACATACATATCTCATTTCCCTGTGGGCATCGGAATCACACACGCGCACTTCGTGTATTTCTCTCCCTCCGTTAGGGTTAAATTCGTCTTTCTACCCTGTCCTACAAGTCTCTCACACAGAGACACACGCGCTCTCTATGTCTAACATGCCCACCCCTTTAATTCCGCCCACCCACAGCCACTAATGTCTCAAAGTATAATAATGTCTCTCACACATATGCTATCTACCTATCCCTTAATATAGCTAGATGTGTCACACAAACTCCTTCTCCCTACTAGCAAGATGCCCATGCGTTGCACAGAACATCAAGATGCATTTGTATGAGAAGTTTATCTTGTGGGAGAAAAGGATGAACGAGGGAATGCCTTATTTGCAAATGCGGAGAGGGGTGTGGGTATATTTTTACAAAATTGCCATAGTTTCCTTCCTGTCCGTCGGATATAAATCCGGATGGCCTATATTGCAGGATGGCAGGAACACCATCATCACAAACTCTATTTTTTTATAAGAGTAGAGATATGTGAGTGTCACTGCCCCCCCACCCACACACACACCCACACTTCCCAACACCGAAGGAGTAGGGTGACACCTCGATCTTGATACTAATCTATCGACTGGGCTTCTCTCTCAAACATACACACACACACACACTACCCGGCACCAAAGGAGTAGGGTGGCACATCGATCTTGATAATAATATATCTACTCCTCTTTCAAACACACACACACACACACACACTCGCTAGTTGTGCCTCTGTGCCTACCGCGCACACTCTCGATACGTCTTTCTCTCCCTCCCCCCCCCCAACAATGACAGCAGAAGGGTGACAACTCGATCTGATCATAATCTGTCACTTGGTTTCTCTCTCAAACATTGTGTCTCGGTGCCTCGCTCGGTAGCCCCCTCGATATGTAGACTTCTCGCGCGCGCACAGCTGTAGTGACGATGACGCTGAACCCAGTGTGCATTGTTTTTACCGGCCTCATGTGATAGTTTTCACCCTGTTTTCTGTTAATTAACAAGGCAACCTTTTCTTTGTTACTACTAGTGAATCTGAAATCATTCGGGGCAGACATAAAATATATCACTTCAACCCAATTATCGCAGCAACTATTTTAAAAGAAATTAGCTAGCTGCCCGTGCGTTGCACGGAACATCAAGCTGCATTTGTATGAGTAGTTTATCTTGTGAGAGAAAAGGTTGAACGAGGGAAGGCCTTATTTGCGAACGTGGAGAGACGTGTGGGTATATTTTTGCAAAATTGCCATAGTTTCTTTCCTATCCGTTAGATATAAATCCGACGGCCTATATTGCAGGATGGCACGCACACCATCATCACCAACTCTGTTTTCTACTCCCTCCGTCCGAAAATACTTGTCATCAAAATGGATAAAAAGAGATGTATCTAAAACTAAAATACATCTAGATACATTTCCTTTTATCCATTTTGATGACAAGTATTTCCGGACGGAGGGAGTATTTGTCTTTTTAGAGATTTCAAAAAGTGACTATGACCGGACCTTACCAACATACTCAAAAAGTAGTCCATAATTTTGATGTTACCCTCTTTTCTTGGCGGTGCAGTGCCATCTGGATACCTCATAAATAAATCAAGGACAAATCTGACCCCTTCCTGAAAAGACATACGGAGCAAAATGAGTGAATCTACACTCTAAAATATGTCTACATACACATCCGTATGTGGTAGTCCATTTGAAATCTGAAAAAGACAAATATTTAGGAACGAATGGAGTATATATAAGAGTAGACATGGAGATATATCTCCAGCATGGTCTACAACAAAAATGTGCTGGGCTGGTTAGCGTCGGATGCTCGCAACGCGATGACATGACTTCGAATTCTGTCTTTTAACTTTATATTTTTATATTATGTATTACTCTAGTTATTTAATATATACTTCTTTCGCTACTGTACTGACAGTGGAACCCACAGAGTACTTAGAATACAAGATTAAGGATGGACTTGTTTCTTTTTAACTTTCTGTACGAAGCTGTAGCCACCCTGCAAGTCACGTGTACACTGTACATGCAATTAACTTTTTATAGAGGGACAATCATACAGGCAATTAACTCAAATGGATTGGATGTCACTCTATTATTTCCAGCATAAAGAGCATCTCCAACGGCAGCCGGCAAATTTCCTCCCGCTTCCTTAAGCGGAGGACGACATCAAACGCCAGCGGCATACATTTTTACAACTCTAACCAACTGATACGTCCATTTTGCATCATGCTTTTATATCAATATTTATTGCATTATGGGCTGTTATTTCACGTTATGTCACAATACTTATGGCTATTCTCTCTTATTTTACAAGGTTTACATAAGGAGGGAGAATGCCGGCAGCTGGAATTCTGGGCTGGAAAAGGAGCAAATATTAGAGACCTATTCTGCACAACTCCAAAAGTCCTGAAACTCCACGGAAGTTTTTTTTGGAAATAATAAAAAATATTGAGCGAAAGGAGTTCACCAGAGGAGGGCCCACCTGTCCACGAGGGTGGGGGGCGCGCCCTACCCCCCAGGGCGCGCCCCCCTACCTCGTGGGCCCCCCGTTGGCTCTCCGATGGCCATCTTCTGCTATATGAGGTCTTTCGTCGAGGAAAAAATCATAAGCAACCTTTCGGGACGAGACTCCGCCGCCACGAGGTGAAACCTTGGCGGAACCAATCTAGGGCTCCGGCAGAGCTGTCCTGCCGGGGATACTTCCATCTGGGAGGGGGAAATCATCGCCATCGTCATCACCAATGCTCCTCTCATCGGGAGAGGGCAATCTCCATCAACATCTTCACCAGCACCTTCTCATCTCAAAACCCTACATCTCTTGTATCCAATTCTTGTCTCCAAGTCCGGGATTGGTACTAGTAGGTTGCTAGTAGTGTTGATTACTCCTTGTAGTTGATGCTAGTTGGTTTATTTGGTGGAAGATCATATGTTCAGATCCTATATGCATATTATTACCCCTCTGATTATGAACATGAATATGCTTTTTGAGTAGTTATGTTTGTTCCTGAGGACATGGGAGAAGTCTTGCTATTAGTAGTCATGTGAATTTGGTATTCGTTCGATATTTTGATGAGATGTATGTTGTCTAGCCTCTAGTGGTGTTATGTGAACGTCGAATACATAACACTTCACCATTATTTGGGCCTAGAGGAAGGCATTGGGAAGTAATAAGTAGATGATGGGTTGCTAGAGTGACAGAAGCTTAAACACTAGTTTATGCGTTGCTTCGTAAGGGGCTGATTTGGATCCATATGTTTCATGCTATGGTTAGGTTTACCTTAATACTTTTGTTGTAGTTGCGGATGCTTGCAATAGAGGTTAATCATAAGTGGGATGCTTGTTCAAGTAAGAACAGCACCCAAGCACCGGTCCACCCACATATCAAATTATCAATGTACCGAACGCGAATCATATGAACGTGATGAAAACTAGCTTGACGATATTCCCATGTGTCCTCGGGAGCGCTTTTCCTTATATAAGAGTTTGTCCAGGCTTGTCCTTTGCTACAAAAAGGATTGGGCCACCTTGCTGCACTTTATTTACTTTTGTTACTTGTTGCTCGTTACAAATTATCTTATCACAAAACTATCTGTTACCACTTATTTCAGTACTTGCAGAGAATACCTTGCTGAAAACCGCTTATCATTTCCTTCTGCTCCTTGTTGGGTTCGACACTCTTACTTATCGAAAGGACTACGATAGATCCCCTATACTTGTGGGTCATCAAGACTCTTTTCTGGCGCCGTTGCCGGGGAGTGAAGCGCCTTTGGTAGGTGGAATTTGGTAAGGAAAAATTTATATAGTGTGCTGAAATTTACTGTCACTTGTTACTATGGAAAGTAATCCTCTGAGGGGCTTGTTCGGGGTATCTTCACCCCGACCAATAGAGCAAAGAATTTCTCCTCAACCTACTGAACCTATTGAAAATGAAATTATTCCCTTTGAAGTTCCTTCGGGTATGTTAGAAAAACTGCTTGATAATCCTTTTACAGGAGATGGAACAAAGCATCCTGATGAACATCTACTCTATGTGGATGAAGTTTGTGGATTATTTAAGCTTGCAGGTATACCCGATGATGTTGTTAAGAAGAAGGTCTTCCCTTTATCTTTGAAGGGAGATGCATCGACATGGTATAGGCTATGTGATGATACGGGATCATGGAACTATAAACGAATGAAGTTGGAATTTCATCAGAAGTATTATCCTATGCATCTTGTTCATCGTGATCGCAATTATATATATAATTTTTGGCCTCGCGAAGGAGAAAGCATCGCTCAAGCTTGGGGGAGGCTTAAATCAATGTTATATTCATGCCCCAACCATGAGCTCTCAAGAGAAATAATTCTTCAAAAAATTTATGCTCGGCTTTCTGAAAACAATCGCATCATGCTCGATACTTCTTGTGTTGGCTCTTTTATGATGAAGACTATTGAATTCAAATGGAATTTATTGGATAGAATTAAACGCAACTCTGAAGATTGGGATCTCGACGAAGGTAAGGAGTCAGGTATCACACCTAAGTTTGATTGTGTTAAATCTTCTATGGATACCGATGTTTTCCGTAAATTTAGCACTAAATATGGACTTGACTCTGAGATAGTAGCTTCATTCTGTGAATCTTTTGCTACTTATGTTGATCTCCCCAAGGAGAAGTGGTTTAAATATCATCCTCCCATAGAAGTAAAAGTAGCTGCACCTATTAAAGTTGAAGAAAATACTTTCACTTATAATGATCCTATTGTCCCTATACTTCTTATGTTGAGAAACCACCTTTCCCTGTTAGGATAAAGGATCATGCTAAAGCTTCAACTGTGGTTCGTAAAAGCAATATTAGAAATTATACACCTCCTGAGCAAGTTAAAGTTGAACCTAATATTGCTATTGTTAAAGATCTCTTGTCTGATAATATTGATGGGCATGTTATTCAATTCTGCGGTGAAACTGCTAGGATTGCTAAACCTTGTGTTAAAGATAAACATAGACCTGTGGTAGGCGTAACTGTTATTTCTGTTAAAATAGGAGATCATTTTTATCATGGTTTATGTGATATGGGTGCTAGTGCTAGTGTTATACCTATTGCCTTATACGAAGAAATTAAGCATGAAATTGCACCTGCTGAGTTAGAAGATATTGATGTCACAATTAAGCTTGCTAATAGAGATACTATATCAGCAATGGGAATTGTTAGAGATGTTGAAGTCTTGTGTGGGAAAACTAAATATCCTACTGATTTTCTTGTTCTTGGTTCCCCACAAGATAGCTTTTGTCCCATTATTTTTGGTAGACCCTTCTTCAACACCGTTAATGCTAAGATAGACTGCGAAAAGAATGTTGTTACTATTGGTTTGGATGATATGATTCATGAGTTTAATTTCTCTAAATTTAGTAGACAACACCATGAAGAAGAATTACCTAGTAAGGATGAAATTATTGGTCTTGCTTCTATTGCCGTACCTCCTAGTGATCCTTTAGAACAATATTTGCTAGACCATGAAAATGATATGTTTATGAATGAAAGAAGGGAAATAGATGAAGTATTCTTTAAACAGGAACCTATTCTGAAACACAATTTGCCTGTTGAAATCTTAGGGGATCCTCCTCCGCCCAAGGGTGATCCCGTGTTTGAGCTTAAACCATTGCCTGATAATCTTAAATATGCTTATCTTGATGAAAAGAAGATATATCCTGTTATTATTAGTGCTAACCTTTCAGAGCATGAAGAAGAAAGATTATTGAAAACTCTGAAGAAGCACCGTGCTGCTATTGGATATACTCTTGATGATCTTAAGGGCATTAGTCCCACTCTATGTCAACATAAAATAAATTTGGAAGAAGATGCCAAACCAGTCCGTGATCATCAATGAAGGCTTAATCCTAAGATGAAAGATGTGGTAAGAAAAAGAAATACTAAAGCTTCTGGAGGCAGGTATAATTTATCCCGTTGCTGATAGCCAGTGGGTAAGCCCTGTCCATTGTGTCCCTAAGAAGGGAGGTGTTACTGTTGTTCCTAATGATAAAGATGAATTGATTCCGCAAAGAATTATTACAGGTTATAGGATGGTAATTGATTTCCGTAAATTAAATAAGGCTACTAAAAAGGATCATTACCCCTTACCTTTTATCGATCAAATGCTAGAAAGATTATGCAAACATACACATTATTGCTTTCTAGATGGTTATTCTGGTTTCTCTCAAATACCTGTGTCAGCTAAAGATCAATCAAAGACCACTTTTACTTGCCCTTTTGGTACTTTTGCTTATAGACGTATGCCTTTTGGTTTATGTAATGCACCTGCTACCTTTCAAAGATGCATGATGGCTATATTCTCTGACTTTTGTGAAAAGATTTGTGAGGTTTTCATGGACGACTTTTCCATCTATGGATCTTCTTTTGATGATTGCTTGAGCAATCTTGATCGAGTTTTGCAGAGATGTGAAGAAACTAATCTTGTCTTGAATTGGGAAAAGTGCCACTTTATGGTTAATGAAGGTATTGTCTTGGGGCATAAAGTTTCTGAAAGAGGTATTGAAGTTGATAAGGCCAAGGTTGATGCTATTGAGAAGATGCCATGTCCCAAGGACATCAAAGGTATAAGAAGTTTCCTTGGTCACGCCGGATTTTATAGGAGGTTCATTAAGGATTTCTCAAAAATTTCTCGGCCTCTGACTAATTTATTACAAAAAGATATACCATTTGTCTTTGATGATGATTGTGTAGAAGCATTTGAAATACTTAAGAAAGCATTGATCTCTGCACCTATTGTTCAGCCACCTGATTGGAATTTACCCTTTGAAATTATGTGTGATGCTAGTGATTATGCTGTAGGTGCTGTTCTAGGGCAAAGAGTTGATAAGAAATTAAATGTTATCCATTATGCTAGTAAAACTTTAGACAATGCTCAAAGAAATTATGCTACTACTGAAAAGGAATTCTTAGCAGTTGTATTTGCTTGTGATAAGTTCAGACCTTATATTGTTGATTCTAAAGTAACTATTCACACTGATCATGCTGCTATTAAATACCTGATGGAAAAGAAAGATGCTAAACCTAGACTTATTAGATGGGTTCTCTTGCTACAAGAATTTGATTTGCATATTGTTGATAGAAAGGGAGCTGAGAACCCCGTTGCAGACAACTTGTCTAGGTTAGAAAATGTTCTTGATGACCGACTACCTATTGATGATAGCTTTCCTGATGAACAATTAAATGTTATAAGTACCTCTCGTAGTACTCCATGGTATGCTGATTATGCTAATTATATTGTTGCCAAATTCATACCGCCTAGTTTCACATACCAGCAAAAGAAAAAGTTTTTCTATGATTTGAGACATTACTTTTGGGAAGACCCACATCTTTATAAAGAAGGAGTAGATGGTGTTATTAGACGTTGTGTACCTGAGCATGAACAGGAACAGATCCTACACAAGTGCCACTCCGAAGCTTATGGAGGACACCACGCGGGAGATAGAACTGCACATAAGGTATTGCAATCCGGTTTTTATTGGCCCGCTCTCTTCAAGGATGCCCGTAAGTTTGTCTTATCTTGTGATGAATGTCAAAGAATTGGTAATATTAGTAGACGTCAAGAAATGCCTATGAATTATTCACTCGTTATTGAACCATTTGATGTTTGGGGCTTTGATTATATGGGACCTTTTCCTGCCTCTAATGGATATACACATATTCTAGTTGCTGTTGATTACGTTACTAAGTGGGTAGAAGCTATTCCAACTAGTAGTGCTGATCATAACACTTCTATTAAAATGCTTAAGGAAGTTATTTTTCCGAGGTTTGGAGTCCCTAGATATTTAATGACTGATGGTGGTTCACATTTTATTCATGGTGATTTCTGTAAAATGCTTGCTAAGTATGATGTTAATCGTAGAATTGCATCTCCTTATCACCCGCAGTCTAGTGGTCAAGTAGAATTGAGTAATAGAGAGCTCAAATTAATTTTGCAAAAGACTGTCAATAGGTCTAGAAAGAATTGGTCCAAGAAACTTGATGATGGACTATGGGCCTATAGAACTGCATATAAAAATCCTATGGGTATGTCTCCGTATAAAATGGTTTATGGAAAAGCATGTCACTTACCTCTCGAACTAGAACGTAAGGCATACTGGGCTATTAAAGAGCTCAACTATGATTTCAAACTTGCCGGAGAGAAGAGGTTATTTGATATTAGCTGACTTGATGAATGGAGAACCCAAGCTTATGAAAATGCCAAGTTGTTTAAAGAAAAGGTTAAAAGATGGCATGACAAAAGGATACAAAAGCGTGAGTTTAACGTAGGTGATTATGTATTGCTATACAACTCTCGTTTAAGATTTTTTGCAGGAAAACTTCTCTCTAAATGGGAAGGCCCCTACGTTATCGAGGAGGTCTATCATTCCGGTGCCATAAAAATCAACAACTTCGAAGGCACAAATCCGAAGGTGGTAAACGGTCAAAGGATCAAACATTATATCTGAGGTAATCCCATAAATGTTGAAACCAATATTATTGAAACCGTAACCCCGGAGGAATACATAAGGGACACTTTCCAGAATGTTTCAGACTCCGAAAAGGAATAGGTATGTGGTACGGTAAGTAAACCGACTCCAAAACAGTTTTTAAGGCAATATTTCTCCATTATGGAATATTTAGAAAAATAGAAAAATAAGTAGCAGTCCGGGAAGGACACGAGGGCCCCAAGAGGGTGGAGGGCGCGCCCTACCCCCCTGGGCGCGCCCCCCTACCTCGTGGGCACCTCGTGTGCCTTCCGGACTCCGTTTTCTTGCATGATACGTATTTTGGTCGGTAAAAATTCATTATATATTCTCCCGAAGGTTTTGACTCCCGTATCACGCAATTGTCCTCTGTTCTTGTTTCGAGCTGTTCTCTGTCAGGGTTGTCAAGGCTAGGCATCATGTCGTCCCCCTCCTCCAACAATGGTGACAAAGATGCTTGGCTAATGAAGATAGAGCTGAAGAGGGAAGAACCCATGGAGATCAAAAAGGATGAAAGGATCAAGAAGGCCACGGAGAACCAAGCTCCGACAGCAGAAGACATCCTTCAACTTGATCATAATCTTCTTACCCCAACTGAGATCGAAGCTTTCAAGATGATTGAGTTAGCTCGTATTCAAAACAAGTATCTCACAAGTGAAAATATTTTGTTGAAGGAGCATATCGTTGCACTCAAGGGCATTATCCGCAAGTTGGAGGACCTCTTACGCTCGGTGTGCGACTATCCATCACCGACACCTTCTTCACCAGCAAAGGAGACATAATCACATGGGTATGGGCACTCCCCTTGGCAACTGCCAAGCTTGGGTGAGGTGCCTCGGTATCGTATCACCATCACACTCCTATCTTTACCATTTTTCTTAGTTCGATCCTATTAGTAGTATCTTAATCTAGTAGAATAAAGTTTATGGCATGATCTAGTTTTGAGTTTTGCTTTATGATCTCTCTATGTAATCGAGTCCGTGAGCTATATATAATAAATATTAGTGTTGAGTCAAGGGCTTGATTATTTTGCTATGATCTTGAGTGAATAAAAGAAAAGAGAAGAAAAAGAATAAAAAGAAACAAAGAGTTCATATTGATCTTATTGAGAGTAATGACTTCACATAGAAAGAGTATGATGATTAAAAGTTGTTGGGAGTTGGCAGACATAGCTTTGGTCATCGTTGCAATTAATAGGAAGTAATAAGGAAAGAGAGGTTTCACATATAAATATATTATCATTGACATCCTTTATGATTGGGAGCACTCATTAAAATATGACATGCTAAAGAGTTGACGTTGGACAAGGAAGACAACGTAATGGGTTATGTTTTCTTATGTCTGAGATAAAGTATGGTGTCATGGATCATCCAACATATTGAGCTTGCCTTTCCCCCTCATGCTAGCCAAATTCTCAGCACCAAGTAGAGATACTACTTGTGCTTCCAAAACCCTTAAACTAGTTTTTCCATGAGAGTCCACCATATCTACCTATGGTTGAGTAAGATCCTTCAAGTAAGTTGTCATCGGTGCAAAGCAATAAAAATTGCTCCAAATATGTATGATTGATTGGTGTGGGAGAAATAAGCTTTATACGATCTTGTGATGTGGAAGTAATAAAAGCGACGGACTGCATAATAAAGGTTCATATCACAAGTGGCAATATAAAGTGACATTCTTTTGCATTAAGATTTTGTACATCCAACCATAAAAGCGCATGGCAACCTCTGCTTCCCTCTGCGAAGGGCCTATCTTTTATTATTATCTTCTACCTTATGCAAGAGTCATGGTGATCTTCACCTTTCCTTTTTCATTTTATCCTTTGGCAAGCACAGTATGTTGGAAAGATCCTGATAAATATATCTAATTGGATGTAGGGGAGCATGAGTTATTATTGTTGACATTACCCTTGAGGTAAAAGGTTGGGAGGCGAAACTATAAGCCCCTATCTTTCTCTGTGTCTGATTAAAACTCTGTAACCACAAGTATTGCGTGAGTGTTAGCAATTATGAAGGACTAAATGATAGTTGAGTATGTGGACTTGCTATTAAGCTCTGACATAGACTCTTTTTGATGTTATGATAAATTGCAATTGCTTCAATGACTGAGATTATAGTTTGTTGGTTCTCAATAAAGCTTATGATTCATACTTTTGCATTGTGAATAGATTATTACTTGAGCATAACAAATCATATGACAATATCTATATATGTAGTTCTTATTAGAATAATCATGATGCCTTCATGTCCGTATTTTATTTTTATTGACACCTCTACCTCTAAACATGGGGACATATTTATCGTTATCGGCTTTCGCTTGAGGACAAGCGAGGTCTAAGCTTGGGGGAGTTGATACGTCCATTTTGCATCATGCTTTTATATCGATATTTATTGCATTATGGGCTATTATTTCACGTTATGTCACAATACTTATGGCTATTATCTCTTATTTTACAAGGTTTACATAAGGAGGGAGAATGCCGGCGGCTGGAATTCTGGGCTGGAAAAGGAGCAAATGTTAGATACCTATTCTGCACAACTCCAAAAGTCCTGAAACTCCATGAAATTTATTTTTGGAAATAATAAAAAATATTGAGCGGAAGAAGTTCACCAGAGGGGGGCCCACCTATCCACGAGGGTGGGGGGCGCGCCCTACCCCCCAGGGCGCGCCCCCTACCTCGTGGGCCCCCTGTTGGCTCTCCGATGGCCATCTTCTGCTATATGAGGTCTTTCGTCGAGGAAAAAATCATAAGCAACCTTTCGGGACGAGACTCCGCCGCCACGAGGCGGAACCTTGGTGGAACCAATCTAGGTCTCCGGCAGAGCTGTCCTGCCGGGGATACTTCCCTCTGGGAGGGGGAAATCATCGCCATCGTCATCACCAACGCTCCTCTCATCGGGAGAGGGCAATCTCCATCAACATCTTCACCAGCACCATCTCATCTCAAAACCCTAGTTCATCTCTTGTATCCAATTCTTGTCTCCAAGTCCGGGATTGGTACTAGTAGGTTGCTAGTAGTGTTGATTACTCCTTGTAGTTGATGCTAGTTGGTTTATTTGGTGGAAGATCTTATGTTCAGATCCTATATGCATATTATTACCCCTCTGATTATGAACATGAATATGCTTTGTGAGTAGTTACGTTTGTTCCTGAGGACATGGGAGAAGTCTTGCTATTAGTAGTCATGTGAATTTGGTATTCGTTCGATATTTTGATGAGATGTATGTTGTCTAGCCTCTAGTGGTGTTATGTGAACGTCGACTACATAACACTTCACCATTATTTGGGCCTAGAGGAAGGCATTGGGAAGTAATAAGGAGATGATGGGTTGCTAGAGTGACAGAAGCTTAAACCCTAGTTTATGCGTTGCTTCGTAAGGGGCTGATTTGGATCCATATGTTTCATGCTATGGTTAGGTTTACCTTAATACTTTTGTTGTAGTTGCGGATGCTTGCAATAGAGGTTAATCATAAGTGGGATGCTTGTTCAAGTAAGAACAGCACCCAAGCACCGGTCCACCCACATATCAAATTATCAAAGTACCAAACGTGAATCATATGAACGTGATGAAAACTAGCTTGATGAGATTCCCATGTGTCCTCGGGAGCGCTTTTCCTTATATAAGAGTTTGTCCAGGCTTGTCCTTCGCTACAAAAAGGATTGGGCCACCTTGCTGCACTTTATTTACTTTTGTTACTTGTTGCTTGTTACAAATTATCTTATCACAAAACTATCTGTTACCACTTATTTCAGTACTTGTAGAGAATACCTTGCTGAAAACCGCTTATCATTTCCTTCTGCTCCTCGTTGGGTTCGACACTCTTACTTATCGAAAGGACTACGATAGATCCCCTATACTTGTGGGTCATCACCAACCAGATGAAATTCGTGCAAACACGGACTGATTTCATATAAGCATGAAGGATTTCATATAAAAAAGCCGGATCTTCATATAAACATGATGGATTTCATTACATTTACATGAACTAAGAGGTGCCAATCCGGCTCTCTTGTATAATTAATACTCCCTCCGTCCGGAAATACTTGTCCTAGAAATGGATGTATCTAGACTTATTTTAGTTCTAAATGGCCGCCCGCGGATCCCTTTGTCTTCCTCATGTCTGTCAGACACTTGCGGGGTCGATGAAGGTCCTCGGAAGAGACGAAGCAGCAAAGAAACCACCTGAATCCGCGGTCGTCGCCTCGGCGATGGCCTTCATGGGTCCCAAGTGGCGGCGGCCTCCCGTGTTCTACTTCTCCTCGATGATGGCGGCGGACACGGAGAAGCTGGCCACCGACTCGTCGCTCTCCACGCACCCGGCTTCTGTCTCTGCCTGCATGGCGCTGCCGCAGGCACGGGAGGCGCGGCCACCGCAGACACTGGTGGCGTGGTACGACGCGGCAGCAACGGCGCCCGTACCAGCGTGATCGCTTCCGTGCCGGCGTGGAGCAACTCGCCACTCCTCATCGAGCTGAACTGGAGCGGCGAGTTGCTGAACCACGCGTCTGCTTGGGGCGGCAACTGGCTCCGTCGGGCCAAGCGAGGTTGGTGAAGCACCGAGCGGCCTCGCCCGTATCCGGAGGGCTCGGCGGGCCACCCAGCCGGGTAATATGCCGGAGAACGGCTCATCGGAAGCCATCGGAAGAGTGGAGAAAATGGTGAAGGAGGAGATGGGGGAGCGGCGGAGGGGTGCGATTCTTGCCCGCAGTCTGTCTGGCCTCGTGTAAATAGAGGGCGGACGGTAGGAGCTTGGCCGGCGTCTGGCCTCGTTTAAACTGAGGGCGGACGGGAGGAGCTCGGCCGGTGTTGCGTTTAATTCCGGCCCGCTCATGAACGGACGTGTGGCCGGAGTAGGATTCTCGGTTTGCATGCGGGTTTAACGGAGGGGTTTAATGGAGGCGCCGGGCGTGCAGCGGGCGGCGCAGTACTATTCGATTTGACAGCAGTAATGAGCCGTCAAATCACAAAGGCCCTCGCCTCTCGTGAAACCGACCGAGCTAGACTGCCCCGCCCTCTAGCCTTTTAAAAAATGTATATACTCCACTTTTGTACAGTAGTAGTATCGATGGATTGCGCCATGGAGCAAAACTTGAAATTAAAAAAAGGTGGTACATATAGAGAGCGCTCGTCGCCAAATTATGCATATAGTACTATTAAAAAGGCTTGTCACAATAATGGTGTCCAGCACAAGTGCACAACCCACCCCTCAAATAAAACTAAGCACCCTGGAATTCTTTGACAAAACTAAGCACCCTGAAATTCTTTGACAACTAAACTGCTGGCTATATGATGTTGGCCATATATATTGTACGTATATAATGTGAAGAAACGAGTGGTAGTACTATACCAACTAAAAGATGAAATGTAAGAAATACTAGTATGTACGTACTGAAGAGTTAAAGTAACAAGAAGAAACATAACATAGTTCTGCTGGGGGCTCAGCACAACACACCCCTCAAATTAAATTAAGCACACCTGAAATTAAACTTTGCAACTATTCCGGTAGACACTGCATTAGAACCACCATGAGCAACGACACTGCCACCTTACTCGGAGTCCTCGTCCACGTCCTCGACTTCGTCCTTGTCCCTCTTCCTCTTGGCCGATACTTCTTTGCTTGAACCGCACACTTGGCTGTTGCTCTTCATCCAACCCTTGTAGATATTGAAGCAAAGGTAGCCATCCATTGCAGCGTAGTGGATGTGGTCTATATCTAGTACATTCCGCTGCCATGCATGACGATGAAACGTGTATGGAGGTTTCTCCAGTTTACCGTACGAAGGATGAACCATGGCTCCTGCCAGGGTCAGCATTGAAGGCTGACGAGAGGACACCAGCCGATTCTTCTGGAGGTCGAAGGTGTTGCCTACAACGAGGCCTATCCGACGCAGGACTTCTTTGTCGTTACCAAAGTCTACAGTAACGAATTTGACTAGGTTGCTCTCGAGGAAGTCCTTAAAATCCTGGCACTCAACGTCGGCATGGCATATGTGGTAGACCAAGCATAAGTCATGCACGCAAACCTGGATCACGGCGGGCTTCTTCCTCTCTTCGTCCTTTAGATCCTTCTCTCGTCCCAGGACTGTGGTGTACTCAACATCTAGCCCAGCGACCCACTCATCATCTGAGTCTTCGAACATGCGTCTGAAGCGAGAAAGGCATCCTTTCACCGTCGCGGAAGAACGGGTGTAGATGACGTCGAACTCATCGCCGGTGATGGTTCTAACCTTGTACTCACCGCCGATCGGGGAGATTTGGGACGCCATGGATTTGGGAGGAGGGTTAGGATTAGTGGAACTGCCGTAATGTGAATGGACGGGACGACTAGGAGCGAACCGCCGTAGTATTGAAGGACGTGCGGGGACGAGTAGGAGCGAACTGCCAGCGTGCGAACGGCAGGGTAGTGGCTTTCCATTCTCCCATGATACGGGCTTCCGAGAGCCCTTGGATCTGAGATCGAACGGTTGCATGGCGTGATTCTAGACCTATGGGTGAATATCCTATCCTGGAGGGTTATTCTGCAAATTTTCAGCAACTTAGCATGCGACCGTTTGATCTCAGATCCAAGGGCTGCCAGCAGCCCGTATCGTGGTCGCGCCTACCACGACCGTCGCGTCGCTCGTGCGGTCGCGCCCTTGGAGATTTAACACGGTGCGTTAGGCTATCTGATGTTGGCATGTCATACATAGTCATCACTTAGTCACTCATACTACAACAAGGTTTTGGCTATAAGGTTGGCTATAAGTGTATTTTTTTTACTTCTCTCTATCTCTTTCTTCGTACTCCCTCCGTCCCATAATATAAGAACGTTTTTGACACTAGTGTAGTGCCAAAAACGTTCTTATATTATGGGACACAGGGAGTACTAGTATTTATTGCATTTGCCAAGGAGTGACCTCTTCCAATGAAATGGTGTTGCTAAGTTTGCTTCATTTAATTAGCTATAGACTCAAAATTGTCTTTTCACCTAGGTACACGCGCTTAGCACCGTTTCTTCCTTGGGTCACCAAACTAGTCTCTCTCTTCTTGATTAACTTGCCACATCAGACTTTATGCCTATGTGGCAAGCTTAAGCACCTGTAGGAGCAAGTAAGTACAATAGTGCGCTTTACATGGCATTTTTGCATATGTGGAGGAAAGAGAGGCAAGGAAAAAGTGGAGAAGTGGGCTCTCATGCAAGAGCCAGCCTCTACTACATGGTGGAGCATTGGGAGAGGCACCTGTATGGAGGTGGTCAGGAATCGGGAGACTCACGCCGGTCGTAGCGCCGCAGTTAAAATGATAATGGCAAGTCAAATCACGGGGCCCCACCTGTCCAGCAGTAACTCGCTGTCAAATCACACAGCCCTACGTTTGCAGCAGCCTACTCCCTCGTCTTCTCGCGTCTCTGTCGAACCGACTAGGCGGAACTGCCCCGCCTACCGCGCAGGAAAAGCCCGCGCAGTATACTCCCTCCGTCTAGGTGACCAAGGTGGAGAGGAAAACGAGAGAACTTAATGTTTAGTATTTGCTAAGGCTGGTTGTAATGGTACTAGCCTTAGCAATTTTGATGAGGTGTCATAGAATTAAATGAAGAAAGAGAGAGAGTTGAGTACTATGTGTCATACATGGCAATAAATAAAGTACTACATGATACTAATATATGATACATGGCGCAGGAGTACTAAGTATTATTAATACAGTTTTGCTAGAACTCATCTAGATGAGATATAATTTGGTCTCATTCATCTTTTATAGCCATTGGATGTGATGCTATATAAGATGCGTGTGTGCTGACGTGGGTTGTATTTGTTCTTGTGCAACGAACTGACCACTGCATGTCATGTTTGATAGTCTCAAGTCATTAAAAGCATACAAGCCCCACATCTCTTCTTGGTTGATTCCTCTATTTATGTCAAAAAATAAGAAACAACGTGAGAGTTAATGCACCACGCCTATGTGTTTACTATTTGGTTTTCGTAAGATGACTTAATACTCACCTAGACGGAGGGAGTATTCGATTTGACAGCGGGCGGCGCAGTTCCCGATACGGCTTTAATGCAGACGAGGGAGGGAGTAGCGGTTCCCGATATGTTGAACGGCCAATGCATCCTCCTTCAATTAATGCATGAGGGAAGTAATGGGAGGAGGTCCGGGAAAAGAGGCTGCACGATGTGAATGCAACGCAGTTTGCCCTCATTGCCCTCATATAAAGGCGCCCCTCCATTCCAATGCATCTACCACATCGTACGCACCTAAGCATTTGCCTAAGCACCTACACTAAGCGCAAAAGAGCTCACTCCAGACCCATGGCGGCGATGCGCGTGAGCGGCCAGCGGCTGCGCCAGATGGTCCACGACGCCGGCCTGCGGCATGGCGCCGAGGATCGTCTCCAGACGGTGTTGGAGACCGGCTGGTGGATGGCCGCCGTCGACGCCAACTACGACTCTCAGTTGGACCAGATGATCGTTGCCACCAGCAACAAGTTCACCGTCCTCAAGAAGCTCGCGGACGACATCGCCGTACTCCTCCAGCCCGCGCGCCCGGGCTCCTCATTGCCTGCCACCCTAATCGGCCTCCATGGCCGGAACCTCTTTCAAGCACTGGTGGCCCTGCGACTGCCCGCCGACGCCACGAAGAATGTCCACCTGGAGGTCGCGCTCGCCGCGAGGCGCCTCGCCCTGCAAGAATTCGTCGACCTACACATCCACGTGTACGAGCAAATCGTGTACATAGGTATCTACAAGGCCAGTGAGGACGCTACGACGTTGGCCTTCCTCAACCGGCTGGAAGCCTTGGATGCCTTTGCTGAGAAGCACCTCGACCTCGCCACAAAAGCCGCCGCTCCTTAGCCGCCGGTCGGTGGCCCGGCGCACTAAGTTGAGGAGGAGGAGGTCGTACGTTCGTGGATCCATCTTTCTTCTTGCCTTCTGTAACCACCACTGCGATCGCATCATCGTGGCCTTAATTCTTATTGTGCTGTTGCATTCTCGTTCCAGTCAATACCGACATGTGCGATCCCTTTGCTTAATTATATGCATCACTGTAACTAGTACTCCATCCGTCAATTTATAAGTTGTGCTTACCTTTTCCATCAACTTCGTGCAACGCGCGGGCATCTTGCTAGAAACACTAGAATATGTCTATATAATCCGTATGTGATAGTCCATTTGAAATCTCAAAAAAGACAAATATTTAGGTACGGAGGGAGTAATATATTAGGAGTATATCAAAACAATAGTGATTTCTTTCAAGTTTGTGAACAAATACTACTATTCTACTACTTTGGATCCGTCGCAACGCACGGGCACATTGCTGGTAAAAGGAAAAGGCCTGCCGCGTTCGCGTCGCACCCCCACACGCCCGGGAATCGGGAGTACAACACGGCCCGTCCGGCACGACACATAGCTTAGGGAAGGCGTGTTGCCTAGCATTTTCACTTTCATGTGGGACCGCCGTTGAGCAAACCGACACCCCGCCCGCCGCCGGGTTGGAAAACAGAAACGAGGGGAAGATCTAGCTGTAGCACGGAAGCCAAGAAATTTGGTGTCAGACGGGGCTCGTTGATAGAGTAGGAGCATTCCGTACTAGTACTACTCCTACTAGTACCAAGTTTGTACTCCTAATACTATATTACTAGTACTACCACTATACAACTAGTAGGTACGTGCACGGCACAACATCGTAGGAACAAAAAACGGGAAGATCTTGTTTTGGGTGATTTATCTTTTTTTCAATCAACGTAGTATGAATAATATGATGTGGGGGGCACCCATGAAGCTTATGTGGCTTGGTTGCATGGCTACGGAAGGTTAGAGAAAAATAAATAGATAATGTGTTTAGAGTGCACTCCACTAAATAGATATACTTTGGATCCATTGCAACGGACCGGCACATCTATATCTATACCCCCTATATAGTGTGTGAAAAACTTTGAAAGTTGGTCGTTGGATGAAGCCAATCCGACGGTACAAAGATGGCAAATCCGAGCACTACTGGCCGTTGGATATCATCCACCAGATTCTGCCACATGTATAATCTAGAAGACTCCATGGTTGAACTTAATTCATGACTAACTTTGCCACAACTAAGCTTAGGCAAAGTTATTAGTTCTTCAAAATGAGAGCCACAAGTTGGCAAGCCTAAGGGAATCTTGCCACATTTTTTGTGTGTATGTCATGTGGGGCCTTAGTGTGGCTTGCCTAAGGTGTGGCTTGAACCAAACACTCACCTAAGTTAATCAAACTTGCCTAACCTTACATTCCACCAGATTTTGCCACATGTTAGAATCCAGAAAGCTCCACATGTAGAAGCATAATGCACAAACCACCAGAATCTCATGCGTGCAATGCACGTGTACCTTACTAGTACTAGTTGGTAGTAGTAAGAAACAAATTCCAGTTTTGGCACGAGCTCGTACTGCGGGAGCACCACAAGGCCTGCCGCAGGAGTTACATTTCCCTCTCGGGGCCCACGGGACCGAACTTCAGTGGCTTAGTGCCCGGCCTATGAGTCAATGACATGCGGACCTTAAATGCGGCTGGCCCACATGTCATTCTCATGGTGGTGGCGTGGTTCGCGACTCACTCGTTCGAGATGAACCGGCCGGTGGTGGCGTGGCCGTGGCGAGGGTGCCACAGCTGGGCGTCGGGGCGTTACGAGGCGTAGATGGCCACACCGGCGGGTACTACCTGTAGTACATAAGTACTCCAGCTGAGGATTGATGCCCGGGACGAAATGTGTCACAGCCGCTGGATGAAAATTCGATGGTGCGGGAGTACGGATCGGAGCACAGCAGCGGAGCAGGCAAACCGCGTCCAATCGGGTGTGTCTGTGGTAGAAAGTTGATGGTCGCCGCAGTTCAGCTGGCCCGCATGTCATGCACACAAAGGCAGAGGAGCGGTGGGGCCGAGAGGGATGAGGGGCACGTCGGGGGGATGAGGATCCCCTGACGCGAACAATCCTACCATTCTGTCACTGACATGTGGGACCCATAAGCGTGGGTCCCACCTGTCAGCGAAGGAAAGGCAGGGCAAGGCAGTGATAGCCACGTCAGAGGATCCATGTCCACGTCGGGGGACGTCGTGCCGTGGGTTGGAGCGGCGTCGTGGGAATCGCGTGTGGGTGTGGCAGTGGTAGAAACAAGAAACGTGATGGTCGCCGTGGTTCAACTTCCATGGACAAGCTGTCATGTCTGCTGACACATGTATATCAAAACTAGAGTGTTTATATTTCAAGCACGTGAACAAGTATTATTCTACTACTTTGGATCCATTGCAACGCACGGGCCAGCACATTGGTAGTAGTAGTGTCCATCTCTATCTCTAGAGGCCTTCCCTCGTTCATCCTTTTCTCTCACAAGATAAACTACTCATACAAATGCATCTTGATGTTCCGTGGAACGCACGAGGATGTTTCCTTGGGGGTCTCTCCAGCGCGGCGTGGCCGTAGTTGCAAGTTGACGCCCCTTGAGATGCCGACGTTGAGGGGCACTCGGATTTCCTCCGATGAGCAGGTAAGATGAGTTTGATCACGTAGTAAATGCATTCTAAAGACTACTTCCGTGTCCATTTCCTAATTCTCCCCCTGCCCACTGTTTCACAGGTTAGGCTCGGTGCGAGTGGAGATTGGCTTGCATATGTACGGGAGGGTACCAACATCAATTTGCACAACATTTACAACGGTGACACCGTTCCCGTAGAACCTTTGTCCAACATTGGGATCAGCCATGCAACGGGCCACCGCATGAATTGGTACGATGGAACCACGGTGAGATTGAATAAGATAGCACGAACCTTGCACATGGCGGTCAAAGGCGGACCATGCTGTCTGCGGCCGATTTGTTGCCGTACGAGTAGGAAGACGTTGTGCTCCTTTCTAACCGCATCTTCGCGGTGACAAACCAGGGGACTTATTTTGTATGGGACACATCCTACGATATACTCCCTCTCTCCCAGTTTATTTGTTTTGAATCTTTTCGTTTTATAAGTTTCAAATTCAAATTTAGAGCTCCCCATCACATGTTGAGATTACAATGTCCATTAAATCGTTGCGTGCATGTATAGTAAAGAAACAAATCTCGAGTTTGGCACGAGTTCGTGCTGCGGGAGCACCACAAGCCCTGGCGCAGGAGTTACATTTCCCTCTCAGGGCCGTCGGGACTGAGCTTCAGCGCCTTACTACACCTACCTTTGAGTCAATAACATGTGGACCCGATAGGTGACTGGTCCACATGTAATGCTCCCGTAGGCAGAGGGGCAGTGGGGCCAAGAGGGGTGAGCCGCAGGTCGGGGGACGTGTGGTTTCATGGGTTCGAGCGGCGTCGTGGGAATCGCGGGTGGCTGTGGTAGAAACTTGATGCTCGCCGCATTTTAGGTGGCCCACATGTCATGCACACAAAGGCAGAGGGGCGATGCGGCCGAGAGGGGTGAGGCGCACGTCGGGGGGCGTGGTGCCGTGGGTTGGAGAGGCGTCGTGGGAATCGCGAGATGAAACGTGATGGTCGTCGTAGTTGAACTTCCATGGACAAGCTGTCATGTCTACGGACACATGCACTGCATACCGATCACTGGAAGGAGTAGCAGAGAAAGCTATATATGCGGATAAATAGTTCCTTATAGTCAAGCGGACCCATGCTACTACTCTGTTCCAAAGACATGCACACCATCGAAATAGTCCATCTATATCAATATACACCAAGAGGGAATAATTTTTTTACAAGAGAGGAAATAGTTCATCCATCCATAATGCCCTCCTGCTGGTGCAGCCTTTTCTTCTTCTTCTTCTTCTTCTTCTTGTTCTCATTCTCTGTGGGAGATGGCTTCGCAACAAGCTCTTTGGACCTTGCAGCTATCTCAAAACTCACACGGGCATCGAGGGAAGCATATTTTATCCGCTCGTACGTCAAGGGATAATTCTCCCATCCAGACGACCTTAATGCCACCGTCTCGTCACCCTTCTGAAGATTTGTACCGAGCAGAAATTTTGCTACGTCGAATAGGGATGGTGTCTATTTATCGCAATCTTCTACATGAATTTTGATTCTGGTTTGTAGGTCAGCGATGCTTTTCAAATCAAGGTTGTACGGCTCCAACTTCTGTTTGTCCCCTTCGATGGCTGCCCCACAGAAGTATACGTCCTCCCGAGACAAGAAATCGTGAAGCTCACCTGGTATGGAGGGCGAGTGTATGATGTGGTACACCAAAACATCATCTTCGAGGCACAGCTGAAGGACGGCGGCGCGCTGGATCTTCCCAGGGGCACGCTCCGTGTACTCTGCGTCGAGACCGATGACCCTCGTCTCTACCTTTTCGAGGGAGTTGGATACATTGTTGATCCACTGCCGAACAACCCTTGGGTGGACGGTGACGGTGGCAACTATGCGCATCGAGCCTTCGACGAGGACATGTTGGACGCTAAAAACCTGCATCTCGATCTCTTTCGCCATTTGGAACCGCTGGAACGGAGGGCTATGGTTTGGAGAATTAGGATTAGATGGCTAGTCTAACTGAAGTAGTAGATGATTATTTAAAGAGGTTAAAACAATGTGAACGCAGTGGGGTTTGGATGCAAATGAAGACGAAGGGGAGGTGAAGAAGCCGAGGAGAATCGGTTCCCGATGGAGAAGTAAATGGGAGAAGTGGCGTGCAGGCAGTTGATTAGACGGCTAGGTAGACTAAACGAAAAGGCTATGCGGGTAGACTGATGAGTCATACCTGTTCGTGTACGTGCCCATCCTTCCTGATAGGTGGGACCTATGCAAACAGATAAAAAATGTGTCGTAGTTTTTTTTGAGCGCGTGAGTGGGAGACACAACATTCTCTAGTTAAGGAATACTCCCTTCGTTTAGGTGAGTATAATTCACCTTATGAAAATCAGGTTTTCCCAAAACCTTTAGGCGTGGAGCATTAACTTCCTGCTCGATCCCCTCCCAGCCTCGTTAGCCAGCGTTCTCTTCCTCTACTGCCGCGTTCTACCTTTCCATTTTTCCTCTTCTCAAGTGTGGAACGATCTGCATGCCGTCCTTGATGCACCAGAATGACCACTGCATGCATCGCGGCAGGGCGCTGATTGGGCATGCACGAGAATTTGGTTCTGCTCGCAATATGGATGATACCTGAACGATGAAGTGAACAGGCATGCTAGCACGGGAGACCTATTTCCGCTATACAATACTGGAGTACTCATGTTCCTACTACTAGTAGTAGTAGTAGTAGTAGTAGTAGTAGTAGTAGTAGTAGTAGTAGTACAACTGTGGTACACTTGATGGTCAAAATACTATTCATCCGGTCCTCACAGCGAAGTGACAACACCCTGCGCCTGACACTAGTCCAGGCGGCGTGTTCGGGTTACCAAAGTCAGCCTCACCCTATGCACTGTGCAGTCTGTCACCACCGTTGTACAGCACATTGGCGCCTCGCCTCGTCTCCCTCTCCGCTCCCATAGCACCACTCCATCTCCATCTCCTCTGTCTCCGTCTCCGTCTCCATCTCACTGTGCCCCCGTGTATCGTCGCCTCACTCGCCTCCCCCAGTACCACTATTCCCTCGCTAGCCGCTCCAGCACCGACATCCTTCTCCCCCGTAAATCAAGCCCCCTTCCAAACTCCACCATGGCCGAAGGCGAACCGCGCAGCATCCATATGAGCCGCGATTGGAGCAATCTCCCCAGTGACATCCTCGACCTCTGTTGTTCGTGTATGGATATGTTGAGCGCCTTGCGGCTGGCTGCATGCTCGAGGGACATGCACACGGCCATCGTCGAAGCGAGGCCTAAGCTTTTCAAGACACCCTGCTTGCTGCTATCTGGTCTTGCGAGATTGGCTCACCATGATACGGAGGCGTGCATGATGCCCCTCGACTTCAATCCGATCTCCATTAGCCGAAACTTCTTTGCAGGTATGTAGTGGGTCGCCGTACATCATTTCCCTCGACATCGATCCGATCACCATCGCCCGAAACTTCTTGGCAGGTATGTACTGGGTCGGCATGAACTCCCACTGGATGGCTGCCTTCAGAGAAGACGGTAAAAAGTTGGTGCTCGTGAACTTCCAGACCTCCCATGAGATTATCCTTCCTCCGTTGGATTATATAGAGTATTACCATCGCGGTCCAAGTCATCTAGATTACTACGTCAGTTGGACGGACCTTGTTTTGCAGAAGATTGTAATCTGCCAAGTGCCCACACGACATGCGAATTACGCAGACTTCAAGCTAATTGCCTTGTTCGACCGCGGACTCGCCTATCTTTACGCCGGTGCCTTCTTTAGCTGGAGACAACTCGGCTCGCAGTGGATCATCGTCAAAGCTGATACACACTTCTGTGATGCTATTGAACACAATGGCATCATCTACGCGATCGACAAAGCAGATGGCACCACGTATTGCTGGGACGGCGCGTGTAAGTTGTTTCCATCTCATGTTAATGATGACGCCATGACACTGTTTGAACTTTTTGTGATGATTGGCATATCCCTGTTTGAGCAGAATTTGAGTAGAACTATGGCAATGTATTAGAGACGCCGTAAATCAGCTATATTTGGAATGAGTTAATTCATGCGATTGTGACCATGTCATTACAGCCAATTTGTACCCTGAATAATCAAACAGTTAGGAATATATGGATATTATCCTTATTTTACAGTAATCTATATACTACTACTAAATATGAGTGTGTATTAATGGCCATGCTAGTTTCCTCATTTTCATGATGTAGAAACATGCACCACACTGTTGGTTTCATCTAACCATACATTAGGGAAGTAAATGTGCATATGGAGAACTCTATATTTGGAAGTAGTGAAATCCTGCAATGCTTACCATGTGTACATACCTATATTCGCCCTTCAGCAATCAATGGCTAGAATAATATCCTCACAAAAATTTTGCCCACAGAACACGAGTATATAACAATGCATGGTCTGTTAGTTACCTTGAAGAATTTGTTTGTGAGGACAGAACATGATTACATAACATGCATGACATGGTAGTTTTCTGTGAAGAATCGATTGCGAGATAACATGAGTATGGCACTTCTATATTTTCGAACCCAGTATACATTTCCCTGTATTTTCCTCCCAGTTCCAACAGGGACATATCAATGTTGCTTCTTGCATTATCCTACTCATACTCTGAACAATGTTGATCTTACATTAACAATGCCTGTCCTTTTTGATATGATGCAGTGTCCCTACAGTTACTGCCCTTTGTAATCACACCACCTTTGCCAAAAATAGGGAAGCACAACTGGTTCCTCGCTCGATCAGACGACAGCAAAAGACTGATGATCATTTACACATGAGGGGGAAAAGTTATATTGCAAAAACCCCACTGTATACAAGCACCGTGTAATACGTGAGTATCCGGACAGTGGCTGTTACGTCTATGAGCAGGATACCAGCTTGTTGGGGCCTTTAGGATTTTTTGTTGGAGGCGGGTAAACAGCCTTGGTTCACACTCTCTGTTTCTCAGACTCAATTATCCGATTAACCAGGAGATCACCGTTGGCAAGGACCTTGATGGCAGAGAGGCTCTGTTTGCTATGGAAAACTGTGTCTACACGGCGAGCCCTAGGAGTTCGGGAGCAAACTCCCCTGATTGTCAACGATACAGCCTGCAGCCAAAAGAAGGTGAGAATGACAAAGGCATCTGGATTAACTTTGATCCTTGGATGTCTCAATTACGACAGGCAGTGATGTGGTTCAAGCCTTCAGGTTGATAGGTAATTGGGTTGTTGCATCGAAAGGGTGGAGTACTGGTGTCTCCGGATCACTGGTCGCTGAAGCGGGGCTGCAAATTATGATGGTGTTGGATCATCTCTTCGAATGACTTTGTTGTCTTTGCTGCTGGTTCTGGATGGGTAGTTCTTTCTTTTGTTATGCATATTCCTTGTCATTTGGTCATCCTCGTCTATGTCACTCTTACTATGTAATAGTTGCTTCTGTTTAGAATGTCATTCTCGTCTGGATCACGAGAGTCTGAGCGCTGCAGATGGGTGCATTTTGGTGGTGTAGCAAGACTTCTTATGAACTATCATGTCTTGTTGTTTATGTCAGTAGTAGTCACTAGTCGGTGTTTGAATGTTGTATATATCGTTGTTTCGAACTGTTTATTGTCTCGAACTACTGGTGGGCTAAATGAGGGCATCACCATTCTCCAGTGTTCAGAGTATATCTCCTTTTTCAAGTTATATAATTTGAGCTCAGTGTCTTTTTGATGATGTACACTTGTTTGGGCCAGTGAGGTGTCGTTGAATATGGGCCGAGTAGTAACGCAATGCCAAACAGGTTAATTATGACTCTCAGGCCGGGCTCTCAAAAGATCCTGAAAAAAAAGGTCGGGCTCTCCAAAAAAATAAAGAATAAGGACTCTTAGGCCGACATGTGGGTGCCACCGGTGTTTTCGTGCGCTTGCGCGCCGAGAGCATATTGGCGCGTGCTTGAAATTCATGCTACCTTTTCATCCCCAGTCTCCCGCCCCTCCCCCACCTCTGGAATCTCGATTCCTACTCCAGTTCCCCCAAATCCCCCTCCTGTACTCCCTGTACTCAAGCGCACTATCATGTCGCCGGTCAACGCGGATCTCCGAGCCGGAGATCCTGAGGTCCGTCCTGCCTTAGGTCGCTGCGTGCTGTCGCTCAACAGTGGCATGGCAGCGCTTGACGACCAGTTTGCCGGCAAAGTGCTGATGGTAACCATCAACGGCGACCGGCCTCCCGTCTCGCCGGACGACCTTGTAAAAGCTCTTGGCATTGTGCACGGCATCCAAATAAGTGACTTGCTCGTCGAAGTCTGTCCGCCACCGGCTGATTTCTTCGTCCCTCCACGGGCACCCCTCCACCATCTACTGTTCAACCACCCCTCCACGGGCACCCCTCCACCATCTACTGTTCATCCAGCCCTCCACCACACCACGGGGTCCTGTTCATCCAGAGGCAACGCCACCGCTCACTGTTCATCCAAACCCCCCCCAACGCTCACTGTTCATCCCAGAGGCAACATCGATCGGCTTCAGTTAGCAGCAGTAGCAAAGGAATCGCTCGATCGGGTTCAGTTAACAGCCATCGATCGATCGCTCGGGTTCAGTAACGCGTAGCCTGCAGTGCAATCGCTCGGGTTCAGTTAGAGCCCAATGCCTCGCTCGGGTTCAGTTAGAGCCAATGCCTCGCACACACGCGCGTACGTGTATGAGAGAAACGCGCATCGCTCGGCCCCCGACCTCCCACCGTAACCGGGAACTCCCCGAAATTTTCCTCCCCCTCGCTTCTACCACCGTTTTTTCCGTCATGGACGGCCCAAAGAATGTCATGCAGCTGCGTCTCCAGCCCGCCCAGGACGAAAAGCCCATTTTCTGTCATGATTTTTTGTCATAGAAGTAGGAGCCCACCACATCTATGATGATACCGGGTTTTGTCACAATTATCGTCATAGAAGTGTCATATGTATGACAGAAAAAAAAATTGTTCGGCCCAAAATGTCACGGATGTGTCTTTTTTTTGTAGTGCTCACCGGTGGCCATCTTCATCATCCTAGCGCTCTCCATGACGAGGAGGGAGTAGTTCACCCTCGGGGCTGAGGGTATGTACCAGTAGCTATGTGTTTGATCTCTCTCTCTCTCTCTCATGTTCTTGATTCGGCACGATCTTGATGTATCGCGAGCTTTGCTATTATAGTTGGATCTTATGATGTCTCTCCCCCTCTACTCTCTTGTAATGGATTGAGTTTTCCCTTTGAAGTTATCTTATCGGATTGAGTCTTTAAGGATTGCAAAAACCTATATCCATCATCCATATTGCACTTGTATCACCATCTCTTCGCCGAACTAGTGCACCTATACAATTTACCATTGTACTGGGTGTGTTGGGGACACAAGAGACTCTTTGTTATTTGGTTGCATTGTTGTTTGAGAGAGACCATCTTCATCCTCCACCTCCCACGGAGTGATAAACCTTAGGTCATCCACTTGAGGGAAATTTGCTACTGTCCTACAAACCTCTGCACTTGGAAGCCCAACAACGTCTACAAGAAGAAGGTTGCGTAGTAGACATCAAGCTTCTCTCATAATAGCATATATTACGGTGGGTGAACATGTATATAGGCATAGTTATGATAGACCGAAATTGATAGAAAAGCGCATAGTTATGAGAATATCTAGGCATGATCATGTATATAGGCATCACGTCCGTGACAAGTAGACCGAAACGATTCTGCATCTACTACTACTCCACACATCGACCGCTATCCAGCATGCATCTAGAGTATTAAGTTCATAAGAACATAGTAACGCATTAGGAAAGATGACATGATGTAGAGGGATAAACTCAAGCAATATGATATAAACCCCATCTTTTTATCCTCGATGGCAACAATACAATACGTGCCTTGCTGCCCCTACTGTCACTGGGAAAGGACACCGCAAGATTGAACCCAAAGCTAAGAACTTCTCCCATTGCAAGAAAGATCAATCTAGTAGGCCAAACCAAACTGATAATTCGAAGAGACTTGCAAAGATATTAAATCACGCATATAAGAATTCAGAGAAGAATCAAATATTGTTCATAGATAATCTTGATCATAAACCCATAATTCATCGTGTTACCTACTCCTAAGGGTCAAAGCAAGCCCTTTAATTCAAATTGGAATGATTCCCCACTCTAATTAGACGTTAAAAATAGATTAGCTCGATAAACACACCGCAAAAAGAATTACATCAAATAGATCTCCAAGAAGATCGAGGAGAACTTTGTATTGAGATCCAAAGAGAGAGAAGAAGCCATCTAGCTAATAACTATGGACCCGAAGGTCTGTGGTAAAATACTCACACATCATCAGAGAGGCTATGGTGTTGATGTAGAAGCCCTCCGTGATCGATTCCCCCTCCGGCGGAGCGCTGGAAAAGGCCCACGGGTACAGAAGGTTGCGGCAGTGGAAATAGGGTTTCATGGTGCTCCTGGATGTTTTCAGGGTATATGAGTATATATATATAGGCGAAAGAAGTAGGTCGGTGGAGCCACGAGGGGCCCACGAGGGTGGGAGGCGCGCCTACCCCCCTGGGCGCGCCCTCCTACCTCGTGGCCGCCTCGTTGCTTCCTTGACATCCACTCCAAGTCTCCTGGATTGCGTTTGTTCCAAAAATGATCCTCACGAAGGTTTCATTCCGTTTGGATTCCGTTTGATATTCCTTTTCTGCGAAACACTGATATAGGCAAAAAACAGCAATTTGCACTGGGCCTTCGGTTAATAGGTTAGTCACAAAAATAATATAAAAGTGCATAATAAGCCCATTAAACATCCAAAACAGATAATATAAGAGCATTGAATAATCAAAATTTATAGATACGTTGGAGACGTATCAAGCATCCCCAAGCTTAATTCCTGCTCGTCCTCGAGTAGGTAAATGATAAAAACAGAATTTTTAATGTGGAATGCTACCTAACATAATTTTCTAAGTAATTCTCTTTATTGTGGCATGAATGTTCAGATCCAAAAGATTCAAGATAAAAGTTTAATATTGACATAAAAATAATAATACTTCAAGCATACTAACTAAGCAATTATGTCTTCTCAAAATAACATGGCCAAAGAAAGCTTATCCCTAGAAAATCATATAGTTTGGCTATGCTTCATTTTCGTCACACAAAAATGCTCTCGCCATGCACAACCCCGATGACAAGCCAAGCAATTGTTTCATACTTTAGTAATCTCAAACTTTTTTCAACTTTCACACAATACATGAGTGTGAGCCATTGACATAGCACTATGGGCGGAATAGAATATAATGATGGGGGTTGTGTGGAGAAGACAAAAAATGAGAAAGTCTCACATTGACGCGGCTAATAAACGGGCTAGGGAGATGCCCATCAATTGATGTCAATGTAAGGAGTAGGGATTGCCATGCAACGGATGCACTAGAGCTATAAATGTATGAAAGCTCGACAAAGAAACTAAGTGGGTGTGCATCCAACTTGCTTGCTCACGAAGACCTAGGGCATTTGAGGAAGCCCATTGTTGGAATATACAAGCCAAGTTATATAATGAAAATTCCCACTAGTATATAAAGTGACAAAATAAGAGACTCTCTATCATAAAGATCATGGTGCTACTTTGAAGCACAAGTGTGGAAAAAAAGGATAGTAGCATTGTCCCTTTTATTTCTTTTCTGTTTTTTTGGCCTTTCTTTTTTTTATTTGGCCTTTCTCTCTTTTTTCCTTTTTTTCTTTTTTTATTTGGAACAATGCTCTATTAATGATGATCATCACACTTCTATTTATTTACAACTCGATGATTACAACTCGATACTAGAACAAAATATGACTCTATATGAATGCCTCCGGCGGTGTACCGGGATGGGCAATGAATCAAGAGTGACATGTATGATAAATTATGCATGGTGGCCTTGCCACAAATACGATGTCAACTACATGATCATGCAAGGAAATATGACAATGATGAAGCGTGTCATAATAAATGAAACGGTGGAAAGTTGCATGGCAATATATCTCGGAATGGCTGTGGAAATGTCATAATAGGGAGGTATGGTGGCTGTTTTGAGGAAGATATAAGGAGGTTTATGTGTGATAGAGCGTATCATATCACGGGGGTTGGATGCACCGGCGAAGTTTGCACCAACTCTCAAGGTGAGAAAGGGCAATGCACGGTACCGAAGAGGCTAGCAATGATGGAAAGGTGAGAGTGCGTATAATCCATGGACTCAACATTAGTCATAAAGAACTCACATACTTATTGCAAAAATCTACAAGTCTTCTAAAACCAAGCATTACGCGCATGCTCCTAGGGGGATATATTGGTAGGAAAAGACTATCGCTCGTCCCCGACCGCCACTCATAAGGATGACAATCAAAGAACACCTCATGTTTCAAATTTGTCACACAACGGTTACCATACGTGCATGCTACGGGACTTGCAAACTCCAACACAAGTATTTCTCAATTTCACAATTACTCAACTAGCACGACTCTAATATCACCATCTTTATATCTCAAAACAATCATCAAGTATCAAACTTCTCATAGTATTCAATGCACTTTTTATGAAAGTTTTTATTATACCTGTCTTGGATGCCTATCATATTAGGAGTAATTTTATAGCAAAAGAAAATTACCATGCTGTTCTAAAGGACTCTCAAATAATATAAGTGAAGCATGAGAGATCAATAATTTCTATAAAATAAAACCACCACCGTGCTCTAAAAGATATAAGTGAAGCACTAGAGCAAAATTATCTAGCTCAAAAGATATAAGTGAAGCACATAGAGTATTCTAATAAATTCCGATTTATGTGTGTCTCTCCAAAAGGTGTGTACAGCAAGGATGATTGCGGTAAACTAACAAGCAAAGACTCAAATCATACAAGATGCTCCAAGCAAAACACATAACATGTGGTGAATAAAAATATAGCCTCAAGTAAAGTTACCGATGGACGAAGACGAAAGAGGGGATGCCTTCCGGGGCATCCCCAAGCTTAGGCTTTTGGTTGTCCTTGAATTTTACCTTGAGGTGCCTTGGTAATCCCCAAGCTTAGGCTCTTGCCACTCCTTATTCCAAAATCCATCAAATCTTTACCCAAAACTTGAAAACTTCACAACACAAAACTCAACAGAAAATCTCATGAGCTCCGTTAGTATAAGAAAACAAATCACCACTTTAAGATATTGTAATGAACTCATTATTTATTTATATTGGTGTTAAACCTACTGTATTCCAACTTCTCTATGGTTCATACCCCCCGATACTAGCCATAGATTCATCAAAATAAGCAAACAACACTCGTGAGCGCTAAAGTTTCTGTTTTTTACAGCAAGATCATAAAGACTTCACCCAAGTCTTCCCGAAGGTTCTACTTGGCACAAACACTAATTTAAAGCATAAAACCACATCTAAACAGAATCTAGATGAATTATTTATTACTAAACAGAAACAAAAATAAAATTGGGTTGCCTCCCAACAAGCGCTATCGTTTAACGCCCCTAGCTAGGCATAAAAGCAAGAATAGATCTAGGTATTATCATCTTTGGTTGGAAATTCTTCAACAAAACACTTATAACCCTTAAGAGTTTCCTTCTTTTTATTAATGATCAAACTAGGCAAGAAATCAAGAAATTCATTTTTAGCAAAAGGTTCCTTAATGATAGCGAAAAAGTTGGGGTGAACACTTATTGATTTGAGATCCACATTTTCCTTACTAGAAGATTCACCTTTATTTTTAGGCACATACATAAACTTGGCAACTTTAGTAGTAGAAGGATTTGGGGTATTTTTCACGGAAGAAAAGGCGGACCCTAAGTTGGTAATAATATCCTCAAGTTTATCAATTCTTGTGGAATCTTGATCTATCTTTTCGTTAACTATGGATTCCTTTTCTTTAAAAAAATTGAGAGTAACTCCTACCTTAGATCCGTATTGGGTAATTTGGTTGTGGATCTTTTTATCCAAATTTTGAATCAACTCTACAGTGGCAACTTTATTTTCAATAATTTCCAGCCTTTGCATCACATGTTCCAAAGTTAAAATAGTTCCATTAACCAAAAGAGGTGGCGGGCCAAACAAATCTAACATAACATTATAAGAATCAAAAGTATGGCTACCCAAGAAATTCCCTCTGATAATGGTATCAAAAATATATGTGTTCCAAGGAGTGATGCCTACATAAAAATTGTGAAGAAGAACGAAAGTAGATTGCTTCCTAATAGATCTATTCTGAGCATTGCAAATTCTATGCCAAGCATCTTTTAGATTTTCTCCCTCCCTTTGTTTAAAATTAAGAACTTCTTGATCGGGAGTACTAACAATGATAGAAGGACTAGCCATGACGATGAAACAAACGATCTAACACACGGAAACACAAGAAGCAAGCGAAAAGAGACGGACGGAAAAAGAGGGCAAATAAAACGGCAAAGGTGAAGTGGGGGAGAGGAAAACGAGAGGCAAATGGCAAATAATGTAATGCGAGGGAGAAGAGTTTGTGATGGGTACTTGGTATGTCTTGACTTGTGCGTAGACCTCCCCAGCAACGGCGCCAGAAATCCTTCTTGCTACCTCTTGAGCATGCGTTGGTTTTCCCTTGAAGAGGAAAGGGTGATGCAGCAAAGTAGCGTAAGTATTTCCCTCAATTTTTGAGAACCAATGTATCAATCCAGTAGGAGACTACACGCAAATCCCTCGTACCTGCACAAACAATCAAGAACCTTGCAACCAACGTGATAAAGGGGTTTTCAATCCCTTCACGGCCACTTGCAAAAGTGAGATGTGATAAAGGTAATAAGATAAATATTTTTGGTATTTTTGTTGTATAGATCGGAAAGTAAAGATTGCAAAATAAACGGCGGTAAAAATAGCAAATTGATAGGAAAATAATATGATGTAAAATAGAACCGGGGGCCATAGGTTTCACTAGTGCCTTCTCTCATAATAGCATATATTACGGTGGGTGAACAAATTACTGCCGAGCAATTGATAGAAAAGCGCATAGTTATGAGAATATCTAGGCATGATCATGTATATAGGCATCACGTCCGTGACAAGTAGACCGAAACGATTCTGCATCTACAACTATTACTCCACACATCGGCCGCTATCCAGCATGCATCTAGAGTATTAAGTTCATAAAAACAGAGTAACGCATTAGGCAAGATGACATGATGTAGAGGGATAAACTCAAGCAATATGATATAAACCCCATCTTTTTATCCTCGATGGCAACAATACAATACGTGCCTTGTTGCCCCTGCTGTCACTGGGAAAGGACACCGCAAGATTGAACCCAAGCACTTCTCCCATTGCAAGAAAGATCAATCTAGTAGGCCAAACCAAACTGATAATTCGAAGAGACTTGCAAAGATATTAAATCATGCATATAAGAATTCAGAGAAGAATCAAATATTGTTCATAGATAATCTTGATCATAAACCCACAATTCATCGGATCTCGACAAACACACCGCAAAAAGAATTACATCAAATATATCTCCAAGAAGATCGAGGAGAACTTTGTATTGAGATCCAAAGAGAGAGAAGAAGCCATCTAGCTAATAACTATGGACCCGAAGGTCTGTGGTAAACTACTCACACATCATCGGATAGGCTATGGTGTTGATTTAGAAGCCCTCCGTGAACGATTCCCCCTCCGACGGAGCACCGAAAAAGGCCCCAAGAGGGGATCTCACGGGTACAGAAGGTTGCGGCGGTGGAAATAGGGTTTCGTGGTGCTCCTCGATGTTTTCAGGGTATATGAGTATATATAGGCGAAAGAAGTAGGTCGGTGGAGCCACGAGGGGCCCACGAGGGTGGGGGTGCGCCTACCCCCCTGGGGGCGCCCTCCTACCTCGTGGCTGCCTCGTTGCTTCCTTGACGTCCACTCCAAGTCTCCTGGATTGCGTTTGTTCCAAAAACGATCCTCGCGAAGGTTTCATTCCGTTTGGATTCCATTTCATATTCCTTTTCTGCGAAACACTGAAATAGGCAAAAAAACAGCAATTTGCACTGGGCCTTCGGTTAATAGGTTAGTCCCAAAAATAATATAAAAGTGCATAATAAAGCCCATTAAACATCCAAAACAGATAATATAATAGCATGGAACAATCAAAAGTTATAGATACGTTGGAGACGTATCATGCTACCTCTTGAGCATGCGTTGGTTTTCCCTTGAAGAGGAAATGGTGATGCAGCAAAGTAGCCTAAGTATTTCCCTCAGTTTTTGAGAACCAAGGTATCAATCCAGTAGGAGACTACACGCGAGTCACCTAGTACCTGCACAAACAATCAAGAACCTTGCAACCAACGCGATAAAGGGGTTGTCAATCCCTTCACGGCCACTTGCAAAAGTGAGATCTGATAAAGATAATAAGATAAATATTTTTGGTATTTTTGTTGTATAGATTGGAAGGTAAAGATTGCAAAATAAACGGCAACAGAAATTGGCAAGTTGATAATAAACTAATATGATGTAAAATAGACCCGGGGGCCATAGGTTTCACTAGTGACTTATCTCAAGATAGCATATATACGGTGGGTGAACAAATTACTGCCGAGCAATTGATAGAAAAGTGCATAGTTATGATGATATCTAAGGCAATGATCATGAATATAGGCATCACGTCCGTGTCAAGTAGACCGAAACGATTCTGCATCTACCACTATTACTCCACACATCGACCGCTATCCAGCATGCATCTAGAGTATTAACTTCATAAGAACGGAGTAACGCATTAGGCAAGATGACATGATGTAGAGGGATAAACTCAAGCAATATGATATAAATCCCATCTTTTTATCCTCGATGGCAACAATACAATACGTGCCTTGCTGCCCCTGCTGTCACTGGGAAAGGACACTACAAGATTGAACCCAAAGCTAAGCACTTCTCCTATTGCAAGAAAGATCAATCTAGTAGGCCAAACTAAACCGATAATTCGAAGAGACTTGTAAAGATATCAAATCATGCATATAAGAATTCGGAGAAGAACCAAATAATATTCATAGATAATCAAGTTCATAAACCCACAATTCATTGGATCTCGGCAAACACACCGCAAAAGAGTATTACATCGAATAGATCTCCAATAACATCGAGGAGAACTTTGTATTGAGATCCAAAGAGAGAGAAGAAGCCTTCTAGCTAATAACTATGGACCCGAAGGTCTGTGGTAAACTACTCACACATCATCGGAGAGGCTATGCTGTTGATGTAGAAGCCCTCCGTGATCGAATCCCCCTCCGGCAGATCGCCGGAAAAGGCCCCCAGATGGGATCTCATGGGTACAGAAGGTTGCGGCGGTGGAAAAGTGGTTCCGTGGCTCCCCTGGATGTTTTCAGGGTATAAGAGTATATATAGGCGAAAGAAGTAGGTCGGTGGAGCTACGAGGGCCCCACGAGGGTGGGGGGCGCGCCCTCCTGCCTCGTGGCCGCCTTGTTGCTTCCTTGACTTCCACTTCAAGTCTCCTGAATTGTGTTTGTTCCAAAAAAGATCCTCGCGAAGGTTTCGTTCCGTTTGGATTCCGTTTGATATTCCTTTTCTGCGAAACACTGAAATAGGCAAAAAAACAGCAATTTGCACTGGGCCTTCGGTTAATAGGTTAGTCCCAAAAATAATATAAAAGAGCATAATAAAGCCCATTAAACATCCAAAACAGATAATATAATAGCATGAAACAATCAAAAATTATAGATACGTTGGAGACGTATCAAGCATCCCCAAGCTTAATTCCTGCTCGTCCTCGAGTAGGTAAATGATAAAAAACAGAATTTTTGATGTGGAATGCTACCTAACATAATTTTCAATGTAATTCTCTTTACTGTGGCATGAATGTTTAGGTCCAAAAGATTCTAGACAAAGTTTTAATATTGACATAAAAATAGTAATACTTCAAGCATGCTAACCAAGCAATTATGTCTTATTAAAATAACATAGCCAAAGAAAGTTTATCCCTACAAAATCATATAGTTTGGCCATGCTTCATTTTCGTCACACAAAATGCTCCCATCATGCACAACCCCGATGACAAGCCAAGCAATTGTTTCATACTTAGCCTTTTCAAACTCTTTCAACTTTTACGCAATATATGAGTGCAAGCCATGGACATAGCACTATGGGTGGAATAGCATATGATGATGGGGGTTACGTGAGAAGACAAAAAAGGAGAAAGTCTCACATTGACGCGGCTAATCAACGGGCTATGGAGATGCCCATCAATTGATGTCAATGCGAGGAGTAGGGATTGCCATGCAACAGATGCACTAGAGCTATAAATATATGAAAGCTCATCAAAAGAAACTAAGTGGGTGTGCATCCAACTTGCTTGCTCACGAAGACCTAGGGCATTTTGAGGAAGCCCATCATTGGAATATACAAGCCAAGTTCTATAATGAAAAATTCCCACTAGTATATGAAAGTGACAAAATAAGAAACTCTTTATCATGAAGATCATGGTGCTATTTTGAAGCACAAGTGTGGAAAAAATGATAGTAACATTGTCCCTTCTCTCTTTTTCTCTCTTTTTTTTGTTTGAGCTTCTTTGGCCTCTTTTTTTATTTGGGCTTCTTTGGCCTCTCTTTTTTCGTCCAGAGTCTCATCCCGACTTGTGGGGGAATCATAGTCTCCATCATCCTTTCCTCACATGGGACAATGCTCTAATAATGAAAATTATCACACTTCTATTTATTTACAACTCGATACTTAGAACAAAATATGACTCTATGTGAATGCCTCCGGCGGTGTACCGGGATATGCAATGAATCAAGAGCTACATGTATGAAAGAATTATGAAGGTGGCTTTGCCACAAATACGATGTCAACTACATGATAATGCAAAGCAATATGACAATGATAGAGCGTGTCATAATAAATGGAACGGTGGTAAGTTGCATGGCAATATATCTCGAATAGCTATGAAAATGCCATAATAGGTAGGTATGGTGGCTGTTTTGAGGAAGATATAAGGAGGCTTATGTGTGATAGAGCGTATCATATCACGGGGTTTGGATGCACCGGCGAAGTTTGCACCAACTCTCGAGGTGAGAAAGGGCAATACACGGTACCGAAGAGGCTAGCAATGATGGAAGGGTGAGAGTGCGTATAATCCATGACTCAACATTAGTCATAAAGAACTCACATACTTATTGCAAAAGTCTACAAGTCATCAAAACTAAGCACTACGCGCATGCTCCTAGAGGGATAGATTGGTAGAAAAAGACCATTGCTCGTCCCCAACCGCCACGGCAGCATCGAAGAAGGAGAAAGCAAAGCGGCAACAAAAGAAGAAGCATGCACGGCCAACTAGAAAACGCCAAGAGAAACGTACTCAAATCGACTTGTGGCTGCAGATCATGCATGCAACCAATGTGAACTACCCAGTCGTGCATGCGCATGCAAGCCAATGGCGAACTAAAATAGAAATCCTACAGACAATTGCTAGCTGCACACAAACGTGTACCCCGCCAGGTCCCCAATAATAAACGTGTCGCGTCCTGATTGGCCGGTTTTTCACTGATAAGAAAAAGTCAGAAAAACAGGGTAAATTAAACCTGGCTAGATTTAGTATATTTAGAATTTTCAAATCTTGGATATTTTGGATGCCTAAACCTCCAAGTTCTTTTGTCATGACAACTATGTGCGAGTTAGCTAGGTGAATTTTCATGTGGCTTTCAAAGTCATTCGAAAGACGGTTAGTCATCTGAGTATTGATCAGATCAACAGACCATGTGGGAGGTATGGAAAATGAGAGGATGTATATGTGCAAAATTCCCCCAACAAAAAAATTATGAAAAAGGAAAAGAAAAAGAAAAAGAAAACATAACAGAAATCGTAAAAGGAAAAGAGGAAAGGACTAAACAGCCCGGCCCATTATATGCGAGGGTGCGCGGACCTCCAGCTTTTGGGTGTGGCCCAGGTTCTGGAAGCATTCAGGAGTCGGTCATTTCCCCGTTGGTCGCTCCTACGCCGCGGCGCCGACTTCGATCCTCCGGCCACTCCGATGGCTTCCCCGCTGCTCCGCTCCTCCGCCGCCATCCTCCGCCGATCGAACCCGCGGGCGTGGACCTTCCCCCGGCGCCCCGGCCAGTCCTCCGTCGAGGGCCCCCGCTTCCTCAGTTCTGGGGCTGGGGGGGGGGGGGGGGGGGGTCGTCGAACCCAAGGTACCTTCCACCGCTCCGCGAATCGCCCCTTAGGGTTTGTTTGGCATTTGGGTTTAGAATCCCCTAGGGGAAGGGATCCGCCGGTGGATTGGGCGAATCCACGCTCACCACCCAATCCCTAGCTTCCGCTGTGGAAGAAAACATCCCCCCTCGCTTAAAATCACAGGTGCACTCAATCGTGTTCAGTTTCATGGAGCCATGTAGGTATGATCCAAATTGTAGACATCCAGCACGTAATTTTAAGTTGTTTGAGCTTCGGAATATTCCTCTGTTTGATTGTAGCATAGCATTCCCTGGGTTTCAGTGCTATGGTGAACACGGATGCGCATGGTGTATCTCTTGGGTCAAATTAGTAGTTTGGATACCCATATATGTGATACATGTTGCTGCAAGGTTGAAAAATGCAGGGAATTTTTCCAACAAGATACGATACGACAACCTGCATGGTTAGAATCAGTGAATCACCATTGTGTTGGCCTATTTGTAGGAAAAAAATCGTAAGCTCTTACAGGAAGGAGCACAGTAAGCGTGGATGCTTGGCATGTTGGTTCGACAGAAATGGCACTATTATTTGCTTGACAGCTTGGTGTGATTAGTAAACTGTCAATCTGAGCTCTTTTGTTCTCTTATTATACTACTATGCTTCCACTGCTCTTGTGCTCCACACACTGGATGCTTTGACTGTTTGACCAATAGGTATAACAAGTATATAGTTTGATCCTTCCCTTGGTACCTTGGTACCAACTTAGCTTGGTGTAGTTTTGTGCACATCTTCCTCCCTCATCCTAATTTGGTACCCTGATCTCAAGTCCAGCTTGGAGAAACAAGTAGCTCCATGCAGTTCATCCAGAGGATCTTCTATGATGGGTATAGGAAATTTGTTTTTCACAGTTTGGTCATTAAGTTTCTTAAAATCAGTACACAATCTCCACTTACAGTCCTTCTTTCTAACCAGTAGTGCAGGCGCCGCATATGTCACTAGGTCTTACAATTGAGGAAGCCAACAGCTGTTTAACTTGTTTTTCCATTTCTCCTTTTTGTTGATGTGAGACACTATAAGGTCTCAACATAGGTGATTCTGCACCCTTTTTTAGAGGAATTGCATGATCAAATTGTCAGACAGTAGGCAATCATGTTGGTTCAGCAAGACATCTTGAAATTCCTCTAGGAGAGCTTGTATTGCTTGGGTGGGAGTTGCTTTCCATGTTGTTAAGGGGAAAAGGTAGTATCCTTCAACCGCTTTAGTTTGCAATGACATCAGTTTTGACATGCTCACTGGTAATATCCCTTTTGCAAATGCTCTTTCATATAGAGTTATGACATGTTGGTTCGACAGAAATGGCATTATTATTTGCTTGACAGCTTGGTGTGATTAGTAAACTTTCAATTTTAAGCTCTTTTGTTCTCTTAGTATACTATACGTCCACTGCTCTTGTGCTCTTCACACTGGATGCTTTGACGGTTTGACCAATAGGTATAACAAATAAGTATATGGTTTGATCCTTCCCTTGGTACCGTGTACTGACTTAGCTTGGTGTAATAGAACTAGCTTCTTCATAAGGATTGAGCCTTCTATTGGTACCACTCATAGTTGTCTGTTGCCTGATGTTGTGCTCTGTACTCTTCCCTGTAGCAGCTAGCAAGGCTAATGGGGCACTGCAAGTATTCTCAGTGTGTCTGACATCCGTATGGTTCAGTAATGAGGCGCTGTGCTAATGTTGAGAATGCAAACATATAGCGATTTTTTGGCACTCAAATAAGATACATTGCATGCTCTCTTATGTGTAAGTTTCATTTGTATCCAGGCGTGCTGCGTGGCCCACATGCGCACGGAGGCGGCCCTGGAGAAGCTTAATGAGAACTTGTGTGTGATGGAGAAGGATATTGGTACTCTGCTAGAACATGAGAGACGGTAAAGCAAGCAACTCGTTTTTTCTTCATGCACGATACGCATGCACACATGTAATGCTATGATATTCAGGTTGTGTGGTCTTTCTTAACCTGCAGCTTAGAGCGTAGCGAGCAGTTCCACAAGAGATTGTCCTACGTCCTCATTCCAGGTGCCGCCGCGTTCTTTGTCTTCTGCCCGGACAAGAAGAGGGAGCCCTCGACGGAGGGGCAATTGGGCGTCTAGCTTCATCCGTGAAAACATAGGGCCTTCTTCATGTGATCAGTGGTAACAGAAGGTTCTTGAACTGTGTGGTTGGTTGAGTTGCGGAGTTTGGTTGGTTGGGTTTTCTGATCACTCAGTTTGGAGGCGGACGTGAAACGATCATCTGGCAAAATTAGGAACAAAGTCTTATGTTGCTTCCAAGGTGTTGGTTTGAATGGAAGTCGAAACAGCCATCCAATGTGGTTTTCTCGTTGTGTTGAGCAAAGTCGTTTGTCTGGAACGCTGCTGGTGGTGAGGAAAGGTTCCTGATTCCTGAACCTTGGCGCTGAGGGTCCCCGCAGTTTTTGATCCCGCTGATTGTATAGGACTCCCTTCGTTGCTCCAAGTCAGAATCGATTGGTTGTGAGCTACGCAACGCGCGTTCTCTGGCTGGCGGTGGCGGCCCGCGTACGTTCCCTTGGCACCGCGGGCAGCAGCAGGCCCAGTGCGTGCTCCTCACACCAGTAGCAATGGCATCTGATCCGCAGCGCATTACTCTCTTCTGCGCCGGCAGGTCACGAGGCATTAGGCAAGTCGGCTTGCGTGGGAGGCTGGCAGAGAGATAAGCTTTGGCCGCATGTACTCATTATGAACCACATACGGACGTATATAGATGCATTTTAAAGTGTAGATTCATTCATTTTGCTCTGTATGTAGTCCATAATGAAATCTCTACACGGATTTATACAGGAACGGAGGGAGTATCAATCATCGCTCGCACACAATGACAGAAAGGAGTACGTAGATTTTACTGCAAAGAGTGGGAATTCCTCGGCACCACCGTCTAACGGCCATGCCGTGGCTACTTATCTAGCAGTAACGAGTGGCATGAGCTGGCGTGTGGGCAACGCCGGCGATCTCGACAGAGTGCAGAAGCATTATCAGAACTTTTACCCAACTGTATTTCGTTTTAGCAGAATAAACACCCTTTCTGTTTTAGCACAGCTCATATTATGATCCCAGCCCAACAGTGGTCGCAAAAGGGAAGGCGAAAAGAAGAGATATAACTAACTGATGAAAGCAGAATGAGCTGCAGCATATTTACAATGAATCGAACATATCCCCAAACCCAGTGTCCCCCTCTGCTATCTTTGACGAAAACAGTTAGCGAAAATGCTACCATGGCAGCTCAGGTCAGTCTACTCTGTGTTCTGCGATATCGCCTTGCCGAACTTGAGGAAGAGCTCCGCGTCGGACGCGCTCGACGAGTTGGCGCAGGAGAGGGCGCTGCCGCTTCTCAGGCTGACGTACTCGTTCACGTAGCTCGGGGCCGTGGACGACTGGGGCGACGCCGGCGGCTGCGCCGGCTTCGGGGGCGCTTCTGGGCAGACCAGGCAGCTGAGGACGTGCACGACGTCGTGCATCGTCGGCCGGTCGGACGGCTGCCGCTTGCTGCAGAGGAGCGCCAGCTGGAACATCCTCTTGACCTCGCCGAGATCCTTGCATGTGGCGGTGATGTCTGGGTCGACCATCTCCATCACGGTGTTGTCCGCGGCTTTGGATAGGATCTGCAAGGGGAGCAACCAATCAGCATAACGACATTGGTACAAGACAGGGAAGTTCAACAGTTAAAATCAACTATGGACATCTGCACAACATGGGCATCTTATTCCAAACAATCAAATTTTGGCAGAGTAGAGGAAAGTAAAATGCTCAAGCCAAATTACCAACATAGTATTAGTGATCAAAGCAGAAGGTACTAGTAGTTACTGGATAGCTACAGCTTTTGACAGTGGTGTGCTTCCTGCTGAATTTTCAGCCATATGATTGAAGGCAGGGGACAAACATGGCAGGCTTTGCAGGACACTGCACAAGCTGCCAGTGATAATAGAGCTTTCACCAGCCATACAATGAATCGCACCCACCACAGTGCAGATAGATCTAACCCCCATCACATGATAGCTTTCATGTTGCCTGTCCCCTTCAAGGAACACGAACCTAATGCCCATGTCTGTGAACTTATTGAGCCTCAGAATCAGAAGGGGGTGAAGGGAAGGAACAAGCAAGTGAAAATTAGTTACCAGGTGATGGAGGTTGCACTCATTGTCAACTGGCTTCTTCCCGGTCAGCAACTCGAGCAAGACGATGCCGTAGCTGTACACATCAGATTTCTCGTTCAGGCGGGATGTGCGCGCGTACTCAGGGTCAATGTAGCCAATTGTGCCCATCACATAGGTTGATGTGTGGGTCTTGGAGATGCACACGCTCTTGGCAATGCCAAAGTCAGCAAGGTGCGCCACGTAGTCCTTGTCCAGGAGGATATTCTTCGATTTTACATCCCTGTGAATTATTCGTGGGCTGCAGTCATGGTGAAGATAAGCCAGCCCTTGGGCAGTGCCAAGAGCAATCTGGAGTCTAGCCTCCCAGTCCAGTTTTGTCTTCTTGGACGAAGGTGCTGAAATAAACAAAGACTTGCAGATTAGCATATAGTTGTGGAAAAGTCTCAAATCATATGTATGCCTTGCAGACATCCCAATCCAAGAGAATAGAAATAGTAATCAGTCCATCTTAATAAGAAAGTGGCCAGCACATGTTTGCTGACAGATGAACATATGGAGGGTAGAAAGGAAAAGGTTCTAAATACTGAGCATCATGAAGTGAAACTGTGCCCCACATGCATTTTGCCTGGTATGTCCACTTACCATGTAAAACGTCCCAGAGGCTGCCACTTTCCATATACTCGTAGAAGAGAAGATTCCCAGCAGGTGATAGTGAGTAAGCCTGAAGGCTGACAAGATTCCGGTGTTTGATACTTCCAATTGTCTCGAGCTCAGTCTCAAATTCCTTCACGCTCTGCGGGTAGTGAGCATATAGCTTTTTGATTGCCACTGGCTTGCAGTTCTTCAGAACACATTTATAAACTGTACTAGATGCCCCGTACCCAATTATGTATTTCTCGCTCAAATTTTCTGTCATCCTCATTATATCGTCGTATACATGGAGGGCCATATTCATGTGGAGGATCACAAGCTTGGGAGGAACATTGCTCGATAACACAGCGTGAATCTCTGTAATAAAAAATTATCATCATTATCTCATTGAAACCATATTAGCCATCAAACAAACAAACAGTGCATCTGTCAAGTTGAGCAGACTGGCAACTGTTTGAGACAGGCATCAACCATTCGCAAGATCCAGCATGATGAGACATCACTTGTCAAGTAGCTATCGAAATTGATGTGTTAAAGCAACATACAGGGATTTAACCAAATGTATTACCTTGTTTGCTTACAGAGAAATCTGTGGAAACGGCTGGACTGTGTGGCCAACAAGCAGCTGCTAGGATCAACAACAGGATTGCAAGCCCGCCAATAGCAATACCAAGAATGACAGCCCTTGAGACAGAGACTGCGGTGTAAATGCACGAAAGAGTATTGGAAGGTTTGTTAGTGGTCAAATGAGGTTATATTCCAGAGCAACTTAATAAAGACAACATTGTACTTACATCTCTTTGCATGACTGGAGGAAGGGCATGAAGAACCACGCCAGGAGCCACATAGTCCAGGATTACCCAAGAAGCTAAAGGAAAGTTCAGATTATAAATAACGGTTTACCCAGAACAAATCTTTTTGAAGGTATGGTTAATAGCAGATGATACTACCTGTCAGGTGAAAACCGTGAAAAGTTGTTGTCTGTAGGTACAACGCCAGCCAGGTTGTTGTATGATATATTTCTGCAGCAAAGCCCTATGAGTGAAATCCACACATGTGCAAACAGCTCAAATAGCTTTTCAGTTCTTAACTTACAAGACATTGAGACTGAAGCAGTTAGTAAGTGAAGAAACATCCCCAGTCATATTGTTACTTTCTAGTTTTCTGTAACAACAAAACAATCACACAAATCAATCTCAAATAATTGTGCAGGGCAATCAATATTAGTTTATCAATATTGATGGGTGCAAGGCAAAACCCATAGCTTGCATGTACTTACAACAGTATCAGATTTTGCAGCATTCCAAACTCTCGAGGAATGAAACCATTAATGTGGTTATAGGACAAATCACTGAAACAAAAGCAAAAGGTGTCCATATTACTCTTAAAGGATACAGATTTGAGCCATAGAGATGTTAAGGTGCTTACATCTCCGTGATGCTCCTCAAGTTTGCAAACTCAGCAGGAATGTGTCCCACCAGATTATTCTTGCTCAAGTTACTACATGAATAAGTAATGTTGTCAGGAAAAGATACAGGCATTTTAACAAGCAGCAAAAAATAGAGGTTATAGGATTTACAGTCTCAAAAGATGCTCTAAGCTGCCAACTGCTGAAGGAATCGAACCAGCGATCTTGTTACATGATAAATCCCTAAAAGTATATTCATGTAACACATGATGGCATTAAAAACTTTCTGAAGGAGATATAGTAATTAAATGCTAGAACTTACAGTACGTCTAAGTTTATCATTCTTGCTAGCTCAGTGGGAATTGCTCCATTAAGATAATTAGATGACAAATTCCTAAAAATCATTAGGAATAACTATTAGAAGTGTAATTATGGTAGTCCAGAACAAGAACAACCTGCCATAAACAAAATAGAAACTAGGAAAATTAGGAACCACTTACAAATAAGTCATGCTCTGAAGCTTGTGCAATGAACGTGGGATGGTCCCATTCAATTTATTGCCATAAGCATTGCTGTTTCAATAGCAAACAAGTTAAGTATCCAGCTATCAGAGAGTTGAATAATTTCAGGGAAAAAAGTGAAACTTACAAGCTAACAAGACTTGTGCATGAACTTATATTATCAGGTATCGTTCCCTCAAGTTCATTATTTGCAAGATTCCTGCAAGAAGCAAATGATATGGACCACCGACCAAATTAGCACTGTTGATAAGAAACATATAATACAAATGAACAGAATTTTACTTACAAGTCATACAAGGCCGTGAGTTTTCCAAGCTCAGGTGGAATGAGCCCAGTCAGTTTATTGTCATTGAGGTCCCTGAAATGAGATAGCGATCGTAGCATATCAAATGGATAGAACGCTAATCAATTAACTATGAAGAATAAAAGCGATAGTACAAAGGCTACATTCTTACAAATAATTAAGCGCCGACAAATTACCAAGCTCTGGTGGTATTGGCCCAGATAGCTTATTGCCTTGCAGGTATCTAGTAGTACAAGATATTGTGGTATCAGTAACTACTTGTGATAAAAAAACATAGAGATTTCGCAGAGGGCTAGAATATCAGTTAGTGAAAAGTAAAAGCTTTGATCAACTATTAATTAAACAGATACAGAAAGTAGCAAGCTTACAATTTTTCAGTGTATGTCAAGTTGCCAAGTATAGATGGTATTGGGCCAGACAATTGGTTAAGACTCAGATCCCTGGATCAATTTCAAAATAAAAGAACATTTCAAAAAAATATCATAAGTTTGCATGTAAGGGCTGATGTAATTCCCCAGTCACCATAAACCAAGAAAAGAATGTTATCATACAGCACTGCAAGCGCCTGCATAAGGCCAATCACTGTTGGAATAGGGCCGGAGAAGTTGTTCCTTTGCAAAGACCTAGCACAAATAGCAAACAATATTTCAAGTCATCACTTGTATTAGTAAGAAAACTTAAGCATCTAGTTCTATTGGTGAAATGACTACCACATACAATGTAGCCACTTGCAGGAAACCAATGTTGAATGGGATTTCTCCGGTGAGATGATTGTAAGACAAATCCCTAAAACAGCAGAAGATCATGAGTGTTCTAAAAGCTAGAAAATGAGCAACATTATTCAAAGGGGGTAGAACGAATGTACATACAAGACCTGAAAGCTCGTACAGTTCCCAATGGTATCTGGTATTGTGCCCATCAAGCTATTGTTCTTCACGTCACTGAACCAAAGAAAAGCGGCATTGTTAGCAGAATAAATGGCACAAGCAGCTACACAGGTGATAAACGGAGGAAAGCAACACACTCACAAGTACCACAAGCCAGTCAATTGGCACATATCTGGAGAGAGGCTTCCTTCTAATTTATTGCTTCGCAGTCCCCTTGAATATATGACAAACTTAGATGCATACAACAAAGCATGTAAAAACAAATATTGGTCTGCTAGCCCTACACTATGTCTGAGCAATCATCGTATTTAGCACAAGCATTTTGTCCAAACCCTAAATCTTGCATAAATTAAGTTTTATTAGCATTTGCTAGGCCCTTGAATATTCTAGACAGTTTAAGTACTAAACCAAAATAATGTTTTTCTTCATTACTGGGAACGGAGTGAATGAATACTTACAAGTATTGAAGAACCTCACTCCAGTATATTAACCTTGGAATTTCACCGCTTAGCTTGTTCTGAGCTAAGTCCCTAGGACACATATCACATTAGAACTAACCCAATAAAATCACAGATCAGTTAAGCAGCACTAACTTACAATATCTTCAAATTTGGAAGCTGAGAGAGTGTCGACGGGATCACCCCCACCAACTGATTATTCTTCAATATCCTACAAATACAAGTAACAGCAGGGATTATGATGAGTGAAACGCATGCTTTTACCAAGTTCAGTCAAGAAGAATAACCCTTACAAGTTTTCAAGGTGCTTCAGCTTAGATATGGAAAAGGGTATGTCTCCTTCCAGATTGTTGGAGGACAGGTTCCTTGATCACAAAGAAAATTGAAACAGGCATTACTTGTACAGATCCAAAGGAATACGACACCCGTAAAAAAATACGAGAAAGAAACATGGTAGGTATTACTGAAGCCCACTTACAACATTTTAAGCGACCAGCAATCACCAATCTCATCAGGGATCTGCCCGGAAAGTCCACTGGACTGAAAATCACTGCATATGACCAAACAATCAGGAAAAAAGTGTGACACGGGCTCATCACACAGACAGAAGCATTTAAATTTCAGGAAAGAATGTAGCATCATACATTGACACGACGCTCTTCAAATCCCCGATGGCCGGGGAGATTTCGCCGCCGAGATTGAACCCTGAGAGGTTGCTGTCGTTGCACACATGAACACACGTCAGTAACCGCTCATTACAGCCAGCAAGAGAAGAGAGCATAAATTTTTGCTACAGAGAGGTGCTTACAGAGCTGCAACTTGGAAGGTGACGTTGTCGCAGAGCACGCCGAGCCAGGAGCAGTAGCCCGGGGACGCCCCGTCGCCGGACCAATCGCGCAGCGCGTTGTCGGCATCGCGGAAGGATTTCTTGATCTCCAGCAGCGTCCGCCCTGGAAACACGCATAAGAACACTCGATTAGCAGAAGCAGCAGCAGAAGAAGAAGAACTGAAGAATCTGAGGCCACGAGGAATGGAGTCAGCAGGCAGAGGTGCTTGAGTGTTGCTTCCAAATGCACAGCACAAACTTGCTTGCTGACCAGAAGTTCAGATAACCAAACGAAAAACACCAAGTTTCCAACTCGCCATATGCAAAAGGTTGGCTTGCATGAATAGCGCCGCAACTTGAGAAGGGAAAACAAATACTAAATGAAATATGCCGCATTTGTGCCTGTGCATAGCCATGGGCGGAGCTTCTACACCGCCGTCCGACGACAGGAAAAAGATGCGGCAGATGTAGCAGTGAGCGGAAGAAGAAGTGCAGAGGAAATGCTAAAAAATGGGAGACGGTGGTGCTAAGAACAGGAGACGGGATTAATCTAGCATTAGACCACCCTCAGTCGGCGTGAACAGCGGATGGAACACCAAATCGCCAAGCCATAAACAAAGACCAGACGACCCCCCACTAGAAAAGCGCGCACTAATGAAATACAACCAGCAAGCCAACCCGCCGACGAATCCCCGTCCCCTGAGCAAGCAGAACCCGCCGCCAACACGAGGACCGAACGAGAGGTAGGGAGCACGAACCGTCGTCGGCGACGGCGACGGCGCCGGCCGCGAGGATGAGGAGCGCGGCGGCGAGGAGGGCCGCGGCCACGGGGAAAGAGGAGCGGCGGGGAGCGGGAGGCGGCATTGGCGCAGCAGGGGCACTCGCGGGCTGCAAGTGCCGGCGCGGGTGCCTCCCGTTTAATCCAACGGGGTTCGGGGTTTTGCCGTGCTGGCCGCTTGAGCTGCTGCTGCTGCTGGAAGAAGGGGAGGAGGGAGGGATGGGAGGATCTCGTGCGGAGGGGGGACCTCCTGTGCTGTGGTTTGTTACGGTGGGGCTCGCGCCCATGTGGCTCGCTGCCACTGCTGCTTTCGCCGGCCGCAGAGCCGCAGCAGTCCCACTTGCGCTGCGAGTCAGTCGGTTTCACTTCCGATTTTCAACCCCTCGAAATTCATCCGGTGCAAACGGTCGCCGGATAAGCTGGCATTGAATTGAAGTGGCGTCCACAAACTCGTGGTAGAATGGTTTTCGATGTTCGTGTAAAAAAAATGGCGTTATTACTACATTACGAACGGTCCCTGGATAACGGGCGGAAGAACGGCCAGCCGGCCGCGGTGAGCGAGTTGACAGTGCGATTCGGATAATGATGAACGGGAGTTCGGGACCAGGCGTAGGCGCAGACGATGCTTGTCCTGCACGACGACGCGCTGCGTTTTACTACCTCGGGACGATGCTCCTAGTAGCAGTAACCAAGAGACGCGCTGATGATAAGGTAGAAAGCCGTGCGCTGGCCTGGCGCTGGCGGGCCACGCGCCCACGCCCCGGTGCTTCCGATCCGAGCTCCTCCCAAAGTCGCACGCCGAGGGCGAGGAGAGTAACGGACGGCGGGATCCCGGCCGCGTCTACGGCGGGGCTCCGGCGCGTCTCACGCGCAGCAGTTCCGTTCTGGTTCAGCCATGGAACGCCGGCGCGACCGGACCTGTGACCGTGCGTTGCTGCTGCGGCCTGCGGCCTGCGGGTTCCGGTGGGAATTTTCAGGGAATTGTTCACGGTCAGGCAGGTGCGGTTTAGACTACCCACAATGGGAGTAACATAGATAGTAACATCACACATACCTAAATAAAATAGGTGATGTGACAAGCAATAAATGAAGAAAGAGAGACATGTGGTAACATAGCTAGTTACTAGTAGTATGAGTAACATCACACATATCAAGGCAAAATGAGTCTATAGCCTAATAAATGAAGTGTTGCGTGTTATCACACATATGTTGCTCCCCATTATAGAGTTAGTACCCATTGTGGCTAGTCTTATCCTCTCCTGTTGACGGACATGCACACGGGGAGGTGCCGAGTGCTGCGCTGTTTGCCTGGCTGTTCGTGGCACGCTTTACAGGAACAGGCAGGTGAGGTTTATCCTCTCCTGCGACGTAGCAGCAGGGGTGATCATCTGATGTTTACAAACGAATTAAGAGCAACTCCAATGGGCCGACCCAAACGGACGGCGATTTCTTCCGCTTTTTGTCCGTTTGGGTCGGCCGCCCGCCCGGCGTCCGCCCTGTTTTTCATATGGGTCGGCAGCGCGCCCAACGCGCCGACCTATATGTGCAGGCGTGGCCGGCTGGCCGCCCAATTTTACAATGATTTGCATTCAAACATATTTTAACAAGCAAAATAGTTTAGCCGCCCAAATAAATAGTATAGTTTTACAAGCCAAATAGAAATAAAAATGTTTCACATAGTTTTGCAAACGAATAACTCCGCCTATGTTGACTCAACATAGCCGGTCCCAAGCCCGGGTAAAGGAGGAGGGTTGTGATAGGCTTGGCGAGCCAACGTAAAAACTCAGCCACTCTTATGGAGATGAAACCCAAAAGATTTTCGTTGGGGCGTAACCCTCTCAGCGACGCGCCACATCGGAACCCGGGTGTGGTGGAAAATGGGCAAGGGCCGGGCCGTCACCCCCAAGTGGCGCGCCGTATCTTGATCCGCATACGGTGGCAAGTGAGCGAGGATCGGGTCGCCGCATCCTTAGTGGCGCGCTACATCGGCGCCCGGATGTAGTGGAAAATGAGCAAGGGTCTTCGCATTTGACTCGACGAGTGCGAAGGGTGAGGAAGCTAGCCGAGCCTAGGAGGATTCGCTTAGGTAGCTGGAACGTAGGGTCTCTGACAGGGAAGCTTCGGGAGCTAGTTGATGCAGCGGTGAGGAGAGGTGTTGATATCCTTTGCGTCCAAGAAACCAAATGGAGAGGACAGAAGGCGAAGGAGGTGGAGGATACCGGCTTCAAGCTGTGGTACACGGGGACGGCTGCAAACAGAAATGGCGTAGGCATCTTGATCAACAAGAGCCTCAAGTATGGAGTGGTAGACGTCAAGAGACGTGGGGACCGGATTATCCTGGTCAAGCTGGTAGTTGAGGACTTGGTTCTCAATGTTATCAGCGCGTATGCCCCGCAAGTAGGCCACAATGAGAACACCAAGAGGGAGTTCTGGGAAGGCCTGGAAGACATGGTTAGGAGTGTACCGATTGGTGAGAAGCTCTTCATAGGAGGAGACCTCAATGGCCACGTGGGTACATCTAACACAGGTTTTGAAGGGGCGCATGGGGGCTTTGGCTATGGCATCAGGAATCAAGAAGGAGAAGATGTCTTAAGCTTTGCTCTAGCCTACAACATGATTGTAGCTAACACCCTCTTTAGAAAGAGAGAATCACATCTGGTGACTTTTAGTAGTGGCCAACACTCTAGCCAGATTGATTTCATCCTCTCGAGAAGAGAAGATAGGCGTGCGTGCCTAGACTGTAAGGTGATACCTGGAGAGAGTGTTGTACCCCAGCATAAGCTGGTGGTTGCTGACTTCCGCTTTCGGATTCGTGTCCAGCGGGATAAGCGTGCCAAAGTCGCTAGAACGAAGTGGTGGAAGCTCAAGGGGGAGGTAGCTCAGGTGTTCAAGGAGAGGGTCATTAAGGAGGGCCCTTGGGAGGAAGGAGGGGATGCGGACAATGTGTGGATGAAGATGGCGACTTGCATTCGTAAGGTGGCCTCGGAGGAGTTTGGAGTGTCCAGGGGAAGGAGAAGCGAAGATAAGGATACCTGGTGGTGGAATGATGATGTCCAGAAGGCGATTAAAGAGAAGAAAGATTGCTTCAGACGCCTATACCTGGATAGGAGTGCAGACAACATAGAGAAGTACAAGATGGCGAAGAAGGCCGCAAAGCGAGCTGTTGGTGAAGCAAGGGGTCGGGCATATGAGGACCTCTACCAACGGTTAGGCACGAAGGAAGGTGAAAGGGACATCTATAAGATGGCCAAGATCCGAGAGAGGAAGACGAGGGATATTGGCCAAGTCAAATGCATCAAGGACGGAGCAGGCCAACTCTTGGTGAAGGACGAGGAGATTAAGCATAGATGGCGGGAGTACTTCGACAAGCTGTTCAATGGGGAGAATGAGAGTTCTACCATTGAACTGGACGACTCCTTTGATGAGACCAGCATGCGTTTTGTGCGGCGAATCCAGGAGTCTGAGGTGAAGGAGGCTTTAAAAAGGATGAAAGGAGGCAAGGCGATGGGCCCTGATTGTATCCCCATTGAGGTGTGGAAAGGTCTCGGGGACATAGCGATAGTATGGCTAACCAAGCTTTTCAACCTCATTTTTCGGGCAAACAAGATGCCAGAAGAATGGAGACGGAGTATATTAGTACCAATCTTCAAGAACAAGGGGGATGTTCAGAGTTGTACTAATTACCGTGGAATTAAGCTGATGAGCCATACAATGAAGCTATGGGAGAGAGTCATTGAGCACCGCTTAAGAAGAATGACAAGCGTGACCAAAAATCAGTTTGGTTTCATGCCTGGGAGGTCGACCATGGAAGCCATTTTCTTGGTACGACAACTTATGGAGAGATATAGGGAGCAAAAGAAGGACTTGCATATGGTGTTCATTGACTTGGAGAAGGCCTATGATAAGATACCGCGGAATGTCATGTGGTGGGCCTTGGAGAAACACAAAGTCCCAGCAAAGTACATTACCCTCATCAAGGACATGTACGATAATGTTGTGACAAGTGTTCGAACAAGTGATGTCGACACTGATGACTTCCCGATTAAGATAGGACTGCATCAGGGGTCAGCTTTGAGCCCTTATCTTTTTGCATTGGTGATGGATGAGGTCACAAGGGATATACAAGGAGATATCCCATGGTGTATGCTCTTTGCGGATGATGTGGTGCTAGTTGACGATAGTCGGACGGGGGTAAATAGGAAGTTAGAGTTATGGAGACAAACCTTGGAATCGAAAGGGTTTAGGCTTAGTAGAACTAAAACCGAGTACATGATGTGCGGTTTCAGTACTACTAGGTGTGAGGAGGAGGAGGTTAGCCTTGATGGCCAGGTGGTACCTCGGAAGGACACCTTTCGGTATTTGGGGTCAATGTTGCAGGAGGATGGGGGTATTGATGAAGATGTGAACCATCGAATCAAAGCCGGATGGATGAAGTGGCGCCAAGCTTCTGGCATTCTCTGTGACAAGAGAGTGCCACAAAAGCTAAAAGGCAAGTTCTACAGGACGGCGGTTCGACCCGCAATGTTGTATGGCGCGGAGTGTTGGCCGACTAAAAGGCGACATGTTCAACAGTTAGGTGTGGCGGAGATGCGTATGTTGAGATGGATGTGTGGCCACACGAGGAAGGATCGAGTCCGGAATGATGATATACGAGATAGAGTTGGGGTAGCACCAATTGAAGAGAAGCTTGTCCAACATCGTCTGAGATGGTTTGGGCATATTCAACGCAGGCCTCCAGAAGCTCCAGTGCATAGCGGATGGTTAAAGCGTGCGGAGAATGTCAAGAGAGGGCGGGGTAGACCGAATTTGACATGGGAGGAGTCCGTTAAGAGAGACCTGAAGGATTGGAGTATTACCAAAGAGCTAGCTATGGACAGGGGTGCGTGGAAGCTTGCTATCCATGTGCCAGAGCCATGAGTTGGTTCCGAGATCTTATGGGTTTCACCTCTAGCCTACCCCAACTTGTTTGGGACTAAAGGCTTTGTTGTTGTTGTTGTTGTTGTTGTAGTTTTGCAAACGAATAAAAGAAGATACATCTATTGGTTGCCAACATGAGTCCACATATGCTCAACCAAATCATTTTGCAGTTGCACGTGAGTTTCTCAATCACGCATGTCTTCATGAAACTGAGTGAACTGCTCAAATGTTACCGCTACTCCATGCTCAGGCACAACATTCTCACCCTGAAACTGAAAGCCTTGATCGTACAGACGTTCCGAACGCTCGTCTTCTACGATCATATTGTGCATGATCACACAAGCAGTCATCACCTCCCATAGTTTCTGCGTGCTCCAAGTATTAGCAGGATACCGAACGATGCCCCATCAAGATTACAAAACACCAAAGGCACGCTCGACATCCTTCCTAGCACTCTCTTGCTCTTGGGCAAATCTTTTCCTTTTCTCTCCGACAGGGTTGGGTATTGTCTTGACAATAGTGGTCCACTAAGGATAGATACCGTCACCCAAATAGTACCCTTTGTCGTAGTTGTGGCCGTTGACAGTAAAGTTCACCGGTGGGCTGTTGCCTTCAGCAAGCCTAGCAAACACCGGCGAGCGCTGAAGCACGTTGATATCATTGTGTGATCCAGCCATGTCAAAGAAAGAGTGCCAGATCCAGAGATCTTGAGACGCCACGGCCTCTAGTATGACAGTGAAAGCCCTGACATGTCCCTTATACTGCCCTTGCCAAGCAGAAGGGCAGTTCTTCCACTCCCAGTGCATGCAGTCTATGCTGCCAAGCATCCCCGGGAAGCCCTTGCTGGCATTCATCGCCAACAAGCGGGCTGTATCTTCAGTTGTCGGCTCTCTCAAGTACTCAAGGCCAAACACAACAATCACAGCCTTGCAGAACTTATACAGGGACTCTAGGCATGTAGACTCGCTCATACGGACGTACTCGTCAATGAGATCACCGGGCACTCCGTATGCAAGCATTCGGATGGCGGCAGTGCATTTCTAATAAGAGGAGAAACCAATCTTGCCGACGACATCCTCTTTGCACTCGAAGTAGTCATCATAGCCGACCAATCCCTCTCTAATACGGTTGAAAACATGCCTACTCATACGGAACCGGCGGCGGAATTTGTGATGTTTGAACAACGGGTTTGTTGTATCAAAGTAGTCCTTCTAGAGAAGGAAATGCCCGCTCTCTCGGTTGCGATTCAACGCCGGAAGGTGGCCCGGAATGGAGCCACGGAACAACGGCCGCTGGTTGTTGAGGTGGTGATGGACCAACACGGCAGCCAATATCTCCTCCTCGTCGTCGGACGACGAATCGTCGGAGTCGCAAAGGAAATTGTGGAAAAAGAACTCGTCGGCAGAGTCCATTTTCGTACCTTGGCAAACTGTCGAACAGCTTGCGGGCGTCGAAGAAGGAGACGGCCGGCGAGGGGAGATGCGGCGCCCACAGACCAGCTAACTGCCCTGTCGGTGTCCGACAAGTGTGACAGCATCCAGCGAGCGTGCTGGTCGGATGGCGGGGGCGGCGAGGCGTCTTCTTGGTCGCGGGCGGCTGTGCTGTAGGGGAAGTGTTGGGGATCGTAGCAGAATTTAAAAAATTTCTACGCATCACCAAGATCCAACTATGGAGTATACTGGCAACGAGGGGAAAGGAGTGCATCTACATACCCTTGTAGATCGCGAGCGGAAGCGTTCCAATGAACGGGGTTGATGGAGTCGTACTCGCCGTGATCCAAATCACCGATGACCGAGTGCCGAACGGACGGCACCTCCGCGTTCAACACACGTACGGAGCAGTGACGTCTCCTCCTTCTTGATCCAGCAAAGGGGAAGGAGAGGTTGATGGAGATCCAGCAGCACGACGGCGTGGTGGTGGAAGTAGCGGGGTCTTGGCAGGGCTTCGCCAAGCTTCTGCGAGAAGGAGAGGTGTTGCAGGGGGAGAGGGAGGCGCCAGGGGCTGTCATGTTGCTGCCCTCCCTCCCCCCACTATGTATAGGCCCCCTGGGAGGGGGGGGGGCGCCGGCCTGGAACCCATCTATGGGGGGCGGCGGCCAAGGGGGGGAAACTTCCCCCCCCAAGTCAAGTGGGGCGCCCCCCCACCCTAGGGTTTCCAACCCTAGGCGCAGGGGGGGGCCATGGGGGGCGCCCCAGCCCACTAAGGGCTGGTTCCCTTCCCACTTCAGCCCATGGGGCCCTCCGGGATAGGTGGCCCCACCCGGTGGACCCCCGGGACCCTTCCGGTGGTCCCGGTACAATACCGATAACCCCCGAAACTTTCCCGGTGGCCGAAACTGGACTTCCCATATATAATTCTTCACCTCCAGACCATTCCGGAACTCCTCGTGACGTCCGGGATCTCATCCGGGACTCCGAACAACAGGTCACATCTGAAAGATCGTGGATGTCGCCTAGAGGGGGGGTGAATAGGCGCTTTAAAATAATTACGGTTTAGGCTTGAACAAATGCGGAATAAACCTAGCGGTTAATTTGACAAGCACAAAACCTACAACAACTAGGCTCACCTATGTGCACCAACAACTTATGCTAAGCAAGATAAACAACTAAGTGATAGCAAGATATATGACAAGAAACAATATGGCTATCACAAAGTAAAGTGCATAAGTAAAGGGTTCGGGTAAGAGATAACCGAGGCAAGCGGAGACGACGATGTATCCCGAAGTTCACACCCTTGCGGATGCTAATCTCCGTTTGGAGCGGTGTGGAGGCACAATGCTCCCCAAGAAGCCACTAGGGCCACCGTAATCTCCTCACGCCCTCGCACAATGCAAGATGCCGTGATTCCACTAAGGGACCCTTGAGGGCGGTCACCGAACCCGTACAAATGGCAACCCTTGGGGGCGGTCACCGAACCCGTACACTTTGGCAACCCTTGGGGGCGGTCACCGGTACCCGTCAAATTGCTCGGGGCGATCTCCACAACCTAATTGGAGACCCCGACGCTTGCCCGGAGCTTTACACCACAATGATTGAGCTCCGAACACCACCAACCGTCTAGGGCGCCCAAGCACCCAAGAGGAACAAGCTCAAGGGCACCAAGCACCCAAGAGTAATAAGCTTCTCAACTTGTAACTTCCACGTATCACCGTGGAGAACTCAAACCGATGCACCAAATGCAATGGCAAGGGCACACGGAGTGCCCAAGTCCTTCTCTCTCAAATCCCACCGAAGCAACTAATGCTAGGGAAGAAAATGAGAGGAAGAACAAGAAGGAGAACACCAAGAACTCCAAGATCTAGATCCAAGGGGTTCCCCTCACAAAGAGGAGAAAGTGATTGGTGGAAATGTGGATCTAGATCTCCTCTCTCTTTTCCCTCAAAAACTAGCAAGAATCCATGGAGGGATTGAGAGTTAGCAAGCTCGAAGAAGGTCAACAATGGGGGAAGAACACGAGCTCAAAGGATAAGGTTCAATGGGGAAGAAGACCCCCTTTTATAGAAGGGGAAAAATCCAACCGTTATGTGCTCAGCCCGCACACGAGCGGTACTACCGCTCCACGAGCGGTACTACCGCTCTGGCGGAAGAAGCAGGGAAAAGGAGCAACCAAACATGAACCTTGGGGCGGTAGTACCGCTTATAAGCGGTACTACCGCGCACCCCAGCGGTACTACCGCTGGAGGAGCAGAACACGGGACCAAAAAACAGTAGCGGTACTACCGCCCGACCGGAGCGGTACTACCGCCCATCAGGGCGGTACTACCGCTTATAGGTGGAACTGCCGTGCCTTACTGCCGTGCAACTACTGCAAAACTCGACACGAAAAATGCAAGACCCAAAATCGAGGCGGTACCAGCGCGGAACCGTAGCCGTACTACCGCTTATGGCCATAGGCGGTACTACCGCTTTGGACAGCGGTACTACCGCTTGGGGTGATAAGCGGTACTGCCGCTCTGGCCGCGGTACTACCGCTAGGAAACCAAAACTGCCATAACTTCTGCATATGAGCTCCGAATTGAGCAAACTCAAGCTTGTTGGATTGAGAAAGACGAGTAGCATCAAAACAGCGACTGGTTATAGTAAGAAGAGGCAGGGGAGGTATGCCAAAAAATAGAGGAGTGAAACCTCCAACCGAGAAGAACCGGCATAACCTCCAACATCGAAAACATCATAGAAGATGCGAGTGAACTCCGTTTTCGATGAACTCGAGCTTGTCATCAAGATGACCATAAGCTCCAAAACTCACAAAGAGAAGAACCAAACAAGAACCAACAAAGATGATGCAAGGATGCAATGGTTTGAGCTCTCTATGAACGATACGATCAAGCTACTCATCGAGAGCCCCCCTTGATAGTACGGCAATCGATCCTATAACCCGGTCTCCCAACTACCATCATGAGACCGGTAAAATAGAAAACCTATCAAGAGCAAACCTTTGCCTTGCACATGGTCCACTTGAGCCAGAAGATGACGATCTTGACTCCCTCAAGATGGACCACCTTTCTTGGTTGTGTTGGCTCGATGAAGACTAGTTGATTGCTCCCCCATACTCCACTATGGGTGAGCCACTCTTCCGCACATCTTCACAAGTCCATTGTCACCACAATGGACGGCAAGCTTCAAGCATTTGATCTCTTCATGATGCTTCACTTGAACTTGCACACCGCAACATCTTCACAAGTCCATTGTCGCCACAATGGACGGCAAGCTTCAAGCATTTGATCTCTTCATGATGCTTCACTTGAACTTGCACACCGCAACCTAACCCCACAAAGAACTCTCACGAAGATCATGGGTTAGTACACAAAGCGTAATCGACAATGCTTACCACACCATGGGATCGCTTGATCCCTCTTGGTACATCTTGTGCGCTTTGTGTGTTGATCAACTTGATAGTCTTGATCAACCTTGACTCTTTCCAACTCTCTTCATTTGGATGATGTCTTGAAGGTAAACATGAATGATCACACAATCTTCTTCTTCAAGACATGCTTGCAATAAGCTCTACTCTCACATGACCAATCTTTGGATAATTCCTTAATAACACCTTGGTCACCACATAAACTCCTTGAAACCAACACATGGACTTCAAGAAATGCCTATGGACAAATCCTTCAAATATAACTCAAGGCAACCATTAGTCCATAGAGATTGTCATCAATTACCAAAACCAAACATGGGGGCACCGCATGTTCTTTCAACATCACCATGTGATTAACACTCACAGGTCACATCACCATGTGATTAACACTCACAGGTCACATCACCATGTGACCAACATCCAAAGAGTTCACTAGAGTCAACAATCTAGTTCACATCATTATGTGATTAACACTCAATGAGTTCTGGTTTGATCATGTCATGCTTGTGAGAGAGGTTATTAGTCAACGGGTCTGAACCTTTCAGATCCGTGTGTGCTTTACGAATATCTATGTCATATTGTGGATGCTACCACGCGCTACTTGGAGCCATTTCAAATAACTGTTCTACTATACGAATCCGGTTTACTACTCAGAGTCATCCGGATTAGTGTCAAAGTTCGCATCGACGCAACCCTTTACGACGAACTCCTTTTCACCTCCATAATCGAGAAAATTCCTTAGTCCACTAAATACTAAGGATAAGTTCGACCGTTGTCATGTGATCCATTCCCGGATCACTATTCTACCCCTTGACCAACTCATGGCAAGGCACACTTCATGTGCAGTACACAGCATAGCATACTATAGAGCCTACGTCTAAAGCATAGGGGACGACCTTTGTCCTTTCTCTCTCTTCTGCTGTGGTCTGGTCTTGAGTCTTACTCAATACTCACACCTTGTAACACAGCCAAGAACTCCTTCTTTGCTGATCTATTTTGAACTCTTTCAAAATCATGTCAAAGTGTGCATTCTTTGAAAGTATCATCAGGCGTCTTGATCTATCTCTATAGATCTTGATGCCCAATATGCAAGCAGCTTTATCCAGGTCTTCCTTTGAAAAACTCCTTTCAAACAACCCTTTATGCTTTCCAGAAATTTTACATCATTTCGGATCAACAATATGTCATTCACATATACTTATCAGAAATGTTGTAGTGCTCCCACTCACTTTATTGTAAATACAAGTTTCTAACAAACTTTGTATAAACCCAAAAACTTTGATCACTCCATCAAAGTTTATATTCTGACTCCGAGATGCTTGCTCTAGTCCACGGAAGGATCGCTGGAGCTAGCATACCTTTTAGCATCCTTAGGATCGACAAAACCTTTCTGATTGTATCACATACAACCTTTCCTTAGGAAAACTGGTAAGGAAACTTGTTTTGACATCCATCTGCCAGATTTCATAAATGCAGCTAATGCTAACATGATTCCGACGGACTTAAGCATCGCTATGGATGAGAAAATCTCATCGTAGTCAACTCCTTGAACTTGTGAAAATACTCTTTGCCACAAGTCGAGCTTCATAGACGGTAATCTTACCGTCCACGTCCGTCTTCTTCTTAAAGATTCATTTATCTCAATGGCTTGTCGATCATCGGGCAAGTTCACCAAAGTCCATGCTTTGTTCTGATACATGGATCCTATCTCGAATTTCATGGCTTCTAACCATTTGTCGGAATATGGGCCCACCATCGCTTCTCCATAGCTCGTAGGTTCATTGTTGTCTAGCAACATGACTTTCAAGACAGGATCACGTACCACTCTGAAGTAGTACGCATCCTCGTCGTCCTACGAGGTTTGGTAGTGACTTGATCCGAAGTTTCATGATCACTATCATAAGCTTCCACTTCAATTGGTGTAGGTGCCACAGGAACAACTTCCTGTGCCCTGCTACACACTAGTTGAAGTTATGGTTCAATAACCTCATCAAGTCTCCACCATCCTCCCACTCAATTCTTTCGAGAGAAACTTTTCCTCGAGAAAGGACTCGTTTCTAGAAGCAATTACTTTTGCTTCCAGATCTGAAATAGGAGGTATACCCAACTGTTTTGGGTTTTCTATGAAGATGCATTTATCCGCTTTGGGTTCGAGCTTATCAGCCTGAAACTTTTTCACATAAGCATCGCAGCCCCAAACTTTTAAGAAACGACAACTTAGGTTTCTCTAAACGGTGTCGTCTCAACGGAATTGCGTGGTGCCCCTTTTAAAGTGAATGCGGTTATCTCTAACGCCTAACCCATAAACGATAGTGGTAATTCGATAAGAGACATCATGGCATGCACCATATCCAATAGGGTGCAGTTATGATGTTCGGACACACCATCACACTGTGGTGTTCCAGGCGGTATTAATTGTGAAACACTTTCCACAATGTCTTAATTGTGTGCCAAACTCGTAACTCAGATATTCATCTCTATGATCATATCACAGACATTTTATCCTCTTGTCACGACGATCTTCAACTTCACTCTGAAATTACTTGAACCTTTCAATAATTCAGACTTGTGTTTCATCAAGGAAATACACTCAGCATCTACTCAAATCATCTGTGAAGTAAAAACATAACGATATCCACTGCATGCCTCAGCACTCATTGGACTGCATACATCAAAATGTATTACTTCCAATAAGTTGCTCTCTTGTTCCATCTTACTGAAAACGAGGCCTTTCAGTCATCTTGCCCATGTGGTATGATTTGCATGTCTCAAGTGATTCAAAATCAAGTGAGTCCAAACGATCCATCTGCATGGAGTTTCTTCATGCATATATACCAATAGACATGGTTCGCATGTCTCAATCTTTTCAAAAACGACTGAGTCCAAAGATCCATCTACATGGAGCTTCTTCATGCGTTCTATACCAATATGACTCAAATGGCAGTGCCACAAGTATGTGGTACTATCATTACTATTTTATATCTTTTTGGCACGAACATGTGTATCACTGCGATCGAGATTCATTTTAGGTGCAAGACCATTGAAGGTATTATTCAAATAAACAGAGTAACCATTATTCTCCTTAAATGAATAACCGTATTGCGATAAACATAATCCAATCATGTTTATGCTCAACCCAAACACCAAATGACAATTATTTAGGTTTAACACCAATCTCGATGGTAGAGGGAGCATGCGATGCTTGATCACATCAACCTTGGAAACACTTCCAACACATATCGTCATCTCACCTTTAGCTAGTCTCCATTTATTCCGCAGCTTTTATTTCGAGTTACTAACACTTAGCAACCGAACCGGTATCTAATACCCTGGTGCTGCTAGGAGTACTAGTAAAGTACACATTCATTTAATGTATATCCAATATACTTCTGTCGACCTTGCCTGCCTTCTCATCTACCAAGTATCTAGGGTAGTTCTGCTTCAGTGACCATTCCCCTCATTACAGGAGCACTTAGTCTCGGGTTTGGGTTTAACTTTGGGATTCTTCGCTAGAGCAGCAAATGATTTGCTGTTTCATGAAGTATCCCTTCTTGCCCTTGCCCTTCTAGAAACTAGTGGTTTTACTAACCATCAACAATTGATGCTCCTTCTTGATTTCTACTTTCGCGGTGTCAAACATCGCGAGTTGCTCAAGGATCATCATATCTATCCCTGATATGTTATGGTTCATCACGAAGCTCTAATAGCTTGGTGGCAGTGACTATGGAGAACCATCACTATCTCATCTGGAAGATTAACTCCCACTCGATTCAAGCGATTGTGGTACTCAGACAATCTGACCACATGCTCAATGATTGAGCTTTTCTCCCTCAGTTTGCAGGCTTAAGAAACTTGTCAGAGGTCTCATACCTCTTGACGTGAGCACTAGTCCAAAATCCCAATTTCAGTCTTCGGAACATCTCATATGTTCTGCGACGTTTCAAAAACCGTCTTTGGTGCCACAATTCTAAACCGTTAGCATTACGCACTGAACTATCACGTAGTCATCAAAACATGTATGTCAGATGTTTCACAACATCTACAGACGACGCTGAGGTTCAGCACACCGAGCGGTGCATTAAGGACATAAGCCTTCTGTGCAGCAATGAGGACAATCCTCAGTTTACGGACCCAGTCCGCATAATTGCTTCTACCAACTTTCAACTAAATATTCTCTAGGAACATATCTTAACCAGTAGAACTAAAGCGCAAGCTATGACATAATTTGCAAAGACCTTCTGACTATGTTCATGATAATTAAGTTCATCTGATTAATGAACTCCCACTCAGATAGACATCCCTCTAGTCATCTAAGTGATACATGATCCGAGTCAAACTAGGCCGTGTCCGATCATCACGTGAGACGGACTAGTCATCATCGGTGAACATCTCCATGTTGATCGTATCTACTATACGACTCATGTTTGACCTTTCGATCTCTTGTGTTCCGAGGCCATGTCTGTACATGCTAGGCTCGTCAAGTCAACCTAAGTGTTTCGCATGTGTTCCGAGGCCATGTCTGTACATGCTAGGTTCGTCAACACCCGTTGTATTCGAACGTTAGAATCTATCACACCCGATCATCACGTGGTGCTTCGAAACAACGAACCTTCGCAACGGTGCACAGTTAGGGGGAACACGTCTCTTGAAATTTTAGTGAGGGGTCATCTTATTTATGCTACCGTCGTTCTAAGCAAATAAGATGTAAACATGATAAACATCACATGCAAATCATAAAGTGACGTGATATGGCCAATATCATCTTGCGCCTTTGATCTCCATCTTTGAGGCGCGGCATGATCACCTTCGTCACCGGCATGACACCATGATCTCCATCATTGTGTCTTCATGAAGTTGTCTGGCCAACTATTACTTCTACTACTATGGCTAACGGTTAGCAATAAAATAAAGTAATTACATGGCGTTTTCATTGACATGCAGGTCATACAATAAATTAAGACAACTCCTATGGCTCCTGCCGGTTGTCATTCTCCTAGACATGCAAGTCGTGATTCCTATTACAAGAACATGATCAATCTCATACATCACATATATCATTCATCACATCCTTTTTGGCCATATCACATCACATAGCATACCCTGCAAAAACAAGTTAGACGTCCTCTAATTGTTGTTGCATGTTTTACGTGGATGCTATGGGTTTCTAGTAAGAACGTTTCTTACCTACGCAAAAGCCACAACGTGATATGCCAATTTCTATTTACCCTTCATAAGGACCCTTTTCATCGAATCCGATCCGACTAAAGTGGGAGAGACAGACACCCGCTAGCCACCTTATGCAACTAGTGCATGTCAGTCGGTGGAACCTGTCTCACGTAAGAGTACGTGTAAGGTCGGTCCAGGCCGCTTCATCCCATGATGCCGCCGAATCAAGATAAGACTAGTAACGGCAAGAAGAATTGGCAACATCAACGCCCACAACTGCTTTGTGTTCTACTCGTGCATAGTAACTACGCATAGGCCTGGCTCATGATGCCACTGTTGGGGATCGTAGCAGAATTTAAAATTTTTCTACGCATCACCAAGATCCAGCTATGGAGTATACTGGCAATGAGGGGAAAGGAGTGCATCTACATACCCTTGTAGATCGCGAGCGGAAGCGTTCCAATGAACGGGGTTGATGGAGTCGTACTCGCCGTGATCCAAATCACCGATGACCGAGTGCCGAACGGACGGCACCTCGGCGTTCAACACACGTACGGAGCAGTGACGTCTCCTCCTTCTTGATCCAGCAAGGGGGAAGGAGAGGTTGATGGAGATCCAGCAGCACGACGGCGTGGTGGTGGAAGTAGCGGGGTCTCGGCAGGGCTTCGCCAAGCTTCTGCGAGAAGGAGAGGTGTTGCAGGGGGAGAGGGAGGCGCCAGGGGCTGTCATGTTGCTGCCCTCCCTCCCCCCACTATATATAGGCCCCCTGGGAGGGGGGGCGCCGGCCTGGAACCCATCTATGGGGGGGGGCGGCGGCCAAGGGGGGGAAACTTCCCCCCCAAGTCAAGTGGGCCCCCCCCACCCTAGGGTTTCCAACCCTAGGCGCAGGGGGGAGGCCCATGGGGGGCGCCCCAGCCCACTAAGGGCTGGTTCCCTTCCCACTTCAGCCCATGGGGCCCTCCGGGATAGGTGTCCCCACCCGGTGGACCCCCGGGACCCTTCCGGTGGACCCGGTACAATACCGATAACCCCCGAAACTTCCCGGTGGCCGAAACTGGACTTCCCATATATAATTCTTCACCTCCGGACCATTCCGGAACTCCTCGTGATGTCCGGGATCTCATCCGGGACTCCGAACAACTTTCGGGTTTCCGCATACTCATATCTCTACAACCCTAGCGTCACCGAACCTTAAGTGTGTAGACCCTACGGGTTCGGGAGACATGCAGACATGACCGAGACGCCTCTCCGGTCAATAACCAACAGCGGGATCTGGATACCCATGTTGGCTCCCACATGTTCCACGATGATCTCATCGGATGAACCACGATGTCGAGGATTCAATCAATCCCGTATACAATTCCCTTTGTCAATCGGTATGTTACTTGCCCGAGATTCGATCGTCGGTATCCCAATACCTTGTTCAATCTCGTTACCGGCAAGTCACTTTACTCGTACCGTAATGCATGATCCCGTGGCTAACTCCTTAGTCACATTGAGCTCATTATGATGATGCATTACCAAGTGGGCCCAGAGATACCTCTCCGTCATACGGAGTGACAAATCCCAGTCTCGATCCGTGCCAACCCAACAGACACTTTCGGAGATACCCGTAATGCACCTTTATAGTCACCCAGTTACGTCGTGACGTTTGGTACACCCAAAGCACTCCTACGGTATCCGGGAGTTGCACGATCTCATGGTCTAAGGAAATGATACTTGACATTGGAAAAGCTCTAGCAAATGAACTACACGATCTTTTATGCTATGCTTAGGATTGGGTCTTGTCCATCACATCATTCTCCTAATGATGTGATCCCGTTATCAACGACATCCAATGTCCATGGTCAGGAAACCGTAACTATCTATTGATCAACGAGCTAGTCAACTAGAGGCTTACTAGGGACATGGTGTTGTCTATGTATCCACACATGTATCTGAGTTTCCTATCAATACAATTCTAGCATGGACAATAAACGATTATCATGAACAAGGAAATATAATAATAACCAATTTATTATTGCCTCTAGGGCATATTTCCAACAGGAAGCGGCGGCGGGAACCAGTTTGCAACCCGGCGGCAAAACGGCGGCGGCGGGCGACGGGGGGCAGGGGCGGCGTTGCTCGGCGGATGTGGAGGCGGCGACAGCTGGAAGAGTCGCCGGCAAAAATGGGCGACGGCGTCGGTGACGGAGGAGGCGGGGCGAGGGTTGCTTGTTGACCGGGGGAGGGGGTGAGAGGGGAGGCCAATGTGCCACAGATCAGCGGGCCCAGGGACAGGAGTAGGCAAGAGCGCGCGTCCGTCACGTGTCCGCGCCGACGCAAATCAGGCTCAAAAATAGGCCGGGAATGGGTCGCCCGCGGACGAAAAACGGACGCACGTCCGTTTGGGTCGGCGCATTGGGCCGCCTTTTCTGTCCGCGCCGACCCAAACGGACGGCCGCGGATGAAATGGGTCACCCCATTGGAGTTGCTCTAACGCTAGAGGGACTGTGGTATCCCCGGCCCATCAGGGTTCAAGTCTTGCTGCTCGCATTTATTCCTAGATTTATTTCAGGATTTCCGGCGATGCGCATTCAGTGGGAGGCTACGTTCCCGTCGATGACGAGGTGCCTACAGTGTCTCGTAAATTTCAAAATGATATGCCGGTTCAGTCTTTCGGAGATGCTCATAGGAGCAGGGTGTGCGTGTGTGTATTCATAGGGGTGAGTGTATGTGCGTGTATATGAGCGCTTGCGTCTGTACTGTGTCAAAAAAAACAAATTAACGCTAGTCCCTCCCACAACGTGTTCTAGGTTGGTGTCATGGCACGGAAAGAAACTCGGCCGATGGAAGAAAAACGGCACGAGAATTTTGTGCTCTGCAGGCAGTTCTTAGCTGCTAAAATAATTAGTTGCTTGTTACTAATAATGGTAGAGAAAAGAAAAGTCATTTAAATCGTCAATGTCATGAGGAAGTAGATGATGAACCTTTTAGTGCTGTTAGATGAGGAAGAACGAGGGATAGGAAAGTGGTCTTGGCTTCTAAACCTGCAACTCGAAGTCAAAGGAGACCCACTTCCTCCGTCCGGGATTAATAGTTCGCCAGGTCGAAATTTTGGCACCAAAACAGCAATAACCCAAAACAGCAAGATTATCGAACACGCCAAACATCAATGAACTTGGGTGGATTAGCGTCCATGTTACGCTCAAATGTTGGTAGTTATTGCGCGCATGCTTTCTCTCCCCCTCACACAATTCGTGGAGGATAGATCATTGGTCAATAAGCAAACCCCCTCCCTCGCATGATTTCCGTCGTTTTAGTTCCATCTATAACATCTAAGAATAAGTTGCCTTGATGCAAGACCGAAGGGGAGGCCTATCGTGGGAAAATGAAACACTATTGTCCAACGTCCTTGGAATAATGGACACGCTTTTACCATCCTTCGTTCTAATAATCTTGGATGGAGGAAGTAGTAAATGAACAATGGCATCCCCTACCCATCTGCTTAGTATGATTGGCAAAAGTAGAAGGTCTAGTGGAATGTATAGAATTGCACTTCGTCGGGTGAGAGGAAAATGGCCGCCAACATCCATGACCTCATTAAAGCACCATTCGTTGGATTTCCTAGGGTTGCAAGAAACTATGAAAGAAGAGTTCTCTCAAAGCTTCTTTAGTAAATGATTTCAATTTATTTTTGAAATAGACCCCTTTTGTTGACAAGTCTGGGATTATCCTTTGTGGTGTGAAAGAATAAATCTTAGAAATGTGTGCCTTTAACATGAAAATCATTCGGCGAACCTTTGGGACAAAAATGATAAAGCTAGGTGGGACCTTTTGGTGGTGTATGGTGTTGTACATGAGGAGCACACAGGAAGTTCCCTCTTTGAGCTATCCTTGTTTGTCAATGCTATGGATATGGCTTATATTATTGGAGGCAACTTAACGTTCCAACACATCTTGGGGAAAATGAGTAAGCTAACATCTCCCACTCTTCATTCCATTATTCTTATTCTTGGTTTAAGAGAAAATCATAGGGGTTGTTTCACCTAGTTCAATAAGCATCAGAACCTTTTATTTGAAAAATGTATATGATCCTTCGTTTTCATATAGTTTCGCTCAGGAAGTTTTCCGCGTATATATCTAGCCATAATTATTTACTTATGTCTTCTAGAGACACTAGTAGAAAAAGGGTCAAATGTGAAGCACATTGGTGCCGGTTTGCTTTTGAGCCGGCACTAATGTGTCCATTAGTGCCGGTTCCAACGGCTAGCCGGCCGCTCTCATTAGTACCGGTTCGTGGCGAACCTTTAGCACCGGTTCGTGCCACGAACCGGTACTAAAGTGAGTGGTGGCAGGATGTTGTCAGTCTGGGGCCCCTCCGGCACCTTTAGTACCGGTTTGTGTCACGAACCGGTACTAAGGGTCGTCCTACATAAAACCTTCGTCCACCCGAGCTCGCTCTATTCTTCCCCTTTCCCCTCTCCTCTCTGTTCTTCCCCTCTTCCTCTCGAGCTCATCACACATTTTGCCCAAAATTTGTCAAGATTTGAAGGCCCCCATCCATTCAAATGATCACAAAGGTTAGCAACTTTGTCCTTTCACCTCTCGTTGCTAGATTAGCTCTTGCAATATTTTGTATAGTGATTAATTTGTGAGTTTAGTAATTTGGGAGGAATTATATGTGCTAGTATTTGATTTATATGCAATTTGAGGTCAAAAATAACACTTAGTTTGCATATGTAGGTGTGGTTTACTTAGTGCCTTCTAAATCTCCGTCGTAACCACTGTCGATCACCCGCACCGTCCCGTCGCCGGCACCACCTTGTGGTGAGCCTCTTGTTCATGAATGTTTTATATAAAAAATTGATGTTTTGTGTGATTTGGATATATAGTTACTCATATAATTATCTTACCTGTACGTTGTTTGTTATACATAGTGCCATGGTTTTGATATCCGTCCCCGTCGGCCCTCGTCCTTGTTATGATTCAGATGTGGTATATTCTCTTTTAAAACTAGTTGTTGCATTTCGTGTTTATGACAAATTATGCCCATCAAGTTGACATAGATATTTTTATCTAGGAGGTTTGTGAACCGGAAATTCCAACCGACCCTATTGTCGAGAGGTTAAATTTAGTTGAAAGAGAAAACGAGTATTTGAAAGAAAAATTGAAAAGAATTGAGGGGGAGAAGATGGAATTGGAGTTGCATGTTGCCGATGTCGTCGATGATCACAAGATCAAGATGGAGAAAATGCGCTTGAAGATTAGAAAGATTAGAAAATATGCCATTGATAGTGAGGCTTGGTATCATTATGCTGTTGGATCAATTGTTACCTTAGTTGCGATCTTGATCGCATTTGTTGTTGCATTTAAATGCTTTAGCTAGAGAGTTGTTTGTTTGTTGCATTTAAGTGTTGTATGAACTATATATATGTATGAACTTTATGTATGAACTTGTATTAATTTGTTTTTTTCGGTGTTGTGTAATGAAGATGAGCCGATAATGGATGTATGATGACCGATGCTCTCTCGAGTTCATTAATGGCGTGCATACTTTTCTGCTTGCGGCTGAGGCAAACAAGCGGGCGGATGGTTTTATGCCTTGTCCATGTGCTGGCTGTAAGAATGATCACAATTACTCTACGTCAAGAACCATTCACGTCCACCTGTTTGAGTCCGGTTTCATGCCCCACTATAATGTTTGGACCAAGCACAGAGAAAGAGGGTTATGATGGAAGACAATGAAGAAGAAGAGGACGACGACAGCTATCCTGGCCATGGGTTCCCTGAATACGATGATACAACAATGGGGGAAGAAGCTGAGCCGGCAATGCGGGAAGAAGCTGAAGAAGAGGCATCAGATGAGCCCGTTGATGATCTAGGTCGGGCCATTGCCGATGCAAAGAGAAACTGCGCAAGTGATTTGGAGAAGAAGAGGTTGCAACGCATGTTAGAGGATCACAAAAAATTGTTGTACCCGAATTGCGAAGCTGACAAGAAAAAGTTGGGCACCACACTGGAATTGCTGCAATGGAAGGCAGAGAATGGTGTATCTGACAAGGGATTTGGAAAGTTGCTGGTAATGATAAAGAATATGCTTCCAAAGGACAACAAATTGCCCGGGAGTACGTACGAAGCAAAGAAGGTTGTCTGCCCTCTAGGGTTAGAGGTACGGAAGATACATGCATGCCCTAATGACTGCATCCTCTACCGCGGTGAGTACGAGGATTTGAACGCTTGCCCGGTATGCGGTGCATTGTGCTATAAGATCAGCCGCGATGACCCTGGTGATGTCGAGGGCGAGCGCCCCAGGAAGAAGATTCCTGCCAAGGTGATGTGGTATACTCCTATAATACCACGGTTGAAACGTATGTTCCAAAACAAAGAGCATGCCAAGGCGATGCGATGGCACAAAGAAGATCGTAAGAAAGACAGAAAGTTGAGAGTACCCACTGACAGGTCGCAATGGAGAAAAATTGAGAGAAAGTACGGGAAGGAGTTTGCAGATGACACAAGGAACGTATGGTTTGGTCTAAGCGCAGATGGCATTAATCCTTTTGGGGAGCAGAGCAGCAACCATAGCACCTGGCCTGTGACTCTATGTTTATATAACCTTCCTCCTTGGTTGTGCATGAAGCGGAAGTTCATTATGATGCCAGTGCTCATCCAAGGCCCTAAGCAACCCGGCAACGACATTGATGTGTACCTAAGTCCATTAGTTGAAGAACTCTTACAGCTGTGGAATGGAAAATGTGTATGTGCGTGGGATGAGCACATGGGGAAGAATTTGACGTAAAGGCGTTGCTGTTCGTGACCATCAATGATTGGCCTGCTCTCAGTAACCTTTCAGGACAGACAAACAAGGGATACCGCGCATGCACACACTGTTTGGATGATACCGACAGCCTATATTTGGACAATTGTAGGAAGAATGTGTACCTGGGACATCGTCGATTTCTTCCGAGCAGGCATCCCGTAAGAAAGAAAGGCAAGCATTTCAAAGGTGAGGCGGATCACTGGACGAAGCCTCGTCACCGTACTGGTGCTGATGTACATGATATGGTCAAGGATTTGAAGGTACTCTTTGGAAAGGGTCCTGGCGGACAACCTGTTCCGAATGACGCTGACGGACGCGCACCCATGTGGAAGAAGAAACATATATTCTGGGACCTGCCCTATTGGAAAGACCTAGAGGTCCACTCCGCAATCAACGTGATGCACGTGACGAAGAATCTTTGCGTGACCCTGCTTGGCTTCTTGGGCGTGTGTGGGAAGACAAAAGATACACCTGAGGCACGGGAGGACCAGCAACGTATGCACGGAAAGGACGGCATACATCAGGGTCATGCCAGCTACGCTCTTACCAAAGAAGAGAAGGAAATCTTCTTTGAATGCCTGCTCAGTATTAAGGTACCATCTGGCTTCTCATCGAATATAAAGGGAATAATAAACATGGCAGAGAAAAAGTTCCAGAACCTAAAGTCTCATGACTGCCACGTGATTATGACGCAACTGCTTCCGGTTGCATTGAGGGGGCTTCTACCGGATAACGTTCGATTAGCCATTGTGAAGCTATGTGCATTCCTCAATGCAATCTCTCAGAAGGTAATCGATCCAGAAATCATACCAAGGTTAGAGAATGATTTGGTGCAATGTCTTGTCAGTTTCAAGTTGGTGTTCCCACCATCCTTCTTCAACATCATGACGCACGTCCTAGTTCACCTATGCGAAGAGATTAACGTTTTGGGTCCTGTATTTCTACATAATATGTTCCCCTTTGAGAGGTTCATGGGAGTCTTAAAGAAATATGTTCATAACCGTGCTAGGCCAGAAGGAAGCATCTCCAAGGGCCATGAAAATGAGGAGGTCATTGAGTTTTGTATTGACTTTATTCCTGACCTTAAGCCGATTGGTGTTCCTAAATCGTGGCATAAGGGCAGACTGGATGGAAAAGGCACGCTAGGAGGGAATCAAATAATATGTATGGACGGACATTCTCTCACTGAAGCACACTACACAGTTCTACAAAACTCCGCCTTGGTGGCTCCGTATATGGACGAACACAAGAATTTTCTACGCTCCAAACACCCGGAGCGGTCTGATGACTGGATTACACGTGAACAAACCAGGAGTTTCCCCGGCTGGTTGCAGACACGTACCATGCATGACGCCTCTATTGAAGATGACATGTACTCGCTGTCCCAGTTACCATCTTCGAATATAATGACTTTCAAAGGGTACGAGATAAATGGTAATACATTTTACATGATCGCCTAAGATAAGAAGAGCATCAACCAAAACAGTGGTGTCCGCTTTGATGCAACAACCAAGACGGGAAAGGAAACATATTATGGTTACATAGAGGACATATGGGAACTTGACTATGGACGTGGTTTGAAGGTCCCTTTGTTTCGGTGCAAATGGGTCAATACGACACGAGGCGGGGTAACGGAAGACCTGCAGTACGGAATGACAACAGTGGATCTCAACAATCTTGCGTATGCAGACGAACCATTCGTCCTAGCCAATGATGTGGCACAGGTTTTCTATGTGAAGGACATGTCTACCAAGCCGAGAAAAAGAAAAGATAAGGAAGCGAATGCATCATACGATGAGCCAAAGCGCCACATAGTTCTTTCTGGAAAGAGAAACATCATGGGAGTGGATGACAAGACAGACATGTCAGAAGATTATGAAAAGTTTGATGAAATTGCTCCATCCACAGTGAATATTGACCTGAGCATCCAGTTAAATGATGAAGATTTTCCATGGCTACGGCGCAAAGGGACACACGTGAAGAATAAGTTTCACACCCAATGATCTGGGATGTGATCGGCTTCACTATCATCACTTTCTTCTGTGTTTCACACCCAGGAGGTAATCTCTGTAATAGTTAGGGTAGTTATGTGTTTTGGCATTTGAAACGCGAAGAAATTTTATGTGCAAACAAATTCTTTCATGCATTTACTGATTTTTCAGCTAAATGACCCTGAAATTGAAAAGCATTTCAAATGAACTCAGAAAAGGTTGAAAGTTGGTATGGCATCATAATTTCACCCACATAGCATGTGCAAAAAAGTATAGGGGGTTACCGCAAAAACTAGATGCACTTCGTGTACAAAATGGACAATCTCTTTCGAAGTATCAGGGTTTCGGACGAAAACGCATATGTTACAAAGGCATTTCATTTTTTAAATAACCTAAGCATTACCAAATTGAATATAATGATAAAACACACTAATATTAAACATAAGAAAAAAGAATCACTGAAAAATCTATTTTCAAAGTTAAGTTATTCACAAACTAGTGATTCACACAAATTTCAAATAATTCAAAATTTAAACTATTCAAATTTGAAAACTACCGGCACTAACAGAAAGTTTGTAATTTTTTGTACCTAAAGCAAAAATATTCACAAAGAAACTCTAAATACAGCAAAAAACAACTCAAAAATAAATAAAAGAAAAATAAATAAAGCAAAGAAAAGAAAATAAAAAAGCCCGCCTACTGCGCCACAGCGGCCTGCATACGACTAGAAACCCAATGTGTTGTTGGGCCAGGATGCAGGCCCGCAAAGGCCCAGTAGGCCCACAGGGCAGCACAGAACAGGTAGGCCCAGTAGGCCTGCTTTGGAGAGGAGCTCGAGAGAGCTACCACGCTGGGGCTTATAAACCAGTGCGGACGCCTCTCGGCTAGCGAGGTGGGACTAAACTTGCTGCACCGCACTGCGCCAGCGCAACCCCTTTAGTACCGGGTCGTGGCTCCAACCGGTACTAAAGGGGGCGGTCTGTTGTACCGGTTGGGGCCACCACCCGGTACTAAAGGGGGTGCGCTTCCCGCCGCTTCGCCTGGCCAAAACAGACCTTTAGTACCGGTTGGTGGCTCCAACCGGTACTAAAGGGGGGTTCTATATAAGAAAACACTTCAAAAAAATTCAGTTTCTCATCTCTCCCTCTGCTTCTTCTCCTCTGCCCCGTCGCCGCCGCCCCTCGTCGCCGTCCCCGTCACCATCCGTCGCCGTCGCCGTCCCCGTCGTCGTCCCCGTCGCCGCCGCCCCTCGTTGCCGCCCCGGCCGTCCCCGTCCCTGTCCCTGTCGTCCCCGTCGCTGCGCCCCGCCACGTCGTCCCCGCCTGGCCCGTCGCCGTCCCCGTCGTCGCCGCCCCGTCCCCATCCCCGTCATCACCGCCCGTCGCCGTCTCCGTCGCCGCCCCCCGTCGCCTCGCCTCGCCGGTGAGCTCCTGCCCCGGCCGCCATGTGTCCACACACACACATTGTTTTTTAGTTTTTTAGTTATAAATTTTAGTTATAGAATTTTTTTTGTTTTTTAGTTATAGAAATATCTATAGAAATGTTAGAAATTTTCCTGTTTTTTAGTTATAGAAATGTTACTTATATAGAAATGTTATAATTTTTTTTGTTTTTTCGTTATAGAAATATTTATAGAAATGTTAGCAATTTTTCTTTTTTTAGTTATAGAAATATTAGAAATGTTAGTTATATAGAAATGTTAGAAATTTTAGAATTAGTTTTAGCTAGATGAATTAGATTAATGTCAAATTGTTAGACGATGATCGATGCTTTCTTAGTTTCTTATAATTTTAGTTCTAGAAAAATTTAGAATTTGCATATAGAATTTTAGTTATCACAATGCAATCATTTAAAAAAGTTACTTTTTGCGGGCATATAGTATTTGTTCTCGACGATGCCCGGCCTGCATCCTCGCCGTCGACCCGTTCGCGACGACATCCGGCTGACCCATGTCCGGGACTGGGCTCGCCGGGCAGGCACTGGGAGGTGCTACCTGGAGGGGCGCGCCGGTTGGTGAGGAACCCGGCCTCGGGTCCCATCGTCGACCCTGATCTCCTTTGGTGGCGTTCGCGTGGGCCACATTCGGTGCAGAGGGAGCCGGCCCCGCCGGAGGTGGTGCGTCGCCGTGTCAGGCAGGAGGACGAGCACGTCCATCGCTACATGGCTGCTATGGACGTCAGGTTCTCCAGTACCTGGCAGGTTCTTTGGGTAGGTGACCGGAGATATATATGATCCTGTGATGGTTCCTTCTCTTTGGGTGTCCACCGCCCGCGCCCCAGGAACCGCGAGTGGCCTAGATTCTTCTGTAGTATTCGATCTTTATTAGCTACCTAGCCAGTGATGTATTCGATATATAATATTCGAGACGATGTATTCGAGATCATATATTATTCAAGACGATGTATTCGAGATTATATATTATTCGAGACGATGCATATTATGTACTATATGATTCAGTTTTTCCTTATTGATTGCATCCATGCATTGTAATTTGAATACTAAATTGTTTTATATTTATTCTGGATTAGTTAAATAAAAGCTATGGCGGACAATACCGGCAGAGAGGGAGAAGAGGCCCTGTTCGAGATCATACGCAGCCCTAACAGGACAGATGATCTGAATGAAGCAGATGACAGCTCCCAATATCTGAACAATACCGGGGAGGGTGATGATAAGATATTCGATCTCGACGACCGAGCTGATGAAGTCATGAACTATGATTATGATTATGATGAAGCAGACAATGATTATGATGACACATACAATGTTGATCTTGAAATAACAAAGACTACCGGCGAGGTATATTTATATAAGCAGGCATCTAGTGATCATCACATGTTTTTTTTATTTGAAGATATATTAACGAATCGATCTTTCTTCTTTCAGCCCTCCGGATCGAGCAAATCTGCTTCTACAGACAGCAGGACAAAGCGAGGCCCGGGCAAAAAGTTGAAGGAGGGTGTAAAGTACAACATCGATTCCATCAAAGCTAGTGGCGAACCCCTCACGCCTAAGAACATTGCGAACAAGTTCATTCGTCAGTGCGGAGTTCTTGTGAAGGACCAACTCCCGATCTCCATTAAAGAATGGAAAGATCCAAAAACTAAACGTCCAGATGTTACTTGGGTCGACGACAGAGCAAAAGAAAAGCTTTGGGAATCTCTGATGGAACATTTCACCCTACCAGATTATTTCACTGATGCAGATGTGCAGAAAGTCAAGGACGCTGCTCTTAAGAAGATGACAATTACATTCAACACCCACAAGAAAACTGTATGGGCCAACTACGTCACTGCAGAAAGGAAGACTCCAGAATTCAAGGGAACACTGGAGAAGCAAAGAGAACACTGGCCCGCTTTCGTGAAATTCAAGGAATCAGAATTATCTAAGGAACGGTCGAGAAAAAACAAGGCCAATGCCGCAAAAAGACGTAGTTCCATAGGCTGGGGCCAGGTGGCTACGCGGTGGCAATGCCTAAGTGGGATAAGTCTGAGCAAGAGATGGAGGATGCAGGGGTCACTCCGGTTACTAGGAGCTGGCCCCCCAGGTGCAGAACTTGGTTCTATGCGCATGGGGGGCGTTGGACCCGAAGACAGGCCTGGTTTCGAAGAAGGCAAGTCTAAAAGGAGCCGAACAAAAGTCACTTGACGCAATAGAAGATGCTCGAAAGGGGGTGTTCACGCCCAACCGAGAGAACGACGAGCTTACGCGCGCCTTGGGAAATCCTGAACACCTGGGAAGAACACGAGGCAAGGGCGTTATTCCCTAGTATGAGGGCTTTTCGGAATGGAACGACGACTACAGGTGTCGTGCAAGAAAGAAGATGGAGGAGGAGAAGAAGAGGAAGCTGGAGGAGCAGCGGAGGAATGATGTCTACTACGCAACCTTCTCCTTGTAGACGTTGTTGGCCCTCCAAGTGCAGAGGTTTGTAGGACAGTAGCAAATTTCCCTCAAGTGGATGACCTAAGGTTTATCAATCCGTGGGAGGTGTAGGATGAAGATGGTCTCTCTCAAGCAACCCTGCAACCAAATAACAAAGAGTCTCTTGTGTCCCCAACACACCCAATACAATGGTAAATTGTATAGGTGCACTAGTTCGGCGAAGAGATGGTGATACAAGTGCAATATGGATGGTAGATATAGGTTTTTGTAATCTGAAAATATAAAAACAACAAGGTAACTAATGGTAAAAGTGAGCGTAAATGGTATTGCAATGCGTTGAAACAAGGCCTAGGGTTCATACTTTCACTAGTGCAAGTTCTCTCAACAATAATAACATAATTGGATCATATAACAATCCCTCAACATGCAACAAAGAGTCACTCCAAAGCCACTAATAGCGGAGAACAAACGAAGAGATTATGGTAGGGTACGAAACCACCTCAAAGTTATTCTTTCCAATCAATCCATTGGGCTATTCCTATAAGTGTCACAAACAGCCCCAGAGTTCGTACTAGAATAACACCTTAAGACACAAATCAACCAAAACCCTAATGTCACCTAGATACTCCAATGTCACCTCAAGTGTCTGTGGGTATGATTATACGACATGCATCACACAATCTCATATTCATCTATTTAATCCAACACAAAGTACTTCAAAGAGTGCCCCAAAGTTTCTACCGGAGAGTCAAGACGAAAACGTGTGCCAACCCCTATGCATACGTTCATGGGCGGAACCCGCAAGTTGATCACCAAAACATACATCAAGTGAATCACGTGATATCCCATTGTCACCACAGATACGCACGGCAAGACATAAATCAAGTGTTCTCAAATCATTAAAGACTCAATCCGATAAGATTACTTCAAAGGGAAAACTCAATCCATTACAAGAGAGTAGAGGGGGAGAAGAAACATAAGATCCAACTATAATAGCAAAGCTCGCGATAGATCAAGATCGTGCCAAATCAAGAACACGAGAGAGAGAGAGAGAGAGAGATCAAACACATAGCTACTGGTACATACCCTCAGCCCCGAGGGTGAACTACTCCCTCCTCGTCATGGAGAGCACCGGGATGATGAAGATGGCCACCGGTGAGGGATCCCCCCTCCGGCAGGGTGCCGGAACAGGGTCCCGATTGGTTTTTGGTGGCTACAGAGGCTTGCGGCGGCGGAACTCCCGATCTATTCTGTTTCCCGATCGTTTTAGGGTATATGGATATATATAGGAGGAAGAAGTACGTCAGGGGAGCCACGAGGGGCCCACGAGGGTGGAGGGCGCGCCCTGGGGGGTGGGCGCGCCCCCTGCCTCGTGCCTTCCTCGTTGCTTCCTTGACGTGGACTCCAAGTCTCCCCGGTTGCTTTCCTTCCAAAAATAACTTCTCCAGAAGGTTTCATTCCGTTTCGACTCCGTTTGATATTCCTTTTGTTCGAAACACTGAAACAAGGGGAAAACAGGAACTGGCACTGGGCTCTGGGTCAATAGGTTAGTCCCAAAAAAAATATAAAAGTGGATAATAAAGCCCAATATTGTCCAAAACAGTAGATAATATAGCATGGAGTAATCAAAAATTATAGATACGTTGGAGACGTATCAGGCATCCCCAAGCTTAATTCCTGCTCGTCCTCGAGTAGGTAAATGATAAAAAAGATAATTTTTTATGCGGAGTGCTACTTGGCATAATTTCAATCTAATTCTTCTTAATTGTGGTATAAATATTCAGATCCGAAAAATTCAAGACAAAAGTTTAATATTGACATAAAAATAATAATACTTCAAGCATACTAACAAAGCAATTATGTCTTCTCAAAATAACATGGCCAAAGAAAGTTATCCCTACAAAATCATATAGTCTGGCTATGCTCTATCTTCATCACACAAAGTATTTAAATCATGCACAACCCCGATGACAAGCCAAGCAATTGTTTCATACTTTTGACGTTCTCAAACTTTTTCAATCTTCACGCAATACATGAGCGTGAGCCATGGACATAGCACTATATGTGGAATAGAATGGTGGTTGTGGAGAAGACAAAAAGGGAGAAGATAGTCTCACATCAACTAGGCGTATCAACGAGCTATGGAGATGCCCATCAATAGATATCAATGTGAGTGAGTAGGGATTGCCATGCAACGGATGCACTAGAGCTATAAGTGTATGAAAGCTCAACAAAAGAAACTAAGTGGGTGTGCATCCAACTCGCTTGCTCACGAAAACCTAGGGCATTTTGAGGAAGCCCATCATTGGAATATACAAGCCAACTTCTATAATGAAAATTTCCACTAGTATATGAAAGTGACAACATAGGAGACTCTCTATCATGAAGATCATGGTGCTACTTTGAAGCACAAGTGTGGTAAAAGGATAGTCGCATTGCCCCTTCTCTCTTTTTCTCTCATTTTTTATTTTTTTGTTTTTTTATTTGGGCCTTTTCTCTTTTTTATGGCCTCTTTTTTTTCTCTTTTATTTTATTTTATTTTATTTTTCGTACGGAGTCTCATCCCGACTTGTGGGGGAATCATAGTCTCCATCATCCTTTCCTCACTGGGACAATGCTCTAAAAATGATGATCATCACACTTTTATTTACTTACAACTCAAGAATTACAACTCGATTCTTATTACAAAATATGACTCTATATGAATGCCTCCGGCGGTGTACCGGGATGTGCAATGACTCATGAGTGACATGTATGAAAGAATTATGAATGGTGGCTTTACCACAAATACGATGTCAACTACATGATCATGCAAAGCAATATGACAATGATGGAGCGTGTCATAATAAATGGAACGGCAGAAAGTTGCATGGCAATATATCTCTGAATGGCTATGGAAATGCCATGATAGGTAGGTATGGTGGCTGTTTTGAGGAAGGTTTATGGTGGGTGTGTGATACCGGCGAAAAGTGTGCGGTATTAGAGAGGCTAGCAATGGTGGAAGGGTGAGAGTGCGTATAATCCATGAACTCAACATTTGTCATAAAGAACTCACATACTTATTGCAAAAATCTACAAGTTATCAAAGCAAAGTATTACGCGCATGCTCCTAGGGGGATAGATTGGTAGGAAAATACCATTGCTCGTCCCCGACCGCCACTCATAAGGAAGACAATCAATAAATAAATTATGCTCCGACTTCATCACATAACGGTTCACCATACGTGCATGCTACGGGAATCACAAAATTTAACACAAGTATTTCTCAAATTCACAACTACTCAACTAGCACAACTTTAATATCACTACCTCCATATCTCAAAACAATCATCAAGCATCAAACTTCTCATAGTATTCAACACACTCATAAGAAAGTTTTTACAAATCTTGTATGCTTAGCATATTAAGATTATTTAAGAAAATTACCATGCTATTTAAGACTCTCAAAATAATCTAAGTGAAGCATGAGAGAATAATAGTTTCTATAAAACAAAACCACCACCGTGCTCTAAAGATATAAGTGAAGTACTAGAGGAAAAACTGACTACTCCGAAAGATATAAGTGAAGATCAATGAGTAGTCGAATAATTATGCAACTATGTGAAGACTCTCCCATTTAATAATTTCAGATCTTGGTATTTTATTCAAACAGCAAGCAAAGCTAAAGAAAATAAAATGATGCTCCAAGCGAAACACATACCATCTGGTGAATAAAAATATAGCTCTAAGTAAAGTTACCGATGAACGAAGACGAAAGAGGGGATGCCATCCGGGGCATCCCCAAGCTTAGGCTCTTGGTTATCCTTGAATATTACCTTGGGGTGCCTTGGGCATCCCCAAGCTTAGGCTCTTGCCACTCCTTATTCCATAGTCCATCGAATCTTTACCCAAAACTTGAAAACTTCACAACACAAAACTTAACAGAAAACTCGTGAGCCGTTAGCGAAAGAAAACAAAACACCACTTCACGGTACTGTAATGAACTCATTCTTTATTTATATTGGTGTTAAACCTACTGTATTCCAACTTCTCTATGGTTCATAAACTATTTTGCTAGCCATAGAGTCATCAAAATAAGCAAACAACACACGAAAAACAGAATCTGTCAAAAACAGAACAGTCTGTAGTAATCTGTAACTAACGCAAACTTCTGGAACTCCAAAAATTCTAAAATAAATTGGTGGACCTGAGGAATTTGTCTAGTAATCATCTGCAAAAATAAACTAAATAGCACTCTCCAGTAAAAAGATTTAGTTAATCTCGTGAGCGCTAAAGTTTCTGTTTTTTACAGCATGATCATAAAGACTTCACCCAAGTCTTCCCAAAGGTTCTACTTGGCACAAACACTAATTAAAACATAAAACCACATATAAACAGAAGCTAGATGGATTATTTATTCCTAAACAGAACCAAAAAGCAAGAAACTAAAATAAAATTGGGTTGCCTCCCAACAAGCGCTATCGTTTAACGCCCCTAGCTAGGCATGATGATTTCAATGATGCTCACATAAAAGATAAGAATTGAAACAAAAAGAGAGCATCATGAAGAATATGACTAGCAATTTTAATTCTAACCCACTTCCTATGCATAGGGATTTTGTGAGCAAACAACTTATGGGAACAATAATCAACTAGCATAGGAAGGCAAAACAAGCATAACTTCAAAACTTTAAGCACATAGAGAGGAAACTTGATATTATTGCAATTCCTACAAGCATATATTCCTCCCTCATAATAATTTTCAGTAGCATCATGAATGAATTCAACAATATAACCAGAACCTAAAACATTCTTTTCATGATCTACCTGCATAGAATTTTTATTACTCTCCACATAAGCAAAATTCTTCTGATGAATAATAGTGGGAGCAAACTCAACAAAATAACTATCATGTGATTGAAAATTAAGATCAAGATGACAAGTTTCATGGTTATCATTATTCTTTATAGCATACGTTTCATCACAATAATCATCATAGATAGGAGGCATGCTTTCATCATAGTAAATTTGCTTATCAAAGCTTGGGGGACTAAAAATATCATATTCATCAAACATAGCTTCCCCAAGCTTGTGGCTTTGCATATCATTAGCATCATGGATATTCAAGGAATTCATACTAACAACATTGCAATCATGCTCATCATTCAAAGATTCAGTGCCGAACATTTTAATGCATTCTTCTTCTAACACTTTGGCACAATTTTCCTTTCCATCATACTCACGGAAGATATTAAAAAGATGAAGCGTATGAGACAAACTCAATTCCATTTTTTTGTAATTTTCTTTTATAAACTAACTAGTGCTAAAACAAGAAACAAAAAGATTCGATTGCAAGATCTAAATATATACCTTCAAGCACTCACCTCCCCGGCAACGGCGCCAGAAAAGAGCTTAGTTTACGGGGTGTGAGCGCCGCTTACCTAGCCTCCCCGGCAACGGCGCCAGAAAAGAGCTTGATGTCTACTACGCAACCTTCTCCTTGTAGACGTTGTTGGGCCTCCAAGTGCAGAGGTTTGTAGGACAGTAGCAAATTTCCCTCAAGCGGATGACCTAAGGTTTATCAATCCTTGGGAGGCGTAGGATGAAGATGGTCTCTCTCAAGCAACCCTGCAACCAAATAACAAAGAGTCTCTTGTGTCCCCAACACACCCAATACAATGGTAAATTGTATAGGTGCACTAGTTCGGCGAAGAGATGGTGATACAAGTGCAATATGGATGGTAGATATAGGTTTTTGTAATCTGAAAATATAAAAACAGCAAGGTAACTAATGGTAAAAGTGAGCGTAAACGGTATTGCAATGCGTTGAAACAAGGCCTAGGGTTCATACTTTCACTAGTGCAAGTTCTCTCAACAATAATAACATAATTGGATCATATAACAATCCCTCAACATGCAACAAAGAGTCACTCCAAAGCCACTAATAGCGGAGAACAAACGAAGAGATTATGGTAGGGTACGAAACCACCTCAAAGTTATTCTTTCCAATCAATCCATTGGGCTATTCCTATAAGTGTCACAAACAGCCCTAGAGTTCGTACTAGAATAACACCTTAAGACACAAATCAACCAAAACCCTAATGTCACCTAGATACCCCAATGTCACCTCAAGTATCCGTGGGTATGATTATACGATATGCATCACACAATCTCAAATTCATCTATTCAATCCAACACAAAGTACTTCAAAGAGTGCCCCAAAGTTTCTACCGGAGAGTCAAGACGAAAACGTGTGCCAACCCCTATGCATAGGTTCATGGGTGGAACCCGCAAGTTGATCACCAAAACATACATCAAGTGAATCACGTGATATCCCATTGTCACCACAGATACGCACGGCAAGACATACATCAAGTGTTCTCAAATCATTAAAGACTCAATCCGATAAGATTACTTCAAAGGGAAAACTCAATCCATTACAAGAGACTAGAGGGGGAGAAGAAACATAAGATCCAACTATAATAGCAAAGCTCGCGATACATCAAGATCGTGCCAAATCAAGAACACGAGAGAGAGAGAGATCAAACACATAGCTACTGGTACATACCCTCAGCCCCGAGGGTGAACTACTCCCTCCTCGTCATGGAGAGTGCCGGGATGATGAAGATGGCCACCGGTGAGGGATCCCCCCTCCGGCAGGGTGCCGGAACAGGGTCCCGATTGGTTTTTGGTGGCTACAGAGGCTTGCAGCGGCGGAACTCCCGATCTATTCTGTTTCCCGGTCATTTTAGGGTATATGGATATATATAGGAGGAAGAAGTACGTCAGGGGAGCCACGAGGGGCCCACGAGGGTGGAGGGCGCGCCCTGGGGGGTGGGCGCACCCCCCTGCCTCGTGCCTTCCTCGTTGCTTCCTTGACGTGGACTCCAAGTCTCCCCGGTTGCTTTCCTTCCAAAAATAACTTCTCCAGAAGGTTTCATTCCGTTTCGACTCCGTTTGATATTCCTTTTGTTCGAAACACTGAAACAAGGGAAAAAACAGGAACTGGCACTGGGCTCTGGGTCAATAGGTTTGTCCCAAAAATAATATAAAAGTGGATAATAAAGCCCAATATTGTCCAAAACAGTAGATAATATAGCATGGAGCGATCAAAAATTATAGATACATTGGAGACGTATCAAGGAAGCAGGACGTAGAACGCCTTCAAGGCCTAGAAGCAAGGCACGCGGACTTGGCACTCAAATTCCAGCGGCGGCAGCAGCAGATCGACTCACTTAGCCAGGAAAGGGGGTCTCAGCAGCGGCAACAGCTAGCGGATGATCGTCCAGCATTGGATAGCACCGTCCCATCCATGCCTAGAAGCAGCGTTGGTTCCGCCCTGGGCGACACACTGCTGGATAGATACCCTGTGGATGACATCATAGAGAACACTAACTGTGAGCTACACTTCAAAATGAAGAACATATCCATGTAGTTGGCGGACGCCGTTGCTTTTACAAATCCCCCCGAAGTAACCTTCCATTGCAATGCGATTCCAGTGGGCTATGCTCGTGTCTTGGTTGATGAGGTGGTGGACCAATATTTGGGGCTAGAGCTTGACATTCCTGGAGGTGACGACAAGCACACACTGAGAGAGGCCATACATCGTATCATCCTATGGAGAAAGGATTGCATCATCTTTCGAAGGCCACCAACACCGCGTCAGCCGACTCCTCCTCGAAGTCCGCCACCAAGTCAGCAGACTCCCCTCCTCCAAGTCCATGAACGCGTGAGCTGACTCCTCCTCGAAGTCCGCCACCGTGTCAGCAGACTTCTGCTCCTCCAAGTCCACGAACGCGTGAGCCGACTCCTCCTCGAAGTCCGCCACCGTGTCAGCAGATTCCCGCTCCTCCAAGTCCACCAATGCGTGAGCAGACTCCTGCTCCAACTCAGCCATGTCAGCCGTCTCCGCTGCCTCAGCAATCGCAGAAGAGACACGCCGCAGCTATGGTGCGTAGCGGTACGAGTCGAGGTAGTACAGGAGGTACAGGCGGAGACAAGCGATATAAATATGGTCCAAGCCTCGCTCCTCTTCCTCAGAGGCCTTACGACATGACCGAGGAGCAAAACGAAGCCATAGTGCGGGCCCAAGTGGACACCCATTTTGGACCAAAACCGGCACCGCCGCCAAGGGAGAAAGTGCATGAGAAAGTTATTGACCACTTTATTCATATGGCAAGAAAACCAGCTCCCAAGCCTGTTGACTCAGACTATGAGCGCCAAATCAGGAAGGCACATCGAACACGACTACAGAAAGAAGCGAGCTTGAGCTCAAGCCAACAAGCAGCTGTCAAAAAATGCAGGAAAACGGTTCCCCAGCTGGGAGAACAGGCGGCGCAATCGATCCCCCCGCTTGTTGTGCCAACAACACATGAGAGTACGCGCGCCCGATATTATTGTGGGCAAACCGTTCCCCGGCTGGACAATCTGGTAATAACCGAGGAGCATATAATGCAGGCTGAAATGTTCAAGATCACTGTTGGACAACTCCTCGAGCTCGAGCCCATGTCTCCGCTTAGAGAGGAGGAAATAAAACGGAAATATGTTCGGGGCCAACCTTTGGTCAAGCCCGAGGAGGTCGAGAACCTCCCAACGAGAATGTATGAATTGCATCAGTGGTACATGAACATTACCAAGATTTAAAATCGAGAGTCCCTCATGGTGAATGTCAAGGAGGAGCATTACTTCCATGAGAAAGCTCTGTCCGTTGAGTATTCAGAACTATTTCAGTTATACAATCAAGACGCACTCGACAAATCTCTCGTCAGTTGCTATTGTCTGTAAGTGATTTCTTTCTGTAATTTAAGTCTCAAGCTAGCTGTAGTGATCATTTTGATCAATCATTACCTGTAATTATCCTCACTATATTCTTTTCTATGGTATTATGCAGGATGAAGATGTATGAAATGAAAAAATCTAGACGATGTGGCATTGGGTTCATTGACCCTAATACCGTTAATGAACACACATGGAAAATTCCAAGTTGTCGAGCAAGTTTAGAGGAAAGCATGCTAGAGTTCTTGAAGCGCCTCAATACCAATGAAGATATACTACTTCCTTACAACTTCCTGTGAGTCACACTGTCTTGTACTATAAATTCTATTTTTGCTTACTAGCTAGCTAGATGTTAATACTTAAGTGTATAGGGTTTAGGGTCGTTGATTAGTGTTGTGCACATGCCCGCTTAATTAAGACATGCAAACGTGTGCGCATGCAGTTACCACTGGATCTTGTTAGTCATTAAAGTTGATAAAGGAATAGTTGAAGTACCGGACTCACTACTTAAGGAAGAAAGTGACTTCGCCATCTTGAAGGGGATACTCGACAGGTAATTTCAATTATTATTAACTATATCTCGGCCTATTTAATTAGTTCCTCATTTCCTGATATCAACTATTTAATAACCCCTTTATTCATTTTCTTTGTTGCCGGGCAGGGCTTGGGCAAAGTTCATCAAGGTGACTCCAGGCAACTAGAAAAAAAGCTGTATTGGTGGCAACCCAAGGTAAGTAATTAAGTAGTACTAGCTAGCTAGCTACCATCTCTTTTATTCTTGTTTCAGTACCATTAATTAATTAGCATGCTTGATTAATCATTATCTGATTAAATTCCATTCTCGTAAAGGCCCTGAAGCAGGCGCCGGGGACTGATCTGTGTGCATACTACATTTGCGAGAACATTCGCATGATGGTGTCCGAACGGAGCAGATCTCAAAGACAGGACTGGGTACGTTTGTCAGAACACTATTCACAAATTTTTACACCATTATAGATATCTAGTCACACAACTAATACGCATGCATATTGATCTCCTTCTTAACAGTTCAGAGAGGTGCGGGAGCAGCTCCTACCAACGGAGCGCATACTAGCACTTCAAGAGGAAATAGCGGGATTTTTGCTCGACCAGGTCATAGATCCCAAAGGAGAACACTATTACCCGCTACCGCCCCCATGAACCACTTGTCATCGTGCTCCGAAGGCACCAAGGCAACATGTAGGAGAAATTGTATATATATATACATGTGTATGTGTGAATAATTAATGGTGGTTGTGAGACATTCGATGATATATATATATATATATATGATCGGTTCTACAAGAAAATCTATTTATATATATGCATAACGTGTACAATATGTAGTATCGTAAAATATCAGCAAACCAAAAAGAATTAAATGGAAAACACATAATTAATGGAAAAATAAAAAATAAAACCAAAACCCCCCAAACATTTAGTACCGGTTGGTGTTACCAACCGGTACTAATGGTCTACCAGCACCCGGGCCTTGTCGTGGATCTAAGACTGGCAGTAGAATGGGGGGTAGGTATGAGGAGGCAAGATCCTAGCTATGGCGAAGTTGTACACACGAGTTTTACGAGTTTAGGCCCTTCGCGGAGGAAGTAATAGCCCTACGTCTCGGTTCCCAGAGGCGGTCAACTGGATTATGCGTGTGTGTGTGTGTTACAGGGGGTGCGAACCCTTGTCCCAGAGGAGGGGGTGGCTTATATAGAGTGTGCCAGGACCCCAGCCATTCCCCGTTACATAGGGTTCAATGTACATAAAGAAGGAGCGTTACAGGTAACGTCCGTAATAAAGTGCTATAAATGATCATCAAGTCTATGAGTAAACGCCCGACCGTTGCTGTGCAGAGTGACTTTAGATCTTCTGTATGTCGAGTGGTTTCTGTTACGGTCGAGTGACAGTGATTCTTCCGAGTGGAATGTTTCTGGTCTAGTGGATGATGGTACCCTTCGAATGCTTCTGACTTTAGGGTGATGTCCTTGGGGAGGGTGTCTAGGTCAGGCCTATAACCCTACCCTAGGTACATAGCTTCATCATTAGCCCCCGAATGGTTCAGGGTTTGAGTGGAGAAGGAGTTGAAAATACTTCCGATTCAATTTTCGTGCTTCGAAAGTGTCTTGTTGGGATCGACGAATCAACACGGTGACACCAACTTCTTTTTCAGTCGCCTTGATCCATTCTTGGTTTTGTCGAGCAAACTTTTTCTGAAAAGCTTCGAGCGTTGATATGGAGAAAATCTTCCGTCTAACAGGTTGCTCTGTTGCCCGCGGATCTCGTGGGATTCGAATTTTGGGAAGCGCGCGGGGCGGAGGAGGCCGCAGTAATCGGGTTGGATTAGGCAGGGCCGCCTCGATTTCTGCGCCACCTTTTTCGCCACGTATCACGCGTGCGACTGTTGCGGGATTTGATAGGATCGCTCGGGTCCACAGGTCAGTCACTCGGAAGCAACCTCATATAAGGCGTCGGACTGGGGTTTTTAAACAATGCATTCCCATTCTTACTCTTCCTTCTCCGTTTTCTCCATCGCATCTGCTCCTGCCCCAGCGCCGCCGCTCTGTTCGAGCTCCGCCGCTGCGATGGGGAAGGAGAAGACGGTGGCTTTGGAGCGCGCGAAGAAGGCGACGGCGAAGGCGAAGGGGAAGAAGTCCAGCCGGGGCGGATCTTCGTCGAGGTCCGGTCTGCCGCGTGGCTGGATCCAGGGCGATTGGATCCGGTCGACGATTCGTCAGGACGACATCGACGATCTGGCCGAGGAGGGATTGATCCCCCACGGATCCGCGCGGCTCCCGGAGGACGAGACTGAGCCCTGACCGCAGGAGGGTGAGTGCGTCCTCCTCGCCACTCACGTCGACCGCGGGTTTTCTTTGCCTCCTCATCCTTTTTTCCGAGCTTTCCTGAACTTCTTTGGAGCACAACTTCATCACTTTTCCCCCAACACCATCGTGTATCTTGCCGCTTTCGTGTCTATGTGCGAGAATTTCTTGGGTTGTCGACCACACTGGGGCCTCTTCAAGCACATTTTCACGTGTCGCTCTCAGTCGGTCAAAAAAGCTAATCCGAGTGATGAGAAGACAAAAGTGATCCAGATGTGTGGGGGTCTTGGGATTCAAATGAGGGGTAAGAGCTCCTTCCCAGCCATAATCCTTCCCGAGTCAGTCCGAGGGTGGCAGTCGACCTGGTTTTACTGCAAAGACCAGCCGACTCCAGGTCAGTCGACTGGACTTCCCCCCTTTTCCATGGCTCGAGTAGAGAAGCCCTCCGCCTTGAAAGTGACCCCGGGGGAGAAAGCGGAGGTGAAGGTGCTGGTTGAGCGAGTGGTCCAGCTCATCCGTGACGGCGTGACCGGCATGGATCTGTTGGAAGTCTTCCTCAGACGACGCATTCAGCCGCTTCAAGCCCGTGACCATCCGATGTGGATGTATTCGGGCATTGACGATTCCACTCGGATCCACCCAGAAGAGGTCGACGAGGATACGGTGGAGAAGTGGTTGAAGGGTATCACTGGCAACAAAGATAACCCCAGGGGGTCCAGGAGAGTCCCTCCACTCGACAACTCGTACGAAACAGACAAGGTCCAACTCTGAATTGCCGAGTGTTATCTTGATTTATCATGTAGCTGCTTATAGTCAACCGACTGACTTTTGTCTTGCTTGTTGTCTTCTAGGCTCTTACTGAGATGTATTCGATGCCCAATGGAGAGCAGAAGCAGGACCCTGAGGGGTAGGCGAGTGGAGCGAGAGTGGCGAGTGGCATTCTGATGGTGAAGAGGATGAGGAGAGCGATGACCCGAGTGATGAAGAAGAGGTCGACTCACCTCCCCGTAGGGAAAGGCGATCCAAGCTCACTCAGGATCCGGCAAGCGTCCACGGCAAAGCGACCGAGCAAACCGGGCAGTCGTCAAAGCGCCCTCGGACGTCTTCTCCAGCTCCGACTGAAAAGGCACCAAAGCAACCAAAAGCTGCGCCATCAAAACCGCAGAAAGCCTTGCCCAAGATCAAAGTGACCATTCCCACTGTTTCCGGGTAATAGCTGGACTTGAATTCCTTGTTTAGTACGAACTGGGTCTTGGTCGACTCACTGTTATAGACATGACCGACTGAATCTTGAAATTTGCAGTGCTGCTACCTCCGAGACTTCCGCTTACAAGAATGAAGACGAAGAAATGGAAGATGTCGTCACCTCCAATCTAGGTACGATTCTCATAGTCTTGTCCTTATTTACTCGGTCGTTTTATTGGTCGATTGAATTTCTGGCAATTGATTCTTTTTGTAGCTCCTCCCCATGTCATTGATCTTCCAGATGATGACAAAGACGTGCCACTGAGGTCCCAGGGGAGAAGAAACATGAAGGCATCAGCTGGAAAGACACCTCAGTCTGCGTCGACGACCGAAACAGCGATCCAGGAAGGTGGCAATGCCAATCGGACTTTTGTAACTTTCGCCGTACCACTGACGAGTGCTCAGCCTTCGGCGTCGACTGCTCAGACTCCAGCCGATCCATCATTGCTCTTTACCGCACATCACGTCCCAGAGGAACAAGTGGGTGCTGCCAAGGAAGCCATACGCCAGGCGGGCATCATGATGGAGCAGATGAAGATGCTCTGAGAAGCCAGCCAAGTGGCTTACAACGCCAGCTCAGCCCTTCAGAGCAACGTCCAGGTTGGTTGATCACCGACTGACCTTTAGCTTGCCACTTGTTCTGTTAGGATATGCTACCTGAAAACTTCCTTTGAAAAATCAATTCATCTATCTGCGTTTCGCATTTGTACACCCACTGGGTGTTTTTGATTTGCCACTGAGCAAACTTGTATCTTGAGTCGACTAAGTTGTGTCGATTGGATCTTTGAACTAGTGGGAGCACGCTGAGTGCACCCACTGGGTGTAGTCCCCGAGACTATAGTTGACTGCAGGCAGTCGACTGTAGTCTTAGAACTGGAATTTTCTCACTCGGCCTGGTTGGGGCATGTCGAGTGGAGCCTGAACCAGTGGGGGCACGCTAAGTGCACCCACTGGGTGTAGTCCCCGAGACCGTGGTCGACTGCGGGCAGTTGACTACGGTCTGAGAACAACTTGCCTCTTTTTTTTACACTCGGCCTGGACAGACCACGTCGAGTGGAAACTGGACTAGTGGGGGCACGCTAAGTGCACCCACTGGGTGTAGTCCCCGAGACTACTGTTGGATGTTTGATTTGGCAGTAGTCTTAGATCTTGCTGAATTTATCAGACCATTGCTCTGAAGTAACCAGTCTTTCCATCTGTCGATTGACTGTCCTTTGATTACAGAAATCTTGTGAACTTGGAGCTCATTTTGCTGACCTGGAGAAGAAGCAGATTCAACTCAACCTCGATCTGGAGCTGGCCAAGACAAATCTGCAGAAAGCCAAGGATGAAGCCGCTGGTAAGAAAAAACTTGTCGACTGAGTTGTCTCTGAACCGGATTTTATTTTGCTTTTTCTGAACCGAGCGTTGTTTCTTTCAGAGAAACTGAACCAAGCTCTGGCGAAAAAGGACCAAGATCTTGCGGCCGCACAGAAAACAGCTGATGAGAAAACTGCACTCGCTGAACAGAAGCTAGCTTCAGTCGGCAAACTGGAGGAAGAAAACGCCAAGCTGAAAACTGCCCTTGATGAAGCCAATAAGGAAGCGACTCGCCTGAAGAAGGACAAGAACAATCTGAACGAGAAGATGGAAGGCATTGCTCGCAAGAGGGATGATCTGGAGAACTATCTGGGAGGTCTTGCTAAGAAGCTGTTCGTCATGCTTGAAGGTATTTTCTTCGACCCGACTGACTTGTTACTGTCGACTCGACATACAATCGCTGACTCATCTTTGAATTGTGTGTGCAGAATTTTGCCAGAACTTCGAGGAAGAGACTGGGCGAGCTGAGACAAGCTTGGACCCCATCCACTCTCCAGTGAAGGACGAAGCTGCCATGAACGTGCTCCGACTGGAATCTCGCGTTGCTGGTGTTGTCGACTATCTTGCTCGACTGAAAGTCGCAATGTCGCGGATCGACACAGCTCTCTGGCCAAGGGCGACGCTCCAGAATGACCTCGAGTCTCTGATGACTCAGCTTAATGAGGTCCCCGGTCGAGTGCAAGAATGGAAGAAGTCTTCTGCCCGGTGCGGCGCTGATGTGGCTCTGTCCCTGGTTCGTGTCCACTGCAAGGAAGCGCGAGAAGAGAAGCTGGCAGCGATCAAGGTTGCCAATACCAAGAAGCACGACTTCCAATCTTTCATGGAGACCTTCATTGCTGCTGCCACTCGGATTGCCGACGGAATCGACCTGGGCGAAATTCGTCGAGCCTGCTAGCCCTCCTCCTGCGGAGTGAACAAACTTTTATGCCTCACCTTAAATTTGCCTCGGAATGCCGAGTGATTTTGTAACCGTTAAACTCCTTCGGGCTTGATGCCCGAGTACTTTAATCCGCGGTCCAGAGCCTTAGGATTTATCTGAATTTGGTTTATCTCCGAATATGCTTGTGTTTGCTGTCGAGTGGAACTTATCCTTCACTCGGAATAACCTTTGTACTTGAGATGCAGCTCTGAGGAGGATATTCCAGTCGTCCTGCATCTTGTCGACTTGCGGATAGGGATGGAGCGTACGTTATACTTGTGGCGTAGCTCCGAGGAAAAGGTTGCAGTCGACCTGCACCTCGTCGTCCTTGCGGATAGGGATGGAGCGTACGTTGTACTTGTGTCGTAGCTCCGAGGAGAAGGTTGCAGTCGACCTGCACCTCGTCGTCCTTGCGAATAGGGATGGAGCGTATGTTGTACTTGTGACGTAGCTCCGAGGAGAAGGTTGCAGTCGACCTGCACCTCGTCGTCCTTGCGGATAGGGATGTGTTTCAAACTTAGGCGAGTACTGGACTGCAGCTAAGCCTCCGAGTGGGAGGGTTGCTCACCACTCGGTAGGATTTTTCAAACTTAGGCGAGTACTGGACTGCAGCTAAGCCCCCGAGTGGGAGGGTGGCTCACCACTCGGTAAGATTTTTCAAACTTAGGCGAGTACTGGACTGCAGCTAAGCCCCCGAGTGGGAGGGTGGCTCACCACTCGGTAGGATTTTTCAAACTTAAGCGAGTACTGGACTGCAGCTAAGCCCCCGATTGAGAGGCTTGCTCACCACTCGGTAGGATTTTTTAAACTTAGGCGAAACGAATTCGCAGCTAAGCCCCCGAGTGGGAGGGTTGCTCACCACTCGGTAGGATTTTTCAAACTTAGTCGAGTACTGGACTGCAACTAAGCCCCCGAGTGGGAGGGTTGCTCACCACTCGGTAGGATTTTTCAAACTTAGGCGAGTACTGGACTGCAGCTAAGCCCCCGAGTGGGAGGGTTGCTCACCACTCGGTAGGATTTTTCAAACTTAGGCGAGTACTAGACTGCAGCTAAGCTCCCGAGTGGGAGGGTTGCTCACCACTTGGTAGGATTTTTCAAACTTAGGAGAGTACTGGACTGCAGCTAAGCCCCCGAGTGGGAGGGTTGCTCACCACTCGCTAGGATTTTTCAAACCTAGGAGAGTACTGGACTGCAGCTAAGCCCCCGAGTGGGAGGGTTGCTCACCACTCGGTAGGATTTTTCAAACTTAGGCGAAACGGATTCGCAGCTAAGCCCCCGAGTGAGAGGCTTGCTCACAACTCGGTAGGATTTTTTAAACTTAGGCGAAACGGATTCGCAACTAAGCCCCCGAGTGAGAGGCTTGCTCACCACTCGGTAGGATTTTTTGAACTTAGGCGAAACGGGTTCGCAGCTAAGCCACCCACTGGGGGATTTAGAGAATAAAAAAGGAACAACAATCATTTATGAGATTGCAAAAAAACGGTGTCTTTAATAATCAAACTAGAAGGTATTTCTTATTACATCTCAACAGTCTGAAAACTTAAGTGTAAAAGGGGCGGAGCAGCTCCGCATTCCAAGCGCGTGACTCATCTTTCTTGTGCTCGACGTTGTAAAGGTGGTATGCTCTGTTGTGGAGCACTCTGGTGATGATGAAGGGGCCTTCCCAAGCAGGAGCAAGCTTGTGTGGTTTCTGCTGATCCACTCGAAGAACCAAGTCTCCCTCTTGAAATGCTCGACCTCTCACGTTTCTGGCGTGGAATCGATGCAGGTCTTGCTGATAGATGGTCGACCGGATCAAGGCCATCTCTCTTTCCTCTTCCAGGAGATCAACTGCATCTTGTCGTGCCTGTTCTGCTTCATCTTCTGAGAAAAGCTCGACTCGGGGTGTGTTGTGGAGCAAGTCACTCGGAAGTACAGCCTCGGCTCCATAGACCAGGAAAAATGGAGTTCGGCCAGTCGACCGATTGGGAGTTGTCCTCAATCGCCAAAGCACTGATGGAAGTTCATCGACCCAGGCGCCTGCTGCGTGCTTGAGATCACGCATCAGTCGGGGTTTCAGTCCTTTGAGAATCAATCCATTTGCTCTTTCAGCTTTTCCATTCGACTGGGGGTGGGCGACTGAAGCATAATCGACTCGAGTACCTTGGGAAGCACAGAAGGCTCTGAACTCATCAGAATCGAAGTTCTACCCATTGTCAGTGATGATGCTGTGCGAAACACCATATCTGAATGTTAACTCTCTGATGAAGCTGACAGCAGTACTGGCTTCAAGGTTTTTGATAGGCTTGGCTTCAATCCATTTGGTGAACTTGTCGACTGCCACGAGCACATGAGTGAAGCCGCTCCTACCAGTCCTCAGAGGTCCAACCATATCCAATCCCCAAACAGCAAAGGGCCAGACGAGTGGAATGGTCTTCAGGGCTGATGCAGGCTTGTGAGACATGTTGGAGTAAAACTGACAACCTTCACATTTGTCGACTATTTCTTTTGCCATCTCATTTGCTCGTGGCCAATAAAATCCCGCTCGGTATGCTTTGGCCACAATGGTCCGAGAGGACGCATGGTGACCACAGGTCCCCGAGTGGATGTCATTGAGGATCACTCGACCTTCTTCTGGTGTTATGCATTTCTGGCAGACTCCAGTCACACTTTCTCTGAACAACTGTCCTCTTATCACAGTAAAGGCTTTGGATCGACGGACGATCTGCCGAGCCTCTTCTTCATCCTCTGGGAGTTCCTTTCTAAGAATGTACGCGATATACGGTACTGTCCAGTCGGGAGTGATGACCAAAACCTCCATGATCAAGTCGACCACGGCTGGGACTTCGACTTCAGTCGGATCAGTGGCACTCTTTGGTTGTGGGGGCTCTTCAGTGAAAGGATCTTCTTGAACTGAAGGTGAATGAATATGTTCCAAGAACACATTGCTGGGAATGGCTTCCCTCTTGGAACCTATCTTTGCCAGATCATCGACTGCTTGATTTTTCAGTCGGGGTATGTGATGGAGCTCTAACCCCTCAAACTTCTTCTCTAACTTTCTCACTGCATTACAATAGCCAGTCATAGCTGGGCTTCTGACGTCCCACTCCTTCATCACTTGATTGACCACTAAATCCGAGTCGCCATAGACCATGAGGCGACGGACGCCGAGCGAAATGGCCATACGCAACCCGTACAGAAGTGCTTCATATTCGGCTTCATTGTTGGAGGAGTCAAAGTGAATCTGGAGAACATAGCTGAGTTTGTCGCCTCGGGGGATACCAATACCACCCCAGCACCGGAACCATTCAGCATCTTGGATCCATCAAAGAACATGGTCCAATGCTCCGAGTGAATCTGAGTCGGAAGTTGCTGTTCGATCCACTCAGCGAGGAAATCTGCTATTGCTTGGGACTTGATAGCTTTCTTTGCCTCAAACTTGATATCCAAAGGAAGGAGTTCAATCGCCCACTTTGCCACTCGACCAGTTGCATCTCTGTTATTCAGGATCTCTGACAATGGTGCGTCGCTGACGACTGTAAGGGAGTGATCAGAGAAATAGTGAGCAACCTTCTTCGTGCCATAAACAAGCTTCTGATAATGTGGATATCTTGGCTTGGATGGAGTCAGAACTTCAGAAACATAGTATACTGGGTGCTGAACTTTATAGGCTTTTCCTTATTCTTCCCGCTCGACCGTGAGTACTGTACTGACAATTGGTCCTGTGGCTGCAATATAAAGCAGTAAAGGCTCTTTGCTGATTGGGGCAGCAAGCACCGGTTGGGTGGAAAGCAGGGCTTTGAGCTCTGCAAACGCTGCGTCAGCTTCATCTGTCCACTCGAACTAGTCAGACTTCTTCATCAGTCAGTAAAGAGGCAATGCCTTTTCACCAAGATGAGATATGAATCGACTCAAGGCGGCCAAACAACCAGTAAGCTTCTGGACATCATGTACCCGCACAGGGCGTTTCATCCGGAGTATAGCACCAACTTTCACTGGGTTAGCGTCGATCCCTCGTTCGGAAACGAGGAAGCCGAGTAACTTTCCGCCAGGAACTCCGAATGTGCACTTTGATGGATTAAGCTTGATATCATACCTTCTGAGGTTGGCAAAGGTTTCAGCAAGGTCAGCCAGCAGGTCGGAACCCTTACGTGACTTGACCACAATGTCATCCATGTATGCTTCCACATTCCGACTGATTTGAGTGAGCAGACACTTCTGAATCATCCTCATGAATGTGGCTTCGGTGTTTTTCAGGCCGAATGGCATGGTGACATAAAAGAAGCATCCGAATGGAGTGATGAAAGCCGTTTTTATCTCATCGGGTCCATACAGTCGGATCTGATGATACCCGGAATAGGCGTCCAGAAAAGACAATCGCTCACATCCCGCAGTCGAGTCGACGATTTGGTCGATGCGGGGGAGAGGAAAATGATCTTTAGGACAGGCCCGATTGATATGCTTGAAGTCAATGCACATGCAAAGTGAGTCGTCCTTCTTGGGGACCATGACAACATTGGCGAGCCACTCGGAGTGGTAAATCTCACGGATGAACTCAGCTGCCAGGAGCCGAGCCACTTCCTCACCAATTGCTTTTCTCTTCTGTACGGCGGACCATCGAAGATGTTCCTTGACTGGTTTTACTTTTGGTCGACTCGCAAACGATGCTCAGCCAGTCCCCTGGGTACACCCGGCATGTCAGAAGGCTTCCATGCAAAGATGTCCAGTTCTCATGGAGGAACTGGATGAGCGCTTCTTCCTATTTGCTGTCGAGTGAAGTTGAAATATGAGTAGGAGCAGCACTAGGATCGGTCGGGTGAATATGAATCGGCTTGGTTTCACCGGACGACTGAAATGCAGAATCAGTGGTAGGCTTCTTGGAGCGCAACAAATCACTCGGATCTGCGTTCTTCCGGTATTCTTGCATTTCGAGTGCCGCCATTTGTGCGTCGGCGATTTTTGAGCCCTTCTGGAAGCACTCTTCTGCCTTCTGCTGATTGCCAGTGATAGTGATCACTCCTCTGGGACCAGGCATTTTCAACTTGAGGTACACGTAACATGGTCAAGCCATGAAACGTCCATAGGCAGGCCTACCCAGAATAGCATGATAAGCACTCTGGAAATCACTACTTCAAATGTCAACTTCTCTTTGCGGTAATTCTTGGAATCACCGAAAACCACATCAAGGGCGATCTGGCCGAGTGATTCAGCCTTCTTGCCAGGTATAACGCCATGGAAACTCATATTGCTTTCATTAAGCTTGGACATCAGAATGCCCATTCCCTTCAAGGTCTCAGCATACAAGATATTCAGGCCACTACCACCATCCATCAGCACTTTAGTCAGTCGAGTGCCTTCAACAACTGGGTCGACCACCAGCGCTTGCCTCCCAGGGGTGGCTATACGTGCTGGATGGTCAGACTGGTCGAATGTGATGGCAGTCTGGGACCACTTCAAATAACTTGGTGTTGCCGGAGCAACCATGTTCACCTCTCTGTTGATAACTTTCAGTCGACTTTTGCTTTCAACATCAGCAAAAATCATCAGAGTGGAATTGACGTTGGGAAAACCATCATCATCTTCTTCCCTATCCTCACCCTTGTCCGACTCCTTTTCCTTCTCCTTGGGTTGTTTCTCTCGGAACTGCTGGATCAGGAGCCGACACTGTCGAGTGGTGTGTTTAGGGTAAATGAGATTACCCTCTTCATCTTTTTTGGTGTGAATGTGGCATGGTAAATCCAACACATCATTTCCATCTTGATCTTTCACTTTCTTGGGGTTCCACGGCCCTTTGGGCTTCCCCTTGAACTTCCCTTGAGCCACAACTAAAGCTTCACCAGGAACCGCTGGTTCGGCCTTGCGTTTCTGTTTCCGACTTGAATTCCCTCCTCCGGTTTCTTGGGCGACTGTTTTGTGTTTGCCACTCCGGAGTCGGTCTTCCTCTTCACCATTAGCGTACTTGGTGGCAATCTCCATCATCCGAGTCAGGGACATATCCCCTGTCCGACCGAATTTCAGATTCAACTCTCGATACTTAACACCCTCCTTGAAGGCACAAACTGCTTGGTGATCCGACACATTCTCCACTGTATGGTGCAATGTGATCCATCTCTGGATATAATCTCTCAAGGTCTCATTCGGTTTTTGCACGCAGGACTGTAATTCTGTCAACTCTGCTGGTCATTTGCATGTACCTTCAAAGGTTCTAACAAACACTCGGGCAAGTTCCTCCCAACTATATATGTTGCCAGGTGCTAACTGATTCAACCATGCTCTGGCCGAGCCTTCCAACATCAGAGGGAGGTGCTTCATGGCCACTTCATCATTGCCGCCACCGATCTGTACAGCCACTCGGTAGTCCTCAAGCCAAGTGTCAGGCTTGGACTCACCAGTGAACTTGCTGACTCCAGTCGCCAACCTGAAGTTGGGAGGAATCACTGCAGCCCTGATGGCTCTGCTGAAACACTCTGGACCTGAAACATGCACTCTGCTGCCAGTCGGATAATCTCTGTCATGACCTTCTCTGTGTGCCCTGTTCCTGTCAACCAGACCTTGAACGAGAATAGATCTTGCATCAAAGCCCGGCTCTCTAAGGTCGACTGGAATTCTTCGCCCACCACTGTGAGGGCGTCTGTCATCATGCTGCCGCGGCACATATGACCCACTCCTCGGGGGAGACGTGGGCACTCGACGACGGTCATCGTGGTCGAGTCGGTGATCATAGTGCTCACGGTTTCTGTACTGATCTCGTCGGTATCCACGTCCCTCACGCCGCGGGGGCGATCTTGGGCTGTGAGCCGACTGAACTGTGTCTGCCATCACATATCTGCTATGAATCCTATTCCGCGACTGAGATACTGCTGTGTTCCGCTCTCCCACTGCCCGGAGTAAAGCCCGGATCTGCATCAAACCTCTGCCAGCTTCCGACTGGGAAGGCTGAATCGACTCTGCTATTCGGGCTGCAGCTGTGAGATTCTGAATCGGAGTTCGGTATACCTGAGTTGGAGGCGGAAAAAGCTGTCATCGACTGGACTCAGGAATCCGCTGCCGAGCACGCTCGTCGAGTGCGTGCTGGAGGTTCTCCAGTCGAGTGCGCTCAGCCAAGTTAGCCAGGCGCACCTCCTCCAAGGCCCGGGCCTTGGGGGTTTCTCCAACGATAGGAGTGTGAAGTGCATCCATATTGCGGCGGCAGAGCTCTTCCCTCTGCTGCAAAGAAAGAGCCTCGGGGCGGTACTCCTCGTGAGCGCACGACGGATCGCCACCGCCATCACCACCGTCGTCGCGGGGGAAGCCAGGAGGACTGCGTGGTCCATTGACCATCAAAACTTCCACCGCGGGGTCACTGTTGTCGCACCCAGATGCGGTCTCAACGGAGCCAGGTCGAACAGGCCGTAGAGAGTTTCATCGGGCTCGATTGCCGCGACTTGTGGGGTGGCCGACTGGCGGGCCACCGCGTGCCTCACCCACCGCTGGAGCCGCGGCTGACCGGAACGCTTCCGCCGGCGAACAGCGGGGAACGAGGACGCCACAGTAGCCGACCGATACTGAGTCGACGGCTGCCAAAGAAGGACGCCGCGGATGCATGCGCGAAAGTGCGTCGCCCCGCGAACGGGGAGCGCCTCGACGTCGAGTGGAGCCTCCTGGAGCTAGGCGGAGTCGTCGGTGACGAAGACGAGCACGCCGAGACGGATCTCACGGCCCTCAGCCAATCCACCGCCGGAAACCATGATGATGGGAATCGGAAAAATCGCAACTTCACCAACAAGTCGCTAAGACACCTGCCCCACGGTGGGCGCCAACTGTCGTGGATCTAAGACTGACAGTAGAATGGGGGGTAGGTATGAGGAGGCAAGATCCTAGCTATGGCGAAGTTGTACACACGAGTTTTACGAGTTCAGGCCCTTCGCGGAGGAAGTAATAGCCCTACGTCTCGGTGCCCGGAGGCGGTCGACTGGATTATGTGTGTGTGTGTTACACGGGGTGCGAACCCTTGTCCCAGAGGAGGGGGTGGCTTATATAGAGTGCGCCAGGACCCCAGCCATTCCCCGTTACATAGGGTTCAATGTACATAAAGAAGGAGCGTTACAGGTAACGTCCGTAATAAAGTGCTATAAATGATCATTAAGTCTATGAGTAAACGCCCGACCGTTGCTGTGCAGAGTGACTTTAAATCTTCTGTATGTCGAGTGGTTTCTGTTACAGTCGAGTGACAGTGATTCTTTCGAGTGGAATGTTTCTGGTCGAGTGGATGATGGTACCCTTCGAATGCTTCTGACTTTAGGGTGACGTCCTTGGGGAGGGTGTCTAGGTCAGGCCTATAACCCTACCCTAGGTACATAGCTTCATCAGGCCTGGCTCGTGCCACGTGGTGGCACTTTAGCGCCGGTTCGTGCCGAACTGGTAGTAAAGAGGGGGGGCTTTAGTCTCCACTCTTTAGTGCCGGTTGTAGGCCCTTACGAACCGGCGACAAAGCCCGGTTCTGCACTAGTGAGAGACTAATGATGTCCTCCAAGACTCTATCCTCGTAAACATATATAAATTTCTACCCACCGCAGAGAGATATTTTGCTCAACCAGTGTACTCTAATGATCCTTTTTTTTAAGTTTACCTTTAGTTTCCATTAATAAAAACCATAGAAGGTTCCCTTAATGACACTATTGATATTATTACTCCAGGTATAATATAAAATTGAAAAGGTTAAAAGAGATATTTAAAGGTAAAAGACCAATTAGATGTTGCTTGTCATATACAAAACATTGCATTTACACCTTAGCAGGTATTACACAGATAGAAAAGGCATACATAGGTGGGCCATGTGTAGTTAGTACCACATATGTTCCAAGATTAAGGTGTAATTTGAGTGTCAGAATTAATTCTTTGAACCGGTCTAATGATATGCACTTTATGTTACCAAAAATCGATATCATTGTATTCATATCAAAAGCATTTTCTCATTATCATGTTTTGGTAACCATGGACTATTTATTTTATGAGAAATTTACAGTCACAACATGAACATGAACAATTAAACTGTTTCTTATATTTGGCAAGGAGGTTGCGTCGTTTTGAGAAAAGTCTACATTACAGTCCAAAACTAATCACCCGATCTAATATTAAACCCCGTACTTCAAAACTGATTGACCTATACCCCAAACTAACCATGTGGTTGATGAACCATTTGTACATGTCTAACACCTGTGCTAGCAAATGCGTAGTATCGATCCCAGTAAGCCCAGCAAACACATCATGCATGTTATATCCATACATGCAACATGCACGCCGTGTTGGTGGAACTACAGGTATCACAATAGATCTCAAAGAAAAAACTGCAAAAATATATACATCAACCTCAGATTGAATCAAATTTAACAATGGAGTACATACAAGGGTCTGACGACCAAGTTGCAGCTCTCACAGTGGAAGCGGAATATACCTTAGAGAGGTAAAATTTAATAAATGCCTTAAGAAGGCTAAATAAGAGAAAATGGTGTCCATAACCCTTTCCAGTTCACTGCCTGGGATAACTGAAGCTAACATCATCCTTCATCACTAGAGATCACCTATTTTCAAATGCTTCATATCAGCAACAATCGGATCAAATGAAAAAATAAAGAAAGGTGAGTACTCATGTGTACTCGGAAGACTTACATTAGAGCTATCTACACATATGTATTAGTATCAAAATAAAGGATATATGTGGATGTCTACAACAAGCGCTAGCATACTACATACGACTACTATAAAAGCTACCGCTACTAGAGTTTGCTATAAGGGATAAGAGAGCGCACATCAGTCCATCTAGCTTTGCACCACAACAATACACCATCATGAATCCTCCCTCGACTCCACTGTGAGGAAGCAATCCATGACACTTACACTTATTTTGGCAATTTTATTAAGTAATTGTTAAACTTGTTCTATGATCAAGCAACAATCTACAAGTCGTCCAGAACCTCTGACATGACTTTTCGAATAGATTTAACCCTGCAGAGTTGCATCAAGTTACGCATACACGCACAATCATCTGTTAATGCTCGTGAATAGTGTATTTCACGAGGTGTGCCGGCAGAAAATATTGACACACCGCCCTATGCTATAGACAAGTCCAGGGAGTCACCCAAGTGAGTCGCACTCAAATCACGAATTCGGCCAAAGCTCTAAAACAAAGTCAACCGTTGTGAGGACGCCCCAAGCCCATCTCAACAGATGGTTCTAGCGCTTGGGATAACTGTGCCACCCAGCCAAACACGCCCTATATGTATGCATCCATCCTTCATTCATTATCTTTATCTTTCTATGCATATGCAAAATGGAAAGCCTGAACTATCTGACTCCATATTTAAAGATGGCTACATAATTTTCTTTTTTTATTAAAATTGAATTACTTATGAATTTTAAGTTCCTAGCGGGGGAACTTGAGTTCGACATCACAGACCTCCCGAACAAGGTTACGACCCCTAAGGAAGCCTTAGAGCACGTGCCCAACGGCCGACGGTGGTGTGCGAAGTTCTGGTGGGGAAGAAAGCGAGTGCCTCACACCGTTTGAGAGAAACAGAAGATAGGTGGAGTAAATGATTGACGCTAGGGTTTCCAGAGGTAGCTTTATACCTCGGGGGAGGAGCGAGGGCGAAACGGTCAGAGCTCATGGGTGACATCAGCGTCGGGAGGTTAGCTAAGAAGTGCCCTTTGGTCTGGAGAGAGAGAAAGAGAGACACGGAGAGAGAGGGAGAGAGAGAAAAGAGATGCCTGCTTTATTTATTTATTTTCTTTTTAATGAATTTGCTCATGTTTTGAATTTTGCGAGGATCCAAAATAACATCAAATAAATTGCAACTTTTTATGTGGCACTACTAGGCTAGTCTAAGTCCAAATAAATAATCTCAATATTATGAAGCTTATATTTAAGTGCTACAAATATAAACACAATTTAATTATTTTTTATGGTTTAATCCAAAAAAATACTTTTAACCCTTAAAATTTTGGGAGTGCCCGCATAATGAATACGAGGCTCCAGCCACATTATTTAGGGTTTGGAAATGGCTCTTTGGACGAAAATTGGCAATTTTTGTAGGATTTTGCTCTTTAAGAAAAAATATGAGGGTTTCATCCTCATTTTCAAATTAAAATAAAATAAAATACGATGCCTATGAGATGATCATGATGCACAAATCAGTTCCTAATAATATTGGTGACCTTGGGCTGTTACATCAACTCCCCTCGTGGTTTTGACCACGTCGACCGCTGACTGGGCAATGCCAAGTCACCGGGGCATGGCAACTAAGGCTAGTCAACCATTCTAGTCAGAAAAAAAAATTGTTTGCGGCCAGCAAAAGCGCATCGTACCTGTCATACTTTTTTTGAACATCAGTATAGACACAAGCGCTCATATACACACGCATACACTCATCCCTATAAACGCACACACACACCCTATCCCTATGAGCACCTCCGAAAGACTGAGCCGGCATATCATCTTGAAATTTACGAAGTCATCGTAGACACCGCGTCGTCGGAATTCCTGAAATAAATCCAGGAATATATGCGAGCACCAGGATTTGAGCCCTGATGGGCTGGGATACCACAGTCCCTCTAACCATTCAACCACAGGTTGGTTCGCGTACCTGTCATACTAGAACTATTTACTTCATCCTCTCTTTTTCTCTCCCTTGTCGGTTGTTGATGCTATACCGAATTTGATGTGGAGGTAATACGGCCGCCATCCAGCCCATTGCAACGCACGGCTCTTTGTTGGTAAGATAGGTAAGAGGAGACTTAGGCTTTCCCATCTTTTTTTAGAATCTATTTGAATGCTTTTTGCCACGGCAAACTCGCGCATGTTAAAATAGGTCTAGCGTGTCTTGTACACGTATTATGTACGTATGTAACTTGTATAAGCTGATCATTATATATAGAAAGACGTGGAGAGGCTTTGCCCCACGGGAAACCCTAAACCTATTCTCAAACTTGGTATCAGAGCCTACCTCGCCGCCGCCGCCTCTCCTCCCTTTGCCGCCGCCGCCAGCCTCTCCTCGCGGCCGCCGCGATGTCCAAATCTCCCGCCGCCGATCAGTCCTCCTCGTCGGCCGCCGCGATGACCACGTCCTCCACCCTCGCCCTCACCATGTCCGCCCCCGTCATCGCTCCACCTTCGGCGTCGGCTCCCGCTCCTGTCCTTCCGCCCATCGCGGTCTCTCTCGACCGCAGTAATTTCATGCTGTGGAGGGCTCTCGCCCTCCCCAACTTCGCCGGCGTACGCCTCCACGGGTTCCTCAATGGCTCGGCCAAGGCGCCGGAGCCGACCGTGACGACAGGCACCGGTGATGCTGCTCGTACCATCACCAACCCTGAATACGAGCAGTGGTGGACCCTTGATCAAAAGGTCCTCGGGCATCTCCTCGGCTCCATGAGCGTGGAGATATCCGCGCAGCTGATCGGCTGCAGGACGGCGGCTGCTGCATGGGCTCTCGTGCACACCATGTTCGCCGCCGAGAATAGCGCCGGCGTGCGCAACCTTCGGCGTCAGATTAAGGCGCTACGCAAAGGAGATAGACCCGTAGGCGAGTACATGCAGAAGGTTAAATCTCTCGCGGATTCGATGGCCGCCGCCGGTTCTCCTCTTCGCGATGACGAGATCATCGACTACATGCTGACCGGGCTCGGCTCGGCGTTCAACCCCAACGCTGCTTCGATGAACTTCGCCGGCGTGCCAGTCATGTTTCCGGCGTTCTACTCCAGCGTCCTCCACTACGAGGCCCTATAGCAGCAGCAATCGGAAGTTGAGGACTGGCAGTCCTCCGCGAACGCCGCCTCCCGGTCGGCCTACCACGATCACGCCGGTCGTGTGCCCGATTTCGGACGCCCGAGTGGCGGCCGCTCTTCTGCTGCCTCTCTTCCGCCTGGATCGGCGAGCTACGGATCCGCCCAGGGCGGTGCCCCTGGCCGTAACAACGGCAACACCGGCGGCAATGGACGCAATGGAGGAGGCAATGGGGGTGGCCGCCGTCGCTGGCGTCCTAGGTGCCAGATATGCAAGAACTGGGGACATGAGGCGCCGGACTGTCGCGGCCGCTATGACCGTGACCACCGCGCCGCCAACTCTGCCTCCAACTCCTCCTCCACGCATGACCCGCCGCACTGGATCCTGGACACCGGTGCGACGGATCACCTGACGAGTGATCTCGATCGTCTTCACTTCCATGAGCGCTATGGCGGGAAGGATCAAGTGCAAGTGGCGAACGGTGCAGGTTTGTCTATTTCGCATATTGGTCATTCCACTATACCCGGTTCATCCCTTCGCTTATGAAATATTCTTCGTCTTCCACATATACATCAACATCTATTGTCTGTTTATCGACTTGTTCTTGATAATGATGTTTTTGTGGAATTTCACCGTTTTTTTTCCTTGTTAAGGACACAGCCACGAAGAAAATTCTTCTTCGCGGTAGAAGTCGTGGCGGCCTCTACCCCATCCCGTTTGGTCGCGCGTCATCTTCCTCCACTCGCCAAGCGTCTCTCAGTGTCAAGACCACACCGTCCCAGTGGCATAAGCGTCTCGGTCATCCCTCGAATAATATTGTCCAAAACATTGTTAAGAGCAATGATTTAGTGTGTTCTTCTGAACGTCATCTTTCAGTGTGTGATGCATGTCAGCGTGCTAAGAGTAGACAATTACCATATACTTTATTCACTCATGTTTCTACTATGCCTCTTGAGTTAATTCATTCTGATGTTTGGGGGCCTGCCCTTGCCTCTTCTGGAGGCTATAAGTATTATGTGAGCTTTGTCGATGATTATTCACGTTTCACTTGGATATATCTTCTTAAGCACAAGTCTGACGTTGAGCAAGTATTTTATGCTTTTCAGGCTCATGTTGAGCGTCTTCTTCGCACTAAAATCATATCCGTTCAGTCAGACTGGGGTGGCGAGTACCACAAATTACACACTGGGATCTCTCATCGTGTGTCCTGCCCACACACATCTCAGCAAAACGGGATTGCTGAACGCAAACACCGTCATCTTGTGAAAACAGGTCTGGCCTTACTAGCTCATTCGTCTCTCCCTTTACGGTATTGGGACGAAGCTTTCCTTGTTGCATGTTACCTGATTAATCGCATGCCTACACCTGTTCTCCAACAAGATACACCCTTGTACCGTCTCCTTAAGGTCCAACCCGATTACACCTTTCTCCGCACCTTTGGGTGCGCCTGCTGGCCTAGCTTGCACAAATATAACGCCCACAAGCTTGCTTTCCGATCCACTATGTGTGTGTTCTTAGGCTACAGCCAGCTGCATAAGGGGTACAAATGTCTCGACCGTTCCACGGGCCGTATCTACATCTCCCGTGATGTTGTGTTTGATGAGTCTGTGTTTCCATATGCCACCCCTGGGGTCACCGTCGATATCTCCTCCTTGGCTGATGATCTCTCGTTTCCTTCCAATGAGCCGGTTATGGGTGACCATATGCGTAAATACGACTTATCCTACCTGTCTACTGATCCGCCTGTTCCAGGCCATATTGCTCCTGTGCAGGCAACCCAGGACGCCGCTCCTTCCTCCTCGGCGATCGACGTGCATGGCGCATGCACGTCGCCTGGCTCGTCGGCTGACTCGTCGCCCGGCCCATCATCTGCGACGTGCCCGCCCTCCGCGGGCCGCTCGGCTGGTCAGCCCGCTGCGGACGCGCCGACCTCCCGGCCACGTCACCCGGCCCGACGGTTGCCCCGTCGCGTGGCCCATCCACAGCGACCGTGCCGGCCTTGCCTGGCCCATCATCAGCGACCGCGCCGGCCACTTCACCGCCTGCTGCCACGCCGTCCGCGGTGCAGGAGGCTGCTGCTCCCTCCTCGCCGTCCGACCAGCTCGCGTCGCCTTCTGTTGAGGGCAGCCCTGTCCCCTCAACCGCGACGCCTCCAGCTGCTCCGGGCCATGCCATGGTCACGCGCACCCACGATCATACTCGCCGTGCGCTTGTCCCAACTGATGTAACTGTCCGCTACGACCCTCGTCGCCGTGCTTTTCACGCTGTGCCTGTCTCTCACCGCGATGCCCTCCGTGAGCACGCTTGGCGCACTGCAATGATGGATGAGCTCGACGCTCTTCGTCGCAACAGGACTTGGGTTCTTGTGCCTCGTCCGCGTGGTGTTAATGTCGTTGGGAGCAAGTGGATTTTCAAGACTAAGCATCGTCCGAATGGCTCCATTGATAAGTATAAAGCTCGTTTGGTCGCGCGTGGTTTCACACGGCAGCTTGGCATTGACTATGGTGATACTTTCAGTCCGGTTGTCAAGCCCGCCACCGTTCGACTGGTTCTTGCTCTTGCTGTGTCTCGCGGCTGGATCCTCCGACAGATTGATGTAAGCAACGCTTTTCTTCATGGTTACTTGTCTGAGGATGTCTACATGCAGCAGCCCCCAGGCTTTGAGGATGCTCGGTATCCCTCTCATGTGTGCAAGTTGCAGCGGGCTCTCTATGGACTTAAACAGTCTGCTCGCGCATGGTATGCTCGGCTCAGTTCTCGTCTTCTCCAGTTGGGTTTTGTTCCCTCCCGAGCCGACGCCTCTCTGTTTTTCTTCCGCCATCGGGATGTTCAGATCTATATGCTTGTCTACGTGGATGATATCGTTATTGCTGGCTCTTCTCCACGTGCAGTTGATGGTCTTGTTCATACACTTGCGGCCACCTTTCCTATTAAGGATCTTGGGCCGTTGGAGTACTTTCTTGGCATGGAAGCGTCGTAAAATTCAGGGGGGATGACCTTGACACAACGGAAGTATGCCATGGATCTTTTACACCGTGTGAACATGGAGAATTGTAAGCCCACTTCCACACCGTTGTCTACCTCCGACCAGCTTGCGCGGGTGTCTGGACAGCCTCTTGGTGCCGATGATTCTTTTCGGTATCGCAGTGTCGTTGGTGGATTGCGGTATTTGACTCTCACTCGCCCAGATATTTCATTTGCAGTGAACAAGGTATGCCAGTTTCTCTCACAGCCCACTGATGTTCATTGGGAAGCTGTTAAGCGCATCCTGCGCTATGTGAAGGGAACATTGCAAACTGGACTGAAGTTTCGGAAGGCTGTCTCCACCAGCATTAGTATTTTCACTGACGCAGACTGGGCTTGGTGTCCTGATGATCGACGATCCACTGGAGGCTTTGCCATCTTTGTCGGCCCGAATCTCATCTCCTGGAGCTCTAAGAAGCAACCGACGGTGTCGAGATCTAGTACGGAGGCTGAGTACAAAGCTTTGGCAAATGGAGCTGCTGAGGCCATCTGGGTAGAATCACTACTCAAGGAGCTTGGTGTTTCCCAGCAGCGTGTTCCTGTTCTATGGTGTGATAATTTAGGAGCCACATATCTGACTGCCAACCCAGTTTTTCATGCACGCACCAAGCACATTGAGATCGATTTCCACTTTGTGCGTGAGCGTGTTGCTTCTGGAGCTCTTGAGGTCAGGTTCATTTCTTCTAATGATCAGCTGGCTGACATGTCTACCAAACCGGCCACTCGACATATGCTAGACCGTTTTAGTACCAATCTAAATCTTGTACAGAGTAGAAGTTCAGATTGAGGGGGTATGTTAAAATAGGTCTAGCGTGTCTTGTACACGTATTATGTACGTATGTAACTTGTATAAGCTGATCATTATATATAGAAAGACGTGGAGAGGTTTTGCCCCATGAAAAACCCTAACCTATTCTCAAACTGCGCACAACAGTACGGCCCAGCCATGGGACGTCGGCACAGCCGGACTCGTGACCCCCTTTGCTGCAGCAATGCGCGCGGCTCCATTGACGTGGAGATTGACTGTTTCTCCATTCAGGGAACTATTCACGATCCGGCAAGTTTATCTTTTCCTGTTCGCGGACAAGCCCACGGGCTGACGGCCAGTGCGAGGTGGTGCACTGTTAAACGTGTGCAGGACCGTGATTTGTTTACCTGGCTGTTCTGTCCGCGGTAAACTTAACAGCAGCACTAGTGACGACCTGATTTTTAGAGACGAATTATCAGTAGTCCAGCAATTGTATCTGTCGAATTTCTTGAAAAAATTGTATCTGTCTAATGACACGGAAAGAAAAACCCAACAGATGGAATAAACGTATCATGGCACTGTACTAACAGCGAGCCCCCGGATACGAATAAGATACGGAGAAAGATGTGACATGCTTAACGGCCGCACGTCGTCTTTTCTTCTTTGGACGTCGACAGAGCGACGGAGGCAGCCTTTTGCGTTAGCATGTCGACGGTGAAAGGCTTTTACTGGCTCGTACTCCACGGGTTGATGATGGCATTTCTCGAGGAACAGTCGGGCTTTCGACGCGTGTTCGCCAAGCATACACTCATCAGTATCCTGGTTATCCACAGCGCGTGGTAATGGAGATGTTCTGTGATCTCTGTCAATGCGTGGAGAGGCAACTCACTCCATGAGGCGACCGTTCGACCGAACATTCCATGGAGAGGCAACTCACTCCAAAGAAAATAACAGAAAATACTTGCAGAGGTAACTTGAGTCCTTCTGGATGCTGTCTGTGAACCTCTGCGGCTCTGCACATTCATTCATTCAAGGTTCAGTGATCTCTGAGTCTGAGCCCGGTCAATCTCGAATATATATATGCTAGGAGTATATGCTACACGGGTACAAATCGTACGTATGTTTTTTTTTCTTTTTTTTTGCGGGGACGTATGTATGTTTTCCTCTTCAGTCAACAAAAGCCCTCACTCGATCCGCGAGATCCCGCCGGTCAAATGGTCCACGTACTGGAACGCAGCAGCAATTGAAGCCGGGCACGCTGATGCTTGAGGACTTGAGGTCCATATTTTGACTGGATCTCATGCTCCTCCTCTCGTATAAATGCCCGCCTGCTTGCCTCCGCGACATGGACCAAACAGTGTATATACGTATCCTACGTACCGTACATCTTTCAGTCAAGTGTCTGTAGCCCGGCCGCAACAAACAAGAAGGAAAACGGAGAGAGAGCGCGGTGCATGTGAGATTCATTCATTCATTTACACCAACCGTACAACCAATATACCAAGCTAGCCTATGGCAGTTCCTTCCTTGGCTGGCGCGAGCATCGTGTCGAGCTACTGTACATCCAAAAGGTGACGCACGCTGCAACAGTGGCGATCGAGGGCCGAGGCATGGCCCCGTGCGGAGGTAGCTGGCGAGATGTACGTCCGGCCGGGCTCGAACCGTCTCTGCTCGGCACATCCATAAAAGCATGTGCATGGGACGAGTGTACGTGGTACGTGCCACGCTTGGCGTGAACATGGCGACTGCTGACTGACGGTACGTCCGGACATATGGGCACATTATATTCACCGGTGCACGCAGTAGGCGTGTGTGTCAAAGGCTGGCTGGCTTCCCATGCATGCATGCATGTCGTGTACGAGTAGCTTCGTGTGCGATGTAAAGGCCAAAATGATTGCGAGAAAATTACGTGTTTTTTTTGCGGGAAAATTACGTGTTCTTCGTCCACCAAGTGCTCACACGTCCCAGACATTACTAACGCCGTTTCTCAGACGGTGAGAGATAACAGATATATTTGTGTTTTTCTAAAAGAAGTTCTTAAATCCGTCCGACGAGAAATTAAGCTCGTGCCAACGTCCACAGTCCACATGACTGTCATGACATTTTCCGCTACAAAAATAAGTACTACGAACAGTGGATGCTCACTGCTAATTAGGTCCCTAGGAGCTCTTTATTTTTCTGACAAAACATGTTGAGTGTCTCTGTGAGCAGATAATGTTCGGGACCAGACGATGCTTGGCTTGTACTACGACGGTTTGCGTTTACCAAACGAGATAAAAGGGTAAAACTGAAATGCCACGATCCGGTGGTACTATCATCAGTATCATGCATGTGTGGCGGGCCACGCCCGAGTGCTACCGAGCCGTTTTCTGCCGCAGCGCCGGGCCGGGACTAAATATGCGCGACCAAAAGCTCCCCTTTAGTCGCGCCTCTTACGAACCGCGACTAAAGGCCCGTCCATATGGGCGCCAGGAGTCCGTCGGGGCGGAGGACCTTTAGTCCCGGTTCTCGTGGCTAACCGGGACTAAAGGCCTCCTCCGCAGGTTTAGGGTTTTAGCCCCCCTAAACCTGGTTTCTTTTTAATTTGTAGTGTTTTATTTCTTTTATATTTTATTTTATGTTTTATTTTAATTTTGATGAAGTTTCAGTACACATATTCTACGCTACTATATACATGCATATGAAATTTCAAACAAGAAGAATTCAAGAGGAATATATAATATATATTCAATCTCGGGTGACCATATACAACTTCGAACAAGTTTCCATACACAATTAGGATGGATGATCATATACAACTTCGAACAAGTTTCAATCTCGGGTATGCATATAAATTTCTTCGTCCTCGGTATAGTGTTCTCCTTTAGGATTGATGACTTCCCTCATGAAAAATCCTGCTAATTCATCTTGAATTGGTCGGAAGCGAGCTTCTGGACTAAGCCTCCTCCGCAAGTTATCCGTCGCCTTCCGCACGCTATCCGATGCCTTCCGCTCAGAGGTGTGTCTCCGGATGTTCTCACAAACATGGTGGCTGCTTATCCACATTAACTAACCTTCTAAAATCTAGCTCATGTTTGAATTCACCGACAATTTCTTCTGAGAACCGTCTCCAAACCTTACAGGGCAAAGAAAATTAAATGAACAAGGGAGTTATTAGTTACTTGATATTAGGAAATGAACGAAAGAGACCGATCGATATAGAGCTCAAATGATTGAAAATAATTACTTTTGCAGCATTTTTCTCATGTCGGCCCAACGCTTTGGATCCGAATCCATAGAGTCCATAATTAGAACTCTGGAGGTGTGAAGTTCAATATTTAGCAGAATCCAGTGGAACCTGCGGACACGTTACATGCACAGTCATGCATAACTCATCGATTAGACATACCATGCATGGAGTAAACAAAAGAGAATGGGCACAAGAGAGAAACACTCACCCAAAATGGTAAGGAAATAGAATATGACTTTTGAGTTGATGCTTTCTAAGAAACTTGTACAAGTCTTTCTCCACGTCTTCGGGGTGATTTTGTAACACATGTCCATTAACGATATGTGGGTCAATGAACCCAACATCATGGATGTTTCTTATTTTGCATTCCCAAATCTTCAATCTGCATAATAGCATACGCAACAATATAGTTAGGACAATATATATATATATATATATATATATATATATATATATATATATATATAGTGCAGGCAATGAAGAACGAGATGAGGTAGAAATAAATCACTTGCAGAACGTAGCAACTCAGGATAGATTTGTCGAGCTCGCGCAGATTGAACAGCTGGAACAATTCACTCATATGAACTTGTACAGAGTACCGTTTGGTGTGATGCTCCTCTGTAACATCCGCATAAACATATTATTTGCCGGCCCATGTTATGAATTGCTTGTACCAACGTAGCAGATTTCGCATTTGTGGTGGTAGACTCTTTTCCCGCGCAGGCTCGACGAGAGGCCCATTCCGCACATATTGTAATGCTATCTCACATACTGGCGCATCCTCAAGGCCTAAGTAGGCACGAAGAGTCAAACCCATCTCGGACGCTTGTTTCATGGCACTCGCTACAGTCAATCCAAGTGCTGCCGCAGCTGCTATGATCTCGGGGTCCTCTTCCGGACCGGCTTTCACTATGAGCGGGGGGATCGATTGTTTATTCTGCATCCCGAGCTGGTCAACTTGTTTCCCGCTTTTTTTACTTTCTTCTTTCTCCTCCTTCAATATTTTTGCTTGCCTACGAAGTTCATGTCCATAGTCGTCAGGCATATTCAGCTCGGCTTGGGACGGTGTCGTCAAAAAATCCTTAGCCCACTTCTTTTGCTTCTCAGTGAATACTTGCTTGGGCTCAGGCTCTTTTATCGCCTTCGTATCCGCCTTCCATTTCTCATAATGAGCAGACGCGGCCAATTTGGTTTCAGCTTCACTAAGTTCCCAAGGCCTTGGGAGGAGAGGCTTCAGTGATGGCTCCGGTACCCTTGTGGTCTTAGGTACATAAGGGTCCGGGTTAATAGTCCAGGAGCGGGTTTCCTTGCTGTCCGCCTGCTTCTGCTTCTTTGCCGGAGGTGGATTGGGGGGCGTCATACCCGCCGGAGGAGGATTGGGGGGGCGTCGTACCCGCCGGAGGAGGATTGGGGGGCGGCGGCTGCTTACCCGCCGGAGGTTGTGGATCGGGGGACGGCGTCGAATGGCGTGAAGGAGGTGTAGGTGAACCACCACGACCACCGCCACGACCACCACCACTGCCACCACCACCACCACCACCACCATCGGAGGGGGATGGACTTGTTAGCCTTGGTGCCTCGCCTGGAAACACTATGTACTTCTTTTTCCATAGAATGATCTGGCGCTTGACATCTCCAAGTCTTCTCTCCCCTTCGGGTGTAGCTTTGTCAATCTCCAGGTCCTCAAACTCTTGGACTATGTCTTCCACCGTGACACGAGCATAGCCATATGCAATGGGGTTGTTGTGGTGGAGTGCTCCAGGTGTACAGGGTAAAGCACTACCGGTAGCTACCTTCGTGGAAACGTTCCCCACGGGATAATGCAGATAACATTCTTTCATCTCCTTTACATCATCCATGGGGTAGTGAGGCTCTGGTGCACGAATCTCGATCATCGGTGCATTAGCACCAGGCGGGGCATCCGTGGAAGCCACGCTGCTTCTCCGCTGCTGGCTTCCGCGATCCGCTTCATGATCTTCATGCAGCCCTGCAGCCGATTTTTCTTTTACTAGTTCATGCACGGTCTGCTTCAACTCATGGAGTTCTGATGCAAACTTCGCCAAAAGATCTGCATCCCGGTCCGTCTTTCTCTTACGGCTTCTGTAACAGTACGGGTCATTGTCCTGGGAAAACCCTACTTTCCACAGAATTCTGCCTTTGCCTCGTACACGTCCTCCGTGTTCATCATTCCCGAGGGCTGTTGTCAGTGCGTCTTTCTCTCTGTTGAACTTGATCAAGCCCTCTTGAGCTTGGGTCATTGCATCAATAAGGGCTTGGGTGGGAGCAAACTTTTTCTTCCGGTGAACACACACCCCTGTCTCCGGGTCTAGCGATCCCCCATGCCCGTACCACCAGCTTTTGGCCCGTGGGTCCCATCCCTCTGTACCTAGAGGGATTCCTCGCACACTCAGGTCCTCCTCCATCTTCTGCCACTTAGGCTCCGAAAGGCGGTATCCTCCTGGCCCCATAATATGATGGAACTTTTTCTTACTCGCATTATCCTTATTTTTTTCGATATTTCCTTGAAATGCTCCGATTTCTTTTGCCTCACAAATTCTGGCCAATCATCTTTCAGTTTCTCATGTTGTCCATTGAAATCCGGAGTCTTGCCCCTTTTTGACATAGTCACGGGTTAAATTTTTCTTGAAGTTCCAGAATGCTTCGCCCATCTTCTGAAGAGCGAACTCTTTAACTAGCCTCCTCCTCTCACGTCCACCCGGAACCTCGTTACCGAATTCATCGACTTTGTTGTATTCCAGAGGTAGAATGAAATTTTCCATAAGCTTTCTTCAGCAATCCTTTTTCGTTCTCTTGTCGACAAAACTGAAACCAAGACGTGCCTTCTTTGGCTCCTTCCATTCCTGGACGGTGATCGGGACGTTGTCTCTAACAACGACTCCGCATTGGTTGATAAACTTTGAGGTGTGCTGTAGGGGCTTGCCGGTTTCACTGACAAAATCAATGGCATATGTTTCTCCTGTTTTCATCGCCTTGGATTTGCCACGATTTGTCGTACTCGATCCGGCCGAGGGCTAAAAAAAGAAAGAGAGTCGCGCGCGTTAATACATATGTATTCACATTTCAGTAAGTTTGTATCACGAGAGGCTTAATGTATATATATACCTCGCCGGAGGTGGTTGCTACTTGCAATTCGAGATCGTCGTTTGTTGACGGTTGACCTCCGTCGACAATGTCCGTTCCTTCACCTTCTTGATCATTGACAATGTCTGTTCCACCGTCAAGGTTCAGAAAAGAAAAGACTACATCCTCTTCTTGCTCATATTCTGAGCCCGGCACATAAGGAATCTCGTTGTTTATGATGCCCATTAAATAACGTTCAGCCTCCGGATCCCTAAGCGGCTCGGCTCTATCGTCCGCCATATGTCACTCCTGCATGTAGTAAAAATTAATTAAGTATAAAGGAATTAAAAAATAAGATTAAGGGGACATAGAGGAGGAGCAGCGACGGTTGAATGATTAAGAGCTATTAAAAAATAAAATTGATGTTTTTTGGTCAAATTTATACAATTATTCCCAAATAAATTTCCTTTTCTTTTTCCTTTTCTTTTTCCTCTCTGCTCTCTCTTTCCTTTTCTTTTTCCTTTTCAGTTTTTTATTGAGCACTAATTTGCATAGAAGTTTTTGTTTGAGCACTGCCAAGTATTTTGTTTTTCCTTTTCTTTTTCCTCCGCCGCCGCTCAAATTTAATGATTTATACAATTATTCCCAAATAAATTTCCTTTTCTTTTTCCTTTTCTTTTTCCTTTTCTTTTTCCTCTCTGCTCTCTCTTTCCTTTTCTTTTTCCTTTTCTTTTTCCTCTCTGCTCTTTCTTTCCTTTTCTTTTTCCTTTTCTTTTTCCTCTCTGCTCAAGTTTTTGTTTGAGGAGGACGGCAGGCGGCGGCGGGCGGCGGAGGACGGCAGGCGGCGGCGGGAGGCGGAGGACGGCAGGCAGGCGGCGGCGGGAGGCGGAGGACGGCAGGTAGGCGGCGGCAGGCGGCGGAGGACGGCGCGCAGGGGCAGGGGCAGCGGTGGCGGCGGCGCGCAGGGCAGGGCAGGGGCGGCGGCGGCAGTGCAGGGCAAGGGCGGCGGCGTAGGGCAGGGGAAGTGGGGGCAGAGCTCACTGGGGGCGGCGGAGCTCGCTGGGGGCGTCGGCGTCGATCGGCGTCGGGGGAGGGCGTCGGCGTCGATCGGCGTCGGGGCAGTAGCCTGGCGGCGTCGGCGTCGATCGGCGTCGGGGCAGTAGCCTGGCGGCGTCGGCGTCGATCGGCGTCGGGGCAGGGCATCGGCGTCGAGAGGAGAATGGGAGGTGGGGGAAAATTTACTAAGTGTTGTATATATAGACAGAGCATTAGTCCCGGTTGGGGACACCAACCGCGACTAAAGGTACCCTTTAGTCCCGGTTGGGGTCCCCAACCGGGACTAAAGGGTACCTTTAGTCGCGGTTGGTGTCCCCAACCGGGACTAAAGGTTCTTTCGCGCCGCTTTCGTTCCCGCGCGGAAAGAGCCTTTAGTCGCGGTTCGTGTCATGAACCGCGACTAAAGGTCCTTTTTCATATACTTTTCATTTTAAAATCTTAAAAATAGAAATAATATATCAAAAAATTCAAAAAAATAAAACTAATTCATTTTAAAATCTTAAAAATACAAATAATATATCAAAAAATTCAGAAAAATAAAACTAATTCATTTTAAAATCTTAAAAATACAAATAATATATCAAAAAATTCAGAAAAATAAAACTAATTCATGTTAAAATCTTAAAAATAGAAATAATATATCAAAAAATTCAAAAAAATAAAACTAATTCATGTTAAAATCTTAAAAATACAAATAATATATCAAAAAATTCAGAAAAATAAAACTAATTCATTTTAAAATCTTAAAAATAGAAATAATATATCAAAAAATTCAAAAAAATAAAACTAATTCATTTGAAAATCTTAAAAATACAAATAATATATCAAAAAATTCAGAAAAATAAAACTAATTCATTTTAAAATCTTAAAAATAGAAATAATATATCAAAAAATTCAAAAGAATAAAACTAATTCATTTTAAAATCTTAAAAATACAAATAATATATAAAAAATCCAGAAAAATAAAACTAATTCATTTTAAAAATTCAGACCGATTGTTTTGTTCTACATCCTCGATCCCTTGAAGGTTTGACAAAAGGTTTGATACATCATTCAGTTCATCGACCAAATACAAATCATCCGGATTCGCCATCGTACGTTTTAATTCACATGATCCATTCAACAAAGTTTGGTACAATAAATTATTACACATCAATTCTTCCTTGTGTCCCTGCTTGCTTACGATTGTGCCGTATCCATGGAGCATCCTCATCATTTAACTTAATGCTTGGGTCAGTGTTCACTTTGAAGGGCGGAATTTCACCAAACATATTATAATCTTCTGACATGTCTGTCTTGTCCTCCACTCCCACGATGTTTCTTTTCCCTGAAAGAACAATGTGGCGCTTTGGATCATCGCATGATGTACTGATCGTTTTCTTATCTTTCCGTTTCCTCGGTTTGCTACTCATGTCCTTCAAATAAAAAACCTGAGCGACATCTTTGGCAAGGACGAATGGTTCGTCAAGGTAACCAAGATTGTTGAAACCCATCATTGTCATTCCGTATTGCTCGTCCACCTTTACCCCACCTCCTGTTAGCTTGAACCATTTGCACCGGAACAAAGGGACCTTAAAGGAGGGTCCATAGTCAAGTTCCCATATCTCCTCTATGTAACCATAATATGTGACCTTTTGCCCATTCTCGGTTGCTGCATCAAAGCGGACACCACTGTTTTGGTTGGTGCTCTTTTTATCTTGGGCGATGGTGTAAAATGTATTCCCATTTATCTCGTACCCTTGGAAAGTCGTTATAGTCGAAGATGGTGTCTTGGCCAACATGTACAGCTGATCTCCAACATCATTGTCATTCATTAAATGTTTTCGCAACCAACTGCCGAAAGTCTCCATGTGGGCCTTTCTAGTCCAGGATTCAGGCTTCCCCGGGTTGTCCGAGCGTAAAATATTCTTGTGTTGCTCGAAGTACGGAGCCACCAAGCTGGAATTTTGCAGAACTGTGTGGTGTGCTTCAGTCATAGAATGACCGTCCATACATATCGTTGATTTCCTTCCGATCGTGTCTTTTCCACTTAGTCTCCCCTCGTGCCGCGATTGAGGAATACCAATCGGCTTAAGGTCAGGAACATAGTCAATACAGAACTCAATTACCTCCTCATTTCCATAGCCCTTGACGATGCTTCCTTCTGGCCTAGCACGGTTACGAACATATTTCTTTAATACTCCCATGAACCTCTCAAAGGGGAACATATTGTGTAGAAATACAGGACCGAGAATGGAAATCTCTTCGACTAGGTGGAGCAGGAGGTGCGTCATAATATCGAAGAAGGATGGTGGGAACACCAACTCGAAACTGACAAGGCATTGGACCACATCGTTCTGTAACCGTGGTAGATCTTCTGGATTGATTACCTTCTGAGAGATTGCATTGAGGAATGCACATAGCTTCACAATGGCTACTCGAACATTTTCCGGTAGGAGCCCCCTCAAAGCAATCGGAAGCAATTGCGTCATAATCACGTGGCAGTCGTGAGACTTCAGGTTTAGGAACTTTTTGTCCGCCATGTTTATTATTCCCTTTATATTCGACGAGAAGCCAGACGGGACCTTCATACTGCTCAGGCATTCAAAAAAAATGACCTTCTCTTCTTTGGTAAGAGCGTAGCTGGCACGACCTTGAAACCATTCCGGATGCCGGTCATCTGGGTCTTTCAAAAGTTGCTGGTCCTGCCGTGCTTCCTTTGTATCATTTGTCTTCCCATACACGCCCAAGAAGCTTAGCAGGTTCACGCAAATATTCTTCGTAACATGCATCACGTCGATTGCAGAGCGGACATCTAGGACTTTCCAATATTCTAGCTCCCAAAATATAGATTTCTTCTTCCACATGGGTGCGTGCCCGTCAACTCCCCGCGGAACTGATTGTCCGCCAGGACCCTTTCCAAAGATGACTTTCAAATCCTTGACCATATCAAATATCTCAGCACCAGTACGTTCCGCAGGCTTCGGCCGGTGATCTGCCTTGCCATTGAAATGCTTGCCTTTCTTTCTTACGTTATGATTTCGGGGAAGAAATCGACGATGACCCAGGTACACGTTCTTCTTACAATTAACCAAACGTACACTTTCAGTCTCATGTAAGCAGTGCGTGCATGCATTGTATCCCTTATTTGTCTGTCCCGAAAGGTTACTGAGAGCAGGCCAATCGTTGATGATTACAAAAAGCAACGCTCGTAGGTCAAATTCCTCTTCTTTGTGCTCATCCCAGACACGTACACCAGGTCTGCCCCACAACTGTAAAAGTTCATCAACTAATGGCCTTAGGTACACATCGATGTCGTTCCCGGGTTGCTTTGGACCTTGGATGAGCACTGGCATCATAATGAACTTCCGCTTCATGCACAACCAAGGAGGAAGGTTGTAGATGCATAGAGTCACGGGCCAGGTGCTATGGCTGGAGCTCTGCTCGCCAAAAGGATTCATGCCATCAGTACTTAGACCAAATCTTATGTTCCTTGCGTCAGCTGCAAAATCTTTGAACACTCTGTCGATCTTTCTCCATTGCGTTCCATCAGCGGGGTGTCTCAACTCCCCGTCGGACTTACGGTCCTCTTTGTGCCATCGCAACGACTTGGCATGCTTTTTGTTCCTGAACAGACGTTTCAACCGTGGTATTATAGGAGCATACCACATCACCTTGGCGGGTACCCTCTTCCTGGGTTTCTCGCCCTCAACATCGTCACCAGGGTCATCGCCTCTGATCTTATAACGCAATGCAGTGCATACAGGGCATTCATTCAAATTCTCGTATTCACCGCGGTAGAGGATGCAGTCGTTAATGCATGCATGTATCTTCAGAACCTCTAAACCTAGAGGCCAGACAACCTTCTTTGCTTCGTACGTACTGGCGGGCAACTCGTTATTCTTCGGAAACATATTCTTCAATATTTTCAGCAAATTTTCAAATGATGAGTCAGCTACACCTTCCTGTGCCTTCCATTTTAGCAAATCCAGTGTGCAGCCCAGCTTTTTCAGACTATTATCGCATCCTGGGTACAACGACTTTTTGTGATCCTCTAACATGCGATCCAAATTCTCCCTCTCCTTGTCAGTTTCGCAGCGTCTCCGTGCATCAGCAATGGTCCGACCAAGATCATCAGCGGGCTCATCATGTGCCTCTTCTTCACCTTCACCTAACCCTTCCCCACCTTCAGCATCATCCTCCATGAAAGTATCACCGAAATGATCATGATAGTTGTCATCGATATCATCCCCTTCTTCATCTTCTTCCATTCTAACCCCTCTTTCTCCATGCTTGGTCCAACAATTATAGCTTCGCATGAAACCGTGCCCAAGCAGGTGCATGTGAACGTCTCTTGAGGAGGAGTAACCCTTCTGATTCCTACAGACAGCACATGGACAGATAATAAAACCTCGCTGCTTGTTCGCATTTGCCACTACGAGGATTTCAAACCCGTAGTGAACTCGCCGGAGAGTCGGGGACCGTACATCCATTGCCGATTCATCTGCATTATTATTATATAAAGTATATAATTAACCATCATGCATTTGTTAAACTAACTAGCTAGAAATAATACAAATTAAACAATGAACTACACACATGCATATTTTATCAATGACACATGAAAGGTTCAAGTTGCTAACCGCGATCGCGGGGGAAAAATAAATGAGAAAGCTCAAGTGTGGCTCGGACACTTCATATCATGTTTGCTTCATGCTCTCGGGCATTTCATCGAACACCTTGTGTGCATAGGAGGAACCAAAAGCAAACCCACCACCCCCTTCTGAATTGTGGCTAAGTGAAGTGAGCTGAGTCCTATATATAGGGATGGGCCTTTAGTCCCGGTTGGCCTGGCCAACCGCAACTAAAGGCCTTCGGGCCAGCCTGAGGACCTTTAGTCCCGGTTGGCCAGACCAACCGGGACTAAAGCCCCTCCCGTCCGCCAACTGTCGACCGAGCGCGCTGGGCCCAGATAGTTGGTCGCGGGTCTCCTCCCGAACCGCGACTAAAGACCCCTTTGGTCACGATTCAATTATTTTAGGGACTAATGGAGACGTATGGAAGCCTCTTTTTCTACTAGTGCTTCTGGAGATGACCGTACGTCAGACCAGAAGTTTCTTTTTCCATTGTTAGGAGAAACCAAAGAAAAGTTCGCAGCACTGCAATTCCCTTGAGCACTGCAATTTCTTGCTGGACGCCGCAAACATTCCGCAGCAGCGCAGGTCGGTCGCATATGTTTTTAGGCTCGAGAGAGATCAGGTACCCGTCTGAAACCCGGCCGGTCCATGCATCGAATGGTTCCACGACCACGCAAAAAAAAATCCAACTCTAAAAAAAGTTCAAAAGAGGCATATGATGCCACGTCTCGATGACTCAATGTACGTACGGTGCACAAGCATGCTCGGATGCACGTCGAAACCTCTGCAAAGTCAAAATCCCCTCCACATCGATGAGGCAAATCTTTTACTCCCTCCGTTTTTATTTACTTCGCATATTAGATTTGGTCAAAATCAATCTTTGTAAAGTTTGACATAGTTTATAGATAAAAATATTAACATGTACAATAACAAATCAATACCATTTGATCCATTATTAAATGTACTTTCACATCATATAGATTTATTATGGTAAATATTTATATTCTCTTCTATAAACTTAGTCAAATTCTACGAAGTTTAAATTTAGTCAACTCTAATATGCAGAGTAATTAAAAATAGAGGGAGTATCATCGTTTCGAAAGAAAAAAGATCCTCTTGGTCAAATGTCCTATCCCTGAAGTCGGGATGCACCATTAGTTATGACCTTGATGTACTACGTACGGACAGATTCATTACTCTCTCTACAAGGTGGCTAGCTGAGTCCATATTTTGACTGGATCTCGTGTTCCTCGGATAAATGCCTCCTGCGCGCCCGGGGCGAAAGTAAACTTCAATCGTGTGAAGGACACCGGCTGAATGAGAACCTGACAGAAAGGGAGGAGATCGTGGCGACAGCGAGATTTGTTACGGTCACACCGTCCATCTATCAGAGCTTAGAGCAGTTCCTTCGCTGGCATAAGCAACGGGGCGTACTACGTAGTTTACGGAGGGAGTACTGTAGCATCGGCATGGCGATGCATCCAAAGGGTGACGCAGTAGCAGTGGCGAGGCATGGGCCGCCCCGCCGCCGTCTGGAGCAAAGCAAAGATGTCTTGCACGTCCGTAAAAGCCAGTGATGGGAGCACGAGCACACGGTGCAACGGTCAGCACAAACATGGCAACCGGTCGACTGTACGCATGGCAGCATGGGGCACGACGTGAGTGTGACGAGAGCGCGTGTGTTCACGACGGCGAGCCGTCAAAAATCAGGAGCAGCCAGTCGCCGTGAGCACCGTACGCAGCGCCTGCCCGGTTGAGATTTGCAGGAAGGATGTGACTAGGTCTCAGTCGACTCAGACTTAACCAAGTCTAATTTTTTTTTTAAAACGAAGGCTCAAGAAAAGCCCGGCTTTGAATTAACAAAGCCATCAACTGGCAAGGAGTACAAGAACAAGATCACCACACAACATCGGCCAAACGATACAAGGGGGCTGCAAGAACAGCTAACAACGCTACACCTACAACCAGCAAACAGAAGATTAACTATGAAGAACTGCTAGTTGAGGATAAGCCCACTACAGCAAGGCACCAAAACGACTACGAGTGAAGCCTCGAGGATCAGCAACTGCCAGAGGAATCGAACACATGACTGGAAACCAACAGAGGAGATGCCCCAACACCTGCCCTCTCTAACATCGAAGGGGATCCCTTCCCCTCGCCTAGGTTCGAAGGCGCCGCACCGTCGAATGTAGAGACGCTCACCCGAGAGCTAGAGCAATGGTTGGTCTCGAGTCTGGGCCAGCCACGGAGCACGACCACAAGTCGGAGCACACACACATCAGCAACATCGCAGACACCGAAGGAGGCCAATAGTAGAGGGTAAGCCGCCGGAAGAGTTGCCGAAGTGAAGGAGCTACCGAGACACAGAGAGTCGATAGACACCAGCCTCCCACCTACAAGCTGCTGCACACAACCCCAAAGCACCAATCTTCCCCAGGCGGCGCCTCCAAGGAGGACACGACGCACCTGGCACCGCCGCCGCCCATCCAGCCGGGATTCGAGCTTTCGCCCGGGAAGATTGGCCAGGGTGTGGAGGGGAGCCCACAACAGCGACTCCAGGGAGTAGAACGACGCCAAAAAGGCGCCGCCGCCACCGTGCTGGAAAAAACCAAACAGGGGTTTCCCCCGGGCTATTCGACACCACCAGTTTGGGGAGCACCCCGCCGGCACCGGATACAGCGGCCAAAGGCCCCAAATCGAACGAGCCAACGGAGGAAGAGAGCAGAGAGGGGGAGCCTGGCCTTCAGATCTGGAGCGGAGGAAGGATAACCTCGCCGCCCCACGGCCGCAATCCGCCTGCTCCCCGCCGCCCGAGCAGCCGAGGAAGCCGGCCCGCACCTTCCCCGCACGCCGGAAGCCGGAGACGGCGCAGCCTCGCCGCCAAGGGCCGCCACCCTGGATCCGGAGTCCTTCGAGAGAGAAGCGACGGAGACCTCGCCGCCACCGTCATCGGCGGCCGCATAGGCGCTACCCAGCGACCGCCTCGGGTGATGGCAAGGGAGGGAGGGAGGATGGAGCGGGGCGTCGCCGGGAAAACCCTAAACGCCCTCGAGCCGCCCTGGGGAGGGCAGCGTGAGGGAGAGGGGGGGAGCGGGGCCGGCATTGCGGGGGAGAACCAAGTCTAAGTCAAGTGATATACTCCCTCCATCCTATAATATAAGAATTTTTTTATTCTAGTGTAGTGTCAAAAAATGTCTTACATTATGGGACGGAGGGAGTAGTATGTAAGAAGGAAAAAAGAAAAACTGAAAAGAATTTTTTTGCATGAATCTCAATGTAAAATCAAAGGAAGATATTATCGGCTGAGACATAACAAAGTCTAAGTAGACCGAGACTTAGCAAAACTGTTGTAGGAATGGTTTGGAGATGCGCTGAGATTGGTGGCACTCGGTTTTTCGAAGGACTCGGCCTGGCCCACTGCGCTGTAGTGTGCCAACCCGTTAGTTGCTACGAATCTCAGTTTGTTCGGTCATGTTTTTCCTTTTATTTCTTTCTGCATTTTAATTTTGTTAGTTTTTCAATTTTTTTACAAATAAATATTTCATAATTATTTTATTAATTTCTTAAGGCGATTATGCACATTTTCCAAACGGTAATGCAGTGTAAATATATTGTTTGCACAACTTTCAGAAAATGTTGACAGCATTCCAACAAATATTTTGTGACACGTAAAAACTATTCACGCATTTGAAAAAAAATCACATTTTTAAGAAATATTTACGTAATGCACAAAAAAGTTTGTGTAATTAAAAAGGTTTACATAAATATTTTCACGTGTTTCAAAAAATCTTCACTTTTTTAAAAAGGTGTATACAATATAATAAAATATTCACATAATTTGAAAAATATTCCATATCATTCAGAAAATATAAGGTGACATAAAACAAATGTTTGCGCATTTGAAAATTTGCTCATGGTTTTTTTAGATGTATACACAACGTCAAAAATATTCACATAGTTTAGAAACATGCTTGATACAAATAAAAAATTATGATCAATGCATATTTAACAATGTTTTAGATTTATTTGAGAAAATGATCATCATGCATTTGAGAATTGTTCAATGTATATCAGAAAAATGTTACACATGCATACAAAAAATGTACAACGTGCATAGGAAAAGGAGACATATATTTGAAAAAAAAATGACATGAAGAAACCAATAAATTGAACACAAAAAGAGAAACCAGAAAAGGCGCACGAAAGATTTAAAAACCGGTCTATAGAACCTCCCCAAATCTCTTTAGATGGGCTAGCAAAGTAACTTGAACACGCTCTGACGACAACGATAGACCTCTCAATTGGCGTGCTTGACGGAGCTCTTGTTCTCTTTTGTTTCCATGCTCTATGCTTAGCATTGTCCCTATAAAGTGTGCTAAGCCGCCACCTTGTGGCGCTTTCTTTGCTTCGAGCGCTCAGCGATTTCCTTTTATTGTCAACTTTTCTATTTGATTTCTATTATGCTAATTTCTCATTAACTTAACAAATTTGAAAAATCTTCACAAATTATAGAATTTCATTGATTTTTAAAGTATTCATATATTTAAAAATATTGTTAAAGAAAAACTTCCAAGAATTTTTCAAAAATCTTCAAGAATTTAAAATTGACTGTTTATTTTAAAAATGTGCAAGAACTTATAAAGAAGCTCGCGAAATTATAGAAAGCCATGAATTTTATTATTTTTTGAAATTCAAAAATATTATGAATTTTATAAAATGCTCACATATCATAATTGCTTTTATGTATTTTGAGAAAATTTTCATATAATTTTAGAAACATGTTCACAGATTTTATAAAAATGTTTATTTATTTAAGAACTATTTGTTTAGTTTAGAAATATTTAGATATCTGAAAGATGTTCAACATGTTTCGAAAAATTGTCATCGTGCACTTGGGAAATTTCAACGTTCTTTAAAACATCATCGTGTTTCCACAAATGTGGTCAATGTGTTTTCTGAATAAGTTCAACGTTTATTTAAAATATTCCTTGTATATTTTAAAATATTTTCATGTATTTAAATGTTAATTTATTTTTAAAAAGTGTTTGTACATTTTTGAAAATAATTATGTATGCGAAAAATGTTCAAAAGTGTTTGTATATTTTACGGTTGCGTGTATGTTGATCGTTGCGGGCAAAAGGCTTTTTTTATAAACATATAAAATGTCTTTGTACAGTTTAGTCGAGCCTTCACAAACCATAGTTACATTCTTTTATTTCTTATTTATGTGAGAAAGTTCAAGCTGTGCAAGATTGTTGGTTGCATGCATTATTTCTTATTTGTTGGCCACCAATATCTGCCACACGTGTGGTAGGGGAGGAGCCTACCCGCACGTTCAGTCCTGGAGAGGCAAGGACCGAACGAAATCGTTCAGTACAATCTCCCCCACGGCTGCACAGCCTCCCGATCACCCTACATGCCGTTGCCTGTGAAACAAAAAAAAAAAGAAAAAAAGACCAATAACCAGTGAAAACCCCAGATTTTTTTGCTGCAACATATTAAAGCCTAGTTTTTGCTATGGTATGAAAAATAAATACCATCCCCTATAGAAAGCAGAAAATGCCGCCGTTTATATTTTTATGACCCAAAAGAAACAAGACATGGCAACTCCCATCAGACAAATAAATGTTAAAATGCCATGGAAAATTCATAAGTTAAAAATGCCATGGTAATTTTAATCAAGATCCATATAATGTATGCCAAAATGCCATTTTGAAAACAATAAAAAAAATTAAAACTAGAAAAAATAACAAGAAAAATTCAAGTTATTTTAAATAAAAATTTCTATGGAAAAATGGATTAAATTTCCATGAAAAAAATATAAAAAATTGCCATCGGAAAATAGGTATACACAATGCTACATAGTAAAATTTGCCATGTTCGAATATATATATATATATATATTTGCCATCATATTTAAACTAAAAATTGCCATGATCAATACAATAAATTTCCATGGCGCAAAAATAAAGTAAAAATTGCCATGGAAACAATGTAGTAAATTTTGCCATGGCAAAAATAGAGTAATTTTGCCATGGGAATAAATTAAAAAATGCCATGGCTACACAATTATATTTTCCATTCTAAATATTTAAAAAAGTCATGCTCTGAATAATGTAAATTTTTTCATTGTATTTAAATTAGAATTGCCATGCCCTATATAATAAATTTGCCATGTCAAAAAAATGAAGTAAAATTGACATGTCAAAAAAAAGTAGAGGTTGCCATTGCAATGAAAATGTAGACAAATTTCACTTTGGTTGTGAATTAAAGTATTTTTGTGGTGCCCCCGTGAACTACAGTTGCCATGCCCCTTAAGTTTGACATGGCAAGTTTTCATTATTTTTGAACATAATAAGTTGCCATGTTTTTTAACATCTACAACTTTGCCATCTTTTTGATGATGGTAAAATTGCCATGGCAAGTTTGCCATCTTGCTGAACATATTAAGTTGACATGTTTTTTTAATATATATATATATAATGTTTTCAAACATGGCAAAAGTTGCCATGGCAAGTTTGTCGTGTTGTTGAACATATTAAGTCGCCATTTTTTCAATACCTATAAATTTGGGATGTTTTTGAACCTGGCAAAGATGCGTCATGTTTTTAGATAAAGAAAAGTGCCATGGAAAATCACATGAAAAAAATCATATATAGCAAAAAATGCCATTGTTTACGAACAAGGACAGAGATGAAACTTGCCATGGCTAACGCAAATACAACTTTGCCATTGATTTTTTTATCAAATTTGCCATGATAATATAATCAAAAAATTCCATGAATGTGAAATAAGACAAAATGTTCAATAGTTGCAATGGCAAAAGCATGTTCAAATTTGCCATGGTATTTTACCAAAACTTGCCATATTTTGTGTGATTAATTTACCGTTTTTTGTGAAATAACACAAAAAAATGATCAACTTTGTCGTGGAAAAAATGTACATTCCAATTTGCCATGTCAAAATGCATATTCAAATTTGATGAAATATTTTATCAAAATTTTCATGCCTATGTAAAAACAAATGGCCACGAAAAAAATGATGACATGGTTACTAAAAATAAAAAATTGCCATCACTAAGGTGTGAGCAAAAACTACTCCCGATCATCAATTTCACTACTCGTGGTCCGTAGATGGCACCAAAAAACATCTTTAGATGGCTGTAAACTAAGTAAACACATAACATGGAGTTTGCTAGGAGCAAAAAGCACACGGTGTAAAAATGCCATGATACGGAAAAGAACAGGATAGAAATTCCCATGTTGTATGAATTACATTTGCCATCATATTAAAAATGAAATTACCATTGTGAAGTAGAAAAGATGTTGGAAACATAACTACCTGGAAATTGCCATGTGACTAAGATTACATGGCAAGTCTGCCATATTTTTTGAACATCTTAGGTTGACATGGCAAGTCTCCCATGTTTTTTGAACATCTTAGGTTGACTTGGCAAGTCTCCCATGTTTTTTGAACATCTTAGGTTGACATGGCAAGCTTGCCATGTTTTTTGAACATCTTAGGCAAGTTTGCCATCTTAGGTTGACATGGCAATTTTGCCATGTTTTTTAAGTTGCTAATTAAGTGGCAAGTTCAGAAAGCTGTTAACATCTAGGCAATGGGAATTGTATGAAAACAACATGGCAATTCTATGGAAAAGAACATGGCAAATGTATGAAAAACAACATGGCAAATATATGAAAATAACATGGCGAGTTACTGATTTTTTTCTTCCAAAATGAACAGTCATGGCAAATGTTCTTCAAAACCATGGTATTATCCTATTTTGCATGCTATGCTCAATCCTATTACCCGTTTTCCTTGTTAAGATCATACTTCCTTCTTCTTTCTTTCAGTTTGAAGAACATTTTCCTACTTCTTTATTTCTCTCTGATAACCTGCACTTTACAAATGCAGGCTCTACAAGCTTAGGTATACCAGAAAAACTCGCGTACCGGCTGGCGTCGGGCGGCTTGTCGATCACGCGGCGGCTTCCTGTAGGTAGTACGGGAGCAGGCCGATCCGGTTCTACCGACGCAGCTGGGCGTAGAAGCGGGCGATGAACTCCTCTGCCTCGTCGTCCACGGCCTCGCCCAGACCCAGTTGGTCCCCGTCGACCTTGTCCGGCGGGAAGTTGGACACCCGCACCGAGAACCCACCGTCGACCGCGCCGGGCACCAACGGCGGCATCCCCCCAGACTTGCATTCCTTCCCAATCGTGAGCTCCTCACGCATCATCAGCGCCCCGGGCAACGACGACGCGGGGACGCGGCAGTGCATGGAGAAGGAGCCCAGGTCAAGGCTGCCACTGCAAGAGAACTCGTACTCGCGGCGGCCTCTGTGGTGCTCGTGGTGGTGGGAGAGGAATTTGGAAACGGAGCGCGAGAGGGACTTATTGCGGCGCCTCACGAGGAGGTGCGCGCCCAGGAGCAGCTTGTGCTTGCCCATGTGCACAATGGCGAATCCAATGGGTGGGGTGGTGGGGGCCATGGCCCCCACATACAATTGGCAGTTTTTTTACTAATGCATTCATATGTATAATCAGTACTTTGTTAACTATTTGTAATGTGTTTTAAGAAAAAAAATGCTACCCTTTATAATGTTTCCTCATGTTGGTCAAGTTCTAGATCAGCCATTGCTTGCGCATCTTGTAGAAGAGCGCCCGCAGGTAGCCCCAAATCCTCCTCGCCGCCATCGGCACCGAGTGTCGTCCCCTCACTTTGGTCGTTGGCCAGGATCTCACCACGAGGGATTTCACATGTGATGGTGAAGAGTGAGGGAAGAAGATGCGACCGTGGTTTTTCGTTTTCTTTTTTGAGAAACTGATACAGCTGTGGGTGGGGGAGTGGGCTGCGTGTGGGTGGTGGGAGCGACTGGGCTGCGTTTTAGTTGTTCGGGACGTTGGCCCTTGCCACCGCACGCTCAGTCGACGACGTGGCCGGGGATGCGCTTCAAGATCCATGTTTTTTATCTAATGGCTCTGGACGCGTTTGAACCTGATGGATTATGGATGGGCTTACGCCCATATAAGACAATAATCTCTAGTTAATCTCAAAGGCCCATGCATGTGTACGGCAAGTGGTGGGAAGTGTGGGAAGTTTAGTCCCATACTGATACAGTAAGAAGAGTGAGACCTCTTTATAAGGGCTGCTCTACCATTTGCTATTGGAAGCTTGGGAATAGGAGCTGTACACACGCGCTCCTCCTCCTCCTCCGCCGCCCACCTCGCCTCGCCACGCCTCGCCTCGTCACGACGCGCGCGCGCGCCGCGGGTTGCGGGAATGAGCCGAGCCGAAACTTATTTTTGCCGCTCAGGAATGGTTAATTAATCTCGTATTAATTAACGAGTCGCTTTCGGAAGCGCCACTGTCCGAGACGTTGGACCGTGGGCTGTTCGTGGACTCGGTCGTGGGCCAGGCCCAGGCCCATCTACCTGACGGCCTATATAAGGAGGCGCTGGCCAGTGGAGTGAACCCTAGTTCGGTTCACTCACTCCCTCTCGCGTGACCTAGCCGTCATCTACTGTTCCTCACTCTGTGCTGCTGTGATGCCCGGATAATTAAGCTACAGTGAACCTCTGCTAATGATGTCACCTCATCTTGGTTACTGTTGATAAACTCGCATTGATTCGAAATCGATTCAAATTTAAATTCAAAATCAAGTCAAACGATAAAGCTTTTCAAATATTAAAACTAAATTGTTCGGGTTGTGCCAAATAATGCATAGGTCATTATGGCAGAGAAACCACACTTTTATAAAATGTCTCAATACTCTAAAATGAGTAAAACAGTAGCAAAAACAATTATTTAAATGCTTTTAAAATAATAAACAATTACAAACTATTATATTTAGGTGCCAAGTTAATTATGGCAGTGGTATAATTACTATTACTAATTTAGGAGCTAACTATAGGTTTTACAAAACTAAAACAATTTGAAAGATGAAATAAACAGAAAAGGAATAGAAAGATAAAAGAAAAACAAAAAAAATCAAAAGGATAAACCCCCACCCCCTGGTCCAACTGGACCAGCCGACCCAGCAGGCCACAATGGCCGGCCCAACTGGCCCAACCGGCCACCCCCTCTTACCTTATCCACCCACCCGGTGAAACCCTAACCCCCCACCGACGCCCCACTCGCCCCCCACTCCCCCACGATCCCCTTCTCCTTCCCCATCGATCTGGATCGGGATCGGCCCGATCCCGTTGCCCCCGACGCCCTGCGCCGCCCGTCGCCGTCCACCGTCGCCTGGAGCTCCGCGAGCCCCACCGGAGCCACCCCGTCGCCCCTTGCCGTCACCATCGCCTGGAGGACCACCTCGCCGGCCTGCTTCCTCCTCCCCGCCGGCCTGCCTCCACTACATCCGCGTCGACCCCGACGACCTCCTCGCCCCCCCCGCTGCCCCGTCCCTACAGATCTCGGTGAGGCCACGGCCTCCACCCTCCTTCCCCTGTCCCCGCACCGTCCGTGCCTCCCTCGCTGTGCCACCGCGCGCACACGCGCCCGCGTGCCGGAGCTCACGCTCTGGGCAGCACGCGTTCACCTCACGCCCGCTCCGGCGCCGCCCGATGCTCCTCCCGTCCCGTCCACTCCGGCCACTGGTGGTTGGCCTCGCCGCGGCCGCGGCCCCCCCGTCTCTGGCCGTCGCTCGGGTCCGTTCCGCCCGGCCACCGCGCCCCCGTCCACGGCCACGCACGGCCAAGCATTCCCCCCCCCCCGCTGCGCCCGGCGCTCGCGCCCATCGGGCACCCACGGCCTCGTCCACCTCACGCACCCCACTGGCCGCTCGTTGGCTCCCTGAACCGCCGCCCCTTTTCCATCCCGCGGCGGTCCTGCTGCTGTGCCGCATCGGCGCGCAGCCCCGGCCTCCTGCGCTGCTGCTGCCGCTCGTCGCGGTGGCCGCCGGCGCCCATCGCCGTTTCCCCCCTGTCGACCTGGGCGGGTGCCCAGCGCCGCTCCCGTCGCCCGTAACCCGTCGCCCGCGCCCTGTATGGCCTCTGGGCCAATGACAAACGGGGCCCACGCCCTGAGAATGAAAATATAAAAAGATATAAAAAATATATTAATTAACTAAATTAAATAACTTAATTAATTGAGTTTAATTAACCTAATCAATTAACTAAACTAATTAAACCTGCTTAGTTAGTCTTAGACAATGACAGTGGGACCCACATGTCAGTTTGACTAGGTCAACTGACTAGTTGACTGCTGACATCACCCTGACATCATGCTGATGTCATAATTGCATTTTCTAATTAAATTAATTCTGTTAATTCTAAAAATGAATTAAATATTTAAAAATTAATATAAAATAATCCGTAGCTCGGATGAAAATACTTTGTACATGAAAGTTGCTCAGAACGACGAGACGAATGTGAATACGTAGTCCGTTTGTCAGCCACATGTCCCTAGCATAGCGAACATGGAACTTTTCCCCTCCGGTCCGTCTGTCCGAAAACGTCAAACACCGGAAATACTTTCCCGGATGTTTCCCCCCTTCGCCGGTATCACCTAGTACCGCGTTTGGGCACACCTAGCATCACACTTTGTCATGTCATGCATCGTTATGCATCTGTTTTTATTGTATTCATTGTTTCTTCCCCCTCTTCTCTCCGGTAGACTACGAGACCGACGCCGCTGCTGGTGCCCCGATCGACTACGGTGTTGACGACCCCTCCTTGTCTAAGCAACCAGGCAAGCCCCCCCCCCCCTTGATCACCAGATATCGCCTATTCTTCTCTATACTGCTTGCATTAGAGTAGTGTAGCATGTTACTGCTTTTCGTTAATCCTATCCTGATGCATAGCCTGTCATTGTTGCTACAGTTGTTACCCTTACCTGCTATCCTACTGCTTAGTATAGGATGCTAGTGTTCCATCAGTGGCCCTACACTCTTGTCCGTCTACCATGCTATACTACTGGGCCGTGATCACTTCGGGAGGTGATCACGGGTAAGTACTATATACTTTATATACATGACACATGTGGTGACTAAAGTCGGGTCGGCTCGTTGAGTACCCGCAAGTGATTCTGATGAGGGGGCTGAAAGGACAGGTGGCTCCATCCCGGTAGAGGTGGGCCTGGGTTCCTGACGGCCCCCGATTGTTACTTTGTGGCGGAGCGACAGGGCAGGTTGAGACCACCTAGGAGAGAGGTGGGCCTGGCCCTGGTCGGCGTTCGCGGATACTTAACACGCTTAACGAGATCTTGGTATTTGATCTGAGTCTCGCCATTTGGTCTATACGCACTAACCAACTACGCGGGAACAGTTATGGGCACTCGACGTCGTGGTATCAGCCGAAGCTCTTCTTGACGTCAGCGACGGAGCGGCGCGCGCCGGATTGGACTGGAACGCCTGCTAGGCTAGGTCTGCTTCCGGCCGCGTACGCAACGTGCAGGTGTGCAATGGGCGATGGGCCCAGACCCCTGCGCGCATAGGATTTAGACCGGCGTGTTGACCTCTCTGTTGAGCCTAGGTGGGGCTGCGACGTGTTGATCTTCCGCGGCCGGGCATGACCCAGAAAAGTGTGTCCGTCCAAATGGGATCGAGCGTGTTGGGTTATGTGGTGCACCCCTGCAGAGAAGTTTATCTATTCGAATAGCCGTGTCCCTCGGTAAAAGGATGACCCGGAGTTGTACCTTGACCTTATGACAACTAGAATTGGATACTTAATAAAACACACCCTTCCAAGTGCCAGATATAACCCGGGGATCGCTCTCTAACAGGGCGACGAGGAGGGGATCGCCGGGTAGGATTATGCTATACGATGCTACTTGGAGGACTTCAATCTACTCTCTTCTACATGCTGCAAGATGGAGGCTGCCAGAAGCGTAGTCTTCGACAGGATTAGCTATCCCCCTCTTATTCTGGCATTCTGCAGTTCAGTCCACCGATATGACCCTTTACACATATACCCATGCATATGTAGTGTAGCTCCTTGCTTGCGAGTACTTTGGATGAGTACTCACGGTTGCTTTTCTCCCTCTTTTCCCCTTTCTATACCTGATTGTCGCAACCAGATGCTGGAGTCCAGGAGCTAGAGATCCCGAGGATGATTCTACGTGGAGTTCGGCTTCGAGGAGTAGTTAGGAGGTCCCAGGCAGGAGGCCTTGCCTTTTCGATCATTGCTACTTTTGTGCTAGCCTTCTTAAGGCAAACTTGTTTAACTTATGTCTGTACTCAGATATTGTTGCTTCCGCTGACTCGTCTATGATCGAGCACTTGTATTCGAGCCCTCGAGGCCCCTGGCTTGTATTATGATGCTTGTATGACTTATTTATGCTGTAGAGTTGTGTTGTGATATCTTCCCGTGAGTCCCTGATCTTGATCATACACATTTGCATGCATGATTAGTGTACGGTCAAATCGGGGGCGTCACAGCTGCCTCCGGCGATCCCATCCCGATGACCGCGTGCACGGTTGGTCGGGAGAGCAGGTGCCTCCGGAACCCTGTCGTTCGAGATCCTGCCCGGGAGAACGACAATAAGGTTTTTGGGGAGCGTCTCGACGCGACTGCTCCCGATCCGTCCCCAACTCCGTTCGCCTCTGCTTCTACTACTTCCTCTGCATCGACACCATGGCCGACGACGCCGCCGCTAAGAAGAAGGCCACGGACGACGCCGAGGCTGCTGCTGCCGCCGCCACGTTGGCCTAGCCAACCGGAGGGTATGATCTGTTCATCCCTCGTTTACTCGTACTTATGCTAGCCGTATATGTGCTGCTCATAGAAGGTTCGATTCTATGTTCTGTACATGCTATTATGCTTAGGGATTGCTATCAGATGCATACCTTTTATGCCATGCTTACTGTTTACTCGTGGATAAGTCTAATCGGAAAAGTGCTAATATTTCCAACAATCCAAAAACCTTATTTTAGGCACTTTTCGATTCAAGGCTTTGTTGCTACTCTGAAACCGGAAAAGTTTACCGGGAAGCATTTTAAGCGTTGGCAGACTAGAACCACCTTGTGGCTCACAGCGATGAACGTGTTCTGGGTTGGTGGTGTGTTCCTCACAGAAACGATTGCTCCTGAACAGGAGAAGGCGTTTAGGGAGGCAACCACAATCTTTCTGGGAGCAGTTCTGAGTGTGATTGGAGACAAGTTGGTTGATGCCTATATTCATATGGGGGTTGCCAAAAACTTGTGGGATGCGCTCGAAGTCAAATTCGGCGCAACTGATGCTGGCAGTGAGTTGTATGCCATGGAGCAGTTCCACGATTACAGGATGGTTGATAACCGTTCTATATTGGACCAGGCTCATGAGATATAGTGCATTGCTAAGGAGCTGGAGCTCCTGAAGTGTGAGTTACTGGACAAGTTTGTCGCGGGTTGCATTATTGCAAAACTCCCTCCTAGTTGGAGGAACTTTGCTACTTCTCTCAAGCACTTGAGACGTGAATTCTCTGTTGAGGATGTCATCGGTCATCTCAGTGTTGAGCAGAACTCGAGAGCAAAGAATCACATGTGAAAGGGGCAGAGGGTTCTTCTAGCGCCAATGTGGTGCAGAAGAACTTCCACAAGTTCAAGGGAAAGAACTCTGTCCAGCAGAATACTACCTTTAAGAAGAAGGGTAAGAAGAAAGACAAAAAGAGAGATGGCTGCTTTACTTGTGGTTCAGATGAACATTGGGCAAACAAGTGCCCAAACAAGTACAAGAAGCCAGCACAGGACTCCAAGTCTGTGAATGTCACTCTGAGCAACAATGATGCGGCATCTAGGTATGGTAATCTATTTACCATACTTTCAGTTTGTCAGTCCACCGATTGGTGGGTTGACACTGGGGCCAATATTCATGTGTGTGCTGATGTGTCTTTGTTTTCTTCCTACCAGGTCGCACGAGATTGTTCCGTCCTGATGGGGAATGGCTCGCATGCTTCTGTTCATGGTGTTGGCACGGTAGATCTGAAGTTTACTTCGGGAAAGATCGTACAACTGAAGAACGTGCAGCATGTCCCCGCCATAAAGAAGAATCTCGTTAGTGGCTCCCTTCTATGTAAAGAAGGGTTTAAGTTAGTGTTTGAGTCTAACAAAGTAGTCGTATCTCGGTATGGACTATTTGTTGGAAAAGGATATGATTGTGGTGGTTTGTTCTGCCTTTCCCTGGAGGATTTCTGTAATAAAGTCGTGAACCAAATTCTTTCTAATGTGAACGAATCTGAGGTTTGGCATTCACGTCTTTGTCACATAAATTTCGGTTGTATGACGCGGCTAGCTAAAATGGATTTAATCCCGAGTTTCACTTTAGCCAAAGGCTCTAAGTGCCATGCGTGTGTGCAAGCTAAGCAACCTCGTAAGCCTCACAAGCCTGCGAAGGTGAGACACCTGGCACCATTAGAGCTCATACATTCAGATCTCTGTGAGATGAATGGTGTGTTGACTAAAGGTGGAAAGAAATACTTCATGACTCTGATTGATGATTCCACTAGATTCTGCTATGTGTATTTGTTAAATACTAAGGATGAGGCTCTACACTACTTTAAAGTATATAAGGCTGAAGTTGAGAACCAACTTGAGAAGAAAATAAAACGAGTCCGGTCTGATCGTGGTGGAGAGTACTTTTCTAATGAGTTTGATTTATTCTGTGCGGAACATGGTATTATTCATGAGAGGGCGCCTCCCTACTCACCCCAGTCAAACGGGGTTGCCGAACGGAAAAATCGTACTCTAACTGATTTGGTTAACGTCATGTTAGATACATCGGGTTTATCCAAGGCATGGTGGGGGGAGGCTGTATTGACATCTTGTCATGTCCTGAATAAAGTTCCCACAAAGGATAATGAGACTACTCCCTATGAGCAATGGGAAAAGAAAAGAACTACACTCTCTTACTTGCGCACTTGGGGCTGTTTGGCGAAAGTCAACGTGCCGGTAATCAAAAAGCGCAAGTTGGGACCAAAGACCGTGGACTGTGTTTTTCTTGGCTATGCCAAGCATAGCGTTGGCTATAGATTTCTAGTGGTGAAATCTGAGGTACCTGACCAGAAGGTCGGTACAATTATAGAGTCTAGGGATGCTACATTCTTTGAGGATATTTTCCCCATGAGAGATATGCAAAGCAATTCTAGACTGGAATCTGATGAGACTCCTGAACCTGCTATTCCGATGGAATATTATGAACATAAAAGTGATAAGAGTTCCACGGAGAATGACGAGGAAGCTCCTGTTAGGAGCAAGAGACAGAGGACTGCAAAGTCCTTTGGTGATGATTTTCTCGTGTACCTCGTGGACGACGATACTCCCAGCTCCATTTCAGAAGCTTATGCATCTCCGGATGCTGACTACTGGAAGGATGCGGTCTGTAGTGAGATGGATTCCATCTTGACTAACGGGACATGGGAGATCGCTGATCGTCCTTATGGTTGTCGACCATTAGGATGTAAGTGGGTGTTCAAGAAGAAGCTTAGGCCCGATGGTACTGTTGAGAAGTACAAGGCTAGGCTTGTGGCCAAGGGTTATACCCAGAAAGAAGAAGAGGATTTCTTTGACACTTATTCACCTGTGGCTAGACTGACAACCATTCGAGTGTTACTCGCTTTGGCTGCCTCGCATGGTCTTCTCGTTCATCAGATGGACGTTAAGACGGCTTTCCTTAACGGAGAGCTAGACGAGGAAATTTACATGCAACAGCCGGATGGCTTTGTAGTAAATGGTCAGGAAAGAAAGGTGTGTAAGTTAGTGAAATCTTTGTATGGCCTGAAACAAGCGCCTAAGCAATGGCATGGGAAGTTCAACACTACTCTGACATCTGCTGGCTTTGCTGTGAACGAAGCTGACAAATGTGTATACTATCGCTATGGTGGGGGCGAAGGAGTTATACTGTGTCTGTATGTCGATGACATACTGATATTTGGGACCCACCTCAAGGTCATTGAGGAGGTCAAGTCTTTTCTATCTCACAACTTTGAGATGAAGGACCTGGGTGTGGCTGATGTTATCCTGAACATCAAGCTACTGAGAAATTCTGAGGGTGGAATTACACTTTTGCAATCCCACTATGTTGAGAAGATTTTGAGCCGTTTTGGATATTCGGACTGCAAACCTTCTGCAACACCATATGATCCTAGCGTGCGGATTCGAAAGTTCGAAGGCACGGCTGTAGATCAATTGAGATATTCTCAAGTGGTTGGTTCACTGATGTACCTAGCATGTGCTGCTCGTCCTGACATCTCATTTACTGTGTGCAAACTGAGCCGGTTTGTTTCCAATCCGGGAGATGTGCATTGGCATGCTGTTGAGCGAGTGATGCGTTATTTGCAAGGTACTGCGAACTATGGAATTCACTATTCTGGGTACCCGACGGTACTTGAGGGGTATAGTGATTCGAATTGGATATCTGATGCTGATGAGATGAAAGCCACAAGTGGACATGTCTTCACACTTGGTGGTGGTGTTGTTTCCTGGAAGTCTTGCAAGCAGACGATCTTAACCAGATCGACTATGGAAGCAGAACTCACAGCATTAGACACATCATGCGTCGAAGCAGAATGGCTTCGAGAGCTTTTGATGGATTTGCCGGTGGTTGATAAACCGGTGCCGGCTGTCCTTATGAACTGTGACAATCAAACAGTGATTGCCAAGGCTAAGAGTTCAAAGGACAACATGAAATCCACAAAGCACATAAGAAGAAGATTGAAATCTGTCAGAAAATCTAGAAACTCCGGAGTAATAGCGTTGGATTATATCCAGACGGCTAAGAATCTGGCAGACCCTTTTACAAAAGGGCTATCACAGATTGTGATAGAAAATGCATCGAGGGAGATGGGTATGAGGCCCACGTAAGTTGCCATGGGGGTAACCCAACCTATGTGATCGGAGATCCCGTGAATTAGGACCTGGGAAAACAATTCAGCGGTCAACTGAGGAGAGTATCCTTAATTAACCCACTCCGTTGGAGATGCAATAATACTCTCAATTCTGTAAGGCAGGCTGACTTTTGTCTTAATGTGTTCCAAAGCTTATGTAAGCAAGATGCTAACCTACAGAGCATTCTTTGGAGGAACACACCTATGTGAGCCCGACTGCTGGTCACAGTCTATGAGATTGGGTGATCTCTAGGAAGCTCATGAGAAGGTACGGAGTATGACTAATAAGCTCCACCCGTGGGGTTTAGCCTTCGGCAGCCACGTATCAGCGACAATAGGCGAAACTTCTACACGCCAAACTGACAAGTCAAGGCATAGTCCATTGTTCAGTTGTGAAGAAGCCTAATCCTATTGCTCTAGGTGGAAGTTCAACTTAACAGTCTCCACTGAAAATTCTGGTATATCAAACATTGTTTGGAACAGTTGACAAACTTATGTGCCTCGAGATCTGGTGGGGGATTGATGGATTATGGATGGGCTTAGACCCATATAAGACAATAATCCCTAGTTAATCTCTAAGGCCCATGCATGTGTACGGCAAGTGGTGGGAAGTGTGGGAAGTTTAGTCCCATACTGCTACAGTAAGAAGAGTGAGACCTCTTTATAAGGGCTGCTCTACCACTTGCTATTGGGAGCTGTACACGCGCGCTCCTCCTCCTCGCCGCCCGCCATGCCTCGCCTCGTCACGACGCGCGCGCGCGCCGCGGGTTGCGGGAACGAGCCGAAGCTTATTTTTGCCGCTCAGGAATGGTTAATTAATCTCGTATTAATTAACGAGTCGCTTGCGGAAGCGCTACTGTCCGAGACGTTGGACCGTGGGCTGTTCGCGGACTCGGTCGTGGGCCAGGCCCAGGCCCATCTACCTGACGGCCTATATAAGGAGGCGCTGGCCAGTGGAGTGAACCCTAGTTCGGTTCACTCACTCCCTCTCGCGTGACCTAGCCGTCATCTACTGTTCCTCACTCTGTGCTGCCTCCGGCGATCCCATCCCGATGACCGCGTGCACGGTTGGTCGGGAGAGCAGGTGCCTCCGGAACCCTGTCGTTCGAGATCCTGCCCGGAAGAACGACAATAAGGTTTTTGGGGAGCGTCTCGACGTGACTGCTCCCGATCCGTCCCCAACTCCGTTCGCCTCTGCATCGACACCATGGCCGACGCCGCCGCCGCTAAGAAGAAGGCCACGGACGACGCCGAGGCTGCCGCTGCCGCCGCCGCGTTGGCCTGGCCTACCGGAGGGTATGATCTGTTCATCCCTCGTTTACTCTGCTCATAGAAGGTTCGATTCTATGTTCTGTACGTGCTAGTATGCTTAGGTATTGCTATCAGATGCATACCTTTTATGCCATGCTTACTGTTTACTTGTGGATAAGTCTAATCGGAAAAGTGCTAATATTTTCAACAGAACCAAGTTGATAAGTGCCACACGTGTGTCATTTATCATTTGGGTATTTGTTTTGTTGTCACGGAATTGGATCGGGTTGTTGAAAATAATTGTACCGGCCACAGAGTTACTGATATGTCAACTTGTTTTCCGGCACATCCTTAATTGAGTGAGCTGTACATGTGCAGCCTCGTCCATAAAAGGAAAAGAATCGCGAGGGCAACAAGAGTTCACGTATACTCCCAGTACTTGCCATTTGGACGAGACCACGAACGACCTCAGCAGAATGGCCTGCGTAGAAGAGATGAAGGTGATGCCGGTAGTCCAGGTGACCTTTTTTTTTTTGCGCATAACGAAACTTTCATTACTTAACCAGAGTCATTACAATCCTGTTGACATAAGATGTCAACCTCATCGGGGGCACAACGAAGCCAAACAACACTTTTGGGCAGTAAACGGCCCATTTGTGCAAGAGCGTGGCTAGCTTTATTCTGCTCTCGTTTAATCACCGCTATTTTATGTGGCCGGACAGCTAGGATCTGCTTGATGTCCCCAACCATGGCCGCCACTGGAGACCTGTTGGTTTCGGTGTCCCTGACCATGTGAGCCGCCGTCGAGCAGTCCGTCTCCACTATCAACCTGTCCGGCCTCCGTTCCATAGCCAGAGTCACTCCCTCCATGAGCGCCGCCATCTTTGCCTCGAGGGCGTTCGTACAGCGTGGGATGAACCGGCAAGAAGCGAAAATGACGGCACCTGTATGATCACGAAGTATCATCCCAGCACCTCCTGGCCCCTCCTGTTCCTTCCATGCACCATCCACGTTTAGTTTTACCCAGCCAAATGGAGGCTTGCTCCAGTGCTCAACAGGACGTGAGCAAGTGCTTGGTATTTTATGTCGTTCTTTGCCGGACGTGCGGCCACCATAGGTAATCACTCCCTTCCCCTTGGCAACGTCATCAGATGGGTTTTGCTGAATGTACAACAGTGTATTGATGTAGCCGGACAGGAATCTGGTAGAAGCCTCAAGTGGTGGTGCAGGTTTGTGGTGGTATACTTCATTACGTACATACCAGCTCCGCCAAAGTGTCATCACCACAGGTAGTCTCTCCTCGTTCTTGCATTGGTCCAGCAGGTGGATGATCCACTCCGGCCCAGTGTTGACGACGGTCTCCAGCTTGGGCATAGTCCATGTACGCGCCATCGCCGTCCATAGCTGTCGGGCCAACGGACAACGGCATAGAGCGTGGTATGTGTCCTCGCATTCCAAACCACATAAAGCACATATATTAGACACCTCCAGTGTACGTTTATGTTTATTTTCAAGCGTTGCCAGAGAGTTCGTCGCGACTCTCCATGCGAAAACTCGTACCTTAGGGGGAGCAGGGCACCCCCACACTGCCTTCCAGACGGCACGAGTGCCGTCCGGTGCCCTGCTCGTGGCGCACGCGGTGGTGCTGGTCCGCTCCTCGAGAGCGGTCTTGTATGCGCTGCGGACACTGAACTTGCCCCGCGTGTCCGGCGCCCATGATAGGACATCCTCCATCCTTCGTGGGCTAGCCTTGATCGCCAAGATGCATTCCATGTCGGGGGCGCTGAAGTGTTGTTGGAGGAGGTCCACCCGCCACCTTCCGTTAGCATCCAATAGCTCCGATACCCGCCTGAGCCGGCATGTTCGCCGTTGCGTGATGGGCCTGTAGGAAGTTGGGCGTGGGATCCACGGGTCGCGCCAGATTCGAATTTGCTCTCCATTGCCCACGCGCCATATGAGCCCGCGTTTGAGCAGCTCGAGACCATGCTGGATAGCATGCCAAGTCGGTGACGCGTTACCTGAAAAAACAGTGTCCTCAAGGGACCCATTAGGGTAATATTTTGCTTTGAGAACCTGGGAGCACAAGGAGTTCGGCCTTGTTATAAGGCGCCAAGCTTGCCGAGCTAGCAATGCTTGGTTGAAGATGCGGAAGTCCCTGAAGCCAAGGCCCCCCTTTCCTTTTGGTTCAATCAATTTCTCCCATGCTCGCCAGTGTGTCTTCCTCTTGCCTTCTTTAGACCCCCACCAAAAGTTTCTGACCAAACGGGTGAGATCATCGCACACAGAATAAGGTAGTTTGAACACTCCCATTATGTAAGTGGGGATAGCTTGCAGGACAGATTTGATCAGTGTTTCCTTCCCTGCCTGTGAGAGCGTATCCCCCCAGGCCATAATTCGCTTAGTTAAGCTTGCCTGCAGCATTTGGAATCTACCTTTATGCATGCGCCCATCCGGGGTAGGTAAACCGAGGTATTTCCCTTCAAACTCAACATTGTGTACCTGCAGTACTTGTCTAACTGCTGTTTGTATCACCAAAGGGCAGTTGTCACCAAACTGAATAGAGCACTTTTGCGGATTTATGAGCTGGCCCGTGGCTCCCGCGTAACTCTGAAGGACACCCTTTACATACTGAGCTTGCTCAACGCTAGCTTTAAAGAATAAGAGTGTGTCATCTGCAAACAGGAGATGTGATATTCCCGGCGCCCTACTACATATTTTCACTGGTTGGAAGGCATGATCTTGCACTCCCTGTCTCAATAGAGCAGATAATCCATCAGCCACAAAGAGGAACAAAAAAAGGGGATAAGGGGTCACCTTGCCGAAGCCCTTGCGTCGGTGCAAACGAATCCAGAAGGGCTCCATTAAATTTAACAGAATAGCTCACCGTGGTGACACATGTCATAATCCATTGCACCCACCGGTGAGAGAAACCCATCCTCTCCATCACTTGCTTCAAGAACCCCCAGTCGACCCTGTCATAGGCCTTTGACAGGTCTAGCTTGTACGCACAATAGCTATTTTCTAGATTTTTCTCATGCTGAATAAAATGCAGACATTCGAAGGCAAGTAGTGCATTATCTGTGATCAGTCTACCTGGCACAAATGCACTCTGGGAAGGTGATATAATCTCATCAAGAAGTGGCCTGAGTCTGTTCACCAAGCACTTAGCAACAATTTTGTAAATGACATTACATAGACTTATTGGCCGAAAGTCAGTCATTCGAACAGGTTCATCAACCTTAGGAATAAGGACGATTACCGTTTCATTCACACCATTTGGCATAACCCCTGTCCGGAAAAATTCCTGAACAGCCCTGATAATTTCGCCCTTCATAACTAGCCAATTTTTCTGAAAAAACCTCGCTGGGAAGCCGTCCTTGCCTGGCGCCTTCAAGGGGCCCATCTGGAATAAACTGTCAGATATTTCTTTCTCACTGAATTCAGCACACAGACGGTCATTCATCTCCGAAGTAACTCTCTCATCATATAAGTCCAGGAGATGCTGTTGTACAAGTGAGTCATCACGGGTGAAGAGGTTTTGAAAATATGAACTAACCATGTTAGCCATTACCTCATGCTCCCCGTGGCTGCCACCGCTATCATCAACTAGCCTTTTCACTTTATTTTTCCTTGCTCTCCATGGTGCTCGCCTATGAAAAAAGTTTGTGTTACGGTCTCCCTCACGAAGCCAGTCAATACGACTTCGTTGCATCCATAGCATCTCCTCTCGGTACAACAATTCCTGCATATGGTCGGACTCTTTCCGTATCTCATTCCGATCTGCATTCATGCTCATTAGCTCCTCCAGCCTGGTTCTAGATTTTTCAAGTTCATTTGTAATATTACCAAATTTCTTTTTACTCCACGCGTGTAGCTCAGTCATGAGCTTAGCAAGGCCTGAACGAATATCTCCAAGGCTAAATTTCTGTCCTGCACTCCTCCATGCTTCTGCCACACGTTCAGGGAGGCTCTCATCCCTCTCCCAGAAGGTTTCGTACCTTCTAAAATTAGTACGTACATGATTAGTCTCCTCTTTAACACACTGTAGCATAAGCGGGCAATGATCTGAGCATGGTGACACTTTATGTACCACTCGTGCCTCCCCAAATATATCCCGCCACCGGTTATCCGCAACCACCCGGTCCAGACGTACCCTCACATTCTTTCTGCCTCTCTGCTTATTGTCATAAGTGAACGGTAAGCCCGAGAATCCAAGATCCACCAGTTCACATACCTCTAGTGTGTCTCTGAATGCAAGCATCTGGCTCTCACTGCGAGGTGTCACCGAAAAATGCTCAAAGGACCACATGGCCTCATTAAAATCACCCATAACACACCAAGGGAGATCAGATTGTTGTTTAAGGCTTGTCATGAGAGTCCACATCAAATGTCGATTTTCGGTGCGTGGTTCCCCATACACACATGTCAACCGCCACAAAGGATCATGCTCAGACAGCCGCACATATGCATCAATATATCTATCATTCGATGATTGAACTTCAACATGCAGACTATCACACCAGAAAAGAGCAAGGCCACCACTCAACCCATTACTGCTGACACCAGAAAAACCTCTAAGGCCTAACCGAGTACGTAATCTTTTTATTTTTTCTGAACTCTGTCTAGTCTCACATAAAAACAAAATTTTTGTCTGTGTTGCCTTCACCATGCCAACTAAGTCGCGAACTGTCGGTTTATTGGCCGCCCCCCCCCGACAGTTCCAACTCATGCAATTCATTGCTCCTGACGGAGCACCACACTTGGCTCCGTCAGTTGACCAGCGGCCCCTGGGCTGGTTGCCTCCATGATACTATCCACTCCAGCCGCACCTCCCTGCAACATCTCCTGTGTGTACCTCTCCTCCATGACCAGCTTCTGTTTCTTTGGTGTGCCCTTCCGGACTTGCAGTTCAGCATGTACAAGCATGATCATCTTGCATGGTCGTTCAGGTTCCTCTGTGACACCTACTTCCTCTAGGTACAACTCTGTCAACACCACTTCCTCATCAAGGTCTTCTCCTTTCACGAAGTCTTCAGGTCCTGTGATCACCGGCCGATCCGCCGCCGGCCTCGGTCCACCAATTACCAGCCGGACCATGCTCTGTCCGCCTCCTGTGATGGCATTCGCGGCTGCGGAGCTCTCTGCAAGGGCAGTCTTGGATCCACCATTGGCCGGCTTCGGGCGGGTAGCGTCCGCTATGGGAGCCCCATCATCGCCCCCACCGTCCGTTGGTTTCACCTCCACTGCACCCGCCAAGATCGCTAATGACAGCGGCTTCAACGACACCCCGGTAGGAGGTGGACTATTCCCGAGAATTGGATCTGGCGGCTTGTTTCGATCAGGGGGAAGCTTTGTTTGATGGCACGGTGTTCTTTCCACGTAGCTCCAGCAAGATATGGAGCCTGATCGGGTGGGGAAGCCTTGCGTGCGGAAATAGGAATCGTACCACCGACGGACTCGAACCCTAGGCATACCAGATCGATCTGGACTCCGAGATCGACAGGACTGTTGGCGGACGGGGCCGCCGCGGGGCCGTAGTGCGGGCAAAACCTCACACATGGCAAAGGCGGCAAAGGCCAAGGCCTCGCCGGACGGGGGAGGTGGCGTAGCCACCATCGTCAAGTATTCGCCTGACCAAAGGTTGAGGCCATCAGTCTATTGACCAGCTCTGACAGTATATTATAATAAAAAAAAAGAACATCCTCTCTCTCTGGAATTGATGACGCGCGGAAAGCCGACGGCGCGGCAAGATCGGCCTCCGGGCGCGATCGCCGGCGAATCGCCTTTGGAGAGGCAGCGCAGTTTCCTTCTTCAAGTGCGGTGGGGTGGCCCTAGGCACCGTGCTGCACCATGTCGCCATCGACACCCTAAGCGTGTTCCACTTCATCCAGACGTGAGACGTGGTCCGCCTTCTCCAGAGACGGGCCGGCGACGGCGCTGGAGCTGCCATGCCACGACCGCGCCCTCCTCCGCGCACGCTCCCCGCCACGCGTCGTCAACCTCGACGCTCTCTCCGTGTTCTTGCCCCTCAAAAACGACCCAAACATACTCGTGCCGGAGCCGTCTGGATCTGCCGTCAACGAGATTTCTGTCCTTTCCAACGACCAAGTCGCCGCTCTGAAGCGTGCCAGCGGTGGCGCGAGCACGTACCGTACATCTTCAATCAAGCGTCTGAGGGCCGGCCGCAACGAATGAGAAGGAGGAAAACGGAGAAACACCGCGGTCGATGTGAGATTCATTCATTTACACGAACCGTACAAACAATATGCCAAACTATTATGGCAGTTCCTTCGCTGGCGCGAGCATCCAGTCGAGTTACTGTACGTCCAAAAGGTGACGCGCGCAGCAACAGTGGCGATCGAGGCCGAGGCATGGCCCCGTACGGAGGTAGCTGGCGAGAGGTACGTCCGGCCGGGTTCGAACCGTCTCTGCTCGGCACATCCATAAAAACGTATGCATGGGACGAGTGTACGTGGTACGTGCCACGCTTGGCGCGAACATGGCGAGTGCTGACTGACGGTACGACCGGACATATGGGCACATTCACCGCTTCACGCAGTAGGCGTGTCTGTCCAAGGCTGCCTGGCTTCCCATGCATGCATGCATATGCATGTCGTGTTGGTTGGTGTGCGATGTAAATGCCAAAATGATTGCGAGAAAATTAAGCTTTTTTTTGTGGGTAAGAAAATTAAGCGTTCTTCGTCCACCAAAGCTTACTCCTCCAAGACATTACTAACGGCGTTTCTCAAACGCCGGGAGATGACGGAGTTATTTGTGTTTTTCTAAAGGAAAACGTTTGGGGATGGGGCGCCGGCCGAACCACTCGGCCGGTCGTGTCCACGCGCGCTCCGCCTCAGCCATCCACCAAGCGACACGTAGGATGCGGGTCATCCAAATCGCTGCTTTTCTTTAACCTCCCGCAGATCCCACCTCATCCCCGTCTCCCAGCTCCGCGGATCTCGCCCCATCCTCGTCTCCTGCCCCCGTCGTTGCAGCACGCAGCGCCGATGCCCGCATCTCCTGCCTCCATCGCTGCAGCGCGTGAGTAACTCGCCGTCGGCCATGGAAGATCGATCCCCCGCCGGCCATGGATGTAGATCTCACTCCGCCACGCTTGCAGCCCTGCTCGCCATTGGATGCAGCAAGGTCGTTTGACCAATCCCATTCCCGTTGGTTGCAACTCCCACATGCCTCGTGCTTCTGCTTCGCCGCCAACGAGGCGAGCGGCGATGGACGACACCGGAGGCTTCTGCAGAATCGTCGCACCCCCTAATGTTGCAACCGTTTAAAAAAAAGCTTCATCCCCCTAGATGAAAAGCTTCAACCGGATGTAGAGAAAGCTACAAGCGGTCAGCGCCATCGCCGGAAAGCTACAACCGTTGACATGAAATGCTACAACCTTCGATTAAAAAAGCTTCAACCGAAACGACACAAAAAGCCTTGACCAAGTGCTGCTAAAAAGAAAATAGCTACAACTTTTGGTAGAAAAGCTTCAACGGTTGTTGGAAAAAGCTCCAACCATTGAGAGAGAAAGCTACAACTAGACACTATGAAAATAAGAAAGCTTCAACCAGCGACGACTGGAGGTGGAAGAAGATGAAAAAACGCTACAGTTTTGCTACATGCTTCAACCGGCATAGATTTTGCTACAACCGGCATAGCATTTTGCTACGACCGGCGTCACGTTTTGCTACAACACATAGCCGGCGTTGCGTTTTGCTACAACTAGCATCGCTTTTTGCTACAACCAGCATAACGTTTTGCGACATCCATCACGGCTGAGCTGCGAGGCTCGACGGCGACGTTTTTTTTTTTGCTGCAACCGTGTCTCCATTTTGCTACGACCGACAACGAAAAATGCTACAACGGGCATTTCTATTTGCTGGAACCAGTCAATCGCCGGTGAGACGGAGCTGCATCCATGGCGTGCGCGGGCGGCGAGGGCGGGATCCGTCCATGGCGAGCGCGGGGGTGGCGAAGTTGCATCGATGGGAAGCGCGGGCACCTGAGCTGCATCTAGGGGGTGCGAGACACATTGAGATGCAAAGGCAGAGCTGCATCTGGCGAGTGCCCCCGGCTAGCTGCGGCGGCCCAGTGAGCTGCGCCGGCGAGCAGCCCCGGCGACAAGGATGGCCGGCAAGGGCGCCAACCGGCGACGGGGACGCCGTGGTGGTTCTTCAAGCTTGGTCGCTGGGGATGTCGAACGTAGTTGTGGCGGGGGATAACTAGGAGGAAGACGAATCAGGGATCAGATCTAACGGCCCTTAATCGTTTTATCGGGTGGCTGGGGCTGGACCGGCCGAACAGTTCAGCCAGTGCACCGGCGCCTATAAGCGCCCTTTTCTAAAAGAAGTTCAGTGACCGTCATGGCATTTCCCGCTGCAAAAATACTACGAACAGTCCCTTGATCTATGGCACGCTTTGTAGATGCTCACTGCTAGTTCGGTCCCTAGAGGCTCTTTAATCTTTCTGAGAAAACATATTGAGTGGCTCTGTGAGCAGATAATGATCGGGACCAGACGATGCTTGCCTTGTACTACGACGGTTTGCGTTTACCACACGAGACGTGGCAGTAACAAAGGGTAAAACTGAAATGCCACGATCCGGTGATACTATCATCAGTATCATGCATGTGTGGCGGGCCACTCCCGAATGCTACCGAGCCGTTTTCTGCCGCAGCGCCGGGCCGGGCAGCACGTGCCTGGCCAGAGCGCGTGGCTCCAACCAAAAACATCCATAGAAGTGCCGAGGGCAGCGCAGCAGCGTCCGCTGCATTTTCATTCGGGAGATTGTTCACGGTCAGGTTTTGGCTTCCGGACATGCCCACGAACGCAGTCGGTGCACAGTTAAACAGGAACCAGGTTTTTTTAACTGTTCGGGATGGGATAGTTGATTGAAGTCCAACAGTTTATTTTTGTTCCATCTCAGGCACTGCAGCTGATGGCCTGACTGATCCTACAGCTTCTCCTAACTTCAGTCGCGCCACAAGAACTCAGCCGACGAGAGAGCTTTTGGGGATGACCGTACGTCAGACAAAAAGTTTGTTTTTCCTTCTTTATTTAGGAGAAACCAAAGTTCGCAGCACTGCAATTCCCATTTTCTTCCTTTAGGTGAGCACTGCAATTCCTTGCTGGACGCCGCAAACATTCTGCAGCTCGGTCGCATATGCATTCAGGCTCGAGAGATATCAGGTACCCGTCCGAAACCGGGCCGGTCCATGCATCGAACGGTTCCACGACCGCGCAAAAAAAAAAAAAAAAGGTTCTACGACGCATATGATGCCACGTCTGGATGACTCGATGTACGTACGGTACACAAGCATGCGCCGATGCACGTCGAGACATGCGCCGTCAAAATCCTCCACATCGAGACCTGCAAGATCCTCCTAGTCAAATGTTCTATCCCTGAAGTAGTAAAGTCGGGATGCGCGATTAGTTATGGCCTTGATGTAGTACGTACGGACAGATTTATTAGCTACAAGGTGGCTAGCTGACTCCATATTTGACTGGATCTCATGCTCCTCCTCGGGTAAATGCCTGCTGCGTGCCCGGGACAAAATTAAACTTGGAGCGCCCGAAGGACGCCGACTGAATGAGAACCCAGCGACAGCGAGATTTACTCTTACCATCCATCTACCGACGTACGTAGCACTATAACATCGGCATGGCGATGCATCCGAAGGGTGACCCAGTAGCAGTGGCGAAGCATGGGCCGCCCCGCCGCCGTCTGGAGCAAAGCAAAGATGTCTTGCACGTCCGTAAAAGCCAGTGATGGGAGCACGAGCACACGGTGCAACGGTCAGCACAAACATGGCAACCGGCCAACTGTACGCATGGCAGCATGGGGCAAGACGTGAATGGGATGAGAGCGCGTGTGTTCACGACGACGAGCCGTCCGGAATCAGGAGCAGCCAGTCATCAGCGTCGCCGTGAGCACCGTACGCAGCGCCTGCCCGGTTGAGATTTGTAGGAAGGATGTGGCTAGGTCTTAGTCGACTGAAACATAACCAAGTCTAAGTCAAGTGATATACTTCTTCCGTCCTATAATATAAGACTTTTTATATTCTAGTGTAGTGTTAAAAAACGTCTTACATTATAGGACGGAGGGAGTAGTATGTAAGAAGGAAAAAAGAAAAACTGAAAAGAATTTTTTTGCATGAATTTAGATGCAAAATCAAAGGAATATATTATCGACTGAGACATAATAAAGTCTAAGTAGACTGAGACTTAGAGCATCTCCAGCCGTTGAGCCCCCCACGAGGCATTTTTTCGCCGCTTGGGGGCCTGCCGGCGAAAATTTTGGCCTGGGGGTGAAAAAGTTTCCAGCCGTGTCCACCCCCAAGCCGTGCCCAGGCCGCGCCCGCCCCAGGCCATGGCCGGCCCGGCCTCGCCGCCGAGCTCGAGCAGAGCAGCATGAGCCCCGTGCTCCACCGGCGCCGTCCTCGACCGGGGCTTCCGCCGCCTGCTGGTGCAGCGCGCCACTGCCACCTCCGGCTACGACTCGTCCCTGCTCTGCGGCGTCTCCTACAAGGTCGAGGACAGCGACGCCGGACTTCGCCTCGAGCACGCTGGAGAGGGATTCGGGGCTGGCTGTCGCCTCGAGCACGCCGGACGCCGACCACGCGCGCCCGAGCTGGACGCCGGACTCCTCCAGCGCCGCTCCGCGCTCGAGAGAGAGGGGCAGGGGAGAGGAGAGAGGAAAAGAGAGGAGAGAGGTTGTGGGAGGCCGACAGTGGGCCAACCGCAAGAAAAAGGCATCGCCGGCACGCCCAGCTGCTCCCCAGGGGGCTGGGTTTGGGGTGGGACTGCCGGCGTCAATTTTCTTTAAATCCGGCAAAAAGTGAGGCTTTGAGGGCGCGGGTGGGAGGATATTTTACTGCCGGCACCCAAAAAGTGGCCGTGGGGGGTGTCTTGGGGGGCCGGTTGGAGATGCTCTTAGCAAAACTGTTGTAGGAACGGTTTGGAGATGCGCTGAGATTGGTGGCACTCGGTTTTTCGAAGGACTCGGCCTAGCCCACTGAGCTGTAGTGTGCCAACCCGTTAGTTGCTACGAATCTCAGTTCGTTCGATCATTTTTTTCCTTTTTATTTCTTTCTCCATTTTAATTTTGTTAGTTTTTCAATTTGTTTACAAATAAATATTTCATACTTACTTTATTAATTTCTTAAGGCGATTATGCACATTTTCCAAACGGTAGTGCAGTGTAAATATATTGTTTGCACAACTTTCTGAAAATGTTGACAGCATTCCAACAAATATTTTGTGACACGTAAAAACTATTCACGCCTTTGAAAAAAAATCACATTTTTAAGAAATATTTACGTAATGCAAAAAAATGTTTGTGCAATTAAAAAGGTTTACATAAATATTTTCACGTGTTTCAAAAAATGTTCTTCACTTTTTTAAAAAGGTGTATACAATATAATAAAATGTTCACATAATTTGAAAAAAATTTCATATCATTCATAAAATATATGGTGACATAAAAAAAATGTTCGCGCATTTGAAAATTTGCTCATGGTTTTTTTAGATGTATACACAACGTCAAAAATATTCACATAGTTTAGAAACATGCTTCATAAATAAAAAATTATGATCAATGCATATTTAACAATGTTTTAGATTTATTTGAGTAAATGATCATCATGCATTTGAGAATTGTTCAATGTGTATCAGAAAAATGTTACACGTGCATACGAAAAATGTACAACGTGCATAGGAAAAGGAGACATATATTTGAAAAAAATGACATGAAGAAACCAATAAATTGAACACAAAAAGAGAAACCAGAAAAAGCGCATGAAAGATTTAAAAACTGGTCTATAGAACCTCCCCAAATCTCTTCAGATGGGCTAGCACAGTAACTTGAACACGCTCTGACGACAACGATAGACCTCGCAATTGGCGTGCTTGATGGAGCTCTTGTTCTCTTTTGTTTCCACGCTCTATGCGCAGCATTGTCCCTATAAAGTGTGCTAAGCCGCCACCTTGTGGCGCTTTCTTTGCTTCGAGCGCTCAGCGATTTCCTTTTATTGTCAGCTTTTCTATTTGATTTCTATTATGCTAATTTCTCATTAACTTAACAAATTTGAAAAATCTTCACAAATTATAGAATTTCATTGATTTTTAAAATATTCATATATTTAAAATATTGTTAAAGAAAAACTTCCAAGAATTTTTCAAAAATCTTCAAGAATTTAAAATTGACTGTTTATTTTAAAAATGTCCAAGAACTTATACAGAAGCTCATGAAATTATAAAAAGCCATGAATTTTATATTTTTATGAAGTTCAAAAATATTATGAATTTTATAAAATGCTCACATATCATAATTGCTTTTATGTATTTTGAGAAAAGTTTCATGTAATTTTAGAAACATGTTCACAGATTTATAAAAATGTTTATTTATTTTAAAATCTATTTGTTTTGTTTAGAAATATTTAGATATCTGAAATATGTTCAACGTGTTTCAAAAAATTGCCATCGTGCACTTGGAAAATTTCAACGTTCTTTAAAAACATCATCGTGTTTCCACAAGTGTGGTCAATGTGTTTTCTGAAAAAGTTCAACGTTTATTTAAAATATTCCTTGTATATTTTCAAATATTTTCATGTATTTAAATGTTAATTTATTTTTAGAAAGTGTTTGTACATTTTAGAAAATAATTATGTATGCGAAAAATGTTCAAAAGTGTTTGTATATTTTACGGTTGCGTGTATGTTGATCGTTGTGGGCAAAAGGCTTTTTTTATAAACATATAAAATGTCTTTGTACAGTTTAGTCGAGCCTTCACAAACCATAGTTACATTCTTTTATTTCTTATTTATGTGAGAAAGTTCAAGCTGTGCAAGATTGTTGGTTGAATGCATTATTTCTTATTTGTTGGCCGCCAATATCTGCCACACGTGTGGTAGGGAAGGAGGCTACCCGCACGTTCAGTCCTGGAGAGCCAAGGACCGAGCGAAATCGTTCAGTACAATCTCCCCCACGGCCGCACAGCCTCCCGACACCCTACATGTCGTTGCCCGTGAAACAAAAAGAAAAAGAAAAAAGACCAGTAACCAGTGAAAACCCCAGTTTTTTTGCTGCAACATATTAAAGCCTAGTTTTCGCTATGGGACGAAAAATAAATACCATCCCCTATAGAAAGCAGAAAATGCCGCCGTTTGTATTTTTATGACCCAAAAGAAACAAGACATGGCAACTCCCATCAAAAAATAAAGATTAAAATGCCATGCAAAATTCATAAGTTAAAAATGCCATGGTAATTTTAATCAAGTTCCATATAATGTATGCCAAAATGCCATTTTGAAACAATACAAAAAAGTTGAAACTAGACAAATTAACAAGAAAAATTCATGTTATTTTAAATAAAAATTGCCATGAAAAAATGGATTAAATTTCCATGAAAAAAAATAAAAACTTGCCATCGGAAAATAGGTATATACCATGCTACATAGTAAAATTTTCCATGTTCGGAAAATATATATATTTGCCATCATATTTAAACTAAAAATTGCCATGATCGATACAATAAATTTCCATGGCGCAAAAATAAAGTAAAAATTGCCACGGAAACAATGTAGTAAATTTTGCCATGGCAAAAATAGAGTAATTTTGCCACGGGAATAAATTAAAAAATGCCATGGCTACACAAGTATATTTTCCATTCTACATATTAAAAAAAGTCATTTTCTGAATAATGTAATTTTTTTCATTGTATTTAAATTAGAATTTCCATGCCCTATATAATAAATTTGCCATGTCAAAAAATGGAGTAAAAATTGACATGTAAAAAAAAGTAGAGGTTGCCATTGCAATGAAAATGTAGACAAATCCCACTTTGGTTGTGAATTAAAGTATTTTTGCCATGCCCCCGTGAACTACAGTTGGCATGCCCCTTAAGTTTGACATGGCAAGTTTTCATTGTTTTTTAACATAGTAAGTTGCCATGTTTTAAAACATCTACTCCCTCCGTCCCAAAATGTAAGACGCTTTTTGACACTATCATAGTACCAGAAAACGTCTTACATTTCGGGACGGAGGGAGTACAACTTTGCCATTTTTTTATGATGGTAAAATTGCCATGGCAACTTTGCCATCTTGCTGAACATACCAAGTTGACATTTTTTTAAATATATATACATAGGGCTGGACTATTTTGTTACCCGTGACATATTCTGTTACCCCGGCCCTATATAGGGCGCGACGCGTCTTACTCAAGGCCCAGCCGTGGAACTAGCGCGTCACCAGTCACCACCACCTCTCGTCCCTCCCACGCGCCGCCCCTTCCTCCCGCACGCTGCCGCGCCATCCTCCAACCCCAGCGCGCCGCCGCGCCGCCCCTCCCACCCCAGCGCGCCACCGCGCTGCCACCCCCATCCCAAGGCGCCGCCGCGTCCACATCTCCGAAACTCGCGCACTTTTACCGCCGGGCCACGAACTGGGCACCTCCCTCTTCACCGCGCCGGCGGTCGCCTTCCCCAATGCGCGCCGGCAGCCTGCCTTCCCCGCGCCGGCGGACTCCCTCCCAACGCGTGCCGACAGCCTTCCTTCCCCGCGCCGGCGGCCTCCCTCCCATCGCGTGCCAACGGCCACCCTTCCCAGCGCCGGCGGCGTCCCTCCCAAAGCACGCCGGCACCTCCGTTCCCCGTGCCGGCGGGGGGCAGCTTCCCTCCGAACGCGTGGCGCATTTTCCTCCAATGGATGTGCACAACTCGTGGCGCTACCTCCTGGTCAGCTGGTTCCCGTCGGCCTCCTCGCCGCAACCGGACAAATCCTCCAGCGGGACCTCGGACGGCCCGACGCACTCCCTCGAACTGTCGCGCGTCCTCCCTCGAACGGCCGGACTCGTTTACCTCCTCCAATATGCGCAGGTTGCTGCTCTCGTCTGCTTCCTCTTTCTTTTTTGAAATGAGTCTGCTTTCTCTCTCACGAGCGTGATGCTACTGCTCCTCTCAACTCTCAATTCTCATTATTTGCTGCTGCTCCCCTATATGAACTGCTGATGCTACTTCATCTCTACTTGTTGTGAAATAAGGTTTTGATTTCAGAGAAGTCGCAGAACACAAAGGAAAGAAGAGCCATGTTTTCTATTGTTGTTATTTTGTTGCCCTCATGGTGTTTACTGAAATGCCTACAACAACTTAAGGTGTTCTCGTCAGGTCGCGGCCTCTTCCGCCGTCAGGTCACAGCCTCTTCCGCCGTCAGATCGCAGCCTCTTCCTTCTGCACGTCGCCACCTCCTGCTGCTGCAGGCCGTGCCCCATCCCCTATTCTCGCGTGGTCGCCAACGAGGTATCCTACTACAATGGTGGTCACCGCCCCAGAACGCTCTCTGGTTCATTTTGATCTACTTTTGCACATTTGTTCTTTATCTCACGAATTTTGTTATGTAGGAGGTGACCAATTGTTGATCCTGAAGTTTCATCACATGATTTTTTGTCTCTGAATTTTGCACCAATTCTTGATCCTGAAGCATCAATGCTTGAGCACTGATTTTTGTGTGTTAGGTGAGTGTACAGTGCATTGGGCGTGTGTTTTTATTTTATGTTCTGAGCAAAAAATCGACTACAAAAATTGTGTCATGAAAAGTTCATGTACACCTATTGAGATGGTTCAAAAATTAAAACTTTTAAAGTTAAAAAAAAGGAAATCAGTTATTTGGTTGTGGAGGTTCTTTTGTCCTTGAAATATATAAGAATTCAGCTTTTACTTGTTTTTCAGTTCAAATTTTGCGTCAAGCAGTTCGACAAGGGCGCGTCCCTTAGTACTACGATGACGAGGCAGACAGCCGCCCTCTTTGTGACCTGCTGCTATTCCCCATCTTGCACTGGCGGACTGATGATGCGGGAGCTGCCCTCTTCGCTACAACCCCATGTGGATCTCTCTCTTTCTCCTCTCTTAAATTCGTTGAAAAAGTTGGTTGCTTGTTCTTGTTGTGTCGTGAATACCCTCAAGTTGTTTGATATTATTCCTATGAGAAAACTGATCCATAGCAGTTTTTGTTCCAGAGCTGTTCAAAGTTCAGACTTACGTTTTGTGAAGGCAAGGACAAGGAGAAGCCTATGGATAACAGTTCGTGTGGAGCTTGGCCAGTTCCTCTGTTCATGTGTGAGCTTGCTCAGTTTGTCCATTTATCTCTGTTCAGTTCATGTAGAGGATCCCTCGAATTCACCTCCTCTCGTTCTTTATCACAAATGATTTTCGCTATCCGCAGCAAATTACAGTATGAGAGTGGGAGTTTTATATTGTACTCTCTGCCTGCACAATGCATTTTGTAGTGTTGGTAGTTGTAGAGATTTGTTTGTGTTAAAAAATGGTTTTATGTATTTTGTAGTGTCGGTACTTAAGTAGAACATTAGTTCAAATCTTCAAATTTTATATAGTTCAAGTACATAAGGAACATAAGGAACTTTAGTTAGTTTCTTGAATTTCGACTCCTTCAGTTTTTGTTCTTAACCAGTTTTTGTTCAAGTATATTAGGACTGACGCCATTAGTTTAAAAAAGGAGCTTCAGTAGATGTGGAGATTGGTAAAATCTAAAGTTCAACTATTCTGATGGGGCACTTCATAAAGCAAAGAAAAAAGAAAGCAGAGCAAAAGTGAAGAAAAAGAAAAAGAAAACCAAAGTGGTCCTGAGAAGAAAATGCCTACTGTCCAGTAATACATTCTCTCGTTAGTCTATGTTTATTTGTCGTGAGAATAAAAAAACAGTGGTACAATACATATTACGTGAGCTGTTCATATAAAAAAATGCCTCGGTTTGTGTAACATCAGTTCTAACTTTTATAGCTTGATAAATGATTAGAAGTCAATCTGAATTCATTTTGATCCATTCTCTTGTATTTTAGGCTGAACTCCAATACTTGCATCCGCCACCCCAACGCCGGCGTGCTCCCTCAGTCCTCTCTCGACAAATCCAACAGTACAGGTTCTCCGGTGCGCCAAGTATTGCCTGCGGCGATGCCTACATCATGGCCCATTGAGGAGATCTTGTGTATTCGACATAGAAGAAATATTGTCAGTTCATGAATAGAGAATTTCTGTACCAGACTTAATATTAGTTCAGTGCGTATTCTATCTTCAGTCCAAGAAAAATCACAGAATAGTTGGTGCGTGTGCACAAATATCGTCAGTGCAAGTTTCAAAATTCTGTAACTTTAGATATATCACCTGAAAAAGTAATGATTTGCAGCGAGTTTCTTCAAAATTCTGTAAAGTTTAGTATTATAGTGTGTGTTTTGAACTAAGAGCTATACTCTATGAACTTTTACTTCTGGACTTGAAGCATTTTTTCTCATATATTAAATCAAGTGCATATATGAAATCTTGAACAAAATGCTCTATGGACTCTTGGACTGTATTGTTGGAGAACTGTTGTTCGGTACCTAATGGAATTTGCACATGAAGCATTTTGTTCTCAGTTTTTGGGTGAAAAGTTTGCTTCCTATATTGCATAGCTGCTGCAGTGACCATAGGAATTTATTAGAATAATTTAATGTTTTTGTAGCTCACCTCTAATTTGTTTCTTTCTACTGCTCTTTCCTCTTAACAATTTTGTTTCTCTCTATACTGCAGCACGAGGGAGGTTTGGACGGACGCTGATCACTAGCCCACTATGACGACGCTGATCACTAGCACGAAGGACACCAGCAGGTTGAGGATGAAGTACATGACGTAGGCAATGAGGATGACCAAAACATGGAATCGGTACACAAAGCAGCAACTGCAAGTTTAAATTTTCTGTCTATGGTGATTTGATTGCTACTTCTTAAAGAAAAGTGTAATGACAGTTAGATGTTTGTGCAAGAAAGGAAAAATTGTTTGAACTAAAAACATTCGATAGTGCTCTCTCTCCTGACTATTTTGGTTGATGACCACGAATAGAGAAAATTTGTATGGGAATGTTTAATTATTACTAGCATGTAAGTTCAAAAAATAAAACACAGTTGGTTCGTCTATGGACCCGAGGAAAGTATGCTCAAAGAAAAATCACAACACATTTATTCGGGTAAAAAGTTATTTTAGTTCAGCTACACAAACCATGCGGGTTCAATGATGATGGTACCATAAGTTCGGACAAGAAACAAATATGAATTAAAACAGATAACTTTCACTTCTATAAGTTCAAGTGCTCATCCACACTCAAAAATTGAAGTTGGTAAAAGCTCAAAACGGTAAAAGTTCAAGTCGCAAAACAAAAGAAGTCCAGAACACCGTTGTAAAAAATAACTCTAAAAAAGAAACACACAAAACAATTTTGTTTTATTAAAAAATCATTCAGTTCAAATGGTATAAATTATGCAATTTCTGGCACGATGATACCATTGAGAAATTACGAGGAAAATTATATCGAAAATACAGAGTAAAGTCTAGTGTGTGAAACACGCTCAGTATAAAGCCATACAGACATCCGTTCAAGTACTTTTTTCCGAACCATTCAAAACTAATGTGAAAAATACCTCAGTACAAACACACAAATAGATCAGTACGAGTACTCTGTTTTTCGACCGGAAAAACAGAACAATGGGTCTCGCCATATTCAAAATTACTCTTCAACGGTTACGAATTTGAGAAAACGTTCAACATGACTAAGTTTCGCATTTTTGATAGCTATCCAACGGTATATTATTTGCCCCATTTCGACAAACTTTTAAAAAAACCGCGTTCAAAACCAATTTTAACCGTATTTGAATTCGTATTTAAACCATAAGGAATTAGAAAAAACTTTCTATATGCAAAAGTTGCGCATTTTCCATAGCTTTCCAACGCCGTATCATTTGCGTCAATCCGACAAACCATTTGCAAAAAACAGTGAAAAAACATTTCGCCCAGAATTTCACCGTTTTTCAAATTACTTTTAAATCATATAGAATTTGAAAAAATAGTAGATATATGGAAGATGCGGATTTTCACAAGCTTTCCAATGCCATCTCATTTGCTCAATTCCGACAAACCGTTTGAAAATTAAGTCCAAAATACGATTCACGTTTTCGGTTTTGAAAAAAAGCAGTTTTTTCAAAACTGCTCTTAAATCATAATTTTTTGCAAAAACAAATTATAAGATTGTAATGTGGATGTCAACAGCTTTCCAACGATATATTACACACCCCGTTTCGACAAAAAAAATTGCAAAAAAATTTGAACTAAAGAAGACGATTTTTAACAGCAACAGAAAGCATCAGTTCAACCGCTCGAATTTCATCAGTTCAACCACTTGAATTCATCAGTTCAAGTAGGGTAACAGAATAATATTCTGTTACGCGTAACAGAATAGCCCAGATGTATATATATATATATATATATATATATATATATATATATATATATATATATATATATATATATATATTGTTGAACATATTAAGTTGCCATTTTTCAATATCTATAAATTTGGGATGTTTTTGAACATGGCAAAGTTGCGTCATGTTTTTAGATAAAGAAAAGTGCCATGGAAAATCACATGAAAAAAAATCATATATAGCAAAAAATGCCATTGTTTACGAACAAGGACAGAGATGAAACTTGCCATGGCTAACGCAAATACAACTTTGCCATTGATCTTTTTTATCAAATTTGCCATGATAATATAATAAAAAAATCCATGAATGTGAAATAAGACAAAATGTTCAATAGTTGCAATGGCAAAAGCATGTTCAAATTTGCCATGGTATTTTACCAAAACTTGCCAAATTTTGTGTGATTAATTTGCCGTTTTTTGTGAAATAACACAAAAAAATGATTCAACTTTGTCGTGGAAAAAATGTATATTCCAATTTGCCATGTCAAAATGCATATTCAAATTTGATGAAATATTTTATCAAAATTTTCATGCTTATGTAAAAACAAATGGCCACGAAAAAATGATGCCATGGTTACTAAAAATAAAAAATTGCCATCACTAAGGTGTGAGCAAAAACTACTCCCGATCATCAATTTCACTACTCGTGGTCCTTAGATGGCACCAAAAAACATCTTTAGATGGCTGTAAACTAAGTAAACACATAACGTGGAGTTTGCTAGGAGCAAAAAGCACATGGTGTAAAAATGCCATGATACGGAAAAGAACAGGATAGAAATTCCCATGTTGTATGAATTAGATTTGCCATCATATTAAAAATGAAATTACCATTGTGAAGTAGAAAAGATGTCGGAAACATAACAACCTGGAAATTGCCATGTGACTAAGATTGCATGGCAAGTCTGCCATATTTTTTGAACACCTTAGGTTGACATGGCAAGTCTCCCATGTTTTTTGAACATCTTAGGTTGACTTGGCAAGTCTCCCATGTTTTTTGAACATCTTAGGTTGACATGGCAAGCTTGCCATGTTTTTTGAACATCTTAGGCAAGTTTGCCATCTTAGGTTGACATGGCAATTTTGCCCTGTTTTTTAAGTTGCTAATTAAGTGGCAACTTCAGAAAGCTGTTAATATCTAGGCAATGGGAATTGTATGAAAAACAACATGGCAATTCTATGGAAAAGAACATGGCAAATGTATGAAAAACAACATGGCAAATGTATGAAAATAACATGGCGAGTTACTGATTTTTTTTCTTCCAAAATGAACAGTCATGGCAAATGTTCTTCAAAACCATGGTATTATCCTATTTTGCATGCTATGCTCAATCCTATTACCCGTTTTCCTTGTTAAGATCATACTTCCTTCTTCTTTCTTTCAGTTTGAAGAACATTTTCCTACTTCTTTATTTCTCTCTGATAACCTGCACTTTACAAATGCAGGCTCTACAAGCTTAGGTATACCAGAAAACCTCGCGTACCGGCTGGCGTCGGGCGGCTTGTCGATCACGCGGCGGCTTCCTGTAGGTAGTACGGGAGCAGGCCGATCTGGTTCTACCGACGCAGCTGGGCGTAGAAGCGGGCGATGAACTCCTCTGCCTCGTCGTCCACGGCCTCGCCCAGACCCAGTTGGTCCCCGTCGACCTCGTCCGACGGGAAGTTGGACACCCGCACCGAGAACCCACCGTCGACCGCGCCGGGCACCAACGGCGGCATCCCCGCAGACTTGCATTCCTCCCCAATCGCGAGCTCCTCACGCATCATCAGCGCCCCAGGCGACGACGACGCGGGGACGCGGCAGTGCATGGAGAAGGAGCCCAAGTCAAGGCTGCCACTGCAAGAGAACTCGTACTCGCGGCGGCCTCTGTGGTGCCCGTGGTGGTGGGAGAGGAAGTTGGCAACGGAGCGTGAGAGGGACTTGTTGCGGCGCCTCACGAGGAGGTGCGCGCCGAGGAGCAGCTTGCGCTTGCCCATGTGCACAGTGGCGGATCCAATGGGTGGGGTGGTGGGGGCCATGCCCCCCACATACAATTGACAGATTTTTTTTTACTAATGCATTCATATGTATATTCAGTACTTTGTTAACTATTTGTAATGTGTTTTAAGAAAAGAAAATGCTATCCTTTACAATGTTTCCCCATGTTGGTCAAGTTCATGATCCGCCATTGCTTGCGCATCTTGCAGAAGAGCGCCCGCAGGTAGCCCCACATCCTCCTCGCAGCCAACGGCGCCGAGTGCCGTCCCCTCGCTTTGGTCGCTGGCCAGGATCTCACCACGAGGGATTTCACATGTGATGGTGAAGACTGGGGGAAGAAGATGCGATCGTGGTTTTTTGTTTTCTTTTTTTGAGAAACTGATACGACTGTGGGTGGGGGAGTGGGCTGCGTGTGGGCGGTGGGAGCGAGTGGGCTGCGTTTTAGTCGTTCGGGACATTGGCCCTTGCCACCGCACGCTCAGTCGATGACGTGGCCGGGGATGCGCTTCAAGATCCGTGTTTTTTATCTAATGGCTCTGAAAGCATTTGAACCAAGTTGATAAATGACACATGTGTGGCACTTATTATTTAGGTATTTGTTTTGTGGTGACGGAATTGGATCGGATGGTTGAAAATAATTGTACGGGCCACATAGTACTGATATGTCAACTTGTTTTCCGGCACATCCTTAATTGAGTGAGCTGTACATGTGCAGCCTCGTCCATAAAAGGAAAAGAATCGCGAGGGCAACAAGAGTACACGTATACTCCCAGTACTTCCCATTTGGACGAGACCACGAACGACCTCAGCAGAATGGCCTGCGTAGAAGAGGCGAAGGTGATGGAGTCCTGCATGGTGGAGGAGGTGAAGGTGGTGGAGGAGGTGAAGGTGGTGGAGTGCTCCATGGTGACGCCCAGCGAGGAGATGCCCAGGCACGGACTTTGGCTCTCCCCGCCCGACCTCATGATGGTCAACAGGGGCCACACCCCGACCATCTACTTCTACCGCGCCGCCTCCGGCGACGACTTCTTCGACGTGGCCAAGCTGAAGGCCGCGATGGCCAAGGCACTGGTCCCGTTCTACCCCCTCGCCGGCCGTCTGGGCGTCGATGGGAATGGCCGGCCAGAGATTGACTGCACCGGCCAGGGCGCGCGCTTCGTGGTCGCTCCCCAAGGACTTCAGCGCCCGCCAGCCGTCGCCGGAGCTGACGAGGCTCTTCGTCCCCAGGGACATCGACGATGTCATGCTCGCCGTCCAGGTGACCTTCTTCAAGTGCGGTGGGGTGGCCCTAGGCACGGCGCTGCACCACGTCGCCATCGACGCCCTAAGCGCGTTCCACTTCTTCCAGACGTGGTCCGCCTTCTCGAGAGACGGGGCTGGGGATGGCGCTGGAGCAGTCGCGGCGGCGCTGGAGCTGCCATGCCACGACCGCACCCTCCTCCGCGCACGCTCCCCGCCACGCGTCGTCAACCCCGACTCTCTCTCCGTGTTCTTGTCCCTCAAGAACGACCCAAACATACCCGTGCCGGCAGGGGCGGATCTGGGCCCGAGGTCCCCAGGGCCCAGGCCCGGGGCGTGGCTTTTTTTAGTTATTACCTAGGTATGTTTTTGAATTAGGCCCGGGGCTTAGCCCAACTAACAGCCAGGGGAAATTTTTTCAGGAAGAGGGAAAAACCAAGCAACCAACCTTGTTAAACCTGGGGATACACGGTGGGGCACACATCATAAAACTTTGTGTCGGTTTATTGAGATGTGGACATCTGTTTTGCATGTATTAGAGAACATTCATGATGATGCAGAAAATTTAACACAAAGAACCACAGCAGGTGGCTTGATATCTCAGATGGAAAGTTTTGAATTTGTTTTCATATTGCATGTTATGATCAAACTATTGGGCAAGACTAATGAGTTGTCACAATGTTTGCAAAGGAAAGAACAAAACATAGTTCTAGCAGTGAGTTTGATTGGGATCACATTGCGGCAACTTCAAAATATAAGAGATAATGGTTGGGATCAGCTCTTGAAGGACACAACTGACTTTTGTGTCAAACATAACATTATATTGCCTAACATGGATGATACAATACCCGCTCGGGGCCGTTCAAGGGGGCGTGGTGGTCAAATGGTAACTTTCTATCAACGCTTCAGATATGAAATATTCAATGTTCTGCTTGACCAAATAATTACCGAGTTAAATAACCGCTTTGCTGAAAGATCTACTCAATTGTTGAGATGCATTGCTTGTCTTGATCCAAGGAACTCATTTGCTAATTTTGATGAAGACAAACTTGTTCAACTTGCTCAGATGTATGCTGATGACTTCTCCATATATGAGATTTCTTTTGTCCTTAGAAACCAACTTGAAAACTTCATTGCTGATGTGAGAGCTGATTCAAGTTTTGTTAGTTGTAATGACCTTTGTAGTCTTGCTGTGAAGATGGTTCAAACTGATAGACACATAGTCTTTCCTTTGGTATATCGTCTTATTAAGTTGGCATTGATTTTGCCTGTTGCAACCGCATCAGTGGAAAGAGCTTTCTCAGCTATGAGTATTATCAAGACTGAGTTGAGGAATAAGATGGGTGATGATTGGTTGAATTATTCCATGGTGTGCAATATTGAGCGAGAAATATTTGCAAAGGTTGATGATGATGCTATTATATATCGCTTTCAAGCCTATAGATTTCGCAAAGGAACTTTACCTCCTCGTAGTAGTAAGTTTTCAACTTTGTACAATGATAATTGTTTCAATTCATGTTTATGTCTTCTCTCATGAAATTTTGCTTCTGATTTCTCTAAGGTGTTGGCTCTTCTTCCACCGTTGATCAAGTTATGGAAGACACTGATGAAGCAAACCATTGATTTGGTACTCTTTTTACTACACGTACTGTTTGTAGTTCTTGTCATTTTTTATCTATTTTGTTGTATCATTAAGCATTGAGTTTAAATTCTAAATTTGGGTACAATTGAGCCATATTTGAGGTAGTTGTAGCTAGATGGATTTTAAGTTTTTCTCTCGCGACAATTTTTTTTTTTTTTGGGCCCGGGGCTTGCTCCAATTCTGGATCCGCCACTGCGTGCCGGAGCCATCTGGGCCTGCCGTCAACGAGAATTTTGTTCTTTCCAACGACCAGGTCGCGGCTCTGAAGCGTGCCTGCGGTGGCGCGAGCACATTCTACACCCTCAGTGCCCACGTGTGGCGCTGCATGTGCGCCGCCCGGCGGCTGCCGACGGACGCCGAGACGCGGCTCAGCTTCCCGGCTAACTTCCGGCGCAGCCTGAGGCCGCCGCTCCCGGCACGCTACTTCGGCAACGGGATAATCATGGTGGGCACCGCCTGCAAGGTGCGGGACGTCGTCACACGGACGTGTATGCAACAAAATTTTGCTTCCTGCTGCAGGATTTATGTATCGTGTCGTGCCGTCATTGAACTCTAGCGCAAACATTGGTTACCCACTGCCGTACTACACCACTAGAGGATCCACCTTTCAATTCTCATCCGGCATCCAACGACAGCTCAAAAAAAAAAAAAGGTTACTAGCTTGGTACCGGAGTACTTTGGTTTGCTAAACTCCGAGACCAACGGAAGCTCGTCAGCTCTTTGAGTGGATTAATGTGAAAGGTGGTATCATCTCATATCTTCCCGCACTTGCAGAAACTGGTTGTACGTGCAACAATGCTAGTTTTTTTTTTTGGCAGGCAACAATGCTGGAGTCTTTGCGTGGATTAAGAGCAATGCTACAGCTATGGAGTGTTTACACAAGTTTTATCGACAGGGCTGAGGACTGAGGTAGTGAGGCGGGTTGCGTTGATTGTTAAAGGGTCGTCGCTTTTTTTTTTCAAAACGCCTTAAAATATATGTGTATTTGGATGCAAAACATGGAAAATGCCTCCAACACTTTGCATTTGACCCCGCAAAAAAAACACTTTGCATTTGAAGGCAAAACTTAAAGATCACCTCCATGTGTTCTGAGGCAAAATTTTAAAATGCCTTAAAATGCACATAGTTTAGGCGTTTTAGAGGTAAGCCTTGGACACTATATCCATTTTGATAAAAGTGGAGTTACCACACCTGAATTAGGAATGGAGGCTAGCCGCGTAGCTATAACCAGGGCAGAGAGCTTGGATGTGGATGAAGAGACAAGAGCATAGGGACGCGTTTGGTTGTCTGGGTGTATAATGCATGCATTTCAGCCACATCTCAATCCAGTCTGGTTTAGCAAAAACAAACAACAAATCAACATCTGCATGTTGTTTAGTTGTCTGCATTGCACCAATGTCCACTTTAGGGCCGACTGTTTGGTTGCCCGCATTTGTGCTTAAGGGTGAGTAGTTGCAAACCACAGCTGTTTGGATGCATACACGTTTGTGTTCTGCTCACCCCATTCAAATGTGGTTGCCTTACCATCACCTTAGGCACAACAGCAGGTAGAGCACTACAAACAGCACAGAAACTAGCAGCTAAACAAGCTAACAGCAGATAAACAAGCAACTGAACAACAGATAAGAGCAGATAAACATCAACTAAACAACACATCTGTTAAACAGACGTAAGTTTAACGACAGCAGGGGCATCACATGCCCCCTGCTTCACCACAGGGTGCTTAACCCTGGACAAAATATTAACACTTCACGCCAAGTTCTCCGATCACCGATGCAGCAAACTAACTACGAGTTCATGGAAACTACTTCAGAGGCGACTTCAGGGTCACCGATGTAGCTGTGCCTGCTGCAGCGAACTCAGCACCCGATGGAGCCGTCGTGATTGTAGATTTGGACCTTGAGGCCTAGGCCGGAGATGTGCAGCACGACGAGGTCGTCGGGGACGATCATGTGGCGATGGCCGAAGTAGTGCCAACCCCGGTCAAGCATCATCAGCCCCTCGAAGGTCTGAACCTGCACCCAGAATTCGCACCGCTTGTTTGCAGACAGCCCGACGACGCGCATGGTTTTGAGCATGAGCCACTTCATCACCTCTTGTAATTTGGGAGGGATGATGAGCATGGCCAGATCCTCCTCGTCCATGATTTGCACGTAGAAGCGAAGCGGCTATCGAGACGCCTCCTCGTGGCCGGTCCTAGGAGCTCGTCCCCTTGAACGTGGCTGGCTCATGAAGGCGACCCTGCCAGGCAGGTACACCCTCCCGGGCCAGCGGTTCGTGGGGATGAAGTCCACGGCGGCCGCGGCGCCGGCGACGACATGGGCTCCTCTACCGGCCCTGTCCCACTCCGTCTTCATCACCTTGTCAGGTAAGATGACATAGATTAGTAACAGCCTAACAGGGCATTGACAGCATGTTACATTTGTACTACTGTCTAAAGTAGCAAACACATTGGTCCTGCCTACCATGAGAACCATGCACGTAAACCTAGCATGCACATTTGTACTAGAACCCTAAGCGGGAACATCAAAGACAGCACAACACCAATATAGCTAGCATGCCCATGAACCCCTAAGCATGAACATGAATAGCACACCAATCTAGATAACATGCACATGAACAAGTAGGAGTAACATCAAAGGCAACAACAATATGGCTAGCATCATGAACAAATTGTTGCATATGAGCACTAATGCTGAACATCAAACACAATCTACCATGGCCATGAACAGATTGTACATCATGAGCACTAAGCACACACCAATCTCGCATGCCTATGAACACTAGTAGGCATGAACATCAATCAAAAAACCTATCTACCATACCCAAGAACACCTTCTACATCATCAACACTAAGCACAATCCAATCTAGCATGCCTATGAACACTATACTAGGCATGCACATGAAACACAGAACAAGCAAGAACATTGCCCTCCTATGAACAGTTCCGCACAAGAAGGAATCGAATCGATTCGATTCCAATCGAATTGAATCGTATCAAATCGATTCACATCTCACCGAAGCATGCTAATGACGAAAACAATGCTCTGTTTGTTATGAACTTAATACATAGAGAGACAAGCATATAAGCACTCTCGAATTGGAGTAATGGTAGTAGATGCAGGCAGGAGTCGGTTTACTTGTCACGGACCTAATGCCTATATGCATGACCATTGTCATGAATAACATCATAACTCTGCTTTTCTCTACCAATTGCCCAAATGTAATTTGTCTACCAACCGTATGCTATTTTTACAAGAGAGATGCCTCTAGTGAAAACTATGGCTCCGGGGTCTATTTTAATCATATTACAAAAACCAAAAAATCTTGCTGCAATTTTCTTTCATTTATTTTACTTTAAAATTTATCTATCACCTATTACCAGATTTGATGCTTTCAATTAACGAGTACAAGGGGATTGACAACCCTCTTACTCGCGTTGGTTGTAAATATTTGCTCTTGTGTGAAGGTACTGTTGATTGGGCGTTTGCGTGAATATCCTATTGGTTCGTTTACCTTGGTTCTCTACTGAGGGAAATACTATCCGCTACTATACCGCATCACATTTCCTCGTCAGAGAACATCCCAACGCAGCTCACAAGTAGCAGGGGTGCTCCTAATTGGTGCTTTAGGCGCCAGGGAAGCTTCTTGATGCCCACATGCGTGTCAGTTGGGCCGGCCCATTAGCGCTATGCAGTCCTCGCTTGCTCCCTCGTGCCGGTCGTGTCTCCCTCGCATAGTTGAATCGTCAAAATAAGTACTCCCTCCCTTCGGAATTACTTGTCTCGGAAATGGATGTATCTAGAACTAAAATACGTCTAGATACACCCATTTCTGTGACAAGTAATTCCGAACGGAGGGAGTAGAATGATTATGTTGACTAGGCGTCCATTGACTTCAAGTTCATGGATTTGCAAAAAAAAAGGTCACAGATTTTTAAAAAGGGTGAATTTGATAAAAACGTCATTGAATTTGAAAACAAAGTTAACAAAAATTTCAAAACCATTAATTTTGAAAAGGTTCTGATTTTGAAAAAATTGTTCATCAAATTTGGAAATAAAGTTCATCAAATAAAAAAAATCAAAAAAGTTCATCAATTTTGAAAAAAGTTCACAAAGTTGAAAAAAGTTCAGAAATTTTACAAAAAGTTTAACAATTTTGAAAAAACAATCATCCAATTTTCTTAAAAAATATCATTGTTTTTGAAAAAAGTTGACGAAATTGAGAAAAATAAAAAACCCAAATAAAACTGTTCCAAGAAAAAAGAAAAAAAGATAAGAAAGAAAAACCTGTTAGTAAGAGATCCTTGTTTCGAATCACACTACTACCCGTGCTGTTTTTTGCATTTATAAAAAGGGGGAGAACAGGCCAGCCCTTCACGCGTGGTGGGGGGGGGGGGGGGGGGGGCTGAAGCGCCGTTTAGGAAATGTCCAGTCGGAGATGATCCCCTTCTATTTTTTTGTCCGTTTTGGTCTGGTCTTGGTTCGTTATCTCCTTTAATTGGGCTGGCCTAGGGCTTTTCCCTTTTTTGTTCGATTAGTTCTTTAGTGGTTATGCACAATTCTTATTAGACTTAAAAAATGTGCAATTATTATTTGACGCTCTCTGCATCAAGATGTAGTCGTGTCGCACAGAGAGTTGAGCGCAAATTTAAGGTATTGTAGGTTCTACATATTCCTTTATTTACTGGTTTTGGAACCTTATAGAAGGTTCTAGCCCTTTTTTGTTTTTCCTTTTACCTTTTTTTGTTTTTTTGGAAAATGTCAAAAGATGTTCTTGCTTTAAAAAATGGGAATTCCAAAAGTATATGATTTTAAAAAAAGGGATTTTTAAAATAGTTGACAATTTCCAAAGTTTATTCAATGATGTTTAAAATAATGAAAATTATTTGCTTTTTCAAAAAAGAATGGAACTTCAAAAGGTTTCCCCAATTTTAAAAATATTCCTTTTTCCAAAAAATGCCTCTGTTTTAAAAAAGATGTTCATGTTTAATTTTTTTTCCAAATAATGTTCATGCTTTCGAAAAAAAATTGTGTTTGAAAAATGTTCAGATTTACGAAAAATATTTGCATCTTACATCTTAGAAAACTATTCAAAAATAATATATTGTTAAATATACCTAAAAACACGTGTTGCGGTGTTTTTCACATATGTGCTGCTGTGTTTAGGGTGCCACAATGTTTCGGGTCACTGTAGTCTTCCAGGTCGTGACATTACGTATGGGCAAAAAACCGCGAGACACGTGTAACTTAATGGGCCGGCCTGGTCGCCCGTGCTTGTGGGAATTGACGCCAATTTGACTTGGAGAGGGTCATATATGAGGCCCCTTAGTTATGTACTGTTTCTAAAATCAATTTTGTGGGAAATGTATTGCATATAAATAGAGAAAAGAAGAGCTCCTGTTGTTGGGTTTTTAGCTGAAAAGGGAAGACACGATGGGTATCTTTTTGTTGTTGGTTTAGTAGTTAAGGCTCGTGTATTGTGCAGAAACAGAGAAAAAGGAGACATCCTAGTAGTCCATGCGCTGAAAATTAACATTAGCCTGTTCTTTGAGGGCTAATTAACATGCTCTATTGTGAACCAATTTGGTGTTGGATGGTTAGGAGGATAGTGGTATCCCCGACCCACCAGAGTTACAGTTCTAAATTTGACATTGGTATATACTTGCATTTTTTTAAATTTATTTCAGATCTTTCGGCGATGTGTGTTCAGTGGATGAGACGTTCCAGCGAAGCGACTACGAAGGCGTGTGTGGCGAGTGGCGACTTCGTCAATCTCAAGATTATGTGTAGACTCAGTATTTCAGAAATGGTCATAGAGATAGGTGTGCGAACGTTCATATGGATGAGTGTATATGCATATGCGTCTGTACTGTGTTCAGAAAAAATTAACACGCTCTATTGACGCTGAGGCATAAGTCGGGGTAACCTGACACCGCACAAGTTCATACTACAGAGGACTTGTTAGCCATAGCCAACGCCAACACTTTTGGCCGCACACGAGAAGCCCGGATTATTCAAATGCTGTCTTCATCGCAGGATCCGCCGAATGGGGATACCAACCGCCCGCCGCAAGAAGTACAAGCCTTATCATTTTGGGTCTTGTTGTCACCTGGATGTACGTTCAACCGTGCTTGAATGATCCACAAGAGAACAAAGGCACAAGGACGAATAGGTCTTATGGAAACGGAAGTATTCAACCTTTCGAGAGAAGCGCGATGTCATTACTGAACCAGCGACTAATGGTTGAAGAATACACCAACTACGCACCACCACTTGGTTACTCACTGCCACTGGTAATATAAACCCGCAGGACGGCAAGGCATCAGTGTCGGACGTCGTCACGGTTCAGTCTAGCACCAGCGTGTAACCTGCGATTTAATATTTTTTTTAGAAAAGGAGGACGGCCCCGGGCCTCTGCATCTGGATGGTGCATACGGTCATTTTATTAATTATTGACACAAGACCTTACAAAATCACACAACAATAAGACTAAAACCACCAACTAAGCAACATCTGTCGCTATCCCTATCCAGTTAATGAAGGGGCGCTGAAAGTCTGGGCCTAATACCAAACAGACCTCGTAGCCAAACCTAACATCCAAGACTTGAGGTCCCAACCAGGACGCCTGCCAGGTATGGACACCCACCAGTCCACCATCTCCGCTCATCAGGCGCCGAGTCTCCACTGCGTCACGCCGCAGAGATCCGCCGTCATCAATGGACCAGATGAATCACCGCTCCTCCTCTTGTCCCCTCCACCAGCACTTGCTCCAAAACGATGCCCCCAGGAGGGAGAACGATACCGAAGGCACCGTCATCGTCCGATCCGATAGACCCAGATCCAGGGTTTCCCCCGGAACTTCCCGATCAGGTTGACGTGACCTGCAACGACGATGCCTCCAGAAGGGAACAACGTCTGAGACGCCGCCATCGACCGCCAAGACCGTAGTCAGGTGTGATTTTCACGGAATCCACGTCTTCCCGACCTCGCGGCTGGCTGGAACCGAGCGGAAGCTCGCCACGAAGACGTATGTCGCCGTCGGTACTCCGGCAGAGATCCGGCATCTCCTCACCGGTCCCTCCACGCGCCGCCGGTTGGCGGAAGGCCTCCCCGCGACGGATCCAAACGGGTTCAATTAGCAGAATGTTTCATATAATAATTATTTACTACCTCCGTTTCATAATATAAGAACGTTTTCGAAACACACATTCTTATATTATGGGAAGGGGAGTAGGTCAGAGGGAGTTGGTACAGTAGAACGGAGACGGCCACGCCGTCATGCATATGTGTAGTACGTATCCTACATCGTCCAGCAAACAGCACATGAATTGGTCATGCCTTTCGAGTTTCAAGTTGGTGCAATTTCTTATCGTAATCATGCGAAAAACCGGATAGCACAACCAATTATCATTCAGTTTGTGGATCCACACCAGCTACAGGAACGGGACCGCATATGCAAGAATACTCTCAGCAGCAGCAGGGCAGGTCATGGTCTTGGATCCAGCAGGCATGGGCTAATGATATCATCACGTTGAGCTAGGATGTGGCACGGCACTCTTGTAGATTAATCAACCAAGCAAAGCTTGATGAGGCATCTCCTGATTGGGGAGGCTGAATCAAGATAGGCTACAAATCGGCCACTGTGCTTGTGATAATAATGGCAGCCAGGCTTCGTCCTCAATAATCGATCATGATGCTGACCATTCGTGAATAAACAAGAAAAAGTCATTTTCATGCGAAAAGGTCCGAATATTATTCTCTCTCATTTTTTGGATAACAATCGTAAAGACGAGAGGCGAACTATATCCTTGATAGATTATGCTGTCCGACATCAGGCGTCACCCAGCACCCACGAGCCACATGCCTTTTCTACTATTCGTCGCAAATTAATTAACCAGCTACGAGTAGATAGCAGGGGCTTAAGCACCTCGCGTACTGTAGCATGCAGGAACATTCTTTCGTGCATGCTGAAGTCGAGGATTGCAATTTCTGAATTTTTTGCCACAGTTCAGTAGAAATTCAGGTTCTGAGAGCATCTTCAACAGCCGCGCTATATAAGCGCTGCGCTGAAAAATCAGTATTTTTTGCGCGCTACCGCTCCGGGCGCAAAAACCGCGCGCGGCATATCTAGTTCAGCGCGCGGGCCGAAACGCCATCGCGTGCCGCTTATTTGCTGCTCCCGCACGCTGGACTCTCGAGCCTCGCTCGCAACTCCACCTACCCCATCCAGCCGCGGTGCCACTGCCACCCGCGCCACCCGGCGACCGTTCCGACGCTTCCCCGGCCTATCCCCGCGCCGCGGCGGCTTCCTCCGCCTCCCTCTAGTCACCGCAGCCCCTCGCGCGCGGCGGTCCTCCAACGAACAGCACCCGGCCGCTCGCTGCCGCTCGGCGCCCGCAAGGTGTTCGACAAAACGCCCGCAAGGTATGTATTGCTCAAACTCCATGAATTTGGTGCATGTTAATTGTAGTTTTTATAGCCTAGTATTAAACATTGTAGATGAGTTCGTCGTATGATTCTTCCGAAGAAGAATTTGGTATGGAAGAGGAGGAGGATCTTGCAATGATCCTAGCTATGCACATCAATAAAAAACCAAAGCACGGTGGTTCGGCTATGGGTCGGCAGAAAATTTGGAGGGATATGATCGATGCCCATAACAGATTGATGAGGCACTATTTCGTGGAGAATCCCACATACCCGGAGTCGTCGCCGGTTTAGGATGAGCACCGAGTTATTCAGGCGCATTGCAGAAAAACTAGCGAGCCATGACCGGGTTTTTTAGCAAAGGAAGAATGCTGCCGGAGAGCTCAGGCATATCACCTTTCAGAAGGTGACAGCCGCTTTGCGTATGTTGGCATACGGTATCCCGGCTGATCTAGTTGATGATCACTTGCCTATGGGTGAGAGCCAAGCCATCATGTGTGTCAAGCGCTTCGCAGTCGGAATTGTCCAAGTGTTTGGCCAGGAGTATATGAGATCTCCCAATGCTGAAGACGCCGCAAGGCTATTGGAGATGAACAAAGCTCGCGGCTTCCCAGGTATGCTTGGCTCAATAGATTGCATGCATTGGAGTTGGAAGAATTGTCCAAAGGCATGGCATGGGCAATTCCACGGTCAAAAAAGGGTTCCACTATAATCCTTGAAGCGGTGGCCGATCAAGAGACTTGGATTTGGCATGCTTTCTTTGGAATGCCCAGATCTTTGAAAGACATCAACGTTGTCAACCGGTCACCACTGATGAATAAGATTGCAAATGGTGATTTGCCACCGGTGCAGTTTGTAGCAAATGACCGTACATACAACTATGGCTACTATCTTACGGATGGCATCTACCCAAAGTGGCAAGCATTTGTGAAGCCGTTGAAAAAACCGGAAGGTAAGATAAATCTTGATTTCCACAATGCTCAGGCGGCGGCTAGAAAAGATGTGGAGAGAGCTTTTGGAATTTTGCAAGCCCAATTTGCTATTGTGAGAGGACCGGCTAGATTATGGGATCAGAAGATACTTTGGTACATCATGCACGCTTGTGTGATGATGCACAACAAGATCATCGAGAATGAGCGTGGCCAAGATATAGACTACTCTGAGTATGAGTGTTATGACCGGCATAGGGGCTTAGCCCAGTGGGTTATGGCCAAGTATCTTATAGGGGCTTAGCCCAATTATCTTATCGTATTAGGATCGTTTGCTTAGGAGTCAAGTAAATCTCTCTATATAAGGAGAGGAGATGTATCAATCTAATCAAGCAAGAAGCAATCATAATTTGCTCGGCTTCCCTTAGGGAGCCGGGAGACCTAAACCCTAGCCGCCTCCTGCCTTCGCCGCCGCTGCTCCCGTCGCAAGGACGGCGCCATGCCGCCGGCCGCCGCGCACCAGCCCTCGTCCTTCCCCCTCCTTCCCCTACAACCTACGCCCTAGATCCGGTAGGGCCCTAGGTCCTACCAATTTGGTATCCAGAGACTCGGGCTCGATCATGTCTTCGTCAACGCCAACGCCGCCGCTGCCAATCATCACCACCGCACCGCTGACCACCGCCGGCCCCGGTCACCGTCACCACCGCCGGTTTCCCCATGCCGCCGGCCCCGGTCACCTCCGCTGGGCCGACAACCGCCGTTTTCACGCCGGAAGAAGTCACCATCATCTTGCGGGATCTCGTGACGGCCGACCAAGGCATCCATCTGTACCTGGCCGGGCCGTCCGCACCTCCGCCGGCTGCGACTACCGCCGCCTACGGCCACCCTGCGCTGTCGTGGCCGTCCCAGGGTGCGCCTGCAATGGGCGGGCCACCGTTGGCGCCGTTCCAGGCGGGGCACCCCAGCGGGCCGCCTCCGCCGCTACTGCACCTGCCCTGGTACTCGGTACCCGCGACGATCGCCGGGGCCCATCCGTCGTTTCAGCCGCCGCCCGCCCCAGTGCCGTCCTAGCCGCAGTGGCCCGCGCCGGTTCTCGCGGCGCCATCCGCGCCCGCCCCAGCGCTGCCGTGGCCGCACTGGCCCGCGCCGGCCCCAGCTGAGCAAACCGCGCCGCCTGCGCCGGTCCAACTCCCACCGCCGCCGCCGAGCTCCGGACTAGGCCAGTCCACACCGGGAAGCCTCCCGATCCAGCAAGTCCGGTTTCCGCCGTCACTGTCCTAGATCCCGGCCTGGCTAACCGGGACGTCGCCACCGCTAGTTTACAAGGGGGTCGGGGACCCACCGGTACCCACGCTGCAGTCTGGGGCCTCGTCCGGCTCCGCGAGGGCCTATGACGGTCTCCCCACCGTTGACCGGGCGCCGTCATCATCACTGCTCCGCACTGCCAAGCCGGTCGGCCATGGCACGCCGACCCAGATGCAGCCACGGTTCGCCAAGATCGACTTCGCCACTTATGACGGCACAGAGGACCCGCTTAATTGGCTCAACCAGTGTGAGCAGTTTTTTCGTGGGCAGCGCACGCTCGCATCGGAGCGCACTTGGCTGGCATCCTACCACCTCCGCGGTGCAGCCTAGACCTGGTACTACGCCCTCGAGCAGGACGAGGGCAGCATGCCCCCTTGGGAGCGCTTCTGCGAGCTCTGCCTCCTTCGTTTTGGGCCCCCGATCCGCGGGAGCCGCCTGGCGGAGCTAGGCCACCTTCCAGGCCCTGGCATGCCACGCGTCGGGCATGACGGCACAGCAGCGGGCCGACCTCTTTGTCGGTGGACTTCCGGATCACATCCGCGTGGATGTGGAGCTTCAGGGACCCCAAGATATCTAGACGGCCATGTACTACGCCCGCGCGTTCGAGCGCCGCGCGGTGGCCGTCCAGCAGGAGTCACCGTTCCGGGCCACTGGGTCGCTACACTGGCCAGATCCTGCTCCGGGTCGGCCTGTTCAGGCTTCCGCGGCACCCATCGCCGCGACCGCGGCGCGCCCGTTCCGCCGGCTCACCTCGGCCGAGCTACTCAAGCGTCGCCGCCAAGGGTTGTGCTTCAACTGCGACGAGCCCTACACGCCCGGCCACGCCTGCCCGCGACTCTTCTACCTGGAGGTTGCAGACTACATTCCGGAGGACGCCTGATACGTCTCCGTCGTATCTACTTTTCCAAACACTTTTGCCCTTGTTTTGGACTCTAACTTGTATGATTTGAATGGAACTAACCCGGACTGACGCTTTTTTCAGCAGAATTGCCATGGTGTTATTTATGTGCAGAAACAAAAGTTCTCGAAATGACCTGAAACTCCACGGAACATATTTTTGGAAAATATTAAAAATACTAGAAGAAGAATCCACGTCAGGGGGCCCACACCCTGTCCACGAGGGTGGGGGCGCGCCTGCCCCCTGCCTCGTGGGCCCCCTGACGCTCCACTGACCTCAACTCCAACTCCATATATTCATTTTCGGGGAGAAAAAAGTCAGAGAGAAGGATTCAGCGCGTTTTATGATATGGAGCCGCCGCCAAGCCCTAAAACCTCTCGGGAGGGCTGATCTGGAGTCCGTTCGGGGCTCCGGAGAGGGGGATTCGTCGCCATCGTCATCATCAACCATCCTCCATCACCAATTTCATGATGCTCACCGCCGTGCGTGAGTAATTCCATCGTAGGCTTGCTGGACGGTGATGGGTTGGATGAGATCTATCATGTAATCGAGTTAGTTTTGTTAGGGTTTGATCCCTAGTATCCACTATGTTCTGAGATTGATGTTGCTATGACTTTGCTATGCTTAATGCTTGTCACTAGGGCCCGAGTGCCATGATTTCAGATGAACCTATTATGTTTTCATGAATATATGTGAGTTCTTGATCCTATCTTGCAAGTCTATAGTCACCTACTATGTGTTATGATCCGGCAACCCCGAAGTGACAATAATCAGGACCACTCCCGGTGATGACCATAGTTTGAGGAGTTCATGTATTCACTATGTGCTAATGCTTTGTTCCGGTACTCTATTAAAAGGAGGCCTTAATATCCCTTAGTTTCTATTAGGACCCCGCTGCCACGGGAGGGTAGGACAAAAGATGTCATGCAAGTTCTTTTCCATAAGCACGTATGACTATATTCGGAATACATGCCTACATTACATTGATGAATTGGAGCTAGTTCTATGTCACCCTATGTTATGATTGTTACATGATGAACCGCATCCGGCATAATTCTCCATCACCGATCCAATGCCTACGAGCTTTTCATATATTGTTCTCCGCTTATTTACTTTTCCGTTGCTACTGTTACAATCACTACAAAACACCAAAAATATTACTTTTGCTACTGTTACTTTTGTTACCGTTACCACTACTATCATACTACTTTGCTACTAAATACTTTGCTGCAGATATTAAGTTATCCAGGTGTGGTTGAATTGACAACTCAACTGCTAATACTTGAGAATATTCTTTGGCTCCCCTTGTGTCGAATCAATAAATTTGGGTTGAATGCTCTACCCTCGAAAATGTTGCGATCCCCTATACTTATGGGTTATCAAGACTATGTTCTGGCGCCGTTGCCGGGGAGCATAGCTCTATTCTTTGAGTCACTTGGGATTTATATCTGCTGGTCATTATGAAGAACTTGAAAGACGCTAAGACAACAATTTATCCCTCAACTACGAGGGGAGGTAAGGAACTGCCATCTAGCTCTGCACTTGATTCACCTTCTGTTTTGAGTAAGCTTGCGACACCTAAACCTGCTTCTGCTATTCGTTCTGATATGTCGCATGTTATTGATGATGCCACTTCTGCTATGCATGATACTTATGATGAAACTACTTCTATGCTTGATACTACTGTGCCACTTAGTGAATTTCTTGATGAACAAATTGCTAGGGTTAGAGAGAAAGAAATTATTGAAACTGATTATATTGATGAAAGTGATGATAAAGACTCGCCTGTTATTCCTGAGGGTTATGTTTTTGAAAAAGAAGCTGCTTTAGCTATTTTAGCTTGCAAAGATAGATATGAACTCAAGAGGTTATTAGCTAAATGGAGGCAGCAATCTCTTAATGCTAGAATGAAACCTGACCCTGCTTTTGCTACTTCACCTATCTGTGTTACTGATAAGGATTATGAATTCTCTGTTGATCCTGATATAATTACTTTGGTTGAATCTGATCCTTTTCATGGCTATGAATCTGAAACTGTTGTGGCACATCTTACTTAATTAAATGATATAGCCACCCTGTTCACTAATGATGAGAGATCTCGCTACCTTTATATCCTTAAAATATTTCCGTTCTCATTAAAGGGTGATGCTAAGATATGGTTTAATTCTCTTGATCCTGGTTGTGTGCGTAGTCCCCAGGATATGATTTATTACTTCTCTGCTAAATATTTCCCTGCTCATAAGAAACAAGCTGCTTTAAGGGATATATACAACTTTGTGCAAATTGAAGAAGAGAGTCTCCCACAAGCTTGGGGGAGGTTTCTCAAGTTACTTAATGCTTTGCCTGATCATCCTCTCAAGAAAAATGAAATACTTGATATCTTTTATAATGGACTAACCGATGCTTCCAGAGATTACCTAGATAGTTGTGCTGGTTCTGTTTTCAGGGAAAGAACACCGGATGAAGCTGAAATTCTATTGAATAATATGTTGACAAATAAAAATAATTGGACACTTCCTGAGCCAGCTCCTGAGCCTATTCCTAAACCAACTCCGAAGAAGAGGGGTGTTCTATTTCTCAGTCCTGAAGATATGCAAGAGGCAAAGAAATCTATGAAAGAAAAGGGTATTAAAGCTGAAGATATTAAGAATTTACCTCCTATTGAAGAAATACATGGTCTTAATCTACCGCCTGTTGAAGAAACATATGATCTTAATCCATTACCTATTGAAGAAACTCATGGTCTTGATAACCCGACACAGGTAGTAAAGGTAAATTCTCTCTATAGATTTTATGAAGGTGATATTCCTCACTATAAGTCTGCTAGACAATGCTTAGAGGAGTTTGATAATTTTATTGTCAAACAAGAAAACTTCAATGCTTATTTTGGTAGACAATTGAAATATAATTCCGATACGCTTGAGCACTTGGGTGATTATATGTCTAGAGTTAAAGGTGAACTTAAACTCATTACTAAACATGCTTCTATGGTTACCACTCAAATAGAACAAGTACTTAAGGCTCAAAATGATTTGCTCAATGAATTGAATAGTAAGAAAAATGATTATGCTGTTAGAGTGGCTACTAGAACAGGTAAGATGACTCAGGAACCTTTGTATCCTGAAGGCCACCCTAAGAGAATTGAACAAGATTCTCAGAGAAATAATATTGATGCACCTAGTTCTTCTAAAAATAAGAAAAAGAAAAATGATAGGACTTTGCATGCTTCTAGTGAACCTATTGCTGAACCACCTGAGAATCCAAATGATATATCTATTTCTGATGCTGAAACACAATCTGGTAATGAACATGAACCTAGTGAAAATGCTAATGATGATGTTCATGATGATGCTCAACCTAGTAATGACAATGATGTAGAAATTGAACCTGCTGTTGATCTTGATAACCCACAATCAAAGAATCAACGTTATGATAAGAGAGACTTTGTTGCTAGGAAACATGGTAAAGAAAGGGAGCCATGGGTTCAGAAACCCATGCCTTTTTCTCCCAAACCATCCAAGAAAAAGGATGATGAGGATTTTGAGCGCTTTGCTGAAATGATTAGACCTATCTTTTTACGTATGCGATTGACTGATATGCTCAAAATGAATCCTTATGCTAAGTATATGAAAGATATTGTTACAAATAAAAGAAAGATACCGGAAGCTGAGATTTCCACCATGCTTGCTAATTATACCTTTAAGGGTGGAATACCAAAGAAACTTGGAGATCTAGGAGTACCCACTATACCATGCTCCATTAAAATAAATTATGTTAAAACTGCTTTATGTGATCTTGGAGCCAGTGTTAGTGCTATGCCCCTTTCTTTATATCGTAGACTTGATTTGAATAAGTTGACGCCTACTGAAATATCTTTGCAAATGGCTGATAAATCAACTGCTATACCTGTTGGTATTTGTGAGGATGTGCCTGTTGTGGTTGCAAACGTTACTTTTTTAATGGACTTTGTCATTCTTGATATTCCCGAGGACGATAGTATGTCTATTATTCTTGGAAGACCCTTTTTGAATACTGCAGGGGCTGTTATTGATTGCAACAAAGGCAATGTCACTTTTCATGTTAATGGGAATGAGCATACGGTACACTTTCCGAGGAAACAACCTCAAGTCCACAGTATCAATTCTATTGGAAAAATTCCATCGGTTATTTTTGGAGGTTTTGAATTTCCTCTTCCTACTGTCAAGAAGAAATATGTTTTTCTTATTATAGGGGATGTGCATATCCCCGTTGAGGTAACATAGTGTTATTCGAAATTTCTCCGGTTCCATGTTATTCGGAATGAGTTTGTTAACAAGACTTGATCAACCTTGTTAGTGGATTCTTTCTGATGAGTATGAGATGGATGAAACTAGAAGGCACAACCTTCTGTACCCTCTTTCTACTTTCTGTTATTTAGTTGAAATAAAGTAAAAATAGTATTTTTCTGTCTGTTTTCTGATTTATCCATGCAATATAAAAATACCCCGAAAATAAAAGTTCTCCAAATGCCCTGAAAATGGAATATGTTTTTTTCTAGAATATTTGAGAATATCTGGCACTGAGAACACAGCAGGAGGGGCAAGCACCTGGCCACGAGGGTGGAGGGCGCCCCCCCTGCCTCGTGGGCCCACGGTGGCCCTCCTCCACTTATTCCTGCACCCACACACTTCTTCTTCCTCCCACAAACACCAATATCCAGCTCAAGCACGAGTTCTAGCTCATTTTGCTGCGATTTTCGATCTCCTTGCTCAAAGCACCTCTCACAAAACTGCTTGGGGAGATTGTTCCTTGGTATGTGACTCCTCCATTGGTCCAATTAGTTTTTGTTCTAGTGCTCTATTCATTGCAAATTTGTTCTGCCTAGGTGACCATGTTCTTGAGCTTGCATGTCAAATTTATATGGTTCCAAGTAGTTCTAATGCATGATATAGGCTCTAGGCACTTGTAGGAGTAGTTGGTATCAATTTTGTTGAGTTTGGTTTACTTTTATTTGAAGTTACTAAAAATTTCAGAAATTTTTCAGAGGAAGAAATATGCTTAGGAAAATGTTCCAAGGTGGTTCTTCAAGGAAGCAAGGACCCAGGCTTGCAATGCGTGATGCTGACGATGATCCACCAAGGGACGCTCCAGTGCGGCCCTGTGAATGGCCTTCAGAAAACTTTATGGATCGAGCGGGAATCAAGGAAGAATTTAACTCATATTTGCGTAACGCTGATCTTGTGAGCTTCGAGGCAGACAAATGCCGCCAGTACCACTATTTCACTAGTTCATTTGTGAGGAGGTTTGAATTTTCATCTTCACGTAATTCTCCAACTGTCATGTTTGATCTTTATGAAAAATCTTATACCATGGACTTAGAGGATTTTACTACTGCTTGCAAACTTCCACAATGGGGTAGTGCTAGTGAACCCCGCAAATCTGAATTTAGAAATTTTCTTGCTAGTATAACTATGGGGGAATCTAGAGATACAGCACAAGCTACCATAGGGAGCATTCATTTTCCTGCTATACATTATTTTGCTCTCTTCATAGGTAGGTGCGTAACTGGTAAAGATGAAGCATGTCATATGTGTGTTCCTGACCTCAGTATTCTTAGGAGTGCTATGTTAGGAGACAAATCTTATAATTTGGGAGCCATTATTGCACGTAGGTGCATCATAATAGATTTAATGGAGATTTCTTTGGAGGAATTTGTGCAGCCCGCTTAGCTGATTTTCTTGGTGTGGACATTCATGAGGATGATGTTGAGTTGCCTCCTACTTATTTAGACTATAATGCTATGGTCCACCACCAGTTTGTCGAGAGGAATGAATCACCTCTCCGGTATCGCTTAATCTTTGACAGACGTAGGGTTGTCCGTATTACTCTCCCTGCTCCTGCCTTCTTTGATTATCAGGCAAAAGGAAGATATGTTATTACCAGAGAGGAGGCAGATGAGTACGAGAGGAGGGGGGAGGCCGCTCGTCGCCACGCTGTAGCTCAGGAGGCAATAATCGCTGCATCTCAGTATGACCCCGGCTACAACTACGGATATCCGCCAGGCCATCCGTGGCAATAAACCAACTTAGGCCAAAAGCCTAAGCTTGGGGGAGTACATATTTCCCACCGACATTACATTTATGTTCACACACACTCATTGCTAGATGTCGGTGCTGATACTCTTTCACTGTAATATCCATGCTAGTTTATTTTCTTTTTCTTGCTTTTCTTCTTGTGTGTTTGATAAACCTTAAGAAAACAAAAAAATATTAGTGTAACTTTTAGCTAGTTTACTTTTCTTGCTGTAGTAGTAATAAAAAAAAAGAAAAAAAAAGATTTCCCGTTCTTCTTTTGCTTGTTGGGAGCTTTCCCGTGTAAATAGTTTTATTTCTTTTCTTTTCTTTGGGGGTCGATAGGAGAAGACCATGATTAAATTGTTGAAGTGGCTCTTATATGCATTATTGTTGATTTAACCAAGAGCCCATATTGCCTTGTCTTCTCCTGTTTATTGAATGCTCGCAGATTCCAGCTTAGTCCAATGCACGTGCACTCTTATTATTATTCACATCGTTCGGTCATGCAAGTGAAAGGCAATTATGACGATATATGATGGACTGACTGAGATGAGAGAAGCTGGTATGAACTCGACCTCTCTTGTTTTTGTAAATATGATGATTCATCATTCCTGATTCAGCCTATTATGAATAAACATGTTTGCAATGACAATTAGAGATCATAGTTGCTTGTGCCATGCTTGATTAGCTATGAGTTATAATGGTTTACCTTGCGTGCCAACATGCTATTAACATGGTTGTGATGTGGTATAGTGGGGTGGTGTCCTCCTTTGAATGATTTAAGTGACTCGACTTGGCACATGTTCACACATGTAGTTAAAACAAATCAACATAGCCTTCACGATATTTATGTTCATGGTGGATTATATCCTACTCATGCTTGCACTCAATGTTTATTAATTTTAATGCATGTTCATGACTGTTGTCGCTCTCTAGTTGGTCGCTTCCCAGTCTTTTGCTAGCCTTCACTTGTACTAAGCGGGAATACTACTTGTGCATCCAATCCCTTAAACCCCAAAGTTATTCCATATGAGTCCACTATACCTTCCTATATACGGTATCTACCTTCCGTTCCAAGTAAATTTGTATGTGCCAAACTCTAAACCTTCAAATAAACATTCTGTTTTGTATGCTCGAATAGCTCATGTATCAACTAGGGCTGCCCTTATCTTCCATGCTAGGCGGGTTATTCTCAAGAGGAGTGGACTCTGCTCCTCACTCACGAGAAAGTGGCTGGTCACCGGGATGCCCAGTCCCATGCTTTATGCAAACTAAATCAAAATAATTGCAAACAAAACTCCCCCTGGGACTGCTGCTAGTTGGAGGCACTCGTTGTTTGAGCAAGCCATGGATTGATGCTTGTTGGTGGAGGGGGGGTATAAACTTTACCATTCAGTTTGGGAACCGCCTATAATGTGTGTAGCATGGAAGATATCGCCATCTCTTGGTTGTTATGTTGACAATGAAAGTATGCCGCTCAAAATATTATTTATCTCTATTTCAAAATCGAGCTCTGGCACCTCTACAAATCCCTGCTTCCCTCTGCGAAGGGCCTATCTATTTACTTTCATGTTGAGTCATCACCCTCTTATTAAAAAGCACTAGCTGGAGAGCTCAACTGTCATTTGCATCCATCACTATTAATTTATATTGGGTATGACTATGATTGGATCTGTTTTACCATGAATTACAATGTCTAGTCAGTCCTTGATCTTTAAAGGTGATCTGCATTTATGTTTTGCGGTCTCAGAAAGGGCTAGCGAGATACCATCTTATTATATCATATCATGATTGTTTTGAGAAAGTGTTGTCATCCAAGATTTATTATTATTGCTCGCTAGTTGATTATGCCATTGATATGAGTAAACATGAGACCTAAGAGTTATTGCGAATGTGGTTAGTTATAATCTTTGCTGAAAACTTGAATGCTGGCTTTACATATTTACAACAACAAGAGCAAACAGAGTTTGTAAAGTTTTTCTTTATCACTTTCAGTTTGTCAACTGAATTGCTTGAGGACAAGCAAAGGTTTAAGCTTGGGGGAGTTGATACGTCTCCGTCGTATCTACTTTTCCAAACACTTTTGCCCTTGTTTTGGACTCTAACTTGTATGATTTGAATGGAACTAACCCGGACTGACGCTGTTTTCAGCAGAATTGCCATGGTGTTATTTATGTGCAGAAACAAAAGTTCTCGGAATGACCTGAAACTCCACGGAACATATTTTTGAAAAATATTAAAAATACTGGAAGAAGAATCCATGTCAGGGGGCCCACACCCTGTCCACGAGGGTGGGGGTGCGCCTGCCCCCCTGGGCGCGCCCCCTGCCTCGTGGGCCCCCTGACGCTCCACCGACCTCAACTCCAACTCCATATATTCACTTTCTGGGAGAAAAAATCAGAGAGAAGGATTCATCGCGTTTTACGATACGGAGCCGCCGCCAAGCCCTAAAACCTCTCGGGAGGGCTGATCTGGAGTCCGTTCGGGGCTCCGGAGAGGGGGATTCGTCGCCATCGTCATCATCAACCATCCTCAATCACCAATTTCATGATGCTCACCGCCGTGCGTGAGTAATTCCATCGTAGGCTTGCTGGACGGTGATGGGTTGGATGAGATCTATCATGTAATCAAGTTAGTTTTGTTAGGGTTTGATCCCTAGTATCCACTATGTTCTGAGATTAATGTTGCTATGACTTTGCTATGCTTAATGCTTGTCACTAGGGCCCGAGTGCCATGATTTCAGATCTGAACCTATTATGTTTTCATGAATATATGTGAGTTCTTGATCCTATCTTGCAAGTCTATAGTCATCTACTATGTGTTATGATTCGGCAACCCCGAAGTGACAATAATCGGGACCACTCCCGGTGATGACCGTAGTTTGAGGAGTTCATGTATTCACTATGTGCTAATGCTTTGTTCCGGTACTCTATTAAAAGGAGGCCTTAATATCCCTTAGTTTCCATTAGGACCCCGCTGCCACGGGAGGGTATAGGCCAAAAGATGTCATGCAAGTTCTTTTCCATAAGCACGTATGACTATATTCGGAATACATGCCTACATTACATTGATGAATTGGAGCTAGTTCTGTGTCACCCTATGTTATGATTGTTACATGATGAACCGCATCCGACATAATTCTCCATCACCGATCCAATGCCTACGAGCTTTTCATATATTGTTCTCCGTTTATTTACTTTTCCGTTGCTACTGTTACAATCACTACAAAACACCAAAAATATTACTTTTGCTACCGTTACTTTTGTTACCGTTACCACTACTATCATACTACTTTGCTACTAAATACTTTGCTGCAGATATTAAGTTATCCAGGTTTGGTTGAATTGACAACTCAACTGCTAATACTTGAGAATATCCTTTGGATCCCCTTGTGTTGAATCAATAAATTTGGGTTGTACTCTACCCTCGAAAACTGTTGCGATCCCCTATACTTGTGGGTTATCAACGCCATCGCCGCCGACCTTGCCGCCCCAGCTGTCGCGAAGGTGTTTGATGCTGGTTGATCACCTCGAGGAGTTCAGCAAGCGCTTCCCCACCTTATAGCTCGAGGACGAGCTGTTTGTGCAGGCGGGGAGAAGTGTTATGACCGGCATAGGGGCTTAGCCCAGTGGGTTATGGCCCAAGTATCTTATAGGGGCTTAGCCCAATTATCTTATCGTATTAGGATCGTGTCAGAGTAATGGGCCACGGGTAGGCTAACCCGAGTCCCTGAGCCTTTCAAGACAGCGGGGCTGGCTGCGCCCCTCAAGGCGTCAAGACGAGGTGCCGCCTTCTGGTGGCCGGCTAGAGGAATAACCGGCTGCCCGTAGACGGCCGAGTTCCAGAAGCCGACATCAAGACAAGCCGACTCCTAGTGGGCGGCTTCCAGAGAAGCCGCCCCCTAGCAGTCGGCCTGTGGCGCCCATGAAGCTTGCGCCCTCATCAAGAAAGACAAGATAGGGAGTGGCTACAGTATAGCCCATCCCTCCCAAATCCAGGGATGGGCGTGGCCACAGTGCACCGTACGGCGGAGATCTCCGCCCGGCGCGGCACTGTTGCCACTCCACCCCTGACGTCACCACAAGCAGACGGAGCCCTGCTCCCACGACGGCTTGTCGGTACGGCCCAAGGACGACGGGTCCCACCGATCAGAGAGAGCCTGGAAGACGGCTAGAGCCCCACCAGTCGGATCCGAGGGAGGTCGGTCCCCAGCAGTCGGCCCGCCCCTTCCTCGGGACCCACGCGCCATTAACCAGATGAGACACAGAGTGGCTACAGTAATCGCCCGCCAGGCGGCGGGGCTGTAGCCATGCTCCCCTGACCAAGCCTGCGTCATTAGCATCACGGCTACAGTGATCAGCAGCAGACAAGACCCGTGAGCGGCGGGGGCGGCCTGTCGGCTCCGTACCCGACCTGGCGGCGGACTCCAGCAGCCGGCGGAGAAGCCGGCAACCAGAGAGACTGACAGCCGGGTCCTACACCCGACCGGATTACTATTGTACCCCTGGAGAGTAGGCCTATATAAACCCCCCAAGGCACCCATGCAAAGGGTTCCCAACCTGTTAGAACTAGGCCGACCCATAGAGAAAGGAGAGAGCTAGCCCTGCTTTCTTCCACCTCTAGCAAACAGCTCGAGGAGCACCCTTAGTGATCATGCGGAGACCCAGCAGAGCAGGACTAGGGGTGTTATCTCCTAGGAGAGCCCCGAACCTGGGTAAAGTGCACCGGCGTGCGTGTCTACGCCTCATCCCGCTTCCAGGCACCGGCGATGTTCTACTCGCTCCCACCATGATAAGCCATCCATTGGCATATGTCGCACCCAACCCTCAACATTTGGCGCCCACCGTGGGGCGAGGTGCACCGTTGTCCGGAGACCTGTTCTGGACGGGAACCCTTTTCCTCCCTGGCGAGCGCAGCCAGCCCAGCACACCAGACGGAGTCTGCGTTGACACGCTGCATGGCGCGGAGGTCGCCTGCGCGGCGAGCTGCCTCGCCGATCTTGTTGGCGAGGTTCGCCTCTCCGACGAGCCCGCGTCTGACGCGGGCACCGAAGGCCCTGAGAGTCGCCTCGCGAGCCTCCTCGATCAGCTCCACATCACCAGCGAACCTGCTGTGGACTTGGAATCTGTAGGCTCCACTGACCCGATGCTTGTCGATTCCGACACTGCGTCGCTTGACGCGTTCCCCACCAACATGGTGGTCTACGACGAGCCGCTTCCTCGCGCGGAGAGCGGCGGAAGCGCCATCATGGAGGTGCTTGTCATCGGCTACAGCAAGCACTCCGGTGGAGGTGCTCATGACCCGCTCGATGCGGCACTGCAAGACCTGACGGCGCCCATTCCAGAAGACGCCGACGCTGAGATGCTGGAAGCGCGCCGTGCCCAGCTAGTCGAGAGCGCCAAGAAGCTGGCCAACATGAGACGCCTATCGAAGGCCTACCAGCGCGAGATGGACCGCGTTGTGGGTGGCACGCCTGCTCCTGGTGGGCCTAGCCGCATCGGCACGGTCCAGCAACGCGGCGTGGCCATCGCCAGCCTATTCGGGGCAGATCGCCCCGTCTACGCTACGCCCGCGGAAAACATACGAGCTGCCCAGGCGGCAGCAGAAGAGCTGGACAAGTTTGAGGGTGAAGAGCGTCGCCAGATGGCGGAGCGCGTCCAGCGACTCCTCGACGCGGCTGCTGAGCAGCATGAGGCCGGCTGCCGTACTGATGCTCCCAACCAGCAAAATGACGATCCGTCTCCCCGCCGAGATCAAGGCGCGACATCCCGGACGCCGACTGGTGGCGCCCGCGGAAGAAGAGACAAGGAGCCGGCTGCCAGCCGCAGCCGGACTCGCCTCACCATCGAGCGCGACCAAGACGGCCGCCCAAGAGCAGTAGAACGACGGGATGACTGTCCGCCTCCTCCCCCTCGCAGGGAAAGGCGCGTCTCCCCGCCGCCTGTTGAGCACCCGACACTCGGCGACCGCCTTGGCCGCCGAGAAGGAGTCGGAGAGAACGATGCCTGCCACCGGATCGACCATCTCAACCGATCCCTGGCGCTAGAAGAAGAAGATGAGATGGGTCCGCCTTGTTTTGGCCCCCGCATTCGAGATGAGCCCTTCCCCAAAGGGTTCATGTTCCCAAGAGATACGCCCAAATACACCGGCTCCGTGAAGCCGGATGACTGGCTGGTCGACTACTCCACAGCCGTCAGCATCGCGAACGGCAACAAGCGCGTTGCCGTGAAGTATGTTCCGCTCATGCTCCAGGGCACGGCCCGGACATGGATGAACAGGCTGAAGCCCCGCAGCATCAACAGCTGGGTCGATTTCACCGAAGCCTTCATCCGCAACTTCACGAGCACATACAAGCGGCCGCCCAAGCCTCGGCAGCTCTCCTTGTGCGTCCAAGGCCCCAACGAGTCGACTCGCGACTACCTCACGCGCTGGGCTGAGCTCCGCAACTCTTGCGAAGGCGTGCACGAGGTGCAGGCCATCGAGTACTTCACCATCAGGTGCCGAGAGGGCACCCTTCTCAAGCACAGGCTTCTCTGCGATGAGCCGGCGACCCTCGACGAGCTGCTGATCATAGCAGATAAATACGCCACGGCCGACTCCTCCATGAAGGCAGAGATCCAAGTTGATGCATCTGGCAAAGTGGCTCCTCCAGCTCCTCGGGCCCCGGCTGGTGACTCCAGTCGGCGTGAGCAACCCAATGACAACAAACGCAAGGCTGCACAGCCGGCTTCTACAAGCCGGCAGGTGGCGACAGTCGAAGACCAGCAGCCGGAAGGGCAGCCTCCATCCAAGCGCCAGAAGGACGGCAAGCCCAATTGGTTGCCCGCTTTCTCGTATGAGCAGACCCTTGATGCGCCCTGCAAGTTCCACAGTGGTGCGAAGCCGTCCAACCACACCACTCGAAAGTGCCATTGGCTCACCAGGATCGCCATGGGTGACGGCCTTCTGCCTCCTCCGCCTGCTGGGCATCCGCCTCCTCCTCCCCCCAGCAGCCGGCGGTTCGACCAGTCGGAGCCATACAAGACGAGTCCTGAAGAGCACGGAGCTTATGTCGTGTTCACCAGCGTGACCGACGATAAGCACAGCAGACGGCAACGACAACAAGAAGTGAATGCGGTGGCATCAGAGACCCCTGAGTTCATGCATTGGTCCGAGAAGCCCATCAGCTGGAGCAGAGCCGACCACCCGTAAGTAATGCCCAATCCCGGCTTCTACGCCCTGGTTCTGGATGCCACTTTTGCCACAGAGAGGCGAGCTGCTCGTTTTTCCCGAGTTCTGATAGATGGCGGCAGCAGCATCAACATCCTGTACAAGGATACCATGGAGAAGTTAGGAATCAAACAAAGGCAGGTTCAGCCCAGTCGGACTGTATTCCACGGCATAGTCCTTGGCTTTTCCTGCTCACCAATCGGCAAGATCCGGATAGACGTCCTCTTTGGAGACAAAGATCACTTCCGCCGAGAAACAGTCTGGTTTGAAGTGGTGAACCTTGAGAGCCCATACCATGCACTACTTGGCCGGCCTGCTCTGGCCAAGTTCATGGTGGTCTCCCACTATGCTTACCTCAAGATGAAGATGCCAAGTTCCAAGGGAATTCTGACCATAGCGGGGGATTACAAGAAGTCATCCGCTTGTGCAGCAGATAGCAGCCGGCTGGCCGAGTCCCTTGTGATCGCGGCTAAGAAGCGGCTCCTTGACCGATTTGTGGCGATGGCAGGCAAGCAGCCGGAAATGTCACCCAACCCCAAGGAGTCGGAAGCCGAGGGCTCGTTCAAGCCGGCCAAAGAGACAAAGAAGATACCCTTGGACCCGAAGCACCCGGAGAGGTACGCTGTCATAGGTGCAAACCTTGACAGCAAATAGGAAGGCGAGCTCGTCGATTTCCTCCGTGAGAATCGGGACATCTTTGCATGGTCACCTAAAGACATGCCGGGTGTTCCGACGGATTTCGCCGAGCACAAGTTACAGGTCCGGTCTGATGCCAAGCCAGTCAGGCAGCCCTTGCGCCGCCTGTCAGAAGAGAAGAGAAGAGTGGTTGGAGAAGAGATAGCCCGGCTGCTAGCAGCCGGCTTCATCATGGAAGTGTTCTTTCCATAGTGGCTGGCCAACCCAGTCCTGGTGCTGAAAAAAACAAGCAGTGGCGCATGTGTATTGATTACACCAGCCTCAACAAAGCCTGCCCCAAAGACCCATTTGCTTTGCCGAGAATTGATGAAGTGATAGACTCCACAGCCGGATGCGAGCTGTTGAGTTTTTTGGACGCATACTCAGGGTATCACCAGATCAAGCTGAACCCGGCCGACAGGCTGAAGACCGCTTTCATCACAGCATTTGGAGCCTTCTGCTACTAGACCATGACGTTCGGCTTGAGGAATGCCGGCGCCACGTTTCAACGTTGCATGCAGAAGTGCCTCCTCAAGCAACTCGGCAGGAACGCCCACGTTTATGTGGACGATGTTGTGGTGAAGACAGAGAACATGGAACGCTGCTAGAAGACCTCAAGGAGACCTTTGAGAACTTGCGCCGATTTCAAATCAAGCTCAACCCAGAGAAATGCGTCTTCGGACTACCAGCCGGCCAGCTTCTTGGCTTCCTGGTCTCAGAGCGCGGCATAGAGTAACACCCTGTGAAGATCAAGGCCATCGAGAGGATGGAAGTGCCCACCCGACTGCTCGACGTACAAAAGTTCACCGGCTGCTTGGCGTCCATCAGCCATTTCATCAGTCGGCTGGGAGAGAAGGCTCTTCCCCTGTACCAGCTCATGAAGAAGACCACTTTTTTCGAGTGGAACGACAAGGCAGATGAAGCTTTTCTCCAGCTCAAGAAGATGTTGACTACTCCACCTGTCCTGGCGGCTCCGACTCCTAAGGAGCCCATGCTCCTCTATATCGCCACCACCAGCCGGATGGTCAGCACAGTCATAGTAGTAGAGCGCAAGGAGGAAGGCAAGGCACTACCAGTCCAGAGACCGATGTATTACCTGAGTGAAGTGCTATCAGCCTCCAAGCAAAACTACCCCCACTATCAGAAGATGTGCTACGGCGTGCACTTTGCCGCCAAGAAATTGAAACCATATTTTCATGAGCACCCAATCACTGTTGTCTGCACTGCTCCGCTTGCCGAGATCATTGGAAGCCGGGATGCCTCAGGCCGTGTGGCTAAATGGGCCATAGAGTTGCCCCCTACACCATCTACTACCAGCCTCGCACCGCCACCAAGTCACAAGCACTGGCCGACTTTCTCGTCGACTGGGCCAAGACCCAGTACCTGCCAGCAGCGCCGGACTCCACCCATTGGCGGATGCATTTCATGGTTCCAAGATGCGCATCGGTTTGGGAGCCGGCATCGTCCTCACCTCTCCCAAAGGCGACAAGCTCAGATATGTGCTGCAAATCCATTTTGCCGCCTCCAACAATGTCGCTGAATACGAAGCACTCATTCACAGGCTCCGGCTTGCCAAAGAACTCGGCATTCGCCGGATCCTGTGCTATGGTGACTCTGACTTGGTGGTCCAGCAGTCGTCGGGCGACTGGGACGCCAAAGATGCAAACATGGCGAGCTACCGCTTCCTCATACAGCAACTCCGTGGATACTTTGAAGGGTGCGAGTTTCTCCATGTGCCAAGGAATGACAATGAGCAAGCAGATGCCTTGGCACGAATCGGCTCCACCTGTCAAGCAATACCAACCGGCGTCGCCCTACAACGCCTCCTCAAGCCGTCTGTCAAGCCATCGCCAGAGTCGGATTCCATCTTTGTGCCGGCTCCTCCTGAAGCAACCGGATCCGACTTGAGGACCCCAGCAGCCGGCACGAGGAATCCGGCAGGCGACCCGGGGACTGCAACAGCCGCACCCGGCCCGAGGACTTCAGAACCCGGCTCGGGGACTGCAGCAGTCGGCCTGGGGACTTCATCGACTCAGCAAGCGGTAGCTGACTCCAACTCGCCGCCTCCCGGCCCAACCGCCCTCGTGCAAGTAGCGGTCTTAGCGATCGAAGAAATCGCAGCGTCTTCATGGGCCAATCCCATCCTCAACTTCCTGGTAAACAAAGAGTTGCCGACTGATAAGATCTCGGCCCGGCAAGTGCAACGCCGGGCAGCAGCATACACCATAGTCAACAGAGAGCTTGTGAGGCGCAGTGTCACTGGTGTCTACCAGCGCTGCGTAGAGCCGGAGCAAGGCCAAGCATTCCTCAAAGATATTCATCAAGGCGAGTGTGGTCATCACGCGGCTTCAAGAGCACTCGTGGCCAAAGCTTTTCGCCACGGTTTTTTCTGGCCGACTGCTTTAGAAGACCCAAAGACTTGGTCCAGAAATGCAAAGGGTGCCAGAAGTTCCGCTCCAAGCCACATCAGCCGGCTTCTGCACTCAAGACTATCCCCATTGCCTGGCCCTTTGCTATCTGGGGCCTGGACATGGTGGGACCATTCAAAATAGCACGAGGTGGCATGACTCATCTGCTTGTCGCAGTGGACAAGTTCACCAAGTGGATAGAAGCAAAACCAATCAAGAAATTGAATGGTCCGACTGCTGTGACTTTCATCTCCGACATCACCATCCGGTATGGCGTACCACACAGCATCATCACCGACAATGGCACGAACTTTGCCAAAGGTGCCTTGGCCCGTTTCTGCGCGACGCAGGGCATCCGACTGGACTTAGCATCCGTTGCCCATCCGCAGTCAAACGGCCAGGTGGAGCAAGCAAACAGCCTCATTTTGTCCGGCATCAAGCACCGACTGGTCGAGCCTCTGGAGCGTTCAACCGGCTGCTGGCTCGACGAGCTGCCAGCCGTCCTCTGGAGCCTGCGCACAACTCCGAACAAGTCAACCGGCTTCACGCCTTTCTTCCTCGTCTACGGTGCCGAAGCCGTCATCCCGACGGACATAGAATTCGACTCTCCTCGGGTCACCATGTACACCGAAGAGGAGGCAGAAGAAGCGCGACAAGACGGCGTCGATCTGCTGGAAGAGGGCCGGCTGTTGGCACTCAGCCGGTCCAGCATCTACCAGCAGAGCCTGCGCCGATACTACAACCGGAAGGTCAAGCTGAGATCTTTCCAAGAGGCAGACCTTGTGCTCCTGCTTATCCAGCGAACAGCCGGCCAGCACAAGCTCTCAGCGCCTTGGAAAGGCCCCTTCATCATTAGCAAGGTGTTGGGCAACGACTCCTACTACCTGATCGACGCTCAGAAGCCTCGAGCGCGCAAGAGGGACGACTCCGGCAAGGAAATGGAGCGGCCATGGAATGCAAATCTCCTCCGAAGATTTTACAGTTAATGCAGTATGTGCCACGCTACCTTTTGTATTAAAGTACAAAGACTCCGGGCCCCCCGAGAAGAGCTCGGGGACTGCCCTCTTTTATCTATATGATAAGAATTATGCCTATGAATGTATCATTTCCTTTATGCCGCTTGGCACCGGGTCCGACCAGTCGGCCCGGGGACTCGCCGCCTTGTACTATGAAATGCTTCCTGCAGCCAGACAAGTAATGTGTTGGCACTTAACCCGTCTCCTGCCAAAAGCCGCAGCTCGCAGAGCGACTATCTGGTGGGTAGGAGTAAGGTAGAAGGGGTGCCCACATGAAAAATGGCTAAGGACTCAAAGCATGTGCATAGTTTAAGCCGGCTTCCCGCCTTCTACGACCAGCTGTTGAGCAACCGGCCGACCGGCTTCTACTTAACTTGCTAAAACGTTCTAAAACGGCTAAGTACTTGCCTCCCCGGAAGTAGCTAAGTACTTGACCCAGCCACAGTCCGTAGAGCGGCTGTTCGGCTGGCAAGACGGTAACCAAGGGAGGGCGGCAAAGGAAAGAAGCCAAAGAGCAGCAAGCAAGAAAAGATAGAACTTGGAAAGATATTTTACATAGCAAAGGGCCCTTTGTCCAATATTCAACGGAAGTTTGAGATACACCCCGCGGGTGGAATTGTGCAAAATTAACAAGTTCGTCAAGACTGATAAGCAGGTAAAGCAAAAGATAAACTGGCGGCCTAGGGAGCGGCAGACGGGTTCGGTGGATCGGAGGAGTCGGTGGCGCCGGTTGGTGGAGCGGCCGGCTAGTCAGTCTCCGCTTGGTCGCCTCCAGTGGCAGCCGGCTCGCTTGGGCGCGACTCGTTGCTGGAGGCGCGGTCGAGCTGAGGTTGGCCGTCCGCTCCGACCTCTGGCGCCTCCTCTTCGCCTTCCTCCTCCTCCTCGTCTCCTTCCTCGCCGCTGGAGTCGATCACCTTGGCCGAGTCCTCGCCGTCCTCCGGGTTCAGCCCGAACCATTCTGGTGGCGCCTCGGCCCCATTCTCAACCCGCTCCGGGACGAAGACGTTGGTGTCGGTGTACTCGGCGATTGCTGCCGCACGCTTGACAAGGTCATCTTCCACGACCGCCAACTCCTCCTGAGCCTCCAGCCGAAACGTGGCCAGCTGGGCTAGACTTAGCCCAGGGTACCACGCCTTGACGAATTCCATGGCCCGGCGCGCTCCAGCCCGGGCCGAGGAGCCTTTCCAGGCCTCAAGACGGCCGGCCACCACCTCCAGCCAGTCGGCAGTCCGACTGGGAGTGCGCGGTGCTGGCATGTCCGGCCACAGGGCGGCGATCGCCTGGGCGCCGACACGCTGAAGACGGTGCAGCATCCGGTGAGCCGGCCGAAGACGGGCCTCGATGCTCAGGAGCTGCTCGCTAAGGGTTCGGGGGCGTCGGCAGCGATCTGTGCGCCTTCCGCCCTCCGTCCTTCACGATCAGCTTCAATGGCCTGATTTGCGGCGTCCGAGTGACCAGGGAAGAAGTCTGCCACGACATAAAGCAAAGAGCCAAAGTTAGAGACAAGAGGCCGGCTCGACCAGCAGCCGGCAGCTCAAAGAAGCTCACCATCAACTATGTCTTCAATCTCGTGAAAGCCGGAAGTCAACATCGCCTCCTTGTCGGTCCAGGCGGAGCGTTCGGTCGCGAACTCAGCAAGGAGGCCGGTCTCCTTGTCCTCCACCTCCTTCTGGGCCTTCTTGAGAAGCTCCGCCTGCTCTGCCAGTTGCGCGACCAGCCGGTCATGCTCTTCAGCCAGCTTGCCGCACTCCTCCTCCTTAGCGCAGCGCGGTGTTGGCTTGGCCCAGCTGCTTCTGCAAGGCGGCGTTGGCCTCTACGGAAGAAAAGAAGAAGGGAAAGGCGTCAGTAACCAGCAGAAAGAAGAACAGTTGCCGGGGAGATCTGGCCCGACTGCTCAGCAGTTGGCCCGAATCTCGGGGACTACAGCCCGCGGGTGCGCCAGCGTGCCCCCGCAGAGAAAGAAGAGGACTTACTTCGGCTCTCCGACAAGTCGACAGCACGTTGATCCAACTCCTGGACTTTGGAGTTGAAGGCGGCCGCACAGAGGTTATGATAATCCTGCAGCAAGGATATCAGCGCTCAGAGCCTGCTAATTAAAGTTTTGAGCCGCCTGCTCAGCAGCCGGCCCGGAACTCGGGGACTATACCCAATGGGTGCGCTGACGCGCCCCCACGAAGCAATACAAGAGTTAAAAACGAAGAAGCAAGAAGCGTACCCGGATGGCCTCTCGCGACTCCAGGAACGTCTTGTTGCAGTGCTTGATAGCGTCGGCCTCGGTGCGGAGTTTGGCTTGAACATCCAGGATCGCCTTGTTCAGAGGGCCCGTCCCGCCTCCCCGCGCCCACCCAGTGGGCGCGGCGCTGGTCACCTCAGTGTCCGGTATCGAGGAGCTTGTGGCGCCGGTCTCCAGCGGGCGTGGCGCCGAAGTCGCCTTTGCAAGTCGGCGGCGCGTCGGTGTGCAGACCTCAGGAGTCGGGCCCATCACCACCTCGTTTCCGGTTGGCGGCACCGGCGGGTCCGGCTGCTCGCCTTGCGTGTTCCCGGACGGCGGCGGTGGAGGCACAATCACGTCCAGCATGGCGACATTGCCGCCGTCCCTCTCCATGATCGGGTGCTCGTCGCTGGCTTCCCCAGTCTGCGCCACGAACTCCGGTGGTGGCGGCGCGGAGTTCAGGGGAGTGATGAATATCGCCGACTGGCGGTGCGTGGCTTCTTTAGCCTGCTTCTTCGCCGCGGCAGCTGCCTCGGCCTCCGCCAGTTTCTTCAGGGCGGCGGCCTCCGCCTTCTCTGCTTCCGCCTTCTCCAGGCGGGCGGCTTCCTGCTCCTCGCGCGCTTCCTGCGCGTTCCGCTCCCTCGCCTCCCGGAGGTCGGCGGCCGGATCGATCCGCCAAGTGGTGGTGGAAGTCTTTGCTGACCCCACGATGGAGGCGGCGGCCAATTTCTCAAGAGAGAGCGGAGCCCTAGATCAAGGGAAACAAAGTAAAGAAACTCAGACAGAATCAACAAGGAAAAAATGAAGGCGCAAGAGGAAGGCAGTACTTACGCAGAAACCAGTTGCGGCTCCTTCACCGCCTTGCGGAAGCGGATGGCCTTCGCGGCCGCTTCATCCTGCTTAGTCGCCGCGGCCGAGCCCTTGGGCTTCTTCGGCCGGCTCCCGAACAAGCTCAGCGCGGCCCTGCATTTTTTCGCGCCACCTTGGGCATTCGGCGTGGCAGACGAGCTCGTGCCCGGCTGGCCGGACCCTGGCTGGTGGCGCGGGGCGACTTCCCCCGCATCATCGTCGGGCCAGTCCTCGAGGCTGGCTCCGAGCCTCGAGCCGCCTGCTTTGCCGCCTCCTCCCTCTGCGTCGTCCTCCAAGGCCGCCGCCCCCAAGTCGGGGTCATCGACGTCGCTCTCCGCTCGGTCGGGGAGGAATTGGCGCTCCGGCCCCGCGGCGCCGGCTGCCGGCTGGAGGAGAGGGCTCTGTTCAAAGGCCGATTGGTCAGGTTGCACAGGCCGAACTCGGCAACAAAAAGGATAGAGAAAAAGAAAGATAACTTACCATAGGCGAGGGGTCGGCGCGTGAATACGGCTCCTTCCCAAACCGCCACTCCTCCATGAGCTCGCAGTTTGCAAGATAGTTCACCATGTGAGCTACCTCTGCGTGAGGCATCTCCTTGGTGCACAGCCGGCTTGGGTCCCGATGCCCGCTCATCTGACAGATCATGTGAGGGCGGCCCTGGAGCGGGAGCACTCGGCGCGCCATGAAGGCGGACAGCAAGTCGGGCCCGGTCAGGCCCTCCAACTGTGTCAACACTCGGAGCCGCGCGATGGCAACGGCTCCAGAAGGCGATAGTGTCTTGGCCCGGTACGACCAGTTGGGCCGCCTCCCAGTCGGCGGGACGGCTGCGTAAGCCGGCAAGTTGACCCAGTCGCCCTCCGGGAAGACGCTCTTCACGTAGAAGTACGACCGATGCCACATCTTCACCGACTTGATCAGCGTGATGGGAGGAAACGGATTTTCGGCCGCCGGCCTCCGCACCGCAATAAAAGCGCCGCATTGAGCCGGCACGCTCGCGACGAGGGTGCCGAGCTTGGTGTACAAGAACTCCCCCCAAAGCTCGATGGTGGGGAGGACGCCGAGGAAGCCTTCGCACAAAGTGACGAAGGCGGACAACAGCACCACCGTGTTCGGGGTGAGGTAGTGCGGCTGAAGACCGTAGAACTCGAGGAAGGACCAGAAGAAGCTGCTCGCCGGCAGGCCGAGGCCGCGCAGGCAGTGCGAGCGGAAGACGACCCGCTCGCCTTCCTCCGGTGCCGGCGAGATCTCCCTCTTCGGCGCGAGGCGGACCTTCACGTAGTCCTTGCCGGGCAGCTGCTACCTCTTGAGCACTGCGTTGGTTTTCCCTTGAAGAGGAAAGGGTGATGCAGCAAAGTAGCGTAAGTATTTCCCTCAATTTTTGAGAACCAAGGTATCAATCCAGTAGGAGACTACGCGCGAGTCCCTCGCACCTACACAAAACAAATAAATCCTCGCAACCAACGCGATAAGGGATTGTCAATCCCTACACGGTCACTTACGAGAGTGAGATCTGATAGATATGATAGGATAATATTTTTGGTGTTTTTGTGATAAAGATGCAAAGTAAAATAAAAGCAAAGTAAAAAAGCAAAGGAAATAACTAAGTATTGGAAGATTAATATGATGAAGATAGACCCGGGGGCCATAGGTTTCACTAGTGGCTTCTCTCAAGAGCATAAGTATTTTACGGTGGGTGAACAAATTACTGTTGAGCAATTGACAAAATTGAGCATAGTTATGAGAATATCTAGGTGTGATCATGTATATAGGCATCACGTCCGAGACAAGTAGACCGACTCCTGGCTGCATCTACTACTATTACTCCACACATCGACCGCTATCCAGCATGCATCTAGAGTATTAAGTTCATAAGAACAGAGTAACGCCTTAAGCAAGATGACATGATGTAGAGGGATAAATTCATGCAATATGATGAAAAAACCATCTTGTTATCCTCGATGGCAACAATACAATACGTGCCTTGCTGCCCCTACTGTCACTGGGAAAGGACACCGCAAGATTGAACCCAAAGCTAAGCACTTCTCCCATTGCAAGAAAGATCAATCTAGTAGGCCAAACCAAACTGATAATTCGAAGAGACTTGCAAAGATAACCAATCATACATAAAAGAATTCAGAAGATTCAAATATTGTTCATATATAAACTTGATCATAAACCCACAATTCATCGGTCTCAACAAACACACCGCAAAAGAAGATTACATTGAATAGATCTCCACGAGAGAGGGGGAGAACTTTCTATTGAGATCCAAAAAGAGATAAGAAGCCATCTAGCTAATAACTATGGACCCGAAGGTCTGAGGTAAACTACTCACACTTCATCGAAGGGGCTATGGTGTTGATGTAGAAGCCCTCCGTGATCGATGCCCCCTCCGGCGAAGCTCCAGAACAGGCCCCAAGATGGGATCTCGTAGGTACAGAAGGTTGCGGCGGTGGAATTAGGTTTTTGGCTCCGTATCTGATCGTTTGGGGGTACGTAGGTATATATAGGAGGAAGGAGTACGTCGGTGGAGCAACAGGGGGCCCACGAGGGTGGAGAGCGCGCCCTGGGGGGTAGGCGCGCCCCTACCTCGTGGCCTCCTCCTTTATTTCTTGACGTAGGGTCCAAGTCTCCTGGATCATATTCGTTCTAAAAATCACGTTCCCGAAGGTTTCATTCCGTTTGGACTCCGTTTGATATTCCTTTTCTGGAAACTCTGAAATAGGCAAAAAACAGCAATTCTGGGCTGGGCCTCCGGTTAATAGGTTAGTCCCAAAAATAATATAAAGGTGAATAATAAAGCCCAATAATGTCCGAAATAGTAGATAATATAGCATGGAGCAATCAAAAATTATAGATACGTTGGAGACGTATCAAGCATCCCCAAGCTTAATTCATGCTCGTCCTCAAGTAGGTAAATGATAAAAACAGAATTTTTGATGCGGAGTGCTACTTGGCATAATTTTAATGTAATTTTTCTTAATTGTGCTATGAATATTCAGATCCGAAAGATTCAAGACAAAAGTTTAATATTGACATAAAAATAATAATACTTCAAGCATACTAACAAAGCAATTATGTCTTCTCAAAATAACATGGCCAAAGAAAGTTATCCCTACAAAATCATATAGTCTGGCTATGCTCTATCTTCACCACACAAAGTATTTAAATCATGCACAACCCCGATGAAAAGCCAAGCAATTGTTTCATACTTTTGACGTTCTCAAACTTTTTCAATCTTCACGCAATACATGAGTGTGAGCCGTGGACATAGCACTATATGTGGAATAGAATGGTGGTTGTGGAGAAGACAAAAAGGGAGAAGATAGTCCCACATCAACTAGGCGTATCAACGGGCTATGGAGATGCCCATCAATAGATATCAATGTGAGTGAGTAGGGATTGCCATGCAACGGATGCACTAGAGCTATAAGTATATGAAAGCTCAACAAAAGAAACTAAGTGGGTGTGCATCCAACTCGCTTGCTCACGAAGACCTAGGGCATTTTGAGGGAGCCCATCATTGAGATATACAAGCCAAGTTCTATAATGAAAAATTCCCACTAGTATATGAAAGTGACAAAATGAGACTCTCTATCATGAAGATCATGGTGCTACTTTGAAGCACAAGTGTGGTAAAAGGATAGTAACATTGTCCCTTCTCTCTTTTTCTCTCATTTTTTTATTTGGGCCTTTTCCCTTTTTTATTGCCTCTTTTTTTCGTCCGGAGTCTCATCCCGACTTGTGGGGGAATCATAGTCTCCATCATCCTTTCCTCACTTGGTACAATGCTCTAAAAATGAAGATCATCACACTTTTATTTTCTTACAACTCAACAATTACAACTCGATACTTAGAACAAAATATGACTCTATATGAATGCCTCCGGCGGTGTACCGGGATATGCAATGAATCAAGAGTGACATGTATGAAAGAATTATGAACGGTGGCTTTGCCACAAATACGATGTCAACTACATGATCATGCAAAGCAATATGACAATGATGGAGCGTGTCATAATAAACGGAACGGTGGAAAGTTGCATGGCAATATATCTCGGAATGGATATGGAAATGCCATGATAGGTAGGTATGGTGGCTGTTTTGAGGAAGGTTTATGGTGGGTGTAAGATACCGGCGAAAAGTGCGCGGTATTAGAGAGGCTAGCAATGGTGGAAGGAAGAAGAGTGTGTATAATCCATGGACTCAACATTAGTCATAAAGAACTCATATATTTATTGCAAAAATCTACAAGTTATCAAAGCAAAGTATTACGCGCATGCTCCTAGGGGGATAGATTGGTAGGAAAAGACCATCGCTCATCCCCGACCGCCACTCATAAGGAAGACTATCAATAAATAAATTATGCTCCGACTTCATCACATAACGGTTCACCATACGTGCATGCTACGGGAATCACAAACTTTAATACAAGTATTTCTCAAATTCACAACTACTCAACTAGCATGACTCTAATATCACCATCTTCATATCTCAAAACAATTATCAAGCATCAAACTTCTCATAGTATTCAACACACTCATAAGAAAGTTTTTACTAATCTTGAATACCAAGCATATTAGGATTATTTAAGCAAATTACCATGCTATATAAGACTCTCAAGATAATCTAAGTGAAGCATGAGAGATCAATAGTTTCTATAAAACAAATCCACCAACGTGCTCTAAAAGATATAAGTGAAGCACTAGAGCAAACTATATAACTCAGAAGATATAAGCGAAGCACATAGAGTATTCTAACAAATTCCAAATCATGTATGGCTCTCTCAAAAGGTGTGTACAGCAAGGATAATTGTGGTAAACTAAAAAAATCAAGACTCAAATCATACAAGACCCTCCAAGCAAAACACATATCATGTGGTGAATAAAAATATAGCTCCAAGTAAAGTTACCGATGGAAGTAGACGAAAGAGGGGATGCCTTCCGGGGCATCCCCAAGATTTGGCTTTATGGTGTCCTTAGATTATCTTGGGGGTGCCATGGGCATCCCCAAGCTTAGGATCTTGCCACTCGTTGTTCCATAATTCATCAAATCTTTCACCCAAAACTTGAAAACTTCACAACACAAAACTCAACAGAAAATCTCGTGAGCTCCGTTAGCGAAAGAAAACAAAAGTCCACTTCAAGGTACTATAATGAACTCATTCTTTATTTATATTGGTTTTAAACTTACTGTATTCCAACTTCTCTATGGTTTATAAACTATTTTACTAGCCATAAGCTAGATCGTTTTCCTCTCGTCCCTGTTTTCCTCTCGTCCCTGGCCTCTGGAACCCTAGCCGCCGTCAGGGAAGGCTGATCTTCCAACGCCGCTCTCCGGCGGCTCCCCTCCGCCGGCGACCTCGGTCGTCGGTGGTGAGGGGGGCCGCCGGATCCACGCGTGTGGATCGTTTTTACTCTCGTAGTCTAGGTTTTTAGGTTGTTCACCGTCTTTGCTTCGGCGGCGACGATGACAACGCTGAATAAAGATTCTTCGGATCCTTCCCTGACGAGGCCATCGGTCCTATGGTTGGGGATGGATTTGGAAACCAGTCTGTTCAAGCAAGGATGGCGTGGCGGCGGCGGCATCCTCATGGTGGACCTGTGTCCTCGGGCTCCGCCGTTGCGACGATGTTTGCTCCAGCGTCGGCGCGGAGCTTGGGAGGTAGTCCAGGAGCGGATGCAGATTGTGGTCTGCATCGACAACATCTAGAAGACGGAGCATGTTCTGGGCTCGTGGTTCGTGGATGGCCGATATGGTTTCCTCCTTCGGCGTTTTAGTCGTGGTGGGGTGCTAGATCTGGAGTTCGATGGCGTGTCCGGGGTGTTGCCCCGGTCTGATTCGTTCAACGGTAAGGTGTAACGCCCGGATAATTAGGCTACAGTAAAACTCTCCTGATGATGCCATGTCATCTCTGTTACTGTTGCTAATCAACTGTTAGTTCAAAACATTTCAAATTCAAAAAAATGAATTAGTGAAAAACACCCAAAGTTTTCAAAAGTCAAAACAAAAATGTTCGGTGGGTGCCAAATATTGCACTGGTAATTATTGTGGAGAAAACATTTTTTTAGAAAGTGCCTAAGTATTTTAAAGTGAAATAAAACAGAAAAGAAAAATAAAGAAAAGAAAAGAAAAAGATCCCCCTCCCTCACTGGACCAGGCGGCCCTTGCTCGCAGGCCAGACCGGCCCAGTTGGCGAACCGCCGGCCCAGCCCCTCCCTGGGTCGCCTTCCCCCCTGTTCCCCCGACCGGGGTCGCAACAGGCGCGTCCCCGCCGGACCCCCCTCGCCGGCGTCGAGGATAAGGACGCCAGCGCCCCCGCCTCCTCGGGCCCCTCTCCCACTCGCCCCCGCTCACCCTCTCGGCCTCTGCGCCTCTCCCTCTCCCCCCAGATCCACGCCGCCCCCTCCTCCCCCATCGCCCGAGCGCGGTCGCCGACGTGCCGCCGTCGTTCCCGCGGCCACCGACCATCGTTCGCCGCTCCGACAAGTCCGGGAGCTCTGTCGTGGTCCGCCTCTTCTTCCTCGACACTGGATCGGGACCGGGAGCGCCACCGCCGTCGCATTCTTCCTCTTCCTCATCTATGGCCACCGCGCGACCTCGCCGTCGACCTGCTCCACCGGTCCTCCCCGCGCCCGCTGCCGAGACCCTACGCTCTCACAGTGAGCTCCACCTCCTCCTCCTCCCCTCCTAGCTCACCGCATCCCGTAGCTCGCTCCCCCGTCGCGCTCACCCTCCCGCCGCCCTGCTGCGTCGCCGCCGTGGCCACCGCTGCCATGGCCCCCGTCCGAGCCCTCCGTCGTGCTCCTGGTGTTCCCAGGAGCCCGGCGAGCCCTTCCTCTCGCCCTCTCGTGCCCCCTAGCCCATTCCCGACGTGGCCCCGAACGCCGTCGCCGCCCATGCTCGCCGCTGATGGGTATTCCGGCCGTCCCCGGGCGAGCCACCACCACCACCCGACACGGCGCCGTGCGCGTGTTCGAACGGTGCCAACCGCACGCGAAACGGCCGCCCCTAGCACGATTCCGGCGAGGTCCCGAGCGCCTCCGCCGTTGATTTGGTCGCCGGAGCCACTCCGGCGCCGGCCGCCGACGTGGCTGGCCTGGGGCCACCCCAGAGCCACTGCCAGTGGGCCCTGTGGGTCCCAGTTGACTGGGTTGACCCAGTCAACTGCTGACCAGGCAGCCCAGTGCCACTGACTGGTGGGCCCCGCCCCTAACACTAATTAAATTACTTAATTTAATTAAATTTAAATTGATCACTCACTGACAGTGGGCCCATGTTATCTAATTAGTTAGATTAATTGAAATTAAACTCTGTTAAGGCCACTGTCTATGACAGGTGGGACCCATTGGTCAGTTTGACTGGTCAAACGGGTCAGCTGACTGCTGACGTCATGCTGATGCATTGCTGGCGCATTAATAGATTTCTGTTAATAAAAATAATTCCAGAAAATGTTTAAATCTTTAGAAAATCATATAAAATAATCCGTAACTCGGATGAAAATACTTTCTACATGAAAGTTGCTCAGAACGACGAGACGAATCCGGATACGCAGCCCGTTCGTTCACCACACGTCCCTGGCATAGTGAGCCTGCAACATTTCACCTCTGGTCCATCTGTCCGAAAACGCGAAACATCGGGAATACTTTCCCGGATGTTCCCCCCCTTCGCCGGTATCACCTACTACCGCGTTAGGGCACACCTAGCATCACGCTTTGTCATGTCATGCATCGTCATGCATCTGTTTGCATTGTATTCATTGTTTTTCCCCCTCTTCTCTCCGGTAGACTACGAGACCGACGCCGCTGCTGGTGCCCCGACCGACTACGCTGTTGACGACCCCTCCTTCTTGCCAGAGCAATCAGGCAAGCCCCCCCCTTGATCACCAGATATCGCCTATTCTTCTCTATACTGCTTGCATTAGAGTAGTGTAGCATGTTACTGCTTTCCGTTAATCCTATCCTGATGCATAACCTATCCTTGCTACTACTGTTGTTACCTTTACCTGCAATCCTACATGCTTAGTATAGGATGCTAGTTCTCCATCAGTGGCCCTACATTCTTGTCCGTCTGCTGTGCTATACTATCGGGCTGTGATCACTTGGGCGGTGATCACGGGTATATACTTATATACTCTATACATGATACCTGTGGTGACTAAAGTCGGGTCGGCTCGTAGGAGTACCCGCGAGTGGATCTTGTGGCGGAGCGACAGGGCAGGTTGAGACCACCTAGGCGAGAGGTGGGCCTAGCCTTGACGGCGTCCGCGGTTACTTCAAAATAACACGCTTACCGAGTTCTTGGTATTTGATCTGAGTCTGGCCATTTGGTCTATACGCACTAACCAACTACGCGGGAACAGTTATGGGCACTCAACGTCGTGGTATCAGCCGAAGCCTTCGTGACGTCAGCGACTGAGTGGCGCGCGCCAGATTGGACTGGAATGCCTACTAGGCTAGGTCTGCTTTCGGCCGCGTTCGCAACGTGCAGGTGTGCAATGGGCGATGGGCCCAGACCCCTGCGCCATAGGATTTAGACTGGCGTGCTGACCTCTCTGTTGTGCCTAGGTGGGGCTGCGACGTGTTGATCTTCTGAGGCTGGGCATGACCCAGAAAAGTGTGTCCGGCCAAATGGGATCGAGCGTGTTGGGTTATGTGGTGCACCCCTGCAGGGAAGTTTATCTATTCGAATAGCCGTGTCCCTCGGTAAAAGGACGACCCGGAGTTGTACCTTGACCTTATGACAACTAGAACCGGATACTTAATAAAATACACCCTTCCAAGTGCCAGATATAACCCGGTGATCGCTCTCTAATAGGGCGACGAGGAGGGGATCGCCGGGTAGGATTATGCTATGCGATGCTACTTGAAGGACTTCAATCTACTCTCTTCTACATGCTGCAAGATGGAGGCTGCCAGAAGCGTAGTCTTCGACAGGATTAGCTATCCCCCTCTTATTCTGGCATTCTGCAGTTCAGTCCACTGATATGGCCCTCTACACATATACACATGTATATGTAGTGTTGCTCCTTGCTTGCGAGTACTTTGGATGAGTACTCACGGTTGCTTTCCTTCCTCTTTCCCCCCTTTCCTTTCTACCTGGTTGTCGCAACCAGATGCTAGAGCCCAGGAGCCAGACGCCACCGTCGACGATGACTCCTACTACACTGGAGGTGCCTACTACTACGTGCAGCCCGCTGACGACGACCAGGAGTAGTTAGGAGGATCCCAGGCAGGAGGCCTGCGCCTCGTTCGATCTGTATCCCAGTTTGTGCTAGCCTTCTTAAGGCAAACTTCTTTAACTTATGTCTGTACTCAGATATTGTTGCTTCCGCTGACTCGTCTATGATCGAGCACTTGTATTCGAGCCCTCGAGGCCCCTGGCTTGTATTATGATGCTTGTATGACTTATTTATGTTTTAGAGTTGTGTTGTGATATCTTCCCGTGAGTCCCTGATCTTGATCATACACGTTTGCGTGCATGATTAGTGTATGATTGAATCGGGGGCGTCACATATGGGCTTCACTTTTGGTGAGCCACCCTGGAGGTCCGCAAAGTTGCGTATCAGCGATGGAGCCGCGTCAAGCTCGGGTGAGAAGGTGATTCGTCATTCTTTTCTTCGGTGGCTACTGTGGTGGTGCCGGAGGCAGGTGACGGGCGTTGGTGTCAAGCTCAGAGATGTTCTGATATCTTTTCAGTTTTGTCATGTCGGTCTTTACATGACTTGTACTTTGTTCTTTATGATATGAATGAGACACATATTACCATGCAAAAAAAAGATTCATCAAAATAAGCAAACAACACACGAAAAACGGAATCTGTCAAAAACAGAACAGTCTGTAGTAATCTGTAACTAACGCAAACTTCTGGAACTCCAAAAAATCAGCCAAAATAGGACAACCTAGACAATTTGTTTATTGATCAGCAGCAATTGGAATCAGTATTTTATCATGTTCTGGTGGTTTTTAACAATTATTTTTCTGAACAGAAAGTTTCTGGAATTTTCTGCAAGATCAAATAACTATCATCCAAGAAGATCCTATAGGTTTAACTGTTGGGGAACGTAGCAGAAATTCAAAATTTTCTACGCATCACCAAGATCAATCTATGGAGTAATCTAGCACCGAGGGGAAGGGGAGTGCATCTACATACCATTGTAGATCGCGATGCGGAAGCGTTGCAAGAACGCGAATGAAGGAGTCGTACTCGTAGCGATTCAGATCGCGGTTGATTCCGATCTAAGCGCCGAACCACGGCGCCTCCGCGTTCAACACACGTGCAGCCCGGTGACGTCTCCCACGCCTTGATCCAGCAAGGAGAGAGGGAGAGGTTGGGGAAGACTCCGTCCAGCAGCAGCACGACGGCGTGGTGGTGATGGAGGAGTGTGGCAATCCTGCAGGGCTTCGCCAAGCACCGCGGGAGAGGAGGAGGACGTGGAAGAGGGGGAGGGCTGCGCCAAGAGGGAGAGCAAATCATGTGTTGGGCAGCCCCCATACCTCAAGTATATATAGGGGAAGAGGAGGGGCTGCGCCCCCACCTAGGGTTCCCTCCCCAGGGGTGGCGGCAGCCCCAGATCCCATCTGGGTGGCGGCCAAGGGGGGTGAGACGGGGGCGCACCTAGGGTGGGCCTTAGGGCCCATCTGCTCCTAGGGTTTGCCCCCTCTCCTCTTGAGGGCGCCTTGGGCCTTGGTGGGAGGCGCCCCAGCCCACCTAGGGGCTGGTCCCTTCCCACTATTGGCCCACGTAGGCCTCTGTGGCTGGTGGCCCCACCTGGTGGACCCCCGGGACCCTCCCGGTGGTCCCCGTACGTTACCGATAGCACCCGAAACTTTTCCGGTGACCAAAACAGGACTTCCCATATATAAATCTTTACCTTCGGACCATTCCGGAACTCCTCGTGACGTCCGGGATCTCATCCGGGACTCCGAACAACATTCGGTAACCACGTATATCTATTCCCTATAACCCTAGCGTCATCGAACCTTAAGTGTGTAGACCCTACGGGTTCGGGAACCATGCAGACATGACCGAGACGTTCTCCGGCCAATAACCAACAGCGGGATCTGGATACCCATGTTGGCTCCCACATGTTCCACGATGATCTCATCGGATGAACCACGATGTCGGGGATTCAATCAATCCCGTATACAATTCCCTTTGTCTACCGGTATGTTACTTGCCCGAGATTCGATCGTCGGTATCCCGATACCTTGTTCAATCTCGTTACCAGCAAGTCTCTTTACTCATTCCGTAACATATCATCCCGTGATCAACTCCTTGGTCACATTGTGCACATTATGATGATGTCCTACCGAGTGGGCCCAGAGATACCTCTCCGTTTACACGGAGTGACAAATCCCAGTCTCGATTCGTGCCAACCCAACAGACACTTTCGGAGATACCTGTAGTGCACCTTTATAGCCACCCAGTTACGTTGTGACATTTGGTACACCCAAAGCATTCCTACGGTATCCGGGAGTTGCACAATCTCATGGTCTAAGGAAATGATACTTGACATTAGAAAAGCTCTTAGCAAACGAACTACACGATCTTGTGCTAGGCTTAGGATTGGGTCTTGTCCATCACATCATTCTCCTAATGATGTGATCCCGTTATCAACGACATCCAATGTCCATGGTCAGGAAACTGTAACCATCTATTGATCAATGAGCTAGTCAACTAGAGGCTTACTAGGGACATGGTGTTGTCTATGTATCCACACATGTATCTGAGTTTCCTATCAATACAATTTTAGCATGGATAATAAACGATTATCATGAACAAGGAAATATAATAATAACCAATTTATTATTGCCTCTAGGGCATATTTCTAACAGTCTCCCACTTGCACTAGAGTCAATAATCTAGTTCACATCACCATGTGATTAACACTCACAGGTCACATCACCATGTGACCAACATCCAAAGAGTTTACTAGAGTCAACAATCTAGTTCACATCACTATGTGATTAACACTCAATGAGTTCTGGTTTGATCATGTTATGCTTGTGAGAGAGGTTATTAGTCAACGGGTCCAAACCTTTCAGATCCGTGTGTGCTTTACGAATATCTATGTCATCTTGTGAATGCTACCACGCGCTACTTGGAGCCATTTCAAATAACTGCTCTACTATACGAATCCGGTTTACTACTCAGAGTCATCCGGATTAGTGTCAAAGTTCGCATCGACGTAACCCTTTACGACGAACTCCTTTTCACCTCCATAATCGAGAAAATTCCTTAGTCCACTAGATACTAAGGATAAGTTCGACCGCTGTCATGTGATCCATTCCCGGATCACTATTGTACCCCTTGACCAACTCATGGCAAGGCACACTTCATGTGCGGTACACAGCATAGCATACTGTAGAGCCTACGTCTAAAGCATAGGGGACGACCTTCGTCCTTTCTCTCTCTTCTGCTGTGGTCAGGTCTTGAGTCTTACTCAATACTCACACCTTGTAACACAGCCAAGAACTCCTTCTTTGCTGATCTATTTTGAACTCTTTCAAAATCATGTCAAGGTGTGCGTTCTTTGAAAGTATCATCAGGTGTCTTGATCTATCTCTATAGATCTTGATGCCCAATATGTAAGCAACTTTATCCAGGTCTTCCTTTGAAAAACTCCTTTCAAACAACCCTTTATGCTTTCCAGAAATTTTACATCATTTCGGATCAACAATATGTCATTCACATATACTTATCAGAAATGTTGTAGCGCTCCCACTCACTTTATTGTAAATACAAGTTTCTAACAAACTTTGTATAAACCCAAAAAAACTTTGATCACTCCATCAAAGTGTATATTCTGACTCCGAGATGCTTGCTCTAGTCCATGGAAGGATCGCTGGAGCTAGCATACCTTTTAGCATCCTTAGGATCGACAAAACCTTTCTGATTGTATCACATACAACCTTTCCTTACGAAAACTGGTAAGGAAACTTGTTTTTGACATCCATCTGCCAGATTTCATAAATGCAGCTAATGCTAACATGATTCCGACGGACTTAAGCATCGCTATGGATGAGAAAATCTCATCGTAGTCAACTCCTTCAACTTGTGAAAATACTCTTTGCCACAAGTCGAGCTTCATAGACGGTAACATTACCGTCCACGTCCGTCTTCTTCTTAAAGATCCATTTATCTCAATGGCTTGCCGATCATCGGGCAAGTTCACCAAAGTCCATGCTTTGTTCTGATACATGGATCCTATCTCGGATTTCATGGTTTCTAACCATTTGTCGGAATATGGGCCCACCATCGCTTCTCCATAGCTCGTAGGTTCAGTATTGTCTAACAACATGATATCTAAGACAGGATTACCGTACCACTCAGGAGTAGTACATGTCCTTGTCGACCTACGAGGTTTGGTAGTGACTTGATCCGAAGTTTCATGATCACTATCATAAGCTTCCACTTCAATTGGTGTAGGTGCCACAGGAACAACTTCATGTGCCCTGCTACACACTAGTTGAAGTGACGGTTCAATAACCTTATCAAGTCTCCACCATCCTCCCACTCAATTCTTTTGAGAGAAACTTTTCCTCGAGAAAGGATTCATTTCTAGAAGCAATTACTTTTGCTTCCAGATCTGAAATAGGAGGTATACCCAACTGTTTTGGTATTCTATGAAGATGCATTTATCCGCTTTGGGTTCGAGCTTATCAGCCTGAAACTTTTTCACATAAGCATCGCAGCCCCAAACTTTTAAGAAACGACAACTTAGGTTTCTCTAAACGGTGTCGTCTCAACGGAATTGCGTGGTGCCCCTTTTAAAGTGAATGCGGTTGTCTCTAATGCCTAACCCATAAACGATAGTGGTAATTCGATAAGAGACATCATGGTATGCACCATATCCAATAGGGTGCAGTTATGATGTTCGGACACACGATCACACTATGGTGTTCCAAGCGGTATTAATTGTGAAACACTTTCCACAATGTCTTAATTGTGTGCCAAACTCGTAACTCAGATATCTCTATGATCATATCATAGACATTTTATCCTCTTGTCACGACGATCTTCAACTTCACTCTGAAATTACTTGAACCTTTCAATAATTCAGACTTGTGTTTCATCAAGTAAACACACTCAGCATCTACTCAAATCATCTGTGAAGTAAGAACATAACGATATCCACTGCATGCCTCAGCACTCATTGGACTGCATACATCAAAATGTATTACTTCCAACAAGTTGCTCTCTTGTTCCATCTTACTGAAAACGAGGCCTTTCAGTCATCTTGCCCATGTGGTATGATTTGCATGTCTCAAGTGATTCAAAATCAAGTGAGTCCAAACTATCTATCTGCATGGAGTTTCTTCATGCATATATACCAATAGACATGGTTCGCATGTCTCAATCTTTTCAAAAACGAGTGAGTCCAAAGATCCATCTACATGGAGCTTCTTCATGCGTTCTATACCAATATGACTCAAATGGCAGTGCCACAAGTATGTGGTACTATCATTACTATTTTATATCTTTTGGCACGAACATGTGTAGCACTGCGATCGAGAGTCATTTTAGGTGCAAGACCATTGAAGGTATTATTCAAATAAACAGAGTAACCATTATTCTCCTTAAATGAATAACCGTATTGCGATAAACATAATCCAATCATGTTTATGCTCAACTAAATAACAGTTATTTAGGTTTAACACCAATCTCGATGGTAGAGGGAGCATGCGATGCTTGATCACATCAACCTTGGAAACACTTCCAACACATATCGTCATCTCACCTTTAGCTAGTCTCCGTTTATTCCGCAGCTTTTATTTCGAGTTACTAACACTTAGCAACTGAACCGGTATCTAATACCCTGGTGCTGCTAGGAGTACTAGTAAAGTACACATTCATATAATGTATATCCAATATACTTCTGTCGACCTCGCCTGCCTTCTCATCTACCAAGTATCTAGGGTAGTTCTGCTTCAGTGACCGTTCCCCTCATTACAGGAGCACTTAGTCTCGGGTTTGGGTTTAACCTTGGGATTCTTCACTAGAGCAGCAAATGATTTGCTGTTTCATGAAGTATCCCTTTTGCCCTTGCCCTTCTTGAAACTAGTGGTTTTACTAACCATCAACAATTGATGCTCCTATTTGATTTATACTTTCGCGGTGTCAAACATCGCGAATAGCTCAAGGATCATCATATCTATCCCTGATATGTTATAGTTCATCACGAAGCTCTAATAGCTTGGTGGCAGTGACTATGGAGAACCATCACTATCTCATCTGGAAGATTAACTCCCACTCGATTCAAACGATTGTGGTACTCAGACAATCTGAGCACATGCTCAACGATTGAGCTTTTCTCCCTTAGTATGCAGGCTTAAGAAACTTGTCAGAGGTCTCATACCTCTTGACGTGGGCACTAGTCTGAAATCCCAATTTCAGTCTTCAGAACATCTCATATGTTCTGCGACGTTTCAAAACGTCTTTGGTGCCACAATTCTAAACCGTTAGCATTACGCACTGAACTATCACGTAGTCATCAAAACGTGTATGTCAGATGTTTCGCAACATCTACAGACGACGCTGAGGTTCAGCACATCGAGCGGTGCATTAAGGACATAAGCCTTCTGTGCAGCAATGAGGACAATCCTTAGTTTACGGACCTAGTCCGCATAATTGCTACTATCAACTTTCAACTAAATTTTCTCTAGGAACATATCTTAAATAGTAGAACTAAAGCGTAAGCTATGACATAATTTGCAAAGACCTTTTGACTATGTTCATGATAATTAAGTTCATCTGATTATTTAATGAACTCCCACTCAGATAGACATCCCTCTAGTCATCTAAGTGATACATGATCCGCGTCAAACAAGGCCGTGTCCGATCATCACGTGAGATGGACTAGTCATCATCGGTGAACATCTCCATGTTGATCGTATCTACTATACGACTCATGTTCGACCTTTCGGTCTCTTGTGTTCCGAGGCCATGTCTGTACATGCTAGGCTCGTCAAGTCAACCTAAGTGTTTCGCATGTGTTCCGAGGCCATGTCTGTACATGCTAGGCTCGTCAACACCCGTTGTATTCGAACGTTAGAATCTATCACACCCGATCATCACGTGGTGCTTCGAAACAACGAACCTTCGCAACGGTGCACAGTTAGGGGGAACACGTCTCTTGAAATTTTAGTGAGGGATCATCTTATTTGTGCTACCGTCGTTCTAAGCAAATAAGATGTAAACATGACAAACATCACATGCAAATCATAAAGTGACGTGATATGGCCAATATCATCTTGCGCCTTTGATCTCCATCTTCGAGGCGCGGCATGATCACCTTCGTCACCGGCATGACACCAAGATCTCCATCATCATGATCTCCATCATCGTGTCTTCATGAAGTTGTCTCGCCAACTATTACTTCTACTACTATGGCTAACGGTTAGCAATAAAGTAAAGTAATTACATGGCGTTTTCATTGACACGCAGGTCATACAATAAATTAAGACAACTCCTATGGCTCCTGCCGGTTGTCATACTCATCGACATGCAAGTCGTGATTCCTATTACAAGAACATGATCAATCTCATACATCACATATATCATTCATCACATCCTTTTGGCCATATCACATCACATAGCATACCCTGCAAAAACAAGTTAGACGTCCTCTAATTGTTGTTGCATGTTTTACGTGGCTGCTATGGGTTTCTAGCAAGAACGTTTCTTACCTACGCAAAAGCCACAACGTGATATGCCAATTTCTATTTACCCTTCATAAGGACCCTTTTCATCGAATCCGATCCGACTAAAGTGGGAGAGACAGACACCCGCTAGCCACCTTATGCAACTAGTGCATGTGAGTCGGTGGAACCTGTCTCACGTAAGTGTACGTGTAAGGTCGGTCCGGGCCGCTTCATCCCACGATGCCGCCGAATCAAGATAAGACTAGTAACGGCAAGTAAATTGACAAAATCGACGCCCACAACTACTTTGTGTTCTACTCGTGCATAGAAACTACGCATAAACCTGGCTCATGATTCCACTGTTGGGGAACGTAGTAGAAATTCAAAATTTTCTACGCATCACCAAGATCAATCTATGGAGTAATCTAGCACCGAGGGTAAGGGGAGTGCATCTACATACCATTGTAGATCGTGATGCGGAAGCGTTGCAAGAACGCGGATGAAGGAGTCGTACGCGTAGCGATTCAGATCGCGGTTGATTCCGATCTAAGCGCCGAACCACGGCGCCTCCGCGTTCAACACACGTGCAGCCCGGTGACGTCTCCCACGCCTTGATCCAGCAAGGAGAGAGGTTGGGGAAGACTCCGTCCAGCAGCAGCACGACGACGTGGTGGTGATGGAGGAGCGTGGCAATCCTGCAGGGCTTCGCCAAGCACCGCGGGAGAGGAGGAGGACGTGGAAGAGGGGGAGGGCTGCGCCAAGAGGGAGAGCAAATCATGTGTTGGGCAGCCCCCATACCTCAAGTATATATAGGGGAAGAGGAGGGGCTGCGCCCCCACCTAGGGTTCCCTCCCCAGGGGTGGCGGCAGCCCCAGATCCCATCTGGGTGGCGGCCAAGGGGGGAGAGAGGGGGGCGCACCTAGGGTGGGCCTTAGGGCCCATCTGCTCCTAGGGTTTGCCCCCTCTCCTCTTGAGGGCGCCTTGGGCCTTGGTGGGAGAGGCGCCCCAGCCCACCTAGGGGCTGGTCCCTTCCCACTATTGGCCCATGTAGGCCTCTGTGGCTGGTGGCCCCACCTGGTGGACCCCCGGGACCCTCCCAGTGGTCCCAGTACGTTACCGATAGCACCCGAAACTTTTCCGGTGACCAAAACAGGACTTCCCATATATAAATCTTTACCTCCGGACCATTCCGGAACTCCTCGTGACGTCCGGGATCTCATCCGGGACTCCGAACAACATTCGGTAACCACGTATATCTATTCCCTATAACCCTAGCGTCATCGAACCTTAAGTGTGTAGACCCTACGGGTTCGGGAACCATGCAGACATGACCGAGACGTTCTCCAGCCAATAACCAACAGCGGGATCTGGATACCCATGTTGGCTCCCACATGTTCCACGATGATCTCATCGGATGAACCACGATGTCGGGGATTCAATCAATCCCGTATACAATTCCCTTTGTCTACCGGTATGTTACTTGCCCGAGATTCGATCGTCGGTATCCCGATACCTTGTTCAATCTCGTTACCCGCAAGTCTCTTTACTCGTTCCGTAACACATCATCCCGTGATCAACTCCTTGGTCACATTGTGCACATTATGATGATGTCCTACCGAGTGGGCCCAGAGATACCTCTCCGTTTACACGGAGTGACAAATCCCAGTCTCGATTCGTGCCAACCCAACAGACACTTTCGGAGATACCTGTAGTGCACCTTTATAGCCACCCAGTTACGTTGTGACGTTTGGTACACCCAAAGCATTCCTACGGTATCTGGGAGTTGCACAATCTCATGGTCTAAGGAAATGATACTTGACACTAGAAAAGCTCTTAGCAAACGAACTACACGATCTTGTGCTAGGCTTAGGATTGGGTCTTGTCCATCACATCATTCTCCTAATGATGTGATCCTGTTATCAACGACATCCAATGTCCATGGTCAGGAAACCGTAACCATCTATTGATCAACGAGCTAGTCAACTAGAGGCTTACTAGGGACATGGTGTTGTCTATGTATCCACACATGTATCTGAGTTTCCTATCAATACAATTTTAGCATGGATAATAAACGATTATCATGAACAAGGAAATATAATAATAACCAATTTATTATTGCCTCTAGGGCATATTTCTAACATTAACTTGGCACAAACACTAATTAAAACATAAAAACACATCTAACCAGAGGCTAGAAAAAATATTTATTCCTAAACAGAAGCAAAAAGCAAAAAACTAAAAATAAAATTGGGTTGCCTCCCAACAAGCGCTATCGTTTAACGCCCCTAGCTAGGCATAAAAGCAAGGATAGATCTAGGTATTGCCATCTTTGGTAGGCAATCCATAAGTGGCTCTCATGATAGATTCATATGGTAGTTTTATTTTCTTCCTAGGGAAGTGTTCCATGCCTTTCTTTAATGGAAATTGGAATCTAATATTCCCTTCCTTCATATCAATAATTGCACCAATCGTTCTAAGGAAAGGTCTACCAAGAATAATAGGACATGAAGGATTGCAATCTATATCAAGAACGATAAAATCTGCGGGCACATAGTTCCTATTTGCAACAATAAGAACATCATTAATTCTTCCCATAGGTTTCTTAATGGTGGAATCCGCAAGGTGCAAGTTTAGAGAGCAATCATCAAAATCACGGAAATCTAGCAAATCGCACACAGTTTTGGGAATAGTGGAAACACTAGCACCCAAATCACATAAAGCATAGAACTCATGATCCTTAATATTAATTTTAATAGTAGGTTCCCACTCATCATAAAGTTTTCTAGGGATAGAAACTTCCAACTCAAGCTTTTCTTCATAAGATTGCATCAAGGCATCAACGATATGTTTGGTAAAAGCTTTATTTTGACTATAAGCATGAGGAGAATTTAGCACGGATTGCAACAAGGAAATACAATCTATCAAAGAGCAATTATCATAATTAAATTCCTTGAAATCCAAAATAGTGGGTTTATGAACATCTAGGGTTTTGATTTCTTCAATCCCACTTTTATCAATTTTAGCATCAAGATCTAAAAACTCCGAACTTTTGGAACGCCTTCTAGGTAAAGGTGGATCATATTCAATCCCATCATTATCAAGATTCATATTGCAAAACAAGGATTTAATAGAGGACACATCAATAACTTTTAGATCTTCATATTTATTTTCATAGAAATTTGAAGAACACGCTTTCATAAAGCAATCTTTCTTAGCACGCATCCTAGCGGTTCTTTCTTTGCACTCATCAATGGAAATTCTCATGGCTTTGAGAGACTCATTGATATCATGCTTAGGAGGAATAGATCTAAGTTTTAGAGAACCAACATCAAGAGAAATTCTATCAACGTTCCTAGCCAATTCATCAACTTTAAGCAATTTTTCTTCAAGCAAAGCATTGGAATTCTTTTGTGAATTCATAAACTCTTTAACACTAGTCTCAAATTCAGAGGGCATCTTATTAAAATTTCCATAAGAGTTGTTGTAGGAATTACCATAATTATTAGAGGAATTGCTAGGATAAGGCCTAGGATTAAAGTTTCCTCTATACGCGTTGTTACCAAAATTATTCCTACCAACAAAATTCACATCCATAGATTCATTATTATTCTCAATCAAAGTAGACAAAGGCATATCATTAGGATCAGAAGAAACACTCTTAGTAGCAAATAATTTCATAAGTTCATCCATCTTTCCACTCAAAACATTAATTTCTTCTATCGCATGCACTTTTTTATTAGTAGATCTTTCAGTGTGCCATTGAGAATAATTAACCATAATATTATCTAGGAGTTTAGTAGCTTCTCCTAAAGTGATTTCCATAAAAGTGCCTCCCGCGGCCAAATCTAAAAGATTTCTAGAAGCAAAATTCAATCCGGCATAAAATTTTTGTATAATCATCCACAAATTCAAACCATGAGTAGGGCAATTACGTATCATTAATTTCATCCTCTCCCAAGCTTGTGCAACATGTTCATGATCTAGTTGCTTAAAATTCATAATGTCGTTTCTAAGAGAGATGATCTTAGCGGGAGGAAAATACTTAGAGATAAAAGCATCTTTGCACTTATTCCATGAATCAATACTATTTTTAGGCAAAGACGAAAACCAAGCTTTAGCACGATCTCTAAGCGAAAAAGGAAATAGCTTCAATTTAACAATATCATTATCAACATCTTTCTTCTTTTGCATATCACACAAATCAACGAAGCTATTTAGATGAGTAGCGGCATCTTCACTAGGAAGGCCGGCGAATTGATCTTTCATGACAAGATTCAACAAAGCAGCATTGATTTCACAAGATTCAGTATTGGTAAGAGGAGCAATCGGAGTGCTAAGGAAATCATTATTGTTGGTATTGGTAAAGTCACATAATTTGGTATTATCTTGAGCCATCGTGACAAACAAGCAATCCAACACACGAGCAAACAAAAAGCAAGCGAAAAAGAGAGGGCGAATAAAACGGCAAGGGTGAAGTGGGGGAGAGGAAAACGAGAGGCAAATGGCAAATAATGTAATGCGGGAGATAAGGGATTGTGATGGGTACTTGGTATGTTGACTTTTGCGTAGAGCTCCCCGGCAACGGTGCCAGAAATCCTTCTTGCTACCTCTTGAGCACTGCGTTGGTTTTCCCTTGAAGAGGAAAGGGTGATGCAGCAAAGTAGCATAAGTATTTCCCTCAGTTTTTGAGAACCAAGGTATCAATCCAGTAGGAGGCTACGCGCGAGTCCCTCGCACCTACACAAAACAAATAAATCCTCGCAACCAACGCGATAAGGGGTTGTCAATCCCTACACGGTCACTTACGAGAGTGAGATCTGATAGGATAATATTTTTGGTATTTTTGTGATAAAGATGCAAAGTAAAATAAAAAAGCAAAGAAAATAACTAAGTATTGGAAGATTAATATGATGAAGATAGACCCGGGGGCCATAGGTTTCACTAGTGGCTTCTCTCAAGAGCATAAGTATTTTACGGTGGGTGAACAAATTACTGTTGAGCAATTGACAGAATTGAGCATAGTTATGAGAATATCTAGGTATGATCATGTATATAGGCATCACGCCCGAGACAAGTAGACCGACTCCTGGCTGCATCTACTACTATTACTCCACACATCGACCGCTATCCAGCATGCATCTAGAGTATTAAGTTCATAAGAACAGAGTAACGCCTTAAGCAAGATGACATGATGTAGAGGGATAAATTCATGCAATGTGATAAAAACCCCATCTTGTTATCCTCGATGGCAACAATACAATACGTGCCTTGCTACCCCTACTGTCACTGGGAAAGGACACCGCAAGATTGAACCCAAAGCTAAGCACTTCTCCCATTGCAAGAAAGACCAATCTAGTAGGCCAAACCAAACTGATAATTCGAAGAGACTTGCAAAGATAACCAATCATACATAAAAGAATTCAGAAGATTCAAATATTGTTCATATATAAACTTGATCATAAACCCACAATTCATCGGTCTCAACAAACACACCGCAAAAGAAGATTACATCGAATAGATCTCCACGAGAGAGGGGGAGAACTTTCTATTGAGATCCAAAAAGAGAGAAGAAGCCATCTTGCTAATAACTATGGACCCGAAGGTCTGAGGTAAACTACTCACACTTCATCGGAGGGGATATGGTGTTGATGTAGAAGCCCTCCGTGATCGATGCCCCCTCCGGTGGAGCTCCGGAACAGGCCCCAAGATGGGATCTCGTAGGTACAGAAGGTTGCGGCGGTGGAATTAGGTTTTTGGCTCCGTATCTGCTCGTTTGGGGGTACGTAGGTATATATAGGAGGAAGGAGTACGTCGGTGGAGCAACAGGGGGCCCACGAGGGTGGAGGGCGCGCCCTGGGGGGGTAGGCGCGCCCCCCTACCTCGTGGCCTCCTCCTTTATTTCTTGACGTAGGGTTGATACGTCTCCAACGTATCTATAAGTTTTGATTGCTCCATGCTATATTATCTACTGTTTTGGACAATATTGGGCTTTATTATCCATTTTTATATTATTTTTGGGACTAACCTATTAACCGGAGGCCCAGCCCAGAATTGCTGTTTTTTGCCTATTTCAGAGTTTCGAAGAAAAGGAATATCAAACGAAGTCCAAACGGAATGAAACCTTCGGGAACGTGATTTTCTCACCGAACATGATCCAGGAGACTTGGACCCTACGTCAAGAAAGAAAGGAGGATGGCACGAGGTAGGGGGCGCGCCCACCCCCCCAGGGCGCGCCCTCCACCCTCGTGGGCCCCCTGTTGCTCCACCGACGTACTTCTTCCTCCTATATATACCTACGTACCCCAAACGATCAGAACAGGAGCCAAAAACCTAATTCCACTGCCTCAACCTTCTGTACCCACGAGATCCCATCTTGGGGCCTGTTCCGGAGCTCCGCCGGAGGGGGCATCCATCACAGAGGGTTTCTACATCAACACCATAGCCTCTCCGATGAAGTGTGAGTAGTTTACCTCAGACCTTCGAGTCCATAGTTAGTAGCTAGATGGCTTCTTCTCTCTTTTTGAATCTCAATACAAAGTTCTTCCCCTCTCTCGTGGAGATCTATTCGATGTAATCTTCTTTTTGCGGTGTGTTTGTTGAGACCGATGAATTGTGGGTTTATGATCAAGATTATCTATGAACAATATGTGAATCTTCTCTGAATTCTTTTATGTATGATTGGTTATCTTTGCAAGTCTCTTCGAATTATCAGTTTGGTTTGGCCTACTAGATTGGTTTTTCTTGCAATGGGAGAAGTGCTTAGCTTTGGGTTCAATCTTGCGGTGTCCTTTCCCAGTGACAGTAGGGGCAGCAAGGCACGTATTGATTTGTTGCCATCGAGGATAACAAGATGGGGTTTTTATCATATTGCATGAATTTATCCCTCTACATCATGTCATCTTGCTTAAGGAGTTACTCTGTTTTCTTGAACTTAATACTCTAGATGCATGCTGGATAGCGGTCGATGAGTGGAGTAATAGTAGTAGATGCAGACAGGAGTCGGTCTACTTGTCTCGGACGTGATGCCTATATACATGATCATACCTAGATATTCTCATAACTATGCTCAATTCTGTCAATTGCTCAACAGTAATTCGTTCACCCACCGTAAAATACTTATGCTCTTGAGAGAAGCCACTAGTGAAACCTATGGCCCTCGGGTCTATCTTCATCATATTAATCTTCCAACACTTTATTTATTTCCTTTGCTTTTACTTTGCTTTTATTTTACTTTGCATCTTTATCACAAAAATACCAAAAATATTATCCTATCATACCTATCAGATCTCACTCTCGACCGTGAAGGGATTGACAACCCCTTATCGCGTTGGTTGCGAGGAGCTATTTGTTTTGTGCAGGTACGAGGGACTTGCGCGTAGCCTCCTACTGGATTGATACCTTGGTTCTCAAAAACTGAGGGAAATACTTACGCTACTTTGCTGCATCATCCTTTCCTCTTCAAGGAAATCCAACGCAGTGCTCAAGAGGTAGCAAGGGTCCAAGTCTCCTGGATCATATTCGTTCTGAAAATCACGTTCCCGAAGGTTTCATTCCGTTTGGACTCCGTTTGATATTCCTTTTCTGCGAAACTCTGAAATAGGCAAAAAACAGCAATTCTGGGCTGGGCCTTCGGTTAATAGGTTAGTCCCAAAAATAATATAAAAGTGAATAATAAAGCCCAATAATGTCGAACACAGTAGATAATATAGCATGGAGCAATCAAAAATTATAGATACGTTGGAGACGTATCAGCAGCCGCCGCATCTGGCGGAGAAAGTCGATGTGGTCGTCATGAACTTCGGAGCTGTCCCAGGCTCCGGAGCACGCCATGAGGGGCGTGGGGTTGGCAGATGAGCTCATCGGAGACAAACCACTGCAGCGCTCAGCGTGGCTTGGAGGCACTACGGCGAGAGGAAGAAGAAAGAGGAAAGAATGGGGTGGAGGGGCGCGCGTGCTCCGCCGCTCCCCCTCCTCCCCCTACTTATAGGCCTACGGGCTGCGAAGCCGAGGGGCAATCGTGGGATTTACTGCGCCCACGACCCCACACCCCCACGTTTATCGTGCGAGTTACTGCGCGCAGTAACTCCGTGGGAAAACTCAACCGCCCACCTCGGCCGCAGCGGATCCGCTCGCGTGCCAAGGCCCGGTAGTGGCGGGCCCCGCCAGCAGGCATGTCCCATCGCGAGCGTGGGCTGGCAGACTCGCCCGGCCGCTCGACGCCACGTGACATGCCCACAGCGGGCGGCGGCCTGGAGGCTTAGCAAGCACACCACTTGGTTCCCGCCGTCGCATTCGAAGTTTAGATAAGTCAGGCTGGACGAGGCCGACTCCCGCCAGTCGGCTCGGCAGAAGTTGGACGAATCTCCACCTCAAGCCCTCGGAGAAAGAAACTGCTGAGGCTCCTCGGCTGCTCAGCCACGGCACCTCACCAGCTTCGGGAACTACTGTCGGAGTAATGGGCCACGGGTAGGCTAACCCGAGTCCCTGAGCCTTTCAAGATAGCGGGGCTGGCTGCGCCCCTCAAGGCGTCAAGACGAGGTGCCACCTTCTGGTGGCCGGCTGGAGGAATAGCCGGCTGCCCGTAGACGGCCGAGTTCCAGAAGCCAGCATCAAGACAAGCTGACTCCTAGTGGGCGGCTTCCAGAGAAGCCGACCCCGAGCAGTCGGCCCGTGGCGCCCACGAAGCCCGCGCCCTCATCAAGAAAGACAAGACAGGGAGTGGCTACAGTATAGCCCATCCCTCCCAAATCCAGGGATGGGCGTGGCCATAGTGCACCGTACCGGCAGAGATCTCCGTCCGGCGCGGCACTGTTGCCACTCCACCCCTGACGTCACCACAAGCAGACGGAGCCCTGCTCCCACGACGGCCTGTCGGTACGGCTCAAGGACGACGGGCCCCACCGATCAGCAAGAGCCTAGAAGACAGCTAGAGCCCCACCAGTCGGATCCGAGGGAGGTCGGTCCCCAGCAGTCGGCCCGCCCCTTCCTCGGGACCCACGCGCCATTAACCAGACGAGACACAGAGTGGCTACAGTAATCGCCCGCCAGGCGGCGGGGCTGTAGCCACGCTCCCCTGACCGAGCTTGCGTCATTAGCATCACGGCTACAGTGATCAGCAGCAGACAAGACCCGTGAGCGGAGGGGGCGGCCTGTCGGCTCCGTACCCGACCAGTCGGCGGGGCCCACCAGGCGGCGGGCCCCAGCAGCCGGCGGAGAAGCCGGCAACCAGAGAGACTGACAGCCGGGTCCTACACCCGGCCGGATTACTATTGTACCCCTGGGGAGTAGGCCTATATAAACCCCCCAGGGCACCCATGCAAAGGGTTCCCAACCTGTTGGAACTAGACCGACCCATAGAGAAAGGAGAGAGCTAGCCCTGCTTTCTTCCACCTCTAGCAAACAGCTCGAGGAGCACCATTGTACTCACTAGTGCCTTAGTGATCATGCGGAGACCCCGCAGAGCAGGACTAGGGGTGTTATCTCCTAGGAGAGCCCCGAACCTGGGTAAAGTGCGCCGGCGTTCGTGTCTACGCCTCATCCCGCTTCCAGGCACCGGCGACGTTCTACTCGCTCCCACCATGATAAGCCATCCATTGGCATATGTCGCACCCAACCCCCGACAGATCATTTGCTTAGGAGTCAAGTAAACCTCTCTCTATATAAGGAGAGGAGATGTATCAATCTAATCAAGCAAGAAGCAATCATAATTTGCTCGGCTTCCCTTAGGGAGCCGGGAGACCTAAACCCTAGCCGCCTCCTGCCTTCGCTGCTCCCGTCGCAAGGACGGCGCCACGCCGCCGGCCGCCGCGCACCAGCCCTCGTCCTTCCCCCTCCTTCCCCTACAACCTACGCCCTAGATCCGGTAGGGCCCTAGCTCCTACCAATGAGCTCTTGGGACATCCCGTGCGAGTGCGACGGAGGGCTGAAAGGGTGGCCCATTTTGTTGCCTCATATCATGCCATTCAATGTCCCGCAGCCCATGATGATCTTCAGAAGGATCTCATTGAGAAGTGGTGGGCATGGAATGGGCGACAAAAGAGAAGTTATTGAACTATTTATTTTTGATTTATTTTGTCTGTGTTTGATCTTTTTGCTTGTGTTTGAAATGCATATGTTGTTTGTGCGAGAGTCGCGCGCGCTACCCGCCGCGCCAAACTAGACGATGGACGTGCAGGGGCGGAGCCAGGATTTAGACATGGGGGGCGAGAAAGATAATAATTGTTTTAGAGACACAACACTAAAATATAGTCTCAAAAGTAGAATTGATATGAATGGAAGCATATGTTTTGTAATAACATGAGATTAAATTATCATGTCAAATAGGTTGCTTCTCAAGTGGATTTGAATTCTCGGTAATATTTGAGCTTGTAAAATGAATCTATTTTCCATGAAATATTAAACAAGTGAACTTAGATTTCTAAACTACAATCTTCCCTAATTAGTAAATTAAATAATTGGTTTGAAACGAATTGTACTGATTCACATGGATTACTATATACCATTGGTGTACCTTGATTCCTTGGAAGTCGATCTGTTGATGTGCGACGCCCGTGTTCAGGCCTGCCAGTGTTGCAGATGAGTACTTGTGGTCTCTCTCGTAGATTCAATTGCCCCGGGAGTGTACTGCCTTCTGCCCTGTGCGGCTGTGCCACAACCACAACGGCGGAAGCAGCGAGAAGCGACGTGGCGACGGGCGACGGCGCAAGAACGGACGGAGCGAGCTGACCAGAAGCAACGAACGTGGTCATCGGATGGATAGGGAATTAACTACTCGATCTGACGGCTGGATGTAATCCATTTTTTACTGACACATGTGTACAACTTAGAGCATCTCCAATATATGGTCCAGTGTAAAAATAACTAACTTTTGAATCGTCCTGGAAAAACACTGCTCCAACAGATGGTCCATATGCAAAAAATTTGGACCGCGGCCTCCTCGTGATGTAAAATGCAACACCTCGCGATGCAAATATACATCACGAGATGCATCTGGTCCAAAACCAGCCGCCGCCCGCGAACGCCCAACCGCCACTTCATCTCCGTTCCCGCCCGCCCGCCCGCGACCTCCCGCCCGTCCGCCGCCGCCCCGCCGCCTCTACACCCCGCCGCCGCCCCGCCGCACGCCGCCCGCATCAGATCCGGCGCCGCCCCGCCCCTCGCCGTTGTTTCCACGCCGCCCGGCCGCCGCTGTTTCCACGCCGCGTCGCCGCCTGCCCGCCCCGCAGCCCGCCGACCGCCGCCCCGCAGCTCCGCCCCGCACGCCGCTGCCGCCCCGCCCGCCACCGCCGCCCCGCAGCACCGCCCCGTCCGGCTCCGTCCGCCACCGCCCCGGCCGCACGCCGCTCCCGATGGCGCCGAAGAAGACGTCGAAGGGCAAGTCGGGCTTCTTCGGCGTGAGGCAGAAGCCCTCTGGTAACCGGGGTGTGGAGTTCTCCGACGCCAGAAGGCGTTGGTGGATCAGCACGTACCCCTCCGCCCACGAGGCCGCGCGTGCCTACGACGTGGCGGTGTGGCGTGCCGAGAGGCCTCGGTTGCACCTCAACTTTCCAGAGATCGAGAGTCGGGCGGTAGCGGAGATGCTTGTGCCGCAGGGCATCAACATGAAGGAGATCACGAAGAAGAAGAAGAAGAAGAAGAAGAAGCCGTCGGTTGTCGTCAGTGCTGGCGAGACCGATGGGAGGCGATGGCCAGGTTTGCTCGGGAGCATCCGGAGTACGTCCAGGCCGAGCTGGAGTACTACTGGAAGCGTGAGGCGGAGCAGAAGAAGAAGGGGCCGAAGAAGGAGGATGAGGCCGGTCCCTCGACGGTGATCCCCATCGAGTCCTCTTCCGAGGAGGACTGGACAGACTTCTCGGAGGAGGAGGAGGAGGAGGGGTGCGACGACCCGACGAAGGAGGAGTTCTGGGAGCAGTTCCGTAGCTCCGATGAGGAGTAAAACATCTAGCAGTTTGAATAAGTAGTAGTTGAAGTTGATGTATGAAACTATGTTGAATTTGATGTTTGAACTATGTTGAATGGACAAGTAGTATGTCATTTTTATATCTTCATTTTGGACCATCTATTGGAGTTGTTTTTTTGGACCATCAATTTGGACCATCTGTTAGAGATGAGCTTTTTTCGAAGCTCCAAAACACACTTTTTGACGGTCCAAATTTTACATCTCTGATTTTGGACCGCCAAATTTTAGACCATCTATTGAAGATGCTCTTAGCGATCAAGCGATCCTTTGTGCCTTTGGGCTGGGAAGTTGGCATGCTAGGCCATTAGCGCTAAACTACGACAGATCAGCCACCGTATACGTGTAGAAAGTAACGAAACCTAATAGGGGGGCGAGGTGATGGGGTGTTTGACCCCTGCTCGCACCCCCTGTCTCCGCCTCTGTGGACGCGCGGTAAAATAGTTTTTAGCGTGCGGCACGTTGGGCGGATGTTGGAGATGCTCCGAGGAATCTGCTCAGTGATCCTTCGACCTTGGAAAACGAAAATCGCTGGATCGCTCGCGACGGTCAGCAAAGGATGGACGCGCGATGAATAGAGCTGGCTTCAGGCACGCGGCGTTTCTGCATGCATGCATGTCCCCCATGCCGGGCCGGCTCCCCACCATGCGGGCATGGGCTGGTGCAAGTCTGATACGTGCCCAAGCAGCCTGCCAGCGCGTGTGAGTTGTGACCATCCTCACTCATCGAATTAAGATCTTTCTTTAGCACGAAGTGGTAGAGTTACGTTAAAAAGAAATCACCTTTGCCGAGTGGAGGGACACTGACTACGACTATAGGGTGGTACCATGACGGCGACAAAGCTGACAAAGCGAAGAGTGGCGCCGTGCGTGCGGGCCGGGCGGTTTTCTCGCCACGCCGTGCGGGGATGGCCCAAATAAATGAAAGATCCTGTTGATGACGGGGAGAAAGGACGTCCTACTCGGCAGTCGGCAGGCACTCGCCGTCGCCGTCGCCGTCGTCCACGCCGGTGCGGCCGCCGCGAGCATGGTTGCACCGTTCAGCGTTTATGGAAGGGTGCAACAACCACTGGTGTACCTGTACCAGCCGCACGTCTTCCTTGGCCTTCGTGCAAAGAGCCGAGCCGTCAGGCGTAAGCTTCACGCCGGGACCAAATTTAAGGCGCGCGCGGACCGATCGATTCAGCCACCGGAGGAGGATCCACGCCGCCGCCGGCGACGCCACAGGGACGGAGTAGTCATCAATCAACCGAAGTGGGAGTGGTCCCATCGGCCTGAATTCACCAGAAACGGTCAAAAAAAGCGACCGTGTCTCTCCACCCAGTCTTCACGGACCGGAATCAAGTCCAAACGCACGCACACCACACCTCGCATGCACATCACACCTCGTGAACCTTGCCACGCCCCAAAACTCGCAAAAACAATTTGCACGAAAGAAAAACACAGTCTCATCAGTATGGAAAAAGGAGAGAAAGAAAACCAGAAAGGAAGTTTGGGGACACGAATTGTCGAGGATAGCGAGAAATTCCTCCGATCAGTACCATCCTCAAGCGTCCCTTGCGTGCGTGCTTATCCACAACGTAGCCATCCACAGTCCAAAACACACACAGGGTGTGATCGATGCTTTGTTGGAATGGGACAGATAACGACTCGCATCGCATCATCGAGCATTATCATCGTAGAAAATCTCCGTTGACAGGAAAGCTGGCCGCGAACGCCAAGCTTCGCTGGACGCCTCCTAACCAGCAGCAGTATTATTTGCATACAGAAAAATACTAGTACAAATAATCACACTAGTATTATTTTTAGAATATGATGATGGTGCTCCATCAAAGCTGGAATCCCGCCGATGCAAAAAAAAAGGAAATCTCCCGCGTTCCCGCCAGCCTGCTGCCGACTACACACAACTATCAGACGTTGGCAAATGATGTCAACAAAAAAAATCAAAACTTGCAAAAAAAAAACAGAAAAAAGAAAGAGCCGTGTGCAGCGCTGGCTCCGCCCAGAGCTGTCCACGCGCCAGCCGTGCGCGGGACGTGGCCGCGAGCGGCGCACGGCACACCCGAGGGCCAGCCAGAGCGCCAGACCGGCCCGGGTCAACCCGCCGCTGCCCGGGCCCACGCGCAGCGAGAGGTGATGGCCCCCGGGGCAGCAGTCAAACGGCGATTCTGGTGGGCGACCCCCGGGTCAAACTCGGTCCAGGCCAAACACTTCCACACTCGATTTAGTTTTCTTTGCTCTTTGTACTAAGTAGGCAGAGGAATCGATCGCAGAGTCTTAAGAAAACCGAGGAATCAATAATAGCAGCGTCGGATTATGCGGGTTTGTTTTGATCCGGTGTTGCTTTTTCTTAGATTCCGCCGTATGCTCTTCTTGGTGATGGATACTAGCGGAAAAGGTGCGTCGCCAACTCGGTGGGGCGCTTTTGGGTTACGGCCTTGGTACTACCGGAAAAAGTACGCGCAGTTAGTTATTAGGTGGCTTTCTGGCTGGATGTTGGAGTGAGATGCAAGCTGATTTGTTGTCCCGTACCAGGGAGCTGTCACCGGTTTACATGCTTTCTGGATTCAAAAAACCAGTTTGTTTGCGGTAGCTGATAAGGTAAAGTCCAGTTGAGTTGAATTTAGGTGATTCAAAGCTGACAACATGGTTTACTTGCTGGGTAGATGCTACAATTGGACCATGATCATCTTTGAAGGCACACTTTATGCTAGCCACATTATGCCGCAGAAACAAGTAGTCAAAGTTTATCACTTTGCTGGGTAAATGGAACTAAATGTGAACAAGTTTTCTGTTATTCAGTTCGTATTTGAGCGTGAAAAATATACAGAATAAATATACGTGGCCAAAACACTCAGTTATCTATAAGCAGCTTAATCCAATTGGATTATACTCCCTCCGTCCCAAAATAACTGCCTCAACTTCAGTACAGTTAGTACAATGTTGAGTTGTTCTAAAGTTGGGACAGTTATTTTGGGACGGAGGGAGTATATAATTTATACATGCTTCTGTGATATAATTCTTACCTCCTGATGCTATATGGCTTGTCTTCGTGTTCTCGATCACAGTGCTGAAATGAATATGTCCTTGCTTGCACGAGTAACAGGCATTTAGGATGGTGGATAACAAGAATGATGGGTCTGAAGGGGTCAAGTTCAACACGTCGCACCTGATGCAAACAACCGAAGAGGTTGCAAGAGCATTTATTGCCGCTGCTTCAGCTGCCACCGTGCAACCAACACGGCCGTCTGTCGTCTATTCGTCTGGGGAAGAGAGTGGCAGCCCAATGCAGAAGCTGCAGCAGCAATTCTCGAAGATAATGAAAGGGTTTTCAAATTCACCCGAAGTGTCTGGACCATACAACCCAGAAGTTCTCACGACACACAAGCGGCAGTGGTCGAGGTTCCAGCAGAAGTCATTGGTATGTATGTCACTACCTATGTTCAATTCATGTCTATCTATTGTACTCTACGTGGTGTGGGAATGTGGGATATGCTGTGCTGATTAACTAAGGTGCTTAATCAGAGCTGTAATGTTAACGATGTGATACCTGGCTTTTCAAACCACTAGGTATAAGTTCAACCAAACCATGTCAATTTTCTGTAGTTGTTCAGTGACTCAAAGTGTCTTTGTTTGCAGCTATTGTTCAAGCATAAAACTCGTGTTTGCAGTTCATGCTACAAACAATATCTACTTGATTTTCTTCCACTATTCTATGTAGGACATAATCTATGTGCGGTCACATGACACAATGCCATTTGTGTTGTTATCTGTATTGCTGTAATGTCTACATTCATGCAATGTTGCTTTGAAGGGTCATTGTCAGAGAAAATTATACTCCATGTTGATACAAGTGGAGTCCTATCACTGATAGCCCTTAATTGGAATCTTTTGGTTAGGAGCCTAGCAAGCAGTGATTGATCAATTATTGCTAAATTGCTTAAAACTTATGAAAAACTTTGTTATGCTTGGGTTAGAGGTTTGGGTATTTGACTTGTGAGCTGCGAGAGCTATTCTACTGTTGGGATATTCATGTAGTCATAGTGTGAAGTAGTCTCATATTTTTTATATCAAGGAGAAATTACCTTTGTTCTGTTGTAAACCTTGAAATTGGGCTGCATACCCAAGTACCTTCTACACGAGTGTATAAGTATTTATTACACCTGCATACACAATTTTTTTGCCTTTGGGGTTACTGAAATCTGATTTAAGTGCAATAGATAGGTATGTAACGTAGGCTGTTGCTTCTATTTGGCCGACTGCCGACTGCTTCCTGCTGAAATGGCCTATCATTTTGGAACTAGTAGGACTGGTAATTTTGGCAAATGTCGAAGAACATAGTGCCTCAAGTTCTTTTTTTTGGTTGGAACAGGGTAATAGGTGCATCAAAGAACCATCACATCTTTTTGAGAGCATAGTGATTGTTGGGCTTCCTCCTCAGGCAGATATCCATGAGCTAGAAAACATTGCTCTAGGGAGAAATGATGATGATGCAAAGAAATCAAGACATATATTTGGCAACAACCATCACCAAGTTCATGCCGTATCAAATTTGGAACCTCAGGTTATCACTCACATCATCTATTGTTGCATGTTCTTATAAAATGGAGCTCCTATTGCTGCTTTTCTTCATGTGTCTGAACCTCAGGATATTTTGTCTTGTCCTTAAGGTCCTTTTTGCGTACCCCCCTGAGAGGTCTCTTCCGCTTAAGTACAAGGATATCGTCTCGTTCTGCCTTCCTGGAGGTGCACAGGTCTGCCATTCGAACTACATAACCCTGATACTTTGCATTTCTGTATAATAAACGTTTGCAACGATTATACATTAAACTTCAATTTTACTAAGTTTTATGGTGCTTCCTGTATAGGTTATATCTTGTTTACTGGGTTGACATATTGTTATGTCTGGTTCAGTTCATAATACTGTAACTTGCCACCTGGGTTACATTTCTAATTATAATACAATAAAAAAAGTTGGCAATGCCCATGTGTAGGAAACAGAGTGAGGAGACGTCGAGAGAGAAGAAGACAAAGTAAAAAAAAAATATATTAGTTGGCACTAGCATGTCCAGCCCCTGCTGAGTCACCAGCCTAGTTGTCTACATCCACCACGTATGAAATAGTGCAATAACGTGACAAAAATCTCCTCAGGGGGTCCATTAGAGAAAAGCCTGGGGTGTCAGTTAGACAGGTTTGAAATATAGGGCTGGAGTAGACACACTCCTATGGGCTATGGACCAGGTGGTCATTTAGACTGTTTTGGACATACAGTGACATTTCAACGTTGCCAAGTAAATATTCAATCAGAACAAGCTGTACCAGGAAATTTAGTCGATAAAAACAGTGAAACTAGAAATAGTCATCTGGCGGCTATCAAGTTTCAGTATGTCCATTGCCCTCGCCATACACACCCATACCCACCCCTTTTTTTCTGTATGCTCCAATCGACTAATATAGTGTTGTCCCTCGTACAAAAAATGTTGGAAATCTCAGAGAAATAGAATTTACTTTCTGTCTGGCAAATCTGTAACTGCTAAATTTTGTGGGTGAGTATGGTCCATAATCCTAATTTCATGCCCGAATTAGCTTCATGTTGTTGGTGTTTCTTCAATATTTATGCAGAGCTTATAAGAAGAGCATAGAAACACTTCTTACCAAATAATTTACATATATTTACATTTGTAATAGGTTAATGCTGTTGAACGGACTCCATCATTCAGCGAGCTGAACGAAATTCTCCTAGGGCAGGTGACTTTCTCAGCACAGTTCGTGTTTTATTCTTATAATATCTCTGTAGTCGTGAAGTTTCTCCTCCAACCACATTGCAGACTATGCTGCAAGATTTACAGTTGTAACATACTACATGTTTCCTTTTTAATCTAGTCTATTTGGGGTTCTGATGTGAATCTTACTTTCTATATTGTCTTTTTCAGGAACATCTAAAAGAAAGCAATCAATCTTTCGTCTTCCGTTTACAGGTATATTTACATCTTTCTCTCTTACACCGTTTCACTGTACTGGGGCTCTGACATTGAGAGTTTGCAGGTTGCTGATGATCCTACATTATATGGATGCTGTGTATTGGTGGAAGAGATTGTACAAAGACCCTCAAAGCTAGTTTCAATGCTCACGAATGAGAAACCTGTATTTCCACGCCGGAGTCGTTATGTAGTAACCACGCCACGGTGTTATTGCATCCTGTCTAGGCTGCCATTCTTTGAACTGCATTTTGGGGTGCTGCAGAGGTAGCGTACAGTGCTCTCCATTATCTCCGGTTATCTTACTGTATTTGTAATATCTGAATTTCTCTTCAGTTTGAGTCTGTTGGTCTGTCAATCTTTTTGAGGTGGTAGAAATGGAAACCTACTTAATCTGTAACGAATTTACAAAATTCTTCTATTTTTTCTACTTAATCTGTAATGAATTTACAAAATTCTTCTATTTTTTCTTCTAGAAATTATGTTTGCAAGTTATTCATTCATATAATTTACCAATATCCTTATGTCTGAGCTTTATGTTGCATTGATGACCTTACAGATTCATTTTCTATTTTTGGATCTATCAGTATAGTTTCAACCCTGCAACTCGTATATCCGCTCCATATTTTGCACAGTACTTTGCTGTCCTCTAGTTACAGTACATAAATTTTGCATTGTACGAATAAGGTATTAATGTTACATTCTGGAAGCTTTTGGTTTGATTTGTCTTGAGTCTTTGTCAAACATTCTTGCATGGGTGTCTTTGATGCTATCACACATTCAGCATTGATGGTCTACCCTTTGCATTTGCCTCTCCATAAGTGTCTGCCGTGTTTCTTATGCAGTATTCTTATGGAAGAACGACTTGAATGGCTCACGGATGGTGTTAGCATGCTAACCTCATTATCGCCTGAAGAGGAATGTGAGGATGGTGATATTTGTGAAGGCTCCGAAATCGTAGGACAGGAACTGTATTTTGGTTGTACAACAGTAGAAAAATCCTTTGAACCAAGTGTGGAAGTTTCTCCAAAGCAACTCTCTGACACGGACAGCAATTCTGAGTGTAGGGAGAACCAACTGGACTTCATCTCCCAAGAAGTCCAACAGGAAAGTGGTTCTCCTATCAAAGAAGAACAAAATGTTCTTGTAACAGGAACAGCTACTCAGTGTTATACCGCAGAAGAGTCTGACAATTCTGTTTCAGAAGATACACCGACTGGTGTATCTGGAGTTAAGCTTGATGAACCGGATTCCTTACCCATCATTCCGAATGAATCTGATACCAAGGAAGATTCTCATGTTCTTTCACATGAAGATGTGATTGATGGAGAACTTGATATCTTTGTCAATGATACTATCTTGCCGCTTATACGGTCTCGCCTTAGTGAAGGATCTGAATCATCACCAAGGTATGGTTATGGTATCCTCCAAATCAATTAGCTTTTAGCACAGCCTGCTATTTTCCTCAACACACAATCGGCCTAGTCTTGACCCCTAATGTTGCTGTGAACACTTTTAACATTATAGCTAGATAACCAATAAAGGTTGGCGGGAACTGTTGTGCTGCTCTCAGTTCTTATTTTCTTACCTCAGGTTCTCTTGTCATGTCTGTTATTAACTGTTGACACGTTATGAATGCGAAGCATGCTTGTTTGCAAACTATATTTTACGTGTGCATCAGTCCCTGATTAAAATAGTAAAACAGTTATCACCATTTTCTGCAGTTCCCAAGACTCTCCTTCTGAAAGCATAAATTTGAGAAATGATACCCCCGACTTGGACTTGGAGGAGCCATCTTCCATTGGTCATGGAGACGTAGTCGGGCACAACAGTATATTGCGATGGGCTAAGGTTCTGTATGCATGAAATTATGCAATATTTTGCTCAGCTCCTCTCTGTGAATTTGTTGAGTAACTTGATGTTTTCTCCAGGCCAAAAAGTATGGATCTCTACAAGTTGTCTGTCAGTACTACCAGTTGCAGTGTCCTGTCAGGGGTTCATCACTTAATTTTCATCCGTTGGAGCACCTGCACTCATTGAAGTTTCACCGGCCAGGTGAAACTGCTCTTCATCTTGCCGGGTCGACTATTGATCTTCGGTCACGTGATACAAGCTTAGAGGTGGCTGAGGTAATTTACGGGATGCATTGCCACATTATGCATTTAGCGCTGACCTACTTTGGTGTAACGTTCACGTCTGTTATATTTAGTATCATAAATATAAGAACAATAATATGCACGTGACATATCTATTCCTATTTCAGATGCGTAATGCACTCTTCGCTGAAGAGGAATCGACTGCTTTATCCACATGGGCTGTTGCAACAATATGTGGATGCCTCAGGTTGGAACATGTAAGTATCCCTGATTTATTCCCAAGATGAAATGTTTCCTTTGCGGAACCTAGTTATTTCTTCTATCATGCTATTTGCTTGAGACTGTCGTTGGAAAACCCACATCTAAACATACAAAATGTGAGAGCCCCCTGCCAAGAGTTTAATTGTTTCTTATTATAATTTTGAACCTGTAGTCATAAATATTTGCAAGTGTCTGGTTTGCATGTTCGATGTGCACATCTTTCAATGGATTTATAAACAGTTCACAACCAAATTGTCAGTTTTTTTGAAAACTGCATCATCTGTTAGTTTTACTCTTTAAGTATATGATGTAACCTTGTTAGTGAAGAACCCCTTTTGTTCTTGAAAGAGGGCAACATGGAATTTTAATTGGTTGCTTTAGTGCCTGTAGTGTGTTATCCACTTTAATGCATTCCTTTCTTGATCCTTGGCATCACTTTTGTTACACTCTACTGCTACACTTCCATTGCAGTAAATGTTTTATGCCTTTATTTACTGTAATGATTGATTGATGTGTCATTCTACATTCTTGGGCTCTAGTTTTATCTGTCTTAGCACACAAACTGATTGTCTATAAATTGCTTGTGAGCACTTAATTTTACCTGTAGTAGTTACCAACTTGGAATTAATTTTATTGACAGGTAATTACGCTTTTTGCTGCCGCGCTCCTGGAGAAACAGATTGTTATTGTCTGTTCTAATTTGGTATTGTTCCAACCTTCAACATATTTTGACATTCTTATTCACACCTTTTGTGTTGATATTGCACACCAGTTAATCTGATAATTTTCTTGATCTGTGTGTTAGCTAACAATTTTCTGTTATGGCAAATAGAACAATCATACATGAGTTGTTATTTAATAAAGAATATTGTTTTGATGACCAGGGAATGCTTTCAGCTTCAGTTTTATCCATAATACCTCTAATACGGCCATATCAGTGGCAGAGTCTACTCATACCGGTACTTACATTTTGTTCCTCTGAGTGCTCAGATCTGAACTTGATGGCTAGGCAATGTATTCATGCTTACCTCTTGTGATGTCTACATCATTTAATACAGGTTTTGCCAAATGACATGCTGGATTTTCTGGACGCGCCTGTTCCATACATTGTGAGTTCCCAAGCTTATTGACATATTTTGGTTTGATTAAAGTAGAGGAAATTGTGGAGAAACGGTAGAGATATGTTTTTAGTCTTCACACTAAGGCTGATGGAAGGCAGTTAGGCCCAGTCCCTACAGAAAGGCAAGAAAATTGGGCTAAATTTACCGCCTGTCTGAAGTGATGGGATCTGTTCTGCGTATCCATTATCCAAGCAAGCCTGTAGCCAGGGAGGGATGAGAAGGGAATATTTTTGGGGGATGGGATTGAAGGAGAGATACATATCTCACATTGGGTGAACACCAAAATGTAGATATTGGTCCATTTGGTTGCAATTTGGCACATCGATCACCATCTATTTGAAACTAGTGTGTATGCGCGTGCAATGCACGTCTTTACAGTGTGGTGTGATTCCGGCAAAAGAAAAAAAAGCATACGTTACTTTGAAAAATGAATTCCGAGCAAAAAATTATATTGTTGATGTACGCGAAATAGAGTTTAGAAATTTACTACTTGGTAGTACAAAATACAACTACTGCCTGCGGTCATCCAGAAATTTTCGAAGAATAAAAGGAAAGATGTACGTGATGGAACCCACAAATTGTTTACTTCAACTTTAGTTTATCATAGAGACCATCTCACATCGGCTCAAAACCTACACTTCTTTTTTACTCATCACAACCTGACAATTGCAGCATAGTAGAGGAGGCATAGGTCTTCTTTTCTGGGAGGTATGATGCGATGCAGCTATGGTTCCAGAACCAAGTAGATTCAGCCGAGGGCACTGTTCACTGCGAATCCCTCTAATCTCAGCCGTTAGATTTAGGACATCAGTGGCTAGGATTGATGGTCTAGGTGCAATCCAAGACTCGTACACTATATAGTAGTACAGATAAATTTTTGTTGAGTTAATTTGAACTGTCTGGTCCACGACTAACAATTATTGTCATGTTTAGGTTGGTGTGCAGAACAAAACACCTGATCTGCAATCCAGGCTAGCAAATGCCGTGATAATTGATGCCAACAAGAATCAGGTGCCTGCAAAGTGTCTTACCTTCTATTTACCTGTGATATTTTGTTACTTTCTGGAGACAAATTCTGTCCACTACTGTGTATTGCCTGCGTAGTGCTTTCCTATTTCCTTTTTACAAATTTGCTGATTTGGAGACTTGTACATCATCAGTTTCGCTTGTAGTATAATTTTTTAAAGCATCTAATGCTGTAGTATCATGGTTGATGATGTAAATAATGCGACAAGCTATTACTGATGGACGAAATCATGCTGAATGTAGATTAAGTCTGCTTCAGTACCGCAACTTCCACAACAGAAAGAATTGCTTTCTGCGTTGCGGCCGTATCATTCAAGACTTGTGGGTGAAAGTTATCTCGCTAGGAAGCGCCCTGTCTATGAATGCACAGACGCCCAGGTTTGTTATAGTTTTTCTGTGCTGAAGTATAAGCATTTTCTGTATCCTGTGGATTTTCACTTCTGACATCATTCTAAACTTCTGAGCATACAGGTGGAAGCAGCCAAAGGTTTCTTGGCAGTTCTTAGATCCCACCTTGATTCTCTGTGCTCCAACTTAAGATCTCACACTATTACCAATGTGCAATCCAACAATGACAAGGTATGTTGTCAAAATGCATGGTCTGTGTATTCTTGTGTGCCTTCTTTTGTTGAACAAATTGTCTTGTGCCCCAAGTGTGTTACTAAACAGGATTTTATCAGCAGATATATACAAGTGCAGGATACTCGTTGCTAATTTTGAGTCTTTTCTTTATCATAAAAAAAACTGCCAATTGCCAACTGTAAACATGTGTAGAATATTTGTTGTTGACCCGAGTCTATTTTTTAACATAAAAAACACCCCTAATTACTGATTGTCTTTTGCTGTCTTTACACAGGTTTCCTTAATTTTAAGGGAGAGCTTCATTGGTTCTTTCCCGGCCCGAGATAGGCCTTTTATGAAGGTATTAATTTGCAACCTTCTCATTTTCATTGCCTTCGATGTAGTTTGAGTGCCATATTTGGACAACGCTTTCAAGGTCCTGATTCTCAGGTTGAGCAATACCTAGAGGTCTTCTCTTTTTGGCTGAGTTTTTATATCTTTTGCAAGAATCGTTTTTGCCACTTAACATATGATAGGCATATGTGTGTTCATTGAGACATACTGTGGCACAGACTAATATATGCAGTTCATTCATTTTTGTTTGACAGCTGTTTCTGGACACACAATTGTTCTCGGTACATACAGACCTAGTTCTTTCCTTTTATCAGAAGGACTGAGTCTGTCTCCTGATGATTTGACTGTGTCATCAGCGACATGATTTTTCAAAGGTGCAAAACTAAACTTTGCTCTTTGTATTGTAATGTCGTGTGTCACTTCTTTGCCCTCTTTCAAAATATGAGTTACAAGATTGTACAACTCCCATTTTCCTTAGCCCTTAAGTACAGTACTATAACTTTATTAGGTTTGCAGCTTTGGTTGTAGACCTTCGTTCTACCCCCCAAAACTCAAATCCTATGTTGTCAATCAGGTGACAGGAAATTCCATGTGCTAACATTGTCCATCAGCTTTATTGCTTTTCTAACTAACCATCTTTCACCAGCTTTAAATTATATAATATTGTATCTCTGCTTAAAAAATAAACAGTGCCTTCAAATAACATCTGATGGATCCGTTTGCATCGCAGCCTTTGTGAACATTGAGCTCAACTGTACATACCGTCGTAGAAGCTGCCATTTATAACATTGGCAGCCCATAGTGGACTAGAAGCTGCAAGGGACAACCCATATACTGTTGGCGAAGCTGTAGATGATTGAGATCCAGTTAATGTTATACCAGAAAATGCCCGTCGGGCTGTTGTAAATTAGCTCTGCTTGGCTGTGCTACATCAGAAGACTTTGTAGGCAGTAGTTGTTGCCATAGGGAACCTTCTGGCTTGTTCTTCCTACAATGCAATGCACTCCAATGGTCCGTGTTCACTGCAAAATTGCTGGACATGGGATCTCAATGCTCCTTTTGCAGCGCAGCTAGTCCGTATATGGGGAGGAAACCGGAAACATGCACCGTAATTTAAGCAGAAACTAGAGTTAAAACTGATGCAATGTCGAAGGACTATTTGTATCTCAATTTTGACGCGTGATGTTCTGTATTGTATAGAAACAGTTCGGAGTGATGTCGAAGGGCTTTCATCAAGTCATGATTGTTGTAAGACACCCCACTCGGATTTTGGAGTTTGATATCAGTTTTGTGGAGATACCAACTTGTCTGGATTTGGATATCAGTCTCGACTCTTGCAAGATATCATCCTGTATCGCCTTGTATGTTCCAGTGCCCCTGTCAAAGCAAGAAGGCCCAAGAAGTGTGTTGAGTCAGTTACCCTGCCTAGCCTAAACGTACTACAGTTAATTGGCTTCACCGAGAGACTGATTTGAATCCTAAAGCAGACGAGGAGGCGAAACCACGCACGCCATTTTGTTGGAATTCTTTCCATGGCCCAAGCTGCTTGACAGACCGCTACTGATAGAAACCAAGCCCAGGTCTTTTCTCATATCGAGTTTAGACTCCTTTCAGAGAGTGCCATCTGTTTACATGAATCACAAAACATCTTTGGTCTTCTCCCTCCTCTCACCCAACCTTAAGCTTGATCGATCAACGACAACAAAACTGACCAATTAAATGGCTTCTAACCAATGCCATACAGGCAGTGATCCATATAATTGACTATTGAACAAGTTCGTAGCCAAAGAGTTAAAATATTGAGCTTGTGCTTAAGAGGTTCGTGAGAGAAAAGGATCCATGACCCAACGAGCTAAAAGCTTCGTGGAACTGAAGTGTTGAGTATATTAGCAATTTTTTGATTAATTTAATTAAAAAATAGATCACGAACATGGCATGGACAATATTAATCATATACTGATTTCTAACCAGAAGAGGACGTACTACACATATAGTTAGTACTGCTAAAACATGCATAAATAAAAGCGGGATAAACATGCTATACCCTCCAGTAGTAGGCCAGCCCGAAGCCAAGTTGGCGGCGTTACCGGGGACCTCAGTAGTGAGCTTCTTGGCAGCGAGTCTCTCGGCGTCGGTGAACATGGTGATGACGAAGATGACGCAGACGTAGACGAAGTAGTCGATGTAGACGAACAATGGCGAGTAGTCGCGTAGGAGACGCTCCCCAAAAACTAATCGCCCCTTTCCTGTACAGGATCTCAAGAGGCGGGGTTTCAGAGGGCTGCTCTCTCGTGCATAGGGTGGATGGGATGGGATCACCGACGACAGCAACATGGAGTGGAACGATGGTGGGCAGTGTGCTTGGAGGCTGAGTAGATGTGATCTGTTCTTTGTGGCGACTAGGGTTAGCCGACGCCTCCAATATATAGGTGAGGTCGGGTGGAGAGACGTGGGCTGGACCGACGTCTGAGTCGGCAACAGTCCAAGATTTGACGTCTCAGATCGTGGCTTCTCTGTTAAGGACTCTTCGTTCAAGACTGACAAAAAATTAAGCACAAGCGCACGAAGACATAGGTCTGAGCTCGGCTCGGCTCATGCACAAAACACGACGCACACGCGTGACGCGAGGCTTGACGAGTCGGGCAGCAGAGGAGCGCGGGGGAACCACTTATCTTCTTAAGCTCCAATAGCATGTGGAAGAGAAACCCATATAAAGAGCTCATACTCTTTCTCCAAATTCAAGGTGGTACTGAACTTCCCATGACCTAGTCATATAACCCACATGAGCCCTTAGAGATTTTGCAACAATTGTTAGATGGGCCGAAGACCCACCCTATACTTCAACAATTCCCCGCCAGATCTTGAGGTACCATTGTGTTGTCCTTTGTTCCAAACACTGTTTTGATATGCCAATATTTTCAGTGGAGACTAGTTACGGTTGAACATCCACCTAGAGCAAGTAGCTACGCTCCTTCACAACTGAATAATGGATCCTTGAATTGTCAGTTTGACGTGAAGAAGTTTCACCAAATGTCTTACAAGTACTAGGTTGTCGAAGGCTGACCCCTCGGGTGTAGCATATTAGTCACACTCCTAGCCTATTCATGAACTTGCTAGAGATCACCCCAATCTCATAGACCAACCAACAGTCAGGCCGATATAGGTGTGTACCTCTACAGATCGCTATGTAGGATAGCATCTTGCTTATACAAGTGTTGAACACGTTAAGACACAAGCCTTACAGATTCCGAGAGTACTCCATCTCCAACGGAGTGGGTTAGTAAAGTTACTCTCCTTAGTTAACCTGTAGCATGTTTTCCTAGGTCCTACTTCATGGCATCTCCGGTCACATAGGTTGGGTTACCACCATGGCAACTCATGTGGGTCCCATACCCATCTCCCTCGATGCATTTTCTATCACAACACGTGATAGTCCTTTTGTGAAGGGATCTGCCAGATTCTAAGCCGACTGGATATAATCCAACACAATCACTCCGGAGTTTCTTAAACATCTGAAAGATTTTAGTCTCCTTATGTGCTTTGTGGATTCCATTTTGTCTTTTGGACTCTTCACCTTGATAATAACCGTCTGCTTGTCACAGTTCATAAGAAGAGCTGGAACTGGCTTTTCAACGCTAGCAAATCCATCAAAATATCTCGAAGCCATTCTTCTTTGACACCAGATGTGTCCAATGCTATTAGTTCTGCTTGCATTGTCGATCTCGGTAGGATCGTCTGCTTGCAAGACTTCCAGAAAACAACGCCACCTCCAATTGTAAACACATATACACTTGCGACCTTCATCTCATCGGCATCAGAGATCCAATTTGCATCACTATACCCTGCAAGTAACGACGGGTATCCGGTATAGTGAAGTCCATAGTTTATGGTACCTTTCAGATAGCGCATAACTCTTCAACATCATGCCAATATACATCACCCGGATTGGAAACAAACCGGCCCAGTTTGCTCACTGCAAACGTGATGTCAGGCCGCGTATAACTCGCTAGGTACATGAGTGAACCAATGATTTGAGAGTACTTCAATTGATATCGTGTTGGGGAAATTTTGCAGTCCGAATATCCAAAACGACTTAAGATCTTCTCAACGTAACGGGCTTGCAGAAGTGTAATCCCATCCTCATTATCTCTCAGTAGCTTGATGTTCAAGATAACGTCAGCCACATCAAGGTCCTTCATCTCAAAGTTCTGAGATAGAAAAGACTTTACCTCCTCAATGACTTTGAGGTTGGTTCCGAATAACGGTATGTCATTAACATACAAGCACAAAATGACTCCTTAGCCCCCAGCATAGCGACAATATACAAATTTGTTAGCTTCGTTAACAACAAAGCCAGCAGATGTCATAGTTGTGTTAAACTTCTCATGTCATTGCTTAGGTGCTTGTTTCAGGCCATATAAAGATTTCAGTAACTTACACACCTTTCCTTCCTGGCCATCTATTGCAAAGCCATCTGGCTGTTGCATGTAGATTTCCTCGTCCAGATCTCCGTTCAGGAAAGCTGTCTTAACATGCATTTGATGGCTGAGAAGACCATGCGAGGCCGCCAACGAGAGTAACACGCGAATGGTGGCCAGTCTGGCCACAGATGAATAAGTATCAAATAAATCTTCTTCCTCTTTCTAGGAATAACCCTTGGCCACAAGCCGTACTTCTCAATCGTACAATCGGGCCTAAGCTTCTTTTTGAACACCCACTTACATCACAAAGGTTTGCAACCATAGGGATGCTCAGTGATTTCCCACGTCCTATTAGCCATGATAGAGTCCATCTCGCTACAGACCGCATCTTTTCGGTAGTCAGCATCTGGAGATGCATAAGCATCTGAAATAGAAGTGGGAGTATCATCCACGAGGTACACAAAGAAATCATCACCAAAAGACTTTGCAGTCCTCTGTCTCTACAAAGGGTTTCCTCGTCATCCTCCTCAGGATTTTCATCATGTGTTCGTCATAGGAATGGCAGGTTCAAGAGTCTCCTCAAATTCCTGTCTAGAAGTACTTTGCATATCTCTCATAGGAAAAATATCCTCAAATAATATAGCATCCTTAGACACCATAATTGTACCGACCTTCATGTCAGGTACCTTAGATTTCACTACTAGAAATCTATAGCCAACGTTGTCCTTGGTGTAGCTGAAATTAACAGAGTCCATAGTTTTTGGTCCAAGCTTACTCTTTTAGGGCATTGACACATTAACTTTCGGCGAACAGCCCCAAGTACGTAAGTATGAGAGTGTCGTTTTTATCTTCTCTCATTGCTCATAGGGAGTGATATCATTATCTTCCGTCGAAGCATTATTCAGGACATGACATGATGTCAATATAGCCCACCACCATGCCTTGGGTAAACCTGATGTATCTAACATGGCGTTAACGAAACATGTTAGAGTATGATTTTTTTTCGTCCGACAACCCTGCTTGACTGGGGTGAATAGGGAGGCGTCTCTCATGAATAATACCATGGTCCACACAGAAAGAATCAACCTCATTAGAGAAGTACTCTCCAACATGATCTGACCGGACTCGTTTAATCTTCTTTTCAAGTTGATTCTCAACTTACACCTTATAGATGTTACAGTAGTGTAGAACCTCATCTTTAGTATTTAACAGATACACATAACAATACCTAGTGGAATCGTCTATCAACATTATGAAGTATTTCTTTCCACCTTTAATCAACACACCATTCATCTCACAGAGATCAGAATGTATGAGTTCTAGTGGTGCCAAGAGTCTCTCCTCTACGGCCTTGTGGGGCTTGCGAGGTTGCTTTGCTTGCACACACGAATGGCACTTAAAACATTTGGCTAAAGTGAAACTCGAGATTAAATTCAACTCTGCTAGCCGCGTCATAACACCGAAACTAATGTGACAAAGACATGAATGTCAAACTTTAGATTCATTAACACTCGAATGAATATTGTTCACGACTTTATTACAAAAATCCATGAGGGAAAGACGAAATAAACCTCCACATTCATAACCTTTTCCAACAAATAGTCCATGTTTCGTAACAACTACTTTATTAGACTCGAAGACCAACTTAAACCCTTCTCTACAGGGAAGGGAGCCACTAACGAGGTTTTTCTTGATGGTGGGGAGATGCTGCACGTTCTTCAGTTGCACGATCCTCTCGAAGTAAAATTCAGACCGACCGTGCCAACACCATGAACAAAAACACCCACACCATTCCTCAGCAATACGAACACGTGACCTGTGACCGTGTAAGAAGAGAACAATGAAATGTCAGCACACACATCAATATTAGCACTCGTGTCAACCCACCAATCGGTATACTGAATAACTGAAAATATAGAAATAAGATTACCATATCGAGATGCCCCACTCTCACTGTTGCTCACAATCATGCTGATAGAATTGCAGTCCTGTCCTGCCTTCTTGTACTTGTTCGGGAACTTGTTGGTCCAATGTTCCTCCGAATCACAAGTAAAACACCCATCTTTCTTGTCCTTCTTAAAGTTATTCTTACCTTACTTCTTGAAGTCGGTATTCTGTTGGACACTGTTATTTCCCTTGGGCTTGTGGAAGTTCCTCTATACCACATTGGCGATAGAAGTTCCCTTTTCCTGCGAGTCCTTTGCTCTCGAATTCATCTCAACAATCAGATGACCGATGACATCCTCCACTAAGAATTCACGTCTATGATGTTTCAGATTGGTAGAAAAGTTCCTCCAGGAAGAATGGAGTTCAACGATTATGCATCCCGCTAAAAATTTGCCGGGTAACTCACAATTAAGGAGCTCGAGCTCCTTGACGATGCACTGTATCTCATGAGCCTGTTCCAATACAAAAAGGTTTTCGACCATCCTATAATCATGGAACTGCTCCATGGCATACATCTTGCTCCCAGCATCGGTAGCGCTGAATTTAGATCCAAGCGCTTCCCACAAGTCCTTGGCACACACATATGTAATTATGCGTCAACTAACTTATCTTCGATCACACTAGAACGACTCCAACAAAGACAATGGTGGCCTCCCTAAACGCCTTCTCCTGGTCACGAGCAATTGTTCCCGTGGGAGTAACACCGGCAATCCAGACACGATTCATCGCCGTGAGCCATAAGGTAAATTTGGTCTGCTAATGCTTAAAGTACGCCCCTGTAAATGGGGTCGGTTTCAGTGCAACAACAAAACCTTGAATCGAAAATTGCCTACATAAACTTAGGTTTTTGGATTGTTCAGTATATTAGAAATTTAATCCTGAAAAAAGATCACGGACATGGCATGGACAATATTAATCACATACTGATTTCTAACAGAAGATCACACACTACGTATATAGCTAGTACTGCTAACACAGAAACAAACAGGAGCGGGATAAACATGATATACCCTCCAGTAGGCCAGCCCGAAGCTATGGCGGCGGTGTTCGCGTTGGCGGCGTCCTCGATGGCCTTCTTCTTGGCAGCACTAACGAAGGTGACACTGACGTAGTAGTCGATGTAGACGAACGGTGGCGAGCATTCGCATTGGAGACGCTCCCCAAAAACCTAATCGCCCCTCCCCTGTACATGATCTCAAGAGGTAGGGTTTCAGAGGCCTTCTCTCCCATATAACCATGCACACGTTGCACCGTATGGGATCATCGGTGGCAGCGGCGGGAGTGGACGACAATGGGCAATGCACGTGGAGGCAGAGTAGATGTGATCTGTTCTTCATGGCGGCTAGGGTTAGTCGACGCCTCCAATATATAGGCGAGGCCGGGTGGAAAGAAGTGGGCTAGACCCACATCCGAGTTGGCAATAGTCCATGATCTGGCATCTCAGATCGTGGCTTGTTTGTTAAGGACACTCCGTTCCTAATCGGCAAAAATTAAGCGCAAGCGAATGAGTGACATTGGCCTGAGCTCGACTCGGCTCATTCATGAAACACGATGCGCGTGCACATGACACAAGGCATGGCGAGGCGGGCGACGACGACGGAGGAGTGTGCGGAAACCACTTCTCTTCCCAATCTCCAATAGCATGTGGAAGATAAACCCTTATAAAGAGGCCCAACTCTTCCTCCAAATCCTGGGTGGTACTGAACTTCCAATCACCTAGTCATTTAAACCACATGGGCCCTTAGAGATTTTCCAGAAATTGTTAGATGGGTCCAAGGCCCACCCTATATTTCAACATGAAGTAGTAGTAGTAGATGGCCCGCAGGAGGAAGAAGGCATATCTGAATGTGATAGAATTTTGATGCCCAGTTGCAAAATAATGTTATTAGAATATCACATATTTTACCGTTGTCTGAAGAACTAAAACAATGCATTTATTGCAAGTATCATAATTCTTTCTCTCATGCCACTAATGGTTGCAATGGTTTTGAGCGACCCGACTATCAATGATGGATGGTTGAATTCCATTGAATTGCAAGTGGATAAGTAACTCTTCTTGATGGACACCATGGGCTTGGAAGAGAAAAAGATTTTAATTCGCCTTACATAGCTGAACCCGCTAACAAAAACAATGCTTTTAATGGTGAGCCTAGGAAAAGTAAGGAGAACGACAAAGTCTTGGGAAGAGAGGCTATAGTTGACAAGCAACTAACAAGGAGGCACGTAAGACCACCATCAAGAATCCTACACTCGGGTGGAAACCACAAGTGTAAGAAATTGCTGATGCTAAATCTGTCAAGCTCAAGCGTTCAAAAATTGACAAGTGGAAGGTAAATGAAGCAAGACTATATCATAAGCGAATCAAGCCAACACTACTACATGAATGCCTAGCAGTGGCGGGTGGAAAAAGCCCAGCAGTGGCAAGGCTCTCAGGGCCGCCCGCCACTGACCTCCCGCCACTGCTAACATAGCATCAGTGGCGGGCGGGCGCCCGCCACTAGTTGGTGCATTGTAGTGGCAGGCAGAATGCATTGCCCGCCACAACTATTGTGACTAGCAATAGTTCCAATACTATCTGCGCGCCACTGTTGTGTGTAGCAGCAGTGGCAGGCACTATTGGCGCCTGCCACCGGTAGTGCTCTAGGCCTATAGAAGAATTGCTGCCACGACAACATTTTAATGACGGGGTTACAGTATTTTGCACTTGATCATCACAATGCATGCACTTGATCATCACAATGCATTACATATATAGAATGTTGTCTCAGCATTCAAACAATCATGCACATGCGTACAATATATTATTATAACGTTGCCACAATAAATAAGAGTAATAGTGAAGCAAAGCAGTGAGTGTTAGAGTGCGGGAAACAAACATGCATGTCTCAAGACATAATCAATAATTACTGAAGCTGTTTTGAAGAATTGTCTATATCGACTTGGCTAGTCGCTGGCTATCGATGAACAAAATGTGTCTTCGACTTGGTGAAGTCGTTCTTCATCTGACTCTGGCTGGTAGTGGAACTTCCCATCCTCATTTACAACCTCCTTGTTGATGATTTTGGCCAACACCTTTTGGATGCGCTCAGGCTCACTTAATAATTCCCCTATGTCCATGTCCTTCTCCATCTCCTTGGACCACTTGATGATCTGACTATGATTTCGTAAATATTGACTTTTCTTCAAATGGTCGTTCAGGACGTCCATGGCAAAGTAGCCACACATATGGGAGGCATGACATTTGGTTCTTGATAACAACAAGCGCTAGTGATGAACTTGAATTCTGAATACTATGTTACCGCGTTGTTGAAGTTCTTACACTTGCGTAGAGTATCATTTATAACCTCCTTCAATTTTGTCCGTTGCTTTTGAGGGCTTCTCTTCGAATCGAAGAAATAAGCCAAGCCCTACATATGCAATAGTGTGATTATGATCCAATGCCGGTTGCTGTGCAATAAAACAAAGAAATTAGCATTGATGAGTTCAAACCAAAAGGTCAACTATATATGTTTCATAATAAATGTGTGAACCTTAACAACTTGTCGCAATATGGCAAGAGAAAGGTGCCCTTTTGCGGATGAGTCGTAATCATGCACGGGAATAGGTAGTCTGAGATGAGCTCTTGGCTAATTTTGGATTCCAGGTTATGGTAGTGCATGTAAAAAGGATCAGGTAAAGACAATTTACTATGTCAGAGTAGGGGATCTGAAGCTTGATGAAGTGCCCAAAGCCTCATTAACTCTGGGGAGAGTGCACTCACATAGAAGATATTTCCATGGATCACCTCATTAAATGGCAGATCAATTTTATCGGCCAAAAACTAAAGGACGAATTTATAACCATGTACAACCTTGGCCCTGTAACCTTCTTGAACTTTTTTGATCTACGTACCACGTCGTCGTGTATAAAATTAAGATCAATCGAGAGGGTCATCAACATAAAGTCTGATAGCGACGATTCACCGGGCTTATAGTGATTCCATTTATGTCCTCCGGGGAAGACAATCGACACAAGTGACTTGTCTGTGGATGGTCCGCAATTGGCATGTAGATCCTTCTTCACTGATTGCAGAATATCTTGGGCTATGTTTCCGGTGCTGACAAGTTGAAAAGGGGGGCAAGGTTTGCGAAGGCGAGATCACCGTCAGTATCGGAGAATCCGCCGGAAATAATCTCCTCTATGTCACTGAGTGGGCACTTAAGCATGTGACCCTGTGTCACTTGTCCTAACATAGTGACACCTTCTTAGGGGGGCGAGGCAACGACCATGATTCAAAGCCTGGCATTACGTTATGCACCAACACCCTCGTCATGTCTAGTGGTAGGGCGACATCGTGCATCATTCTAGTACCATTTTTGTAAATGGAATTATTTGCCCCTTGGCAACCCTCATCGACACGCCGTTCCTCCTTCATTTTTCTCTAGAAAAAATACATAAGTTGTGGTAAACGATTCGTATGGTAATAATTGTAGTATGCGCTAAATTATAGTTTTAAGTGACGTTACCAGGTTCTCCTCTGTCGGCAAAGTTGCGGTGTCGGAAGGACTAGCCCATTAGCATCTGGGTCTCGGACTGCACTGGCCCTGAGGAAACAGAAGTCACGAGGATGATCTCAATGTTCCGAGAACAGAGGTGGTTTACCCGCGGCTTCAAAGTCCGTGGCCTGCTTCTCCCACTTGGGTATTGCAGCTTTGTAACCAACAGGGCCCAGACGATGGTCACCTGGCAGTTGTTTCCGTAAATTACGGAAATGACCGCCGATCTCCTTGCTTGCCTCACTTTCAGATGATCCACAAAACTTTGACCATTCATCGAGATCCATATTGGGATTGAGCCGCTTAACGGTCTCGAAGTCCTTACCCAGGAGATTGCAACGGGCACTGCTCTTCTAGTCCCTAACACATCTATGTCCATTTCGAGATAGCACACTCTTTGGCCTTTTTTTGGAGTCAGGCGGAAATGCATAACTCCGGTGTAACGTTTCGAGTAGATTCTCCTTTTATCCCATGAAATCCTTGCAGCCGATGAGGACGTTATTTCGCAAGATGCAACCTAGCATTTTGCTATACGTCTTTGCCACGACATCTGGCGCGACGAGCTCTCCTTTTGGGCCAACTTAGGTTATTGTAATGATATCTTCGTGAAGCTTGTTCGGATCCCTAGGCTTACGCCTGCTCTTGTTGCTGGGGGCAATCCGACAGGCGCTTTTGTAGACCCAAAACCCCACACGCCCGGGAGGGACCCCGTTAGGGCGCACGGTGGCTATGGGCTGCCCTAGGTCGACCTGTTCGCCCCTAGGGCCTCAAGGTTCGCCGCCCTGCAAGAAGAAGTACGAATGAAGAACGAGGAAGAAGAAGAACCAGGGTCAAGGAGAAAAGATAAAAGATAAAAAGTGATAGATGATTCGATCGATTGTGTGTTGTTCAATCGGCCATCACCCCTCAGGTATATAAGAGGCGGATGGATTTCCCTGCAAGGAAAGGTTAGAATTCACGTTCAAAACCCTAGTTTGGGTCCAACTCGGAATCCGAACTTTCCAAAACTGTTCGATTTACAACCCGGCTGCACTTTGCGGATCACTTTTGAGGCAGTAAACGATCTCTGATGAGAATGTGCCCAAAAGCATATTTACTCACTTCAATGAGACGAAAAACTTTCATGTTGAACATTTTTCAATCCGACGCCATATTCAGGGCCAAATCGTTCGTGCAAAACAACTAATTATTCACGCAGCTCATCAGACATACTCATATGTGTGTCTAGTTCCGGGCTGTCATATTTTGCTCACTACAGGGTCGCGCAGTGTGGGCTCTAACTTTTTTATACGACCTCGGATTGGAACAATTTTTATATCAAAATCAATTGTTTCGACGAGACGAAGATAATTCGTGTAGATCAGTTTTCCATATGAGGTCGTCTTGGGGGTGTAATCAGCCGAACAGTGTTCTGGATACAAAATCTTACTACTTTGAACACAACTTCGGACTTAGAGATGAGATCGGATGGCTATGGCCCAAATATCAAAGTTTCTTCTTTTGAAGATACGGAAATTTCTCACTTTGAGCACTTTTCCATTTGAGCCATTCTTCATTATGTTTTTGACCATGCCAAAATCTGGTGTCAACAGCCTCAAATGGAAAAGTGGTCAAAGTGAGAAAGTTCTGTATCGTCGAAAGGAGAAACTTTGATATTTGGGACATAGACATCCGATCTCGTCTCTAAGCCCGAAGTTGTGTTCGAAGTACTGAGATTTTATATCTAGAATACTGTTCGGATCATTACGCCTCCAAGAAGGCCTCATCTGGAAAACTGATCTACACAAATTGTCTTCGTCTTGTCGAAGCGATTCATTTTGATATAAAAATCATCCCAGTCCGAAGTCGTATGCAAAAGTTAGAGCCCACACAACGCGACCCTGCAATGAGCAAAATATGACGCTCGGGACCAGACACATACATGACTGTCTGATGAGTTGCGTGAATAATTACCTGTTTTGCGCGAGCGATTTGGCAATTAAGATGGCCACGAATCAAAAAACATTCAACGTGAAAGTTGTTCGTCTCGTCAAAACGAGTAAATATGATTTTGGGCGTATTTCCATTGGAGGTCGTTTACTACCTCAAAAGTGACCCGCAAGGTGCAGCCAAGTTATAAACCGAACAGTTTTGGAAAGTTCGGATTCCGAGTTAGACCCAAACTAGGGTTTTGAACGCGAATTCTAACCTTTCCTTGTACAGGAAGTCAATACGCCTCTTATATACACGAGGGGTGATGGACGATTGAAAAAACAACAAACAATCGCAAAACCCATCTACAAACTTTCATCTTCTACCCTAGTTTTCTGCTTCTCGTTCATCGGTGTTCTTCGCTTCGGAGAGCTTCGATCTACGGAGTCCTGGGGGCGGGCGAACCGACCTAGGGCAGCCCATCACTGCCGTGCGTCCAGACGGGGTTTCTCCCAGCCGCGTGGGGTTCCAGGTCTTCAAAAGCGCTCACCGGATTGTCTTGCATATCGCGCTTCCGGTGAGCCTCCTTCGACGACGTGTCTTGCATATCGCACTCGACGCCGAGGGTACACGATGACATGTTCATGTGCGAACAGGCGCCCATCTCGACGTTAGGATTGTTGTAGTTGAGTTCCTCTTGAGATGATGCTCCAGCGTGGGGATCCATTCGTCGAACTGCAAAATTGTGACAAAGCGTTATTATCGAAACATAAAAAAAGAAATAACGATTACAAATTTCGGCATGACCTTTGCTAATATTGAGTGCCAGAAATTTGATGAAACGGAAATTAATCAACGTTTTGTCAGAACATTGGCAGTCTTATTAAGTCTTGCAAATAAACCCACAATTTCATGGTAAAAACATTATATCGACCAGTGTAGGCATTTCATCGAATACCTTGCATTGCTCAAATGGTGTTGATGTTACTTGGAGGAGATGGGCCAGCCGCAATATATATGTACCTCGGTGGGACACGGGTCGGTGGTGGCGATGGTGTTGGAGGAGAGGAGCGGGCCGGCGACAGTGTTCGAGGAGAGGGGCCGACGATGGTGTTGGAGGAGATTTAGGGGCCGACGGCGGTCTCAGAGGATAGGGGGCACTCGACTTTGTCCCCATGGTGGCGGCGTCTCCGAAGGAGAGCAAGCATGGTTGGCGAGCATGCGGCGACGGCGGAGGCGGGCGTGCATGGCCCGACGAGGTCTATGGCTCGCGACGGCGGCGGCAGGCGAATTCGGTGAGCGGGTGAGATGAGAGAGATGCGACCACAGTTTGAACGAAAATTGTCTAAGGTAGGGAAGGGAGCAGCGGGAGATTTGGGATCGGCACCACGTGGCGGGCTTTGTGGAACGCCCGCCACTGCAAAATTCTGACGTGGCGGGCATACTACGGCGCCCACCACAACAAACTTCTGACGTGGCGGTCATCCCATGGTGCCCACCGTTGGAGAACGTAGCAGAAATTCAAAATTTTCTACGCATCACCAAGATCAATCTATGGAGTAATCTAGCAACAAGGGGAAGGGGAGTGCATCTACATACCCTTGTAGATCGCGATGCGGAAGCGTTGCAAGAACGCGGATGAGGGAGTCATACTCGTAGCGATTCAGATCGCGGTTGATTCCGATCTAAGCACCGAAGAACGGTGCCTCCGCGTTCAACACACGTGCAGCCCGGTGACGTCTCCCACGCCTTGATCCAGCAAGGAGAGAGGGAGAGGTTGGGGAAGACTCCATCCAGCAGCAGCACAACGGCATGGTGGTGATGGAGGAGCGTGGCAATCCCGCAGGGCTTCGCCAAGCACCGCGGGAGAGGAGGAGGAGGGAGAGGGGTAGGGCTGCGCCGAAAAGGAGACGTTCTCGTGTCTGTATGGCAGCCCAAACCTCAAGTATATATAGGGGAGGGGGAGGGCTGCGCCCCCATCTAGGGTTCCCCCCCAAGGGGTGCGACCAGCCCTAGATGGGGCTTGGGGGGCGGCCAAAGGGGGGAAGAGAGGGGGTGCCCCACTAGATGGGCCTTAGGCCCATCTGAGACTAGGGTTTCCTCCTTTCCCCCTTTCCTGCGCCCTGGACCTCTTGTGGGGGGGCGCACCAGCCCACCTGGGGCTGGTCCCCTCCCACACTTGGCCCATGCAGCCCTCTGGGGCTGGTGGCCCCACTTGGTGGACCCCCGGGACCCTCCCGGTGGTCCCGGTACATTACCGATATCACCCGAAACTTTTCCGGTGACCAAAACAGGACTTCCCATATATAAATCTTTACCTCCGGACCATTCCGGAACTCCTCGTGACGTCCGGGATCTCATCCGGGACTCCGAACAACATTCGGTAACCACGTACATACTTTCCCTATAACCCTAGCATCATCGAACCTTAAGTGTGTAGACCCTACGGGTTCGGGAACCATGCAGACATGACCGAGACGTTCTCCGGTCAATAACCAACAGCGGGATCTGGATACCCATGTTGGCTCCCACATGTTCCACGATGATCTCATCGGATGAACCACGATGTCGGGGATTCAATCAATCCCGTATTCAATTCCCTTTGTCTATCGGTATGTTACTTGCCCGAGATTCGATCGTCGGTATCCCGATACCTTGTTCAATCTCGTTACTGGCAAGTCTCTTTACTCGTTCCGTAACTCACATCATCCCGTGATCAACTCCTTGGTCACATTGTGCACATTATGATGATGTCCTACCGAGTGGGCCCAGAGATACCTCTCCGTTTACACGGAGTGACAAATCCCAGTCTCGATTCGTGCCAACCCAACAGACACTTTCGGAGATACCTGTAGTGCACCTTTATAGTCACCCAGTTACGTTGTGACGTTTGGTACACCCAAAGCATTCCTACGGTATCCGGGAGTTGCACAATCTCATGGTCTAAGGAAATGATACTTGACATTAGAAAAGCTCTGAGCAAACGAACTACACGATCTTGTGCTAGGCTTAGGATTGGGTCTCGTCCATCACATCATTCTCCTAATGATGTGATCCCGTTATCAACGACATCCAATGTCCATGGTCAGGAAACCGTAACCATCTATTGATCAACGAGCTAGTCAACTAGAGGCTTACTAGGGACATGGTGTTGTCTATGTATCCACACATGTATATGAGTTTCCTATCAATACAATTCTAGCATGGATAATAAACGATTATCATGAACAAGGAAATATAATAATAACCTATTTATTATTGCCTCTAGGGCATATTCCAACAGTCTCCCACTTGCACTAGAGTCAATAATCTAGTTCACATCACCATGTGATTAACATTCACAGGTCACATCACCATGTGACCAACATCTAAAGAGTTTACTAGAGTCAACAATCTAGTTCACATCACTATGTGATTAACACTCAATGAGTTCTGGTTTGATCATGTTATGCTTGTGAGAGAGGTTATTAGTCAACGGGTCTGAACCTTTCAGATCCATGTGCTTTACGAATATCTATGTCATCTTGTGGATGCTACCACGCGCTATTTGGAGCCATTTCAAATAACCGCTCTACTATACGAATCCGGTTTACTACTCAGAGTCATCCGGATTAGTGTCGAAGTTCGCATCGACGTAACCCTTTACGACGAACCCCTTTTCACCTCCATAATCGAGAAAATTCCTTAGTCCACTAGATACTAAGGATAAGTTCGACCGCTGTCACGTGATCCATTCCCGGATCACTATTGTACCCCTTGACCAACTCATGGCAAGGCACACTTCATGTGCGGTACACAGCATAGCATACTGTAGAGCCTATGTCTAAAGCATAGGGGACGACCTTCGTCCTTTCTCTCTCTTCTGCTGTGGTCAGGTCTTGAGTCTTACTCAATACTCACACCTTGTAACACAACCAAGAACTCCTTCTTTGCTGATCTATTTTGAACTCTTTCAAAATTATGTCAAGGTGTGCGTTCTTTGAAAGTATCATCGGGCGTCTTGATCTATCTCTATATATCTTGATGCCCAATATGTAAGCAACTTTTATCCAGGTCTTCCTTTAAAAAACTCCTTCCAAACAACCCTTTATGCTTTCCAGAAATTTTACATCATTTCGGATCAACAATATGTCATTCACATATACTTATCAGAAATGTTGTAGCGCTCCCACTCACTTTATTGGAAATATAAGTTTCTCATAAACTTTGTATAAACCCAAAATCTTTGATCATCTCATCAAAGCGTACATTCCAACTCCGAGATGCTTACTGCAGTCCTTAGAAGGATCGCTGGAGCTAGCACACCTTTTAGCATCCTTAGGATCGACAAAACCTTTCTGATTGTATCACATACAACCTTTCCTTACGAAAATCTTCGAGGAAACAATGTTTTGACATCCTATCTGCAAGACTACTAATACAATTCCAACAGACTCTTAGCATCGCTACGACTGAGAAAGTCTCATCGTAGTCAACTCCTTGAACTTGTCGGACAACATCTTAACGACAAGCCGAGCTTTCTTAATGGTGACACTTACCATTATTGTCTGTCTTCCTTTTAAAATCCATCTGCACCCAACAGCCTTACGACCATCAAGTACATGGATCCTCTCTCGGATTTTATGGCCTCGAGCCATTCGTCGGAATACGGGCCCACCATCGCTTCCCCATAGCCCGTAGGTTCATTGTTGTCTAGCAACATGACTTCCAAGACAGGATCACGTACTACTCTGAAGTAGTACGCATCCTCGTCGTCCTACCAGGTTTGGTAGTGACTTGATCCGAAGTTTCATGATCACTATCATAAGCTTCCACTTCAATTGGTGTAGGTGCCACAGGAACAACATCCTGTGCCCTGCTACACACTAGTTGAAGTGACGGTTCAATAACCTTATCAAGTCTCCACCATCCTCCCACTCAATTCTTTCGAGAGAAACTTTTCCTCGAGAAAGGACCTATTTCTAGAAGCAATTACTTTTGCTTCCAGATCTGAAATAGGAGGTATACCCAACTGTTTTGGGTATTCTATGAAGATGCATTTATCCGCTTTGGGTTCGAGCTTATCAGCCTGAAACCTTTTCACATAAGCATCACAGCCCCAAACTTTTAAGAAACGACAACTTAGGTTTCTCTAAACGGTGTCGTCTCAACGGAATTGTGTGGTGCCCTATTAAAGTGAATGCGGTTGTCTCTAATGCCTAACCCATAAACGATAGTGGTAATTCGATAAGAGACATCATGGTATGCACCATATCCAATAGGGTGCAGTTATGATGTCCGGACACACCATCACACTGTGGTGTTCCAGGCGGTATTAATTGTGAAACACTTTCTACAATGTCTTAAATGTGTGCCAAACTCGTAACTCAGATATTCATCTCTATGATCATATCATAGACATTTTATCCTTCTTGTCACGACGATCTTCAACTTCACTCTGAAATTACTTGAACCTTTCAATAATTCAGACTTGTGTTTCATCAAGTAAATACACTCAGTATCTACTCAAATCATCTGTGAAGTAAGAACATAACGATATCCACTGCATGCCTCAGCACTCATTGGACTGCATACATCAAAATGTATTACTTCCAACAAGTTGCTCTCTTGTTCCATCTTACTAAAAACGAGGCTTTTCAGTCATCTTGCCCATGTGGTATAATTTGCACGTCTCAAGTGATTCAAAATCAAGTGAGTCCAAACGATCCATCTGCATGGAGTTTCTTCATGCACATATACCAATAGACATGGTTCGCATGTCTCAATCCTTTCAAAAATGAGTGAGTCCAAAGATCCATCTACATGGAGCTTCTTCATACGTTTTATCCCAATATGACTCAAATAGCAGTGCCACAAGTATGTGGTACTATCATTACTTTTGGCATGAACATGTGTATCACTACGATCGAGATTCATTTTAGGTGCAAGACCATTGAAGGTATTATTCAAATAAATAGAGTAACCATTATTCTCCTTAAATGAATAACCGTATTGCGATAAACATAATCCAATCATGCTCAACGCAAACACCAAATCTCTATGGTAGAGGGAGCATGCGATGCTTGATCACATCAACCTTGGAAACACTTCCAACACACATCGTCATCTCACCTTTAGCTAGTCTCCGTTTATTCCGCAGCTTTTATTTCGAGTTACTAACACTTAGCAACCGAACCGGTATCTAATACCCCGGTGCTGCTAGGAGTACTAGTAAAGTACACATTCATATAATGTATATCCAATATACTTCTGTCGACCTTGCCTGCCTTCTCATCTACCAAGTATCTAGGGTAGTCCTACTTCAGTGACCGTTCCCCTCATTACAGAAGCACTTAGTCTCGGGTTTGGGTTCAACCTTGGGATTCTTCACTAGAGCAGCAAACGACTTGCTGTTTCATGAAGTTTCCCTTTTGCCCTTGCCCTTCTAGAAACTAGTGGTTTTACTAACCATCAACAATTGATGCTCCTTCTTGATTTCTACTTTCGCGGTGTCAAACATCGCGAGTTGCTCAAGGATCATCATCTATCCTTGATATTTATAGTTCATCACGAAGCTCTAATAGCTTGGTGGCAGTGACTATGGAGAACCATCACTATCTCATCTGGAAGATTAACTCCCACTCGATTCAAGCGATTGTGGCACTCAGACAATCTGAGCACATGCTCAACGATTGAGCTTTTCTCCCTTAGTTTGCAGGCTTAAGAAACTTGTCAGAGATCTCATACCTCTTGACGTGGGCACTAGTCTGAAATCCCGATTTCAGTCTTCGGAACATCTCATATGTTCTGCGACGTTTCAAAAACCGTCTTTGGTGCCACAATTCTAAACCGTTAGCATTACGCACTGAACTATCACGTAGTCATCAAAACGTGTATGTCAGATGTTTCGCAACATCTACAGACGACGCTGAGGTTCAGCACACCGAGCGGTGCATTAAGGACATAAGCCTTCTGTGCAGCAATGAGGACAATCCTCAGTTTACGGACCGAGTCCGCATAATTGCTACTACCAACTTTCAACTAAATTTTCTCTAGGAACGTATCTTAAACAGTAGAACTAAAGCGTATGACATAATTTGCAAAGATCTTTTGACTATGTTCATGATAATTGAGTTCATCTGATTAATGAACTCCCACTCAGATAGACATCCCTCTAGTCATCTAAGTGACACATGATCCGAGTCAAACTAGGCCGTGTCCGATCATCACGTGAGACGGACTAGTCATCATCGGTGAACATCTCCATGTTGATCATATCTACTATACGACTCATGTTCGACCTTTCGGTCTCTTGTGTTCCGAGGCCATGTCTGTACATGCTAGGCTCGTCAAGTCAACCTAAGTGTTTCGCATGTGTTCCGAGGCCATGTCTGTACATGCTAGGCTCGTCAATACCCATTGTATTCGAACGTTAGAATCTATCACACCCGATCATCACGTGGTGCTTCGAAACAACGAACCTTCGCAACGGTGCACAGTTAGGGGGAACACGTCTCTTGAAATTTTAGTGAGGGATCATCTTACTTACTACCGTCGTTCTAAGCAAATAAGATGCAAAACATGATAAACATCACATGCAATCAAATAGTGACATGATATGGCCAATATCATTTTGCTCCTTTGATCTCCATCTTCGGGGCACCATGATCATCTTTGTCACCGGCATGACACCATGATCTCCATCATCATGATCTCCATCATTGTGTCTTCACGAAGTTGTCACGCCAACGATTACTTCTACTTCTATGGCTAACGCGCTTAGCAATAAAGTAAAGTAATTTACATGGCGTTATTCAATGACACGCAGGTCATACAAAAAATAAAGACAACTCCTATGGCTCCTGCCGGTTGTCATACTCATCGACATGCAAGTCGTGATTCCTATTACAAGAACATGATCAATCTCATACATCACATATAACATTCATCACATCCTTTTGGCCATATCACATCACATAGCATACCCTGCAAAAACAAGTTAGACGTCCTCTAATTGTTGTTGCATGTTTTACGTGGCTGCTATGGGATTCTAGCAAGAACGTTTCTTACCTACGCAAAAGCCACAACGTGATATGCCAATTTCTATTTACCCTTCATAAGGACCCTTTTCATCGAATCCGATCCGACTAAAGTGGGAGAGACAGACACCCGCTAGCCACCATATGCAACTAGTGCTTGTGAGGCGGTGGAACCTGTCTCACGTAAGTGTACGTGTAAGGTCGGTCCGGGCCGCTTCATCCCACGATGCCGCCGAATCAAGATAAGACTAGTAACGGCAAGTAAATTGACAAAATCGACGCCCACAACTACTTTGTGTTCTACTCGTGCATAGAAACTACGCATAGACCTAGCTCATCATGCCACTGTTGGAGAACGTAGCAGAAATTCAAAATTTTCTACGCATCACAAGATCAATCTATGGAGTAATCTAGCAACGAGGGGAAGGGGAGTGCATCTACATACCCTTGTAGATCGCGATGCGGAAGCGTTGCAAGAACGCGGATGAGGGAGTGGTACTCGTAGCGATTCAGATCGCGGTTGATTTCGATCTAAGCACCGAAGAACGGTGCCTCCGCGTTCAACACACGTGCAGCCCGGTGACGTCTCCCACGCCTTGATCCAGCAAGGAGAGAGGGAGAGGTTGGGGAAGACTCCATCCAGCAGCAGCACAACCGCATGGTGGTGATGGAGGAGCGTGGCAATCCCGCAGGGCTTCGCCAAGCACCGCGGGAGAGGAGGAGGAGGGAGAGGGGTAGGGCTGCGCTGAAAAGGAGACGTTCTCGTGTCTGTATGGCAGCCCAAACCTCAAGTATATATAGGGGAGGGGGAGGGCTGCGCCCCCATCTAGGGTTCCCCCCCAAGGGGTGCGGCCAGCCCTAGATGGGGCTTGGGGGGCGGCCAAAGGGGGGAAGAGAGGGGGTGCCCCACTAGATGGGCCTTAGGCCCATCTGAGACTAGGGTTTCCCCCTTTCCCCTTTCCTGCGCCCTGGACCTCTTGTGGGGGGGCGCACCAGCCCACCTGGGGCTGGTCCCCTCCCACACTTGGCCCATGCAGCCCTCTGGGGCTGGTGGCCCCACTTGGTGGACCCCCGGGACCCTCCCGGTGGTCCCGGTACATTACCGATATCACCCGAAACTTTTCCGGTGACCAAAACAGGACTTCCCATATATAAATCTTTACCTCCGGACCATTCCGGAACTCCTCGTGACGTCCGGGATCTCATCCGGGACTCCGAACAACATTCGGTAACCACGTACATACTTTCCCTATAACCCTAGCATCATCGAACCTTAAGTGTGTAGACCCTACGGGTTCGGGAACCATGCAGACATGACCGAGACGTTCTCCGGTCAATAACCAACAGCGGGATCTGGATACCCATGTTGGCTCCCACATGTTCCACGATGATCTCATCGGATGAACCACGATGTCGGGGATTCAATCAATCCCGTATTCAATTCCCTTTGTCTATCGGTATGTTACTTGCCCGAGATTCGATCGTCGGTATCCCGATACCTTGTTCAATCTCGTTACCGGCAAGTCTCTTTACTCGTTCCATAACTCACATCATCCCGTGATCAACTCCTTGGTCACATTGTGCACATTATGATGATGTCCTACCGAGTGGGCCCAGAGATACCTCTCCGTTTACACGGAGTGACAAATCCCAGTCTCGATTCGTGCCAACCCAACAGACACTTTCGGAGATACCTGTAGTGCACCTTTATAGTCACCCAGTTACGTTGTGACGTTTGGTACACCCAAAGCATTCCTACGGTATCCGGGAGTTGCACAATCTCATGGTCTAAGGAAATGATACTTGACATTAGAAAAGCTCTGAGCAAACGAACTACACGATCTTGTGCTAGGCTTAGGATTGGGTCTCGTCCATCACATCATTCTCCTAATGATGTGATCCTGTTATCAACGACATCCAATGTCTATGGTCAGGAAACCGTAACCATCTATTGATCAACGAGCTAGTCAACTAGAGGCTTACTAGGGACATGGTGTTGTCTATGTATCCACACATGTATATGAGTTTCCTATCAATACAATTCTAGCATGGATAATAAACGATTATCATGAACAAGGAAATATAATAATAACCTATTTATTATTGCCTCTAGGGCATATTCCAACACCCACCACCCTAAACAAATTTTTACGTCAAACATTTCAATCTATCCATCTTCATTTATGGCAGTAGAACGAACACCAGAAATAATAGAATTTACATCTAGATTCATAGACCACCTAGCGACGACAACCGTATTAAAAATTTGCAGCTTTTGAGTTGATTTGCTATTTTCGCGGCATAAATTGAATTTCTGGCTAGTAAAAAGCCAAGCAAAAAGCTTTGGGCATGCTAACTAGGTCGGAATGGAATGAAACTTTGCATGGTATCTTCATCGGACACATGTAGGGTGTGGTAAAAATTTGAGATCATTACGACAAAAAGTTGATGCACATCGTGTACAAACCGGACACTCTTCCACCAAGTGTAAATGTTTTGAACAAAAACAGCCGCCTCACATAGACAAATCATTTTTTTAATATTTTGAACTTAAAACTTTTTCCATGAGTAATAAACGCTTTTGGAAGCCACGTGCTCAAAATTGGCAGCCTTTTGAGTTTGTTTGTTATTTTCGCGGCATAAATTGAATTTGTTGCAACTAAAAAGCTAGGCAAAAAGCTTTGGGCATGCTAACGAGGTCGGAATGTGATGAAACTTTGCATGGCATCTTCATTGGAGGCCTGTAGCGTGTGGTAAATATTTGAGATCGTTACGACTAAAACTTGATGCACATCGTGTACAAAACCGGACACTCTTCCATCAAGTGTAAGGGGTTTGAACAAAAACAACTGCCTCACACACAAATCAGTTTAAAAAAATATTTTACACTTGAAACTTTTTCCATGAGTAATAGACGCGGTTGGAATCCCTGTGCTCAGAATTTGCAGCTTTTTGGGTTGGTTTGCTATTTTCACGACGGTCCTTTAATTTCGAGCAACTAAAAAGGGTAAAAAGCGTTGGGTGTGCAAACGAGTTCAGAAGGGAAGAAAATTTGTATGGTGTCTTCATTGGACACCTGTAGGGTGTGGTAAAAATTTGAGATCGTCATGACAAAAATTTGATGCACATACATGTACAAACACCAGAAATATTGGGGTTAACATACTTGTGGAGGCCTCCTAATGAAGGAAATATGCCCCAGAGGCAATAATGAAGTTGTTATTTATATTTTCTTATATCATGGTAAATGTTTATTATTCATGCTAGAATTGTATTAACCGAAAACTTGATACATGGTAGATTGAACTAGGTATGGTGATACCGACGATCGAATCTCGGGCAAGTAACATACCGATGACAAAGGGAACAACGTATGTTGTTATGCGGTTTGACCGATAAAGACCTCCGTAGAATATGTAGGAGCCAATATGAGCATCCAGGTTCCGCTATTGGTTATTGACCAGAGATGTGTCTCGGTCATTTCTACATAGTTCCTGAACCCGTAGGGTCCGCACGCTTAACGTTCGATGACGATTCATATTATGAGTTTATGTGATTTGATGTACCGAAGGTTGTTCGGAGTCCTGGATGAGATCACGGACATGACGAGGAGTCCCGAAATGGTCGAGACATAAAGATTGATATATTGGAAGGTTATATTCGGACACCGGAATGGTTCCAAAGTGTATCGGGTATTTTCCGGAGTACCGGGGGGTTACCGGAACCCCCCCGGGGGGTTAATGGGCCTTCATGGGCCCAAGTGGAAGAGAGGAGGCAGCAGCCAAGTGGAGGCGTGAGCCCCCCCAAGCCCAAACCGAATTGGACTAGGGGTTGGGGGGGCCCTTTCCTTTCTCTCCTCCTCCTCTTTCCCCCTTCTCCTTGTAGGAATAGGAAAGGGGGGGCCGAATCCTACTTGGAGTAGGACTCCCCCCTTGGGGCGCGCCACCCTTGGCCGGCCTCCTCCTCCCTCCCTCCTTTATATACGTGGGGAGGGGGGCACCCTAGGACACACAAGTTGATCTTTTAGCCGTGTGCGGTGCCCCCCTCCATAGAAATACACCTCGGTCATATCGTCGTAGTGCTTAGGCGAAGCCCTGCGCCGGTAACTTCGTCATCATCGTCACCATGCCGTCGTGCTGACGAAACTCTTCCTCGGCCTCAACTGGATCAAGAGTTCGAGGGACGTCACCGAGCTGAACGTGTGCAGATCGCGGAGGTGCCGTACGTTCGGTACTTGGATCGGTTGGATCGCGAAGACGTTCGACTACATCAACCGTGTTACTAAACGCTTCCGCTTTCGGTCCACGAGGGTACGCGGACACACTCTCCTCACTCGTTGCCATGCTTCTTGTAGATAGATCTTGCGTGATCATAGGATTTTTTTTGAAATACTACGTTCCCCAATAGTGGTATCCGAGCCAGGTCTATGCGTAGATGTTATATGCATGAGTAGAACACAAAGAGTTGTGGGCGATAATAGTCATACTACTTACCAGCATGTCATACTTTGTTTCGGCGGTATTGTTGGATGAAGCGGCCCAGACCGACATTACATGACCGCGTTCATGAGACTGGTTCTACCACCGTGCTTCGCACACAGGTGGCTAGTGGGTATCTGTTTCTGCAACTTTAGTTGAATCGAGTGTGACTACGCCCGGTCCTTGTTGAAGGTTAAAACAACACACTTGACGAAAAATCATTGTCGTTTTGATGCGTAGGTAAGAACGGTTCTTGCTAAGCCTGTAGCAGCCACGTGAAACTTGCTGCAACAAAGTAGAGGACGTCTAACTTGTTTTTGCAGGGCTTGCTGTGATGTGATATGGTCAAGACGTGATGATATATAAATTGTTGTATGAGATGATCATGTTTTGTAACAGTTATCGGCAACTGGCAGGAGCCATATGGTTGTCGCTTTATTGTATGAAATGCAATCGCCATGTAATTGCTTTATTTTATCACTAAGCGGCAGCGATAGTCGTAGAAGCAATAGTTGGCGAGACGGCAACGATGCTTCGATGGAGATCAAGGTGTCAAGCCGGTGACGATGGTGATCATGACGGTGCTTTGGAGATGGAGATCAAAGGCACAAGATGATGATGGCCATATCATATCACTTATTTTGATTGCATGTGATGTTTATCTTTTATGCATCTTATTTTGCTCAGTACGGAGGTAGCATTATAAGATGATCTCTGACTAAATTTCAAGGTACAAGTGTTCTCCCTGAGTATGCACCATTGCGACAGTTCGTCGTGCCGAGACACCACGTGATGATCGGGTGTGATAAGCTCTACGTTCACATACAACGGGTGTAAGCCAGTTTTGCACACGCAAAATACTCGGGTTAAACTTGACGAGCCTAGCATATGCAGATATGGCCTCGGAACACTGAGACCGAAAGGTCGAGCGTGAATCATATAGTAGATATGATCAACATAGTGATTGTCGGGTGGTAGGTGCGACATATGCCAACGGGTGGCTTATCATTGTGGGAGCCAGTAAGACGTCGCCGGTGCCTGGAAACGGGATGAGGCGAAGACATGCACGCCGGCGAATCTTACCCAGGTTCGGGGCTCTCCGTGGAGCTAACACCCCTAGTCCTGCTCTGTGGGGTCTCCGCATGATCACTAGATCAAAATGAGTAGCTACAAGTGCTCCTTGAGCTGTCGGGTTTAAGGGAGAAGAAGAGCAAGTCTAGCTCTCACTTCCCTCTCTATATGGTGTGTGTGTAACTCTAAGTAGCCAACCCTTTGCATGGGTGCCCCGGGGGGATTATATAGGCCTACCCCCCAGGGGTACCATTGTAATCCGGCTGGGCGCGGGTCCCAGTCGTCAGTGTCTGTGCTCGCCGGCTTCTCCGCCGGCCATTGGGGCCCGCCGACTGGTGGGTCCCGCCGGCTGCCGGCCTCTTGGTCGACAGGCCGGCCCCACCGCCTGGGGGTCTTGTCGGCGGCTGTTTACTGTAGCCTCGCCCCTGATGACGAGGGCTTCGTCGAGATAAGCGTGGCTACAGTGTGCCGCCTTGAGGCCTCTCACTGTAGCCTTACCTCGTCTTGTCTCCTTAATGTGGCACATGTTTCGAGGGAGGGGGTAGCCGGCTTCTGGGGGCCGGCTATGCCCCTGGCCGACTGGGGGAGGCCGGGCCGCCTTCGTGCCTCTCTCTGGCTAAAGGGGCCCGCCGCCCGCGGGCCATACTGGCGTCTGTCGCGGATGACGTTGAGGCCAGCATGGCTACAGTGCCGAGCCGGACGGGAGATGGCTGACCCGTACGACGTCCTGTGGCCATGCCTGCCTCGGGATTCGGGGGTAGTGGGTCGTACTGTAGCCACACCCCGTCTTGTCACCGTTTTGTGGGCCTAGTTTTGGTGGGTGCGGTCTTGGCCGGCTTCTTGGAGTCGGCGTTCTTCATGGTCGGCTCTTGGGAGTCGGCGTTCTCCATGGCCGGCTTCCTGGAGTCGGCCACCTCGTAGTTATCTTGGGGGAGGTTTCTGAGGCTGGGTCGCCTTCTGAGAGTCGGCTCCTGGGGTAGCCGGCCGGGGGAAGGCGGCCCAATGCTTTGAATGCTTGAAGGCTTAAATGGCCTGATAATTTTTGAAGAGCCAGGGGTAGTCGGTTAGGCTACCCGTGGCCATTTACTCCGACAGTAGTCCCCGAAGCTGATTGAGCTTCGAGGTTGGGTGGGAGTCGAGAAGCTCGGTCTGCTTCCTATCTTGACGAGCCGGCAGCTGGGAGCCGGCTTCGGTTGGGTGCGCCGTCTCGGCGAATTTTTTTGGAGTCGGAGGGCGGGAGCCTGCCAGCGCGCGCATCGGGCCGCGGGCCGGCCACTTGCCGCCTGCGAACCACGTGGCATCCCTTGGCTAAAAAGTCTGCCAGCCCACGCGCGCGACGGGACGTCGCCGCAGGTCGGGGGCCCGCCACGCCTACGCCCGGGCCCAGGCGCAGATTCTTTGCGGCCCAAAGCCGCCCGCACGTCTTCCTGCGGCGGTTTCGGCACGCCTTTAGGGCGTAATAATCGCGAGGCGTGGGGGGAGTGGGTGCAGTTAATCCTACGTCTCACCCTACGCCCTGCCTCCTCGGCTTCACCATGCGAAGCTATAAGTAGGGGGAGGGGGGAGAGCGGCAGGCGCTCGCACGCCCCTCCCCTCTCCGCCATCTTCTTCCTCCTGCTGTTTCTTGCGACAGCGCCTCGCCGCCGCACCGCTCTACCACTCGATTCTCCGCCGCCGCGCTCATTCTCGCCAGCCCTATGCCACGATGCAGTACAGGGGGGATTGGGACGGCTCCAACGTCCATGAGGATCACGTCGAGTTCCTCCGCAAGACGCGGCGGCTGCCCGGCGCGGAGAAGGTGCGGGTCCGTCTTGCGCCGGCGAAGGAGATTACGCCGGAGCCGGAGGAAGGCGAGCAGGTAGTCTTCCGCTCGCATTTCTTGCGCGGCATCGGCTTGCCCGTGAGCGCCTTCTTCCGCTCCTTTCTCGAGTTCTACCAACTCCAGCCACACCACCTCACCCCGAACACGGTGGTGCTGCTGTCTGCCTTCGTCACCTTGTGCGAAGGCTACCTCGGCGTCCTCCCCACCCTCGAGCTCTGGGGGGAGTTCTTCCAGTCCAAGCTGGGCACGCGCATGCAGGGCGTGCCGGCTCAGAGTGGCGCCTTCGTCGCGATGCGGAGGGTGACTGCCGACAACCCCTTCCCCGTCATCACGCTGATCCAGTCGGTGAAGCTATGGCAGAAGTCATACTTCTACGTGAAGAACGTCGCCCCGCAGGGCGACTACGTCAATCTGCCGGCTTACATAGCCGGCCCACCGGCAGGCAGGCGGCCCCAGTGGTCCTATCAGGCCGTGACGCTGACGCCGGCTGGAGCCGCAGCTGTCGCCCGACTGCGGGTGATGATCCAGTCGGAGGCTTGTCGGGGCCCGACCTGCTGGCCGCCTTCGTCACGCGCCGGGTGCTCCCGCTCCAGAGCCACCCTCATCTGATCTGTCAGATGAGCGGCCAGCTCGATCCGAGTCGGATGTGCACCAAAGACATGCCGCACGACGAGGTGGCCCATATGGTGCACTACCTTGCGAACTACAAGCTCTGCGCAGAGTGGCAGTTCGGCAAGGAGCCATATTGCCGAGCTCACCCGCCGCCCACGGTATGTTCTCCTTTTCTCTTTCTCTTCTCTCAGTTTTGTCGCCGAGTTCCTTTTGGCCGACTCTGACTAGTCGGCTTGTCTCGATAGAGCCCTCTTCTTCGGCCTGCAGGCGGGTCGGACGCGGAGCGCCGATTCGTCCCCGACCAGACGGAGCACGATCTGGAGGACCCCGACTTGGGGGGGCTGCTATGGACGACAACACCGAGGTGGGCGGTGGCCAAGCCGGCGGCGAGGCAGGCGGCTCCGGGCTTGGAGTCAGCTTCGACGACTGGCCGGACGATGACGAGGCTGAAGTCGTCCCAAGCCGCCAGCCGGCGCCTGGCCACGGTGCGGGTTCCTCCGCCACGCCGCCTGCTCGGGGCGGCGGGCAAAAGCGTCGTGCCGCGCCGGGCTTGTTCGGCAGTCGGCCGAAGAAGCCCAGAGGTGGGGCAGCGGCGACCAGGCGGGAGGAGGCGGCTGCGAAGGCGGCCCGCTTCCGCAAGGCGGTGAAGCAGCCGCAGACGGTGTCGGCGTAAGTATATACTCCTTCGTGTATTCTTCTTTCTTTTCTCTGGTAGCTCCTGAGTCCTTGTCTTTTCTCCAAAAAACCAGGGCTCCATTGTCGCTCGAGCGGGCTGCTGCCGCCTCCGTCGTTGGGTCGCCGGGAGGATCCGGGAGCACCACTCGTCGCGTGGACCCCGTGCCGATCTTCAGGCGGCGACGGAGCGGAACGCGCGGGAGGCGGAGGCATTGAGGGCGGCCGCCGCCAAGGCGGCGCAGGAGGAGGAGGCGGCGAAGGCGCGCGCCGACGCCGCGGCCAAGGCCCAAGCGGAGGCTGCGGCTGCGGCGATGGCGGAGGGGGCCTTGCTGGTCACCCCACTACGCGTCGCGGCGCCTGGGGCCCCAGAGCCCTCGTCAGAAGAAGCCGGTGGTGACCAGCCGGGGCTGGAGAGGGAGGACGACGTCGTCGTCCGGGAGAGGGAGGCGGCACCGGCCCCGCCGACTGGGGCGACTCAAGGCGGCCGGCCTAACCTGCCACCTGTGCAATCGGCCGGGGGTGAGCCGGCCGCGAGGACTGATCTGGTGGTCCGGACGCTGTCGCGCCAGCGCGCGGGAAGGCCATGAGCAGCAGAAGGCTGCATCGGAGCCGCAGCCGGCCGCGGGCTCCAGCTCGTCGGCCCAGGATATGGAGGCGGCCAGCGCTAGCTCGGGGTGGACGCCGGGCGGAGGGACGGCCGTGATGAATGTGGCCGCGCAGGACGTCCGGACCCGGCTTCAAGCCCAGGCTACGGCGCTGAGGAAATACAACGACGAGTTCCTTGCGACGCGGGCGGCCATCCGGGTTAGTCTTCTTATCTTGCTTTTTTGATCTTGGTTTCTTCCGTAGGGGCGCGTCAGCGCACCCACTGGGTGTAGTCCCCAAGTTCCGAGTCGGCTGCTGAGCAGGCGGCTTGGAACTTCTTAGCGGATCTAGTTTTGCTATTCTTGCTCTTACTTCGCTCTTCTGCCTGTCTTGCAGGACTACCACAATCTTCGCGCGGCTGCCTTCAACTCCCAGGCTCGGGAGCTGACCCAGAAGACCGCCGACCTATCTGAGAGCCGGGGTAAGTGCTTCGTCCTTTATATCACGTGGGGGCGCGTCAGCGCACCCACTGGGTGTAGTCCCCGAGATTCGGGCCGACTGCTGAGCAGTCGGGTCGGATCTTCCTTGACGACTTCTTCTTATTGCTTCTTCTTTCTCTGCCGTCCCTGCAGCGGCCAACGCCAGTCTAAGGGAGCAGCTGGGAGGGTCTCAGGCCGCCCTTCATGCTAAGGAGGCCGAGTTTGCCGCCTTGTTGCAGGAGCGTGACCGCCTGGCCAAGAGGTTGGCCGACCAGGAGGAGAGCCACAATGCGGCTCTGAAGGCGGTGCAGGACAGCGAAGCCGCCCTCCAGGCCGAGTATGAGACAGAGGCGGCTGGCTGGGCCGAAGCGAGGCAGACGCTGATCAATGGCTATGGCAAGATCGAAGATTTGGTTGACGGTAAGCCGCCTTCTTCTTCGTCCTTTCTTGCCGCTTGCCGCTTTTGGCTCGTTTTCTGACTTGGTGTTTTCTCTTCTTTCTCTTTCTTTCTTGCGCAGAGTACTTCCCTGGCTACTCTACGCCGCCAACCAGATCATCGAGGCCCGCCACGAGGCACGGAGGCAGGCTGGCGCCGAGATCGCACCAAACGCTAGCCGGTCGCTGGAGGAGCAGCTCTTGGCGATGCAGGCCCGCCTCCAGCCGGCTCATCGACTGCTCCGCCGGCTTCAACGTGCCGGGGGCAGATGTTGGCCGCCCTCTGGCCTGGTGAAGTGGTTCCCCGCACCCCCAGTCGGACTGCCGACTGGCTGGAGGTGGCGGTCGGCCGCTTCGAAGCCTGGAAGGCTTCGGCGGCTCGGTCCGGCGCCAGGCGGGCACTGGAGTTCGTCAAGGCCTGGTATCCCGGGCTGAGTCTGGACCAGCTGGCCACCTGGCGGCAGCAGGCCGACACGGAGCTGGAGCCGGCGCGGCCGGCTATCATCCGGCGGGCTTCGGCGATCGCCGACTACACCGACACCAGCGCCTTCGCTCCTGAGGTGGACGACAACGGTGTTGCCCAGCCGGAGGAGTGGTTCGGGCTGAACCCGGCAGACGGCGAAGACTCGGCGGAGGAGATCGACTCCAGCGACGAGGGCGAAGAGGAGGAGGAGGAGGGTGAAGACGCCGGGCCGGATGGTGGAGCGGCCGGCCAGCCTCAGCTTGACCGTGCCTCCAGCAACACGGCACGCGCGGGTGCGCCGCCTGCCATCGGCGATGATCAAGCCGAGACCCGCCAGCCGGCCACTCCTTCAGCCGGTGACGCCGTCTCAACCGACCAACCCGGCTCCCACACCGCGCCTTTAGTCTAGTCTGCTATCTTTATTTTCCTGTCTTATCACTTTTGGAACAATATTTTGTTAAGTTTGCACAATTCCACCCACTGGGGGTGTATTCGAACTATGTCGATTGCCGGCCTGTTGGGGGCTTTATATGTATATATGACTATGCATGTGTTTGGCTTTTCCTTGTTCTTTGCTTTTCATCCTTCTGCTGTTTCCTTTGCCGCCCTCCCTTGGTTGCCGCCTCCCCAGTCAGGCAGTTGCTCTGCAATCTGTGGCTGGAGAAGTGATTGGCCAATTGGGAGGGCAAGTACTCTAGCTTTGTTGGATTATAGCGAAGTGTTTGGGAAGCCGGCCAGCCGGCTGTTCTGACAGCCGGCAAGCGTGGTTGGAGGCCGTCTTTTCGCTATACAAGTTCATTAGTCCTTAGCCGTTTTTCGTGTGGGCATCCTTTCTGCCTTGGCTCTTGCTAGTCGGACAGTCGGTTCTTTGAGCTGCGACTTTCAACAAGAGAGGACTCGGGAGCCGGCACACTACTTGTCTGACTTCAGGTAGAACTTTAATATAGCTTAAGGCGGTCAGTCCCCGGGCCGACTAGTCGAACCCGGTGCCGGACAGGAAATCAAATGTAATAATACATTCAGGGATATGACACTCGTCACTCATAGATAAATGAAGGCAGTCCCCGAGTACTCCTCGGGGGGCCTGTTGTTTCGTACTTAATACAAAAGGGTAGCATGATACATACTGCTTTCAACTGTAAAATCTTCTCAGGAGGTTCGCGTTCCATGGTCGCTCCGACTCCTTGCCGGAGTCATCCCTCTTGCGTGCTCTTGGTTTTTGCGCGTCGATCAAGTAGTAGGAGTCGTTGCCTAGTGCCTTGCTGATGACGAAAGGGCCTTCCCAGGGGGCCGAGAGCTTGTGCTGGCCGGCTGTTCGCTGGATCAGCCGAAGCACAAGGTCACCCTCCTGGAAAGATCTTGGCTTGACCTTGCAGTTGTGGTAACGGCGCAACCCCTGCTGGTAGATGGCGGACCGGCTGAGTGCTAACAGCCGGCCTTCTTCCAGTAGGTAGACACCGTCTTCTCTTGCTTCCTTGGCCTCCGCCTCCGTGTACATGGTGATCCGAGGCGAGTCGAACTCGATGTCGGTTGGGATGACAGCCTCGGCACCATATACAAGGAAGAATGGAGTGAAGCCGGTTGACTTGTTAGGGGTAGTACGCAGACTCCAGAGGACAGCCAGCAGCTCATCGAGCCAGCAGCCGGCCGATCGCTCCAGTGGTACAACCAGTCGGGGCTTGATGCCGGAGAGGATGAGTCCATTTGCTCGCTCGACCTGGCCGTTTGACTACGGGTGGGCAACGGACGCTAGGTCCAGTCGGATACCCTGCGTTGCGCAAAAATGTGCCAGTGCTCCTTTGGCAAAGTTTGTGCCGTTGTCGGTGATGATGCTGTGCGGTACGCCGTACCGAGTAGTGATGTCGGTGATGAACGTCACGGCAGTCGGCCCGTTCAGCTTCTTGATCGGCTTCGCTTCGATCCACTTGGTGAACTTGTCCACGGCGACAAGCAGATGTGTCAAGCCGCCGCGGGCTGTCTTTAAAGGGCCCACCATGTCCAGTCCCCAGACGGCAAAGGGCCAGGTGAGGGGAATGGTCTTGAGTGCAGAAGCCGGCAGGTGTTGCTTGGAACTGAAGACTTGGCATCCTCTGCAGCTCTTGGCTATCTCTTTGGCATCTTCCAAAGCAGTCGGCCAAAAGAAACCGTGGCGGAAAGCTTTGGCCACAAGTGTTCTTGAGGCTGCGTGGTGGCCGCATTCGCCTTGATGGATATCCTTGAGGATTGCCACTCCTTTTTCTGGCTTGACACAGCGCTGGAAGACTCCAGTGATGCTGCGCTTGACAAGCTCTTCGTTGATTATTGCATATGCTCCGGCTCGTCGTTGCACTAGTCTTGCTGAGATCTCATCAGCCGGCAGCTCTCTGTTGACTAGGAATTTGAGGATGGTGTCATGGAATTGTCACGGCAGATGTCCTCGAGCTAGGACTTAGTCGTGGAGCCATCGCAGCTTGGAAGCTTAAAGGGGTTAAACGGGACAAGGAACACGGGGGGTTATACTGGTTCGGCCCCTTACGGTGAAGGTAAAAACCTACGTCCAGTTGAGGTGGTATTGATTATGGGTTCGATGACCAGGGAGCTTAATCGCTATGCTCGGCTCTCGACGAGATCTTACTTGTCCCTAAACCGCTGCCGGGTCGTCCCTTTATATAGAGAGGTTGACGCCCAGCGGCTCTCAGAGTCCCGGCCGGCTCATAAGAGTGTCCGGCTCGGACTCTCAATTATTCTTGCCTTACACTACAAGTCTTGCCATACGACGGTTTATCACTACGGGCCTTAAGCCTCCTCCGGGTCTTAAGCCCATTATCTAACCCGCCGTCTTCAAGCTTGATACTGGGCTTCGCGTGATGACCATTATGACGTAACCCGGCCCCTCCTGGGCGGGTGACTCTAATGGTTATATCCTCAACATTAGGCCCCAGATTGATTTGAACCGGTTTATGTCAATCTTCAATTCCTCTAAGAGAAAAAACCTTCCGGCTTATGGTCGGACGAAGGTTATAACCCGCTGTGATGTCATCTCCGGATTCCTGGTAACCCGCCATGACGTCATCTTCCATTAAGTCCATTTTTTATTCTGTTATACTCCAACGGATCTTATCTTTAATGGCTATCCCGAAAATCGAGGCGCTTTCGTGGTTAGATAATCACGCCGTGGCCTCCTCGTTTCTCGCGCCCACTTATGAGCCTCACCTTATAAATAGCCCGGCCCATGAACCTCCAGTTACTCGTCGCCTCCATCTTCTTCCTCCTCTCGCCACTGTGCTGCCGCCCGAGCTCCGCCGCCGCGGGTTTTCTCGTCTTCACCAACTCAGGCCGTTGCATCAACCTGACGTGACCAGAGAAACGCGACGAACCCCCGCCGTAACTCCGCATCTGTAAGTCCCTGCACCTCTCCACCATAGATCCGCATTAGGGTTCCACTGTTCTTCCTCTGTTCTTCGCTGTTCTTCTCGAGTTCCCTGTAGTTCTTCCATTATAGTCATGTTTGATCCAAGAGTAGTACAGAGCTCCTGCGGTAGTTGTTGCACATCCATTTTTGCACTAGTAGATCCCCTTTGTTTGAAATAAGATCCCACTCTGAATCCATGAACTTCTTCTGCGTCAGTTCTAGGTCTAGAAATTTTTCTTTTTAACCGACCGTTTGATCCAAAATAATTACTGCGGTCTGTGGAACTTGTTTTCGCCACACTTAGTCAAAAATTGCATCTGTTTAGCTATGGCGGCTCACATTTCTGGCTTAAAAGAAGCCACGCGCTGTAAAATTTCCGGCTCATTTATGATAAAGCTGTAGACAATTTGAATTACTCATGATACCCTCAGTGGCTTAGATAACCCGATGCACTTAGCCATATGTCATTAGGCCCCTTCATAAGCCGCCATTTTGAGTATTGAACTGTAGACGTCTGCCGGCTTATAATTGAACCGGAAATTTTCCTTTTGTCATAGGCTTCATCTTTCACAATGCCACCCAAAGCTCCCAAGGCACCCATCACGTGCAACTGGATGAGATCCAATGTCACCGACGACACCTTAGCTGATTTCGTAAAGACGGGTTACTTGCCCAAGAAGGAGATCATGTCTTATCGTGCCCCTGACCTGTCGGAGGAAAGACCTCAACCAAGAGATGGTGAGGTGGTGATATTTGCTGATCATATGAGCCGGGGCTTCGCACCGCCCGGCTCAAAATTCTTTAGAGAGGTTCTGAACTTCTTTGATCTGCGGCCGCAAGACATAGGACCCAATTCCATGTCAAATATTTGCAACTTCCAAGTATTCTGCGAAGTCTATCTTGGAGAAGAGCCCAGCCTACTGCTCTTTAGGGAGTTGTTCTATCTGAATCGCCAGAATGAGTGTGCCAACGGGCCTAGCTTGGAACTTGGTGGAATCTCCATTCAACGACGGAGGGACTGCCTTTTCCCTTACGCTGAACCGCCAAGCCATCCAAAGGACTGGAACCGGACGTGGTTCTACTGCCAGGACACCTCTCCGGCTGATGAGAGCCCTCTGCCCGGCTTTCGTGCCCTGCGTCTGGAGCCAAATCACCCTCTGCCAGACAAACTATCTCAAGCGGAGCGTCAACCTCTGATCCCCACCATCAACAAGATCAAGGCTCTCCTGGGAAACGGCCTCAACGGCATTGATCTGGTCCGGGTCTGGATCTCTTGGCGGGTGATCCCCTTGAGCCGCCGCCCCAGCTTAATGTGCGATTACACGGGCCGGAAAGATGACCCTCTGCGGCACAGCCCCAACGATCTCCCTGAGGACGTCGTGGATGACATGACCAAGTCTCTCCTGAATGAGAGCTTAGCCGACTGTGGGAAAACCGGCTTAAACCCCTTCTGCCGAGCTAACCCGGCTCCGGCGGTAAGCCACTGACCTGAACACCTTGGTTTTCCTTTTAATAGCTTTCATCTGAACCTTAAGAAATCTTTGTTGTATGTTTCAGGCTAATGACAAGTTCTGGAAGGTCAAATATGACCATGAGGCGGCCAAAAAAGCCAGGAAGGCTAGGAAAGCCGCTAGGAGAGCCGCTCCCCGCAAGAAGGGAAGCAGGCCTACTGCCTCAGAGCTGCTTCAGCTAAGTGACAGCTCCGAGTCAGAGGTAACCCCTGAATCTATAGGCTCTTCTTTTGTTTCTTGTTTATTCCTATCCACCTTATCGATACTGATCATCAGCAGGATGATACCGGAGCGAGTAACCCGGTGACTGAAGAGGTAACGACACTTTCCTCCGACTCGGAGCCCTTGCCAAGGCTGAAAGTCCGAAGAGTAACCCGGAAAGTAAGATTTTCACATCCTTTAGCTTATCAAGATCCTCAATTTCTTTTGAAGCAACAGATTCATGAGAGCCGGCGGCACACCCGGACCAACAAGGATGCAGACCTCTCCTCCGGCTTACCTGAAGCATCAAGGAAGCGCCGGACCGAGGTTATCTCCAACTTATATCCTTTTCATCCTTTGGCGGGCGTTACTCGTCAACCGCTCAATTCTTCTGATTCAAATTATCAGGAAACTTCACCTTCCTCTGGTGATTCTATGCAATCTAACCTGCCGGCTTTCAAGACCGCACCCGGGTAACGATGATCATCTTGTGTTGTGCTTATCTTTACTCATGCTTTTGTACTAACCTTTTGTCCTTTCAGTGCTCAAGCAAAGCTCAGCAAGAGGGCGAAGAAGAATAAACCGGTCGAAGGAAGCCGGTCTTGACTGAACCGGAGGTTTCAGCTCAAGAGCCGCCAGCTGCCTCTGCTCCTGAAGCCACCGCTCCAACCGACGAGCCAATCATAGAGACTTCTGCTAACCCGGAGATCCCCAGCTCAGCTCAACCGGCCGATGACCCGGATGTGGTGATTACCCGGACTGAATACGTTGAGCCGGGAAGACCCACCGTGCTGGCCAGATGCTCTGCCAAGGAAGAGCTGCTAGAGCGCCGCCGGGCTAGATTGGAAATTACTGATTATGCTAACTTGAGCATTGGAGACATTGTCTCGGGTTACATTGGTCAAGTGCACAACAGCCGGGATCTGGAGATTGATATGGTGAAGCAGATCCAACAAAAATCTGAGGTACAAATCTCTTGCTTACTCCATAGTCAGTCTTACTATGCTAGCCCCCAAGTCTATTACTTATGATAGAATATGTTGTAGACTTAACTTCCGGCTTACTTTCATGAACCGGCAATTTGTAAATAGAATCTTTCAATATGCATTAGCCCCCAAGTGCCAAGTGTCTTTGCTTGGAAAGTGCTTGGGACTTTAATGTTGCATAACAATCACTCATGCTATAACCCGGAATTTGTACAGGCTGCTTGCAAAAAATTTGAAGCTGAAATCTCTGAGCTGAAGAACCGCCTGAAGACTCAGGAAACTGAGACCCGGAAGGCCAACGCCAAATTCGAGTTCAGTGTAGCTGCACAAGAGAAGCTGAAGAAGAAGTTTGAAACCGAAAGGAAGACTTGGGCCGAGGAGAAAACTGCTTTGGTCAGCCGGGCCGAACAGGCGGAGGCTGCTCTGACGGAGAGAACCGCCAAACTCTCCGGCTTAAAACGCCATGTGTCACAGATGGTCGCCGCAATCTTCGGTAAGTCATTCTGCGAGCTTTTCAATAAGTGTACCTTCTTTATGTCGCATAAGTCCCATCATTGCTAGCGGCTTACCTAACGTTGTAAAACAGGTCCCAGAAGCGCCAACCTCAATCAAAATGTGCTGACCAAGCTGAAGGCCGTGTACACTCTGGTGGAGCAACTCTACACCGGGTCACAGCGCGCCTTGGCCGTTGTGGCCCTGTCCAATGAGGTTCCGACTCACCTGGCGGACGTACTTCGGCGGCTTGCCGTTCTTCCTCAGCGTTTCCAAGAGCTGCGACGGGCCTCTGCAAGAGCCGGAGCCATAGCCGCTCTGAGCCGGGCCAAGGCTTTTCTTCCGGAGCTAGACCCGGCTGACATCGCACTTGGATACCCCAGCCTGAAGGAAGACGGCACCCCCTTCGACCAAAAAGACTTTGCTGCCTGTGTGAAGATCGTGCGCCCGGTGGCCACCCTGATTGGGAATGACACCGACCTTACCAAGTACCAGCCGGGCTACGACGCGGAAAATCAGAGGATCCCCACTCCGCGTTATGAAGCCATCAGCTTGATCCCGCCGACTCGTAAGCACACCTTTGCCCCAGAAGTTGACCCGGCCGGGTTAATTGATGACGAGGCTCAATTCGAGGCTTTGAGCGGCATTGACTGGAAATCATCAACCTTCCAGGTCATGGAATCAGCCGGAGGAGCGGAGAGGGATGAGCCGGAGGCTTCGACTCCACAAGCACCTTGATCTTTAGACGGCTCATGGTTGCACCTTAGAACAATGCCTCACCTTTTGGACTCGGGGAGTCTTGTAATAGAGTAGGATAAACACTTAATTTTGTCGTGCCATCGTGCACGTGTTGAATGCTTAACTCCATTGAAGCTGCTTCTTCTTATTCCTCCGGGTTATAATTGATCAGTTATTTCCTTAAGCTCGAATAGCTGTCTTTAACCATCCTGCATAGAAAACAAGTCACAAGTCTCTAGGCGGCTTACCGCACTGAGAATCATAGACCTTATATATATAACCCGGAATATGAACCAAAGTCACTAAAGACTGGCCCTCAATTATGTCTTTGATGTAACCATGATTGCATACTTACAAGCCTTCAAGTATGCTTCCGGTTTATGTAACCCGAATAATGAGATGAAGATCTCAATTCCGGTTTACCAGCATCAAGAATACTTAACGTATGTTACTAAACATTGTGAATCAAAGTTAAATCGGCGGCGGAAAAAACCACCCTTGCACGCTGCTAATATGACCAGAAGAACTTGTTGTAACTCAGAAGATTAAAACTTTGGGGCTTCCGGTTCGAATACGACCATAAACCGTCCAAAGGGGTTAAGCTAAGATTCGAATGCGATCATATAGCCCCCAGTGGCTTTGGCGATGCCGATCAAGAGGGTACCGACAGCTATGTTCTCTTGGGTTCGAATACGACCCATGTTTTGAACAGGAAGCCCCCAAATGACCTCGTGAGTTGGTTTAACGCCGCTGATTTCGAATACGATCCACATCGGTTCCCAAAGGGGTTGATCTATGATTCAAATATGATCAAAGAAACTCCCCAATGAGCTCGGCAATTTTGCCAATCAAGTGGGTATCGACAGCTATGTTCGCTTTGGTTCGAATACGACCTATGTTTGAACAGGAAGCCCCCAGGTGATCATGTGATGTTGTAATGGAAATAACACGTTTACCTTTGGAGGAGAAAAGGATAGAGGTCCTGCTTTATTATTTATCATAATATATACATGGCTATAGAAATATGTACAGTACGAGAGCCGGTGGCTCAAGTGTAATAAGGCCGAAGCTGAGCTATGTTCCACGGCCGACGGGTCTCTTCCTCCGACTTGCGTGAATCTTTGTGCTCCCGAACGTCGATAAGGTAGTATGACCCGTTGTGCAAGTTCTTGCTGACCACAAAGGGCCCTTCCCAAGGCGGCGATAACTTGTGTGCGTCTGTTTGATCTTGGATGAGCCGGAGCACTAGATCACCTTCTTGGAAGACCCGGGACTTAACCCGGCGGCTGTGATAATGGGCAGGTCTTGTTGCTAAATCGCCGAGCGAGCTGCTGCCACATCACGCTGTTCGTCCAACAAGTCAAGAGCATCTTGGCGCGCCCGTTCATTATCCGCCTCAACATAAGCCGCCACTCGAGGCGAGTCATGACGGATGTCACTGGGGAGGACTGCTTCCGCTCCATAAACCATGAAGAAAGGCGTGTAACCCGTAGACCTGTTAGGAGTAGTATTGATGCTCCATAACACGGAGGGTAACTCCTCCACCCAACAACCCGGCGTCCGTTGCAAAGGGACCAAAAGCCGGGGCTTAATGCCCTTCAAGATCTCCTGATTAGCTCTCTCAGCTTGACCATTGGATTGAGGATGAGCCACTGATGAAACATCAAGTCGAATATGCTCTCGTTGACAAAACTCCTCCATGGCGCCTTTAGACAGATTGGTACCATTGTCAGTTATAATGCTGTGTGGAAAACCAAAGCGAAATATCACCCTTTTCATGAACTGAACCGCCGTGGCTGCGTCACACTTGCTAACTGGCTCTGCCTCAACCCACTTTGTGAACTTGTCAACTGCCACCAAAAGGTGGGTCTTCTTATCCTTGGACCTTTTAAAAGGCCCAACCATATCAATCCCCCAGACCGCAAATGGCCAAGTGATTGGTATCATCCTCAGCTCCTGAGCCGGCACATGAGCCCGTCGCGAGAACCTCTGGCAACCATCACATTTACTGACCAAGTCCTCCGCATCAGCATGAGCTGTCAGCCAATAAAAACCATGACGAAAAGCCTTGGCCACAAGAGATTTTGAGCCGGCATGATGGCCACAATCCCCCGCGTGAATCTCTCGCAAAATATCTTGGCCTTCCTCAGGGGAAACACAACGCTGGAAAGTTCCAGTGACACTGCGGCGATGTAGCTCACCATTGATAATTATCATTGACTTAGACCGCCGGGTTATCTGTCTAGCCAAAGTTTCATACTCAGGCAACTCTCCCCGTGTCATGTAAGCCAAGTATGGTACTGTCCAGTCTGGGGTGATGTGGAGAGCCGCCACCAACTGTGCTTCCGGGTCAGGGATAGCCAAGTCTTCCTCTGTAGGTAACTTAACAGAAGGGTTATGCAAGATGTCCAAGAAAGTATTAGGCGGCACCGGTTTTCGCTGAGAGCCCAGCCGGCTTAATGCATCAGCCGCCTCGTTCTTCCTGCGATCGATGTGCTCTACTTGGTAACCCTGAAAGTGTCCAGCAATGGCATCAACTTCACGGCGATAAGCCGCCATGAGAGGGTCCTTGGAATCCCACTTGCCTGATACTTGTTGAGCCACTAAGTCTGAGTCGCCGAAGCACCTTACCCGGCTCAAGCTCATCTCCTTAGCCATCCGAAGACCATGGAGCAAGGCCTCGTACTCAGCCGCATTGTTAGTACAAGGAAACATCAACCGTAGCACATAATGAAACTTGTCACCTTTAGGGGAAGCCAATACAACTCCAGCCCCCGAGCCCTCCAATTGCCTAGACCCATCGAAGTGAATAGTCCAATATGTATTATCCGGCTTTTCTTCAGGCACCTGTAGCTCTGTCCAATCGTTGATGAAATCCACCAAAGCTTGAGATTTAACAGCAGTGCGTGGTACGTATTTCAGACCATGAGGCCCAAGCTCTATAGCCCACTTAACCACTCTTCCTGTGGCTTCTCTGTTTTGGATGATATCTCCAAGGGGAGCAGAACTAACCACAGTGATGGGGTGACCTTGGAAATAATGCTTAAGCTTCCGGCTTGCCATGAACACACCATAAACAAGCTTCTGCCAATGTGGATACCGCTGTTTGGACTCGATGAGCACTTCACTGACGTAATAAACCGGCCGCTGAACCGGATACTCCTTACCCTCTTCCTTGCGCTCCACCACCACAGCCACACTGACGGCTCGTGTGTTAGCAGCTACATACAGTAATAAGGGCTCCTTGTCAACCGGAGCAGCAAGGACTGGGGGCTCAGCCAGCTGTCTCTTCAAATCCTCAAAAGCAGTATTAGCAGCATCATTCCAGACAAAGTCATCAGTTTTCTTCATCAACTGGTACAGTGGCATGGCCTTTTCACCCAAACGGCTTATAAACCGGCTCAAAGCAGCGATACGACCCGCCAGACGCTGGACGTCGTTTATACACGCCGGCTTAGCCAGAGAGGTGATTGCCTTAATCTTCTCCGGGTTAGCTTCAATGCCTCTATGAGAAACCAGAAAACCCAAGAGCTTGCCTGCAGGGACACCAAAAACACACTTGGCCGGGTTAAGCATCATCTTGTAGACCCGGAGATTATCAAAGGTTTCTCTCAGATCATCTATCAAGGTTTCCTTCTCCCTGGACTTAACCACAATATCATCCACATAGGCATGAACATTGCGCCCAATCTGGTTATGAAGACAGTTCTGCACGCAACGCTGATAAGTCGCCTGTGCACTCTTGAGTCCAAAAGGCATAGACACATAACAGAAGGCTCCAAAGGGAGTGATGAACGCCGTTTTTCCTGGTCTTTAACTGCCATTTTAATCTGATGGTATCCAGAATAAGCATCCAAGAAACTTAAGCGCTCGCAACCCGCCGTAGCATCAATGATTTGATCAATACGGGGGAGGGCAAAAGGATCAGCCGGACATGCCTTGTTTAAGTCCGTGTAGTCCACACACATCCGCCAGGTGCCATTCTTCTTGAGCACGAGCACCGGGTTAGCTAACCACTCTGGTGAAAGACTTCAACAATAAACCCGGCCGCCAAGAGCCGGGCCACCTCTTCACCAATGGCTTTCCGCCTCTCCTCATTAAACCGCCGAAGGAATTACCTGACCGGCTTAAATTTCGGATCAACATTGAGAGTGTGCTCAGCGAGTTCTCTAGGTACACCTGGCATGTCAGAAGGTTTCCATGCAAAAATGTCCCTATTCTCACGGATGAACTCGATGAGCGCGCTTTCCTATTTGGGATCCAGATTGGCTCTGATGCTAAACTGCTGAGATGAGTCACCTGGAACGAAATCAACAAGTTTAGTCTCATCAGCCGACTTAAATTTCATTGCCGTCTCATGCTCCGTGGTCGGCTTTTTCAGAGAGGTCATATCTGTTGGGTCGACATTGTCTTTGTAAAACTTCAACTCCTCTGTCGCACAAACGGATTCCGCATAAGCCGCGTCGCCTTCCTCACACTCCAAGGCTACCTTGCGGCTACCATGAACCGTAATGGTCCCGTTGTGACTCGGCATCTTGAGCTGTAGGTATATGTAACACGGCCACGCCATGAACTTGGCGTAAGCCGGCCGCCCAAATATGGCATGATACGGACTTCTTATCTTGACCACCTCAAAGGTCAATTTTTCCACCCTGTAGTTGTATTCATCTCCAATGGCCACTTCCAGTTCGATCTTACCAACTGGGTAAGCCGACTTACCAGGCACCACACCATGGAAAACAGTATTGGACTGGCTGAGGTTCTTATCAATCAACCCCATACGACGGAAGGTCTCATAATAGAGGATGTTGATGCTGCTGCCTCCATCCATGAGCACCTTAGTGAACTTATATCCTCCCACCTGAGGAGCCACCACCAGGGCCAAGTGACCCGGATTATCAACCCGGGGAGGGTGATCCTCCCTACTCCACAGAATAGGCTGCTCAGACCATCTTAAATAGCGTGGAACCGCCGGCTCAACAGCATTCACAGCCCTCTTATGAAGCTTCTGATCTCGCTTACACAGACTGGTGGTAAACACGTGATACTGTCCACCATTGAGCTGCTTTGGATTGGTCTGGTATCCCCCCTGCTGCTGTTGATGACCCTGGCCGGACTGCTGATTAAAGCCCCCTTGACCATTCTGAGGATTAGAATTTGAGCCGCCGCCCGGACCATGAAAACCGCCAGCGCCTGAGCCGCCGCCCGAGCCGTTGTTGCCATTAAAGGCATTGGAATTCTTAAAGGCCTTCATGATTGCGCAATCTTTCCATAGATGAGTAGCTGGCTTCTCCCTAGAGCCATGCCTTGGACAAGGCTCATTCAACAACTGCTCAAGCGTTGGGCCTGAACCGCCGGCTCGGGGAGGTGGCCTCCCTCTACGTCGCTGGTTGTTACCCTGTGAGCTGGCATTGGCCACAAACTCCATGCTGCCATCAGCCTTACGCTTGTTACCTCCTTGGTTTGCCGGGTTATGCTGAGGACCCTTGCCATTGCCATTCTTCTTTCCCTTCCCTGTCCTTTCATCATCTGACGCGGGGTCCTTGGTACTATCAGAGTCGGCGTACTTGACGAAAGCCGCCATCAGCGTACCCATATGATTGTAGTCGTGCTTGAGCCGCCCCAGTTTCATCTTCAGGGGTAGGAAACGACAATTCTGCTCCAACATTAAGACTGCATAGCCGGCATCCATCTTATCGGATGAATGTATTATCTCTTTGACCCGGCGAACCCAATGTGTCGTAGACTCACCCTCCTGCTGTTTACAGTTAGTCAAATCCACAATTGACATAGACTGCCTACAGGTATCTTTGAAGTTTTGGATGAACCGGGCTTTCAGCTCAGCCCAAGACCCGATAGAATTCGGTGGCAGCCCTTTCAACCACGTGCGGGCAGTCCCATCTAACATCATGGTGAAGTACTTGGCCATCGCCGCTTCGCTGACCTCCAGCAATTCCATGGCCATCTCGTAACTCTCGATCCAGGCTCCGGGTTGTAAATCAGCCGTGTAATTAGGCACCTTCCTAGGCCCTTTGAAGTCCTTGGGTAGACGTTCATTGCAGAGAGCCGGCACTAAACAAGGGACACCTCCAGTCCTTGTAGGGATACCCATGTCGACGGAAGCCGTCGGATAAGCCGGGGGTGTCTGGTAAGCCGTCAACTGAGGCACCTGCTCCGCCTCTTGCCGTGCTCTGTCTTGGTCTGCTGCGTGAAAGGCCCCGTTATGAGCCGGGCCGTGGCCAAGTGGCAAGTCATGGTGTCGGACATTACTTGAGCCGGTCGCTGAGACCATGTGTCTGCTATAACTCGGGCTCCGGCCTGGACGAGGGGTTGAATGGATCCTGTCCCGACTACAAGAGTACGCCTCTTGTTGCACCAGAGCTGTCTGAAGGAGCTCTCTGACCCGGCGGGTTTCAACCGCCGTTGGAGAGACGCCATCAATTGGGAGAGCCGCCAGCCGTGCCGCCGCGGCGACCATGTTTTCCAACGGGTTGGCATAATGACCCGGTGGTATCGGCACGTACTGAGGCGGGGCAGGGTTCACCCGGGGAGGTCCCATCACTTGGGGCTGAATTGGTGTCTCAGCCCCGGGCACTATGATCTCCGGCGGGTTACTAGACCCTGCACCCGGCGTGTTGAAGAGTTTTCGGGGATCGTAAACCGGAGGGAGTCGAGATTGGGCCTTTTGATGCCTCCTTCTCATGACCTCATTGGATGCGTTTTGATCCATCGTGAGCCGGAAGGACTATGCCTGAATTAGGTGAGTCTGGGCGTCGAGAGCCGCCCTCTCTGCAGCCATCCTGATCCCCTCCGCCGCCAGATCCTCCTTGGCCTTTGCTAGATCCAGTTTTAACTGTGCCACCTCCGCGTCGTGCTGAGCTTGATCCACCGGGGCAACCGTAGCGGTCAACATGGCCGTCATCTTGTCCGTGAGATCCATTAGCACCTGAGCCGACGAGGGCACCGGGTTTCCTGACCCGGAGGCGGGGTTTTGAACAGGTTGCGCGCTGGCCATGAAGATTCCAACCCGGCTCGGTGGTTCAAAGGGGTCCGGAATGCTGTTGCCATCGGAACAAACCCTGAGCCTGCCATCTTGAAGTTGGTACAACGAGTTTGATTCATCTGTAGACGATTCGCCGTCAGAGCCAGCGGCCGTCTCATCACCAGATCCAATCCTTCAGAGAGTCCTCCATGAACGCATCCCACAAAAGCATGTTTCAAGGCAGGTAGAGCCTGGGCGGGTCGTGCGCGCTGAGCCGTCTCGATGAGATCGGCGCAGAGATCCGGCTCAGGGCCCGGCTCACCAATCTTGCCAATGAAGACATGAATTCCGCCGAAGGGGACCCGGTACCCGTACTCAATTGAGCCGGCATCGGGGCCCCAGTTTGCATCGTCGATGTAGAGCTTGCCGCGACGACTCTTGGTCATCCGGCCCACAGCGTATCCCTTGAGCCCTTCGAAGTTGCCCTTCAAGAACTCAAATCCACCGTGCGCTGGCCCCATGGTGGGTGCCAACTGTCGTGGAATTGTCACGGCAGATGTCCTCGAGCTAGGACTTAGTCGTGGAGCCATCGTAGCTTGGAAGCTTAAAGGGGTTAAACGGGACAAGGAACACGGGGGGTTATACTGGTTCGGCCCCTTACGGTGAAGGTAAAAGCCTACGTCCAGTTGAGGTGGTATTGATTATGGGTTCGATGACCAGGGAGCTTAATCGCTATGCCCGGCTCTCGACGAGATCTTACTTGTCCCTAAACCGCCGCCGGGTCGTCCCTTTATATAGAGAGGTTGACGCCCAGCGGCTCTCAGAGTCCCGGCCGGCTCATAAGAGTGTCCGGCTCGGACTCTCAATTATTCTTGCCTTACACTACAAGTCTTGCCATACGGTGGTTTATCACTACGGGCCTTAAGCCTCCTTCGGGTCTTAAGCCCATTATCTAACCTGCCGTCTTCAAGCTTGATACTGGGCTTCGCGTGATGACCATTATGACGTAACCCGGCCCCTCCTGGGTGGGTGACTCTAATGGTTATATCCTCAACAGATTGGCTGGGCCCATGATGGAGCTGTGACTTCTTCTTCTGTTAGTACGTCCACCATGACTCGGGTGGGTGGGTCGGGTGGCGTGGAATTGGAGTCGGCCACCGCTTCTTGTGTTGCTGCAGTCCCCGGGCCGACTGCTGCAGTCCCCGGGCCAGGTGCGACTACGGCAGTCCCCGGGCCAGTTGTCGAAGTCCCCATGCCGCCTGCGGGGTTCCTCCAGTCGGATCCGGCTGCATCGGGGACAGGCGGTATGAAGATAGAGTCCGACTTTGGAGACGGCTTGATGGACGACTTGAGGAGGCGCTGGAGGGAGACGCCGGTCGGTATAGCCTGTCGGGTGGAGCCGATCCGTGCCAGGGCATCTGCTTGGTCGTTGTCGGCCCTTGGTACGTGAAGGAACTCGCACCCGTCAAAGTACCCACTGATCTGCTGGACGAGGAATCGATAGCTCGCCATGTTTGCATCCTTGGCGTCCCAGTCGCCAGACGACTGCTGGACCACCAATTCTGAGTCGCCATAACACAGGATCCGGCGTATGCCGAGTTCTTTGGCTAGCCGGAGCCCATGTATGAGCGCCTCGTACTCGGCCACGTTGTTGGAGGCGGCGAAGTGGATTTGCAGCACGTATCTGAGTTTGTCACCTTTGGGAGAGGTGAGGACGATGCCGGCTCCCAAGCCGGTGCGCATCTTGGACCCGTCGAAGTGCATCCGCCAATGGGTAGAGTCGGCAGCCGGCGGTAGGCACTGGGTCTTGGCCCAGTCGACGAGGAAGTCGGCCAAATCTTGGGACTTGATGGCGGTGCGGGGTTGGTAGAAGATTGTGTATGGTGCCAATGCAATGGCCCATTTAGCCACCCGGCCGGATGCATCCCGGCTGCCTATGATCTCGGCAAGCGGGGCGGTGCACACGACCATGATGGGATGCTCTTGGAAGTAGGGCTTCAGCTTCTTGGCGGCGAAGTACACCCCATAGCACATCTTCTGGTAGTGTGGGTAGTTTTGCTTTGAGCTGGATAGTACTTCGCTTAGATAATACACCGGCCTTTGAACTAGCTGGGCTCGGCCTTCTTCCGGGCGCTGGACCACGACAACTGTACTGACCACTCGGCTAGTCGCGGCGATGTAGAGGAGCATGGGCTCCTTCTCAGTCGGTGCCGCCAGGACAGGTGGAGTGGTCAGCATCTTCTTCAGCTCATGGAAGGCTTGGTCGGCTTGGTAATTCCACTCGAAGTGAGTGGACTTCTTCATGAGTCGGTACAGGGGGAGAGCCTTCTCTCCTAGCCGGCTGATAAAGCGGTTTAGGGAGGCCAAGCACCCGGTGAACTTCTGCACATCTCGCAATTTGGTGGGAATCTCCATCCTCTCGATGGCCTTGATCTTCACAGGGTTGCACTCGATGCCGCGTTCGGAGACCAGAAAGCCTAACAGCTGGCCGGCTGGTACTCCGAACACGCATTTCTCGGGGTTGAGCTTGATTTGGAATCGGCGCAAGTTGGCGAATGTTTCTTTGAGGTCCTCCAGCAGGGTGCCGCGCTTCTCTGTCTTCACCACAATGTCGTCTACGTAGACGTGGGCATTTCTGCCGAGTTGCTTGAGGAGGCATTTCTGCATGCAACGCTGAAAAGTGGCACCGGCATTCCTTAGGCCGAATGTCATAGTCAGGTAACAGAAAGCTCCGAATGGTGTGATGAAGGCAGTCTTCAGTCGGTCTGCTGGGTCCAACTTGATTTGATGGTACCCTGAGTAGGCATCCAAAAAACTCAACAGCTCGCATCCGGCTGTGGAGTCTATCACTTGGTCAATCCGTGGCAAAGCAAACGGATCCTTGGGGCAGGCCTTGTTGAGGCTGGTGTAGTCTATACACATACGCCACTTGTTATTCTTTTTCAAAACCAAGACTGGGTTGGCAAGCCACTCTGGAAAAAATACTTCCATAATAAAGCCAGCGGCGAGGAGCCTGGCTATCTCTTCTCCTACGATTCTTCGCTTCTCTTCTGACAGTCGGCGGAGGGGCTGCTTGACCGGCTTCGCGTCGGCTCGGACGTGCAATTTGTGCTCGGCGAAATCCTTCGGGACACCCGGCATGTCCTTTGGGGACCATGCGAAGACGTCTCGATTCTCACGGAGGAAGTCGACGAGCTCGCCTTCCTATTTACTGTCCAGGTTTGCCCCAATGACAGCAAACCTTTCCGGATTCTCCGGGTCCAGAGGTATCTTCTTCGTCTCCTTGGCCGGCTGGAAGGAGCCCTGCGCATCATAATCTTTGGGGTTGGGGGACAAAGCCGGCTGCTTGCCGGCCATGGCCACAACCCGTTCCAGCATCTTCTTCTCTTCTGCCACTACGAGGGACTCGGCCAGCCGACTGCTGGCCATGGCGCACTCGATGGACTTCTTGTAGTCGCCGGCTACGGTGATGATCCCCTTCGAGCTCGGCATCTTCATCTTTAGGTAGGCGTAGTGGGGCACAGCCATGAACTTGGCCAGAGCAGGTCGGCCAAGCAAAGCATGGTAGGGGCTCTCCAGATCCACTACCTCAAACCAGATCGCTTCTCGGCGAAAATGATCCTTGTCTCCGAAGAGAACATCCATCTTGATCTTGCCGATCGGGGAACAAGACAAGCCGGGCACGATGCCATGGAACACGGTCCGGCTTGGCATGAGCTGCTTCGCCTTGATGTTCAGCTTCTCCATGGTATCGCGGTACAGTATATTGATACTGCTTCCGCCATCAATCAGGACGCGGGAGAATCGGGCAGCTCGCCTCTCCGTCGCGAGGGTGACATCCAAGACTAGTGCATAGGAGCCAGGGGATGGCATCACCTCTGGGTGGTCGGCCTGGCTCCAGTTGATGGGCTTCTCGGACCAGTGCATGAACTCGGGAGCGCTAGAGGCGACTGCGTTGACCTCTTGATGCTGACGGCGCCGACTACGCTTGTCTTCAACTTGGCTTGTGAAGACGACGTAGGCGGCGTGCTCTTCAGGGAACTCATCTTGAATGGCTCCGACTGCCGGCCGAGCCGCCGGCTGCTGGGGGGCTGGAGGCGGCGGGCCGGGAGGCGGAGGCGGCACCAGCCCCTCGCCCTTGGAGATTCGCGTGAGCCAGTGGCACTTTCGGGTCGTGTGGTTGGACGGCTTCGCGCCGCTGTGGAACTTGCAGGGGGCGTCGAGAGTCTGCTCGTAGGAGAAAGCCGGCTGCCAAGCCGGCCTGCCACCCTTCTTCTTGGGAGCGGGCCGTTCTTCGGGTTGCTCATCTTCAACTGTGGCCACCTGCCGACTGGTGGAAGGCGGCATAGGGGCCTTGCGCTTGTGGTCGTTCTGGTAGGAGCACCGATTGGACTCGCTAGCCGGCGTCTTGGGAGCCGGAGCAAGCACCTTCCCAGAGGCGTCCACTCGGAGCTCGGTCTTCATCGAGGAGTCGGCCGTGGCGTACTTATCCGCGATGATCAGCAGTTCGTAGAGGGTAGCCGGCTCGTCGCAGAGGAGCCGGTGCTTGAGGAGGGCGCCCTCTCGGCACCCGGCGGTGAAGTACTCGATGGCCTAAACCTCGTGCACCCCCTCGCAGGAGTTGCGGAGCTCGGCCCACTGCGTGAGGTAGTCGCGGGTCGACTCGTTGGGCCCTTGGACACATAGGGAGAGCTGGCGAGGCTTGGGAGGCCGCTTGTACGTGCTGGTGAAGTTGCGGACGAAGACTTCCGTGAAGTCCAGCCAGCTGTTGACGCTGTAGGGCTTGAGGCTGTTGAGCCAGGTGCGCGCCGTGCCTTGCAGCATGAGGGGGACGTATTTCATGGCTACGCGCCTGTTGCCGTTGGCTATGCTGACCGCAGTAGAATAGTCGATGAGCCAATCTTCCGGCTTCACAGAGCCGTTGTACTTGGGCGTGTCTCTGGGGAGCGAGAACCCTTTGGGGAAGGGCTCGTCGCGGATGCGGGGGCCAAAGCATGGCGGGCCAACATCGTCTTCTTCTTCTAGCGCCAGGGATCGAGCTAGGCGGTCGATCCGGTGGCGGGCGTCGTTCTCGCCGACTCCTTCGCGGCGGCCTAGTCGGCCACCAAGAGTCGGATGCGTGACAGGCGGCGGGGTGGGACGTCTCTCCCCTCGAGGTGGGGGAGGAGGCGGATTTCCTTGGCGCTCCACCGCTCGAGGGCGGCCTTCCGCGTCGCGCTCAATGGTGATTCGAGTACGGCTGCGGCTAGCAGCCGTCTCCTTGTCTTTCCTCTCGTGGGCGCCGCTCGCAGTCGACGACCGGGACGTCGCGGCGTGCTCCCGGCGCGGGGGATGACTATCAGCGCGGGCGCCGGGTTCGTGCCGTTCTGCGGCCGCGTCGATCAGCTGCTGGATCCGCCTTGTCATGTAGGGGAGCTCATCGGCTCCCAGCCCATTTAGCTCTTCAGCGGCCGCCTGAGCGGCTCGTAGATTCTCGAGCGGGGTGGCGTAGACGGGGCGATCTGCCCCCAGCATGCTGGCGATAGCCGCGCCGCGCTTCTGGAAGAAGCCGGCTCGGCTCGGCCCGCTATGCGGCGGCGTACCGAAGGCGGCGCGGTCGACTTCGCGCTGGTGGGCCTCGGTGAGGCGTCTTATGGAGGCTATCTTCTGGCCTTCCGCGATGAGGGCGAGGCGGCGTGCCTCCAAGGTCTCGGCGTCGGCGTCGGCCGGGATGGGGACGGATAAGTCGTGCATCGCCGCTTGCAGGGCGTCGTGGGCGTTCTCGCCCGAGTTGGCGACGTGGCTGATGACCAACACTTCGGTGACAGCGCTGCTGCCGCTGTCAGCTCGAGGGAGAGGGTCGTGGAAGACCACCACGTCGGAGGGGTAGGCGTCGAGCGATGCCATGTCGGAATCGACAAGCATCGGGTCGGTGGAGCCGACCGACTCCAAGTCTGCAGCAGGCTCGCTGGAGATGTGAAGTTGGTCGAGGAGGCTGACGAGGTGGCTCTCGGGGTAGTCCGTGCCCGCGTCGGACGCGGGCTCGTCGGAGATGCGAGCCTCGCCGAGCAGATCGGCGAGGCAGCTCGCCGCGCAGGCGTCGTCGACGCCTTGCAGCGCGTCGGGGCAAACGCCATCGGGCGCAGCAGGCTGGCTGCGTTCGCGGGGGAGAAAAAGGGTTCCCGTCCAGAACAGGTCTCCGGACGACGGTGCACCTGGCCCCATGGTGGGCGCCAAATGTCGGGTGGTAGGTGCGACATATGCCAACGGGTGGCTTATCATTGTGGGAGCCAGTAAGACGTCGCCGGTGCCTGGAAATGGGATGAGGCGAAGACATGCACGCCGGCGAATCTTACCCAGGTTCGGGGCTCTCCGTGGATATAACACCCCTAGTCCTGCTCTGCGGGGTCTCCGCATGATCACTAGAACAAAATGAGTAGCTACAAGTGCTCCTTCAGCTGTCGGGTTTAAGGGAGAAGAAGAGCAAGTCTAGCTCTTACTTCCCTCTCTATATTGTGTGTGTGTAACTCTAAGTAGCCAACCCTTTGCATGGGTGCCCCGGGGGGTTTATATAGGCCTACCCCCCGGGGGTACAATTGTAGTCCGGCTGGGCGCGGGTCCCAGTCGTCAGTGTCTGTGCTCGCCGGCTTCTCCGCCGGCCATTGGGGCCCGCCGACTGGTGGGTCCCGCCGGCTGCCGGCCTCTTGGTCGACAGGCCGGCCCCACCGCCTGGGGGTCTTGTCGGCGGCTGTTTACTGTAGCCTCGCCCCTGATGACGAGGGCTTCGTCGAGATAAGCGTGGCTACAGTGTGCCGCCTCGAGGGCTCTCACTGTAGCCTTACCTCGTCTTGTCTCCTTAATGTGGCACATGTTTCGAGGGAGGGGGGTAGCCGGCTTCTGGGGGCCGGCTACGCCCCTGGCCGACTGGGGGAGGCCGGGCCGCCTTCGTGCCTCTCTCTGGCTAAAGGGGCCCGCCGCCCGCGGGCCATACTGGCGTCTGTCGCGGATGACGTTGAGGCCAGCATGGCTACAGTGCCGAGCCGGACGGGAGATGGCTGACCCGTACGGCGTCCTGTGGCCATGCCTGCCTCGGGATTCGGGGGTAGTGGGTCGTACTGTAGCCACACCCCGTCTTGTCACCGTTATGTGGGCGTAGTTTTGGTGGGTGCGGTCTTGGCCGGCTTCTTGGAGTCGGCGTTCTTCATGGTCGGCTCTTGGGAGTCGGCGTTCTCCATGGCCGGCTTCCTGGAGTCGGCCATCTCGTAGTTATCTTGGGGGAGGTTTCTGAGGCTGGGTCGCCTTCTGAGAGTCGGCTCCTGGGGTAGCCGGCCGGGGGAAGGCGGCCCAATGCTTTGAATGCTTGAAGGCTTAAATGGACTGATAATTTTTGAAGAGCCAGGGGTAGTCGGTTAGGCTACCCGTGGCCATTTACTCCGACAGTGATGTTCACCATTGAAAACTACTCCATCTCACGTGATGATCGGACATGGTTTAGTTGATATGGATCACGTGGGAGTCGATTGGAGGGATGTCTATCTAAGTGGGAGTTCTTAAGTAATATGATTAATTGAACTTTAATTTATCATGAACTTAGTACCTCATAGTATTTTGCATGTCTATGTTGTTGTAGATAAATGGCTCATGCTACTGTTCCGTTGAATTTTAATGCGTTCCTAGAGAAAGCTAAGTTGAAAGATGATGGTAGGAACTACACAGATTGGGTCCGTAACTTGAGGATTATCCTCATTGCCGCACAGAAGAATTACGTCCTGAAAGCACCGCTAGGTGCAAGACCCGCTGCAGGAGCAACGCCGGACGTTATGAACGCCTGGCAAAGCAAAGCTGATGACTACTCGATAGTTTAGTGTGCCATGCTTTACGGCTTAGAACCGGGACTTCAACGACGTTTTGAACGCCATGGAGCATATGAGATGTTCTAGGAGTTGAAGTTAATATTTCAAGCAAATGCCCGGATTGAGATATATGAAGTCTCCAATAAGTTCTACAGCTGCAAAATGGAGGAGAATACTTCTGTCAGTGAACATATACTCAAAATGTCTTGGTACCACAATCACTTGACTCAACTGGGAGTTAATCTTCCGGTTGATAGTGTCATTGACAGAGTTCTTCAATCACTGCCACCAAGCTACAAAAGCTTCGTGATGAACTATAATATGCAAGGGATGGATAAGACAATTCCCGAGCTCTTCGCGATGCTAAAGGCTGCAGAGGTAGAAATCAAGAAGGAGCATCAAGTGTTGATGGTTAACAAGACCACTAGTTTCAAGAAGAAGGGCAAAGGGAAGAAGGGGAACTTCAAAAAGAACGACAAGCAAGTTGCTGCTCAAGCGAAGAAGCCCAAGTCTGGACCTAAGCCTGAGACTGAGTGCTTCTACCGCAAAGGGACTGGTCACTGGAAGCGGAACTGCCCCAAGTATTTGGCGGATAAGAAGGATGGCAAATTGAAAGGTATATTTGATATACATGTTATTGATGTGTACCTTACTAATGCTCATAGTAGCGCCTGGGTATTTGATACTGGTTCTGTTGCTCATATTTGCAACTCGAAACAAGGGCTACGGATTAAGCGAAGATTGGCTAAGGACGAGGTGACGATGCGCGTGGGAAATGGTTCCAAAGTCAATGTGATCGGCATCGGCACGCTACCTCTACATCTACCTTCAGGATTAGTTTTAGACCTGAATAATTGTTATTTGGTGCCAGCGTTAAGCATGAACATTATATCTTGATCTTGTTTGATGCGAGACAGTTATTCATTTAAATCAGAGAATAATGGTTGTTCTATTTATATGAGTAATATCTTTTATGGTCATGCACCCTTGATGAGTGGTCTATTTTTATTGAATCTCGACAGTAGTGATACACATATTCATAGTATTGAAGCCAAAAGATATAAGTTTAATAATGATAGTGCAACTTATTTGTGGCACTGCCGTTTAGGTCATATTGGTGTAAAACGCATGAAGAAACTCCATGCTGATGGGCTTTTGGAATCACTTGATGCTTGCGAACCATCCCTCATGGGCAAGATGACTAAGACTCCGTTCTCCGAAACAATGGAGCGCGCAACAGACTTGTTGGAAATAATACGTACTGATGTATGCGGTCCGATGAGTGTTGAGGCTCTCGGCGGGTATCGTTATTTTCTGACCTTCACAGATGATTTGAGCAGATATGGGTATATCTACTTGATGAAACATAAGTCTGAAACATTTGAAAAGTTCAAAGAATTTCAGAGTGAAGTGGAAAATCATCGTAACAAGAAAGTAAAGTTTCTACGATCTGATCGTGGAGGTGAATATTTGAGTTATGAGTTTGGTCTTCATTTGAAACAATGCGAAATAGTTTCGCAACTCACGCCACCCGGAACACCACAGCGTAATGGTGTGTCCGAACATCGTAACCGCACTTTATTAGATATGGTGCGATCTATGATGTCTCTTACTGATTTACCACTATCGTTTTGGGGTTATGCTTTAGAGACGGCTGCATTCACGTTAAATAGGGCACCATCTAAATCCGTTGAGATGACACCATATGAACTGTGGTTTGGCAAGAAACCGAAGTTGTCGTTTCTTAAAGTTTGGGGCTGCGATGCTTATGTCAAAAAGCTTCAACCTGATAAGCTCGAACCCAAATCGGAGAAATGTGTCTTCATAGGATACCCAAAGAAGACTGTTGGGTACACCTTCTGTCACAGATCCGAAGGCAAAATATTCGTTGCTAAGAATGGATCCTTTCTAGAGAAGGAGTTTCTCTCGAAAGAAGTGAGTGGGAGGAAAGTAGAACTTGATGAGGTAATTGTACCTTTTCTCGAATTGGAAAGTAGCTCATCACAGAAAACCATTCCCGTGATGCCTACACCAACTAGAGAAGAAGCTAATGATAATGATCATGAAACTTCAGATCAAGTTCCTACCAAACCTCGTAGGTCAACCAGAGCACGTTTCGCACCACAGTGGTACGGTAATCCTGTCCTGGAAGTCATGTTACTAGACCATGACGAACCTACAAACTATGAGGAAGCGATGATGAGCCGAGATTTTGCGAAATGGCTTGAGGCCATGAAATCTGAGATAGGATCCATGTATGAGAACAAAGTGTGGACTTTGGTTGACTTGCCCAATGATCGGCAAGCCATAGAAAATAAATGGACCTTCAAGAAGAAAACCGACGCTGACGGTAATGTTACTGTCTACAAAGCTTGACTTGTTGCAAAAGGTTTTCAACAAGTTCAAGGACTTGACTACAATGAGACTTTCTCACCCGTAGCGATGCTTAAGTCTGTCCGAATCATGTTAGCAATTGCCGCATTTTATGATTATGAAATTTGGCAAATGGACGTCAAAACTGCATTCCTAAATGGATTTCTAGAAGAAGAGTTGTATATGATGCAACCAGAAGGTTTTGTCGATCCAAAGGGTGCTAACAAAGTGTGCAAGCTCCAGCGATCCATTTATCGACTGGTGCAAGCCTCTCGGAGTTGGAATAAACGTTTTGATAGTGTGATCAAAGCATATGGTTTTATACAGACTTTTGGAGAAGCCTGTATTTACAAGAAAGTGAATGGGAGCTCTGTAGCATTCCTAATATTATATGTGGATGACACATTGTTGATTGGAAATGATATAGAATTTTTGGATAGCATAAAATGATACTTGAATAAGAGTTTTTCTATGAAAGACCTTAGTGAAGCTGCTTACATATTGGGCATCAAGATCTATAGAGATAGATCAAGACGCTTAATTGGACTTTCACAAAGCACATACCTTGATAAGATTTTGAAGAAGTTCAAAACGGATCAGTCAAAGAAAGGGTTCTTGCCTGCGTTATAGGGTGTGAAGTTGCGTGAGACTCAATGCCCGACCACTGCAGAAGATAGAGAGAAAATGAAAGTCATTCCCTATGCCTCAGCCATAGGTTCTATCATGTATGCAATGCTGTGTACCAGACCTGATGTGTGCCTTGCTATAAATATAGTAGGGAGGTACCAAGTAATCCAGGAGTGGATGACTGGACAGCGGTCAAGAATATCCTGAAATACCTGAAAAGGACTAAGGATATGTTTCTCGTTTATGGAGGTGACAAAGAGCTCGTCGTAAATGGTTACATCGATGCAAGCTTTGACACTGATCCGGATGACTCTAAGTCACAAACCGGATACATATTTATATTGAATGGTGGAGCTGTCAGTTGGTGCAGTTCCAAACAGAGCGTCGTGGCAGGATCTACATGTGAAGCGGAGTACATAGCTGCTTCAGAAGCAGCGAATGAAGGAGTCTGGATGAAGGAGTTCATATCCAATCTAGGTGTCATACCTAGTGCATCGGGTCCAATGAAAATCTTTTGTGACAATACTGGTGCAATTGCCTTGGCAAAGGAATCCAGATTTCACAACAAAACCAAGCACATCAAGAGACGCTTCAATTCCATCCGTCATCAAGTGTCGGAAGGGGACACAGAGATTTGCAAGATACATACGGATCCGAATATTGCAGACCCGTTGACTAAGCCTCTCTCACGAGCAAATCATGATCAGCACCAAGACTCCATGGGTGTTAGAATCATTACTATGTAATCTAGATTATTGACTCTAGTGCAAGTGGGAGACTGAAGGAAATATGCCCTAGAGGCAATAATAAAGTTGTTATTTATATTTCCTTATATCATGATAAATGTTTATTATTCATGCTAGAATTGTATGAACCGGAAACTTAGTACATGTGTGAATACATAAGACAAACAGAGTGTCCCTAGTATGCCTCTACTTGACTAGCTCGTTTATCAAAGATGGTTATGTTTCCTAGCCATAGACATGTGTTTTCATTTGATGAACGGGATCACATCATTAGAGAATGATGTGATGGACAAGACCCATCCGTTAGCTTAGCACTATGATCATTTAGTTTATTGCTATTGCTTTCTTCATGACTTATACATGTTCCTATGACTATGAGATTATGCAACTCCCGAATACCGGAGGAACACTTAGTGTGCTATCAAACGTCACAACATAACTGGGTGATTATAAAGATGCTCTACAGGTGTCTCCAATGGTGTTTGTTGAGTTGGCATAGATCGAGATTAGGATTTGTCACTCCGATTGTTGGAGAGGTATCTCTGGGCCCTCTCGGTAATGCACATCACTAGAAGCCTTGCAAGCAATGTGACTAATAATTAGTTGCGGGATGATGCATTACGGAATGAGTTAAGAGACTTGTCGGTAACGAGATTGAACTAGGTATGGTGATACCGACGATCGAATCTCGGGAAAGTAACATACCGATAACAAAGGGAACAACGTATGTTGTTATGCAGTTTGACCGATAAAGACCTTCGTAGAATATGTAGGATCCAATATGAGCATCCAGGTTCCGCTATTGGTTATTGACCAGAGATGTGTCTCGGTCATTTCTACATAGTTCTCAAACCCGTAGGGTCCGCACGCTTAACGTTCGATGACGATTCATATTATGAGTTTATGTGATTTGATGTACTCAAGGTTGTTCAGAGTCCCGGATGAGATCACGGACATGACGAGGAGTCTCGAAATGGCCGAGACATAAAGATTGATATATTGGAAGGTTATATTCGGACACCGGAATGGTTCCGAAGTGTATCGGGTATTTTCCGGAGTACCGGGGGGTTACCGGAACCCCCCGGGGGGTTAATGGGCCTTCATGGGCCCTAGTGGAAGAGAGGAGGCAGCAGCCAAGTGCAGGCGCGAGCCCCCCCAAGCCCAAACCGAATTGGACTAGGGGTTGGGGGGGGGCTTTCCTTTCTCTCCTCCTCCTCTTTCCCCCTTCTCCTTGTAGGAATAGGAAAGGGGGGCCGAATCCTACTTGGAGTAGGACTCCCCCCTTGGGGCGCGCCACCCTTGGCCGGCCTCCTCCTCCCTCCCTCCTTTATATACGCGGGGAGGGGGGCTGTGACGCCCTCGATTCAATCATACACCAATCATACACGCAAATGTGTACGATCAAGATCAAGGACTCACGGGAAGATATCACAACACAACTCTAGACATAAATTAAGATAATACAAGCTTTATATTACAAGTGAGGGGCCTCGAGGGCTCGAATACATAAGCTCAAAAACACAAGAGTCAGCGGAAGCAACAATATCTGAGTACAGACATAAATTAGACAAGTTTTCCTTAAGAAGGCTAGCACAAAAGCAACACGATCGAAGAGGCAAGGCCTCCTGCCTGGGAGCCTCCTAACTACTCCTGGTTGTCGGCGGTCTCCACGTAGTAGTAGGCATCGGTGGTGGCATCTGGCTCCTGGGCTCCGACATCTGGTTGCATCAACCGGAAAGAAGAAGAAAGGGGGAAAAAGGGGGAGCAAAGCAACCGTGAGTACTCATCCAAAGTACTCGCAAGCAAGGATCTACACTACATATGCAACATTATCAAAGGAAGGCTGTATATGTGGACTGGGCTGCAAAAATACCAGAATAGAGAGAAGGCCTGGTCCTATCGGAGACTAGCATCTTCAGCATCTTCAAGCATCTTGCAACATCAGAAGAGATAAGAGTAGCATAAAGTAAAGTAGTAGAAGTTTTATCAACCTCGGCCAGAGATCCTTTCTCGACTCCCTGCGAGAAAGCAATCCCAGAGCCATACTATCCAGTTATCATCACAGTCCATTACTCATCACAAATATCCAGTTCTAGTTGTATCCGATACAACTCCAAGTGTCCGTTACCATAGGACAGGCTATCGATAGATGTTTTCTTCCCTGCAGGGGTGCACCAACTTACCCACCACGCTCGATTAACTCCGGCCGGACACACTTTCCTGGGTCATGCCCGGCGTCGGCCAAACAGTACGCCGCAACCCGACCTAGGCTTAATAGAGAGGTCAGCACACCGGACTAAACCTATGCCCCCAGGGGTCATGGGCCATCGCCCCGGGAACTCCTGCATGTTGCGTGGGCATTCGGTGAGCAGACCTAGCTACCTCCTTAAAAAGACAGGAGCTTACCAGTCAAACCCGGCGCGCGCCGCCCAGTCGCTGACGTCTATTAAGCTTCGGCTGATGCATACCACGCAAAACGCCCATACTATGCCCACGTGATGGTTAGTGCTATCAGGCCAGAGGCCCCCTCAGATCAAATATCCAAATCATAGTGGATTAGAACGCGCGGTAACAAGCAGAGACTCACGAAAGATGTGACCCCGTTGCCCCATCTCGAGGACTTGCGGCAAGGCTAGGAATGCCCGGCCACGCCTCGTAATATGTCGCGGGCACCCTCCAGGTCAACCCGTCTCCACATCACTCGCGGTACCCCAGGGCCGACCCACCTTTCCAAGAACAGCTGTAAAGTCAAGTATCTGATGTGTCCAAACATCAAGGGAAAAACCGAGGAATCACCCCTGGTGAATTCCACTCGATGTAATCGTCAAGGTGAACGTAAGAGGAAACCACCCCCGAGGTTCCACACTTGAGGGGTTGCACGACAAGATCGTATCGAAAGTGGTTAAGCTGAATCACCCTCGATGAACACGACCGAATAGCTACACTACAGGGTTAACATCAGAAGTGTTGTAGAGGTCTCACCCTCGGCACTCGATAGTAACCCAGTAGTGTCGAGCAACTAAGGGGAAAGTGTTGTGCGGTGTCGGGGCCTGGTCTTCGATCCCGTTGAACGGGTCTTCGATGATGAAGCAGGGGCAACAAGGACAAGGTGGGGGGTCACTGATGGATCACTAACCAACCTATACTAAGCAGTTTAGGATAAGCAGGTAAGGTACAATGAGCAGGTTACAAAAGCAGGCTATGCATCAGAATAGGAGCAAACAATAACAGTAGCAAAATCTAATGCAAGCATGAGAGAATGGAATGGGCGATATCGGGATGATCAAAGGGGGGGCTTGCCTGGTTGCTCTGGCAAGGAGGGGTCGTCGTCGACGTAGTCGATCATAGGGGCATCATCGATCTCGGGGTCTACCAGAGAGAAGAGGGGGAAGAAACAGTAAATATAAAGCAAACATAGCATCACAGAGCATAACATGGCAATATGCTGTGCTGGGTGTGACCTAACGTATGGCTACACGATATAGGTGAAGGGGGAATTCAACCGGGATTGTTTTCCTGGTTCCGGACCTGTGTCAGACAGATGACCGGAGGGGGAATGTTCCATGTTCATATAGTTAGAGGCATCTGACAGGTAAACGGACCGCGTATCCGGATTCGTTGGATTTTTCTGAGCAACTTTCTTGTAGAAAACATTTTCATCGGAGTTACAGATTAATTACTATGAATTTCTAAAGGTTTAAACAATATTCTGGAATTATTAATATTAACAGAAATGGAATATGATGTCAGCATGACATATTGATGACGTTAGCAGTCAACAAAGCGGTTGACCAGGTCAAACCTGACCAGTGGGTTCAGTGGGTCCCACATGTCAGCGTCTGTGGCACTAAAAGTGGATTAAATCTACTAACAAAACTAGTTAGGGGTGTGGGCCCCATTAGTCAGTGACTGATTAGTGATTAAAACTAATTAACAGATTAATTAACATTTTATTTATTTATAAAACCTGTTAATTAGTGCGGGGCCCACATGTCAGTGGGCAGAGTGCCCAGTCAGCAGTTGACCCAGTCAACTGGGTCAACTGAGACCCGCGGGGCCCAGCGGCAGTGTCACAGGGGACCCACTTGCCAGGCCACGTCGGCGACAACCGGAGACTCGACGCCGGCGATCAAAACTGCGGCGGCGCGGCCTCGGATGTGGCCGGAAAAATGTGCTCCGGCTACCATTTTGCGCGCACATGGGCACGTTCTAAAGCGGAGACCAAACCGCGTCGAACTGTGGCGGTCTCGCGGCCAGGGAGGCTCCATGGCGACGACGGCGAGCACGTCGGCGGCGGAGCTCGCGGGTGCGCTACGGCGAGGCGGCTGCGGTGCGAATTTGCGCGCGCGTTCGGGCTCATTCGAACGCGGGAACATCTCCGCGTCGTTCTAACCCAACGGCGCCGGCTATGGTGGTCGAAAGCGACGGCAGCGACGAGCTCGGGCGGCGGACAGAAAAATGGCGTGGCGGCGAGCTAGCTACGGCGATGCACAAGGCGCGAGGAGATGAAAGGAGGGAGGAGAGCTCACCGTGCGGCACACGGAGCCGGTGAGAGCTTAGAGCAGCAGCAGGCATCGCCGGAGATGAAGAAGAACGACGGCACTCGGAGATGGGACGAAGGGATCCGGTGCTGCCGCGCCTCGAGCTCCAGCTGAGGCCACCGGTCGAAGGAGTCGACCCCGGCGGAGCTCACTGACGGGGTCAGCGAGCGCGGGGCTGCGGGTGGCCGCGACAATGACGGAGGACGGCGGCGACCGCGCTCGGGCGTGGATGGGGAACCGGGGAGAGGAAGCAAGCGGGGGAACTGGTTGTAACGCCCACGATGCGGCTATATCTCCCACGTGTCGAGGGACGACTTAGAGGCATAACCGCATTGTAGGTATTGTCGCAAGAAGGGTCATCTTCACACAATCCCATGTAGTGAACAAGAATGTGATGACGAGAGTTGGCTTACAATCGCCACTTCACACAATACATAAATTAATTCATACATCATCCAAAATCCACACATAGACCGACTACGGTCAAATCCAAATGAAAATAAGATAACCCCAAATGATAGATCCCCGATCGTCCCAACTGGGCTCCTCTACTGATCATCAGGAAACGAAACATAGTAACGACCACGTTCCTCGTCGAACTCCCACTTGAGCTCGGTTGCGTCATCTGCACTGGTATCATCGGCACCTGCAACTGTTTTGGTAGAATCTGTGAGTCACGAGGACTCAGCAATCTCACACCCGCGAGATCAAGACTATTTAAGCTTATAGGAAAGGATGGGGTAATGAGGTGGAGCTGCAGCAAGCACTAAGCATATATGGTGGCTAACATACGCAAATAAGAGCGAGAAGAGGAGCAACGCAACGGTCGCGAAGCTAGAAATGATCAAGAAGTGATCCTGAAACTACTTACGTTCATGCATAACTCAAACCGTGTTCACTTCCCGGACTCCGCCGAAAAGAGACCATCACGGCTACACACACGGTGGATGTATTTTAATTAGGTCAAGTGTCAAGTTCTCTACAACCGGACATTAACAAATTCCCATCTGCCTCATAACCGCGGGCACGGCTTTCGAAAGATAAAACCCAACAGGGGTGTCCCAACTTAGCCCATTATAAGCTCTCACGGTCAACGAAGGATAAACCTTCTCCCGGGAAGACCCGATCAGTCTCGGAATCCCGGTTTACAAGACATTTCGACAATGGTAAAACAAGACCAGCAAAGCCGCCCGATGTGCCGACAAATCCCGATAGGAGCTGCACATATCTCGTTCTCAGGGCACACCGGATAAGTCAAGCTACGAGTAAAACCAGCCCTCAAGTTGCCCCGAGGTGGCCCCGCAGGTTACTCGGTTCGGACGAACACTCGAAGGAGCACTGGCCCCGGGGGGGGGGGGGTTAAATAAAGATGACCCTCGGGCTCGCGAAAACCCGAGGGAAGAAGGCTTAGGTAGGCAAATGTAAAACCAAAGTTGGGCCTTGCTGGAGGAGTTTTATTCAAGGCGAATTGTCAAGGGGGTCCCATAGATCACCCAACCGCGTAAGGAACGCAAACTCAAGGAACATAATACCGGTATGACGGAAACTAGGGCGGCAAGAGTGGAACAAAACACCAGGCATAAGGCCGAGCCTTCCACCCTTTACCAAATATATAGATGCATTAATTAAATAAGAGATATTGTGATATGCCAAAATATCCATGTTCCAACATGGAACCAACCTCAACTTCACGTGCAACTAGGAACGCTATAAGAAGGGCTGAGCAAAAGCGGTAACTTAGCCAAACAACGGTTTGCTAGGAAAGGATGGTTAGAGGCTTGACATGGCAATATGGGAGGCATGATATAGCAAGTGGTAGGTAGCGCAACATAGCAATAGAGTGAACAACTAGCAAAGCAAAGAGAGAAGTGACTTCGAGGGTATGGTCATCTTGCCTGCAAGGTTCTCAGAGTTGTCAAAAGCTTGATCCTCGTAAGCGTACTCAACAGGTTCCTCGTTCACGAACTCGTCTCCCGGCTCTACCGACAGCAAGACCACAAGCAATGGAACCACAATCAATCACAGGAAATGCACAAGCAACATGATGCAATACATGCATGATATGCGAGGTGTGATATGCGATGCATATGCGTGCTCCGGAAGAAAAAGTATGAACAAGGCATCAACTTGGCAAACTAAGTATGCCACTGGAAAGATGAGATGATTTCGGTCGAAATCGATATAAAGATCACCGGAAACGGATGCACGGTTTGCAAATGGCAAGCAAAACAAGGATGACACAATCTGCGATTAACAGCATGATAGCAACTAGAATACATCAAGTAACTATGCTACAGCACACCAACATAGCAACAAAGCATATGAAAGTGATCTACAAGAGATGCTTGACAAAAGATGAACACTGAGCTACGGCTAGATCACACAATAACAGGCTCAAATAAGCATGACAAAAGTGCAAAAGATATCAGCTTCACAGACTTGAAAATACTGAATATGGCTGAAACAGCTTCAGGTAGCAATGTTCAGAGCAAGCAATCAACATGCTACAGGCACGTATCGTAGCAAAAAAAGGCATGATAGGAATCTACTAAATGCATATAACAAAAGTCCCTTACTGACCATGAGCCAAAAAGGATCAGAAGATATGATGGAACCCATGTAAACATAGCAAGTTTCGTTAACAGGTTTCAGACTTAGCAGAAAACAGAGCATGCCATTAACAGAATTATGAAGGCATCTTTGTGAGCTCGATTCACTCATCACAAAGCAATGCTTGACAAAAAAGCATACGTACAGCAAGATGGCATGTTCCTGAAGCTAACCATCGCAAGATCAAGTTCATAGAATATATGGATCAACTACAACAACCTTGGCAAAATTGAATATCATGTTAACATTCTGCCAGGAACATTTTATAGCAAAAGTAGAGCAAGATTGAGACATACTAGGGCACTCCATAATTGCAAACAGGGACATGGATGGATAGAGCATAACTATATCTACAAAACATCCTTACTGAACATACTCAAAAGAAGCATGGATCTAACTGTATACACATGGATACATGGCAACAAAATAACAGCAGGTAAAAGACTTAGCAAAATCCTAAGTCCCTAAAAACAGAGACATCACGAAGCCTAGTTTGCATGCTTGTGCTAGTCACCACATAGATCACAAAAATACAAGGCATACACCTCTGTAAATATGGCATGACATAGATCAAAACACCTGTAGAGCTCATGCCCATAAGATGCACACATCAAATGCAACAAAAATAACAAAACATCAAGTTCTGATAAATAACAGCAGTAAACATCATATAGCACTCTTGCACCAGAGATTTGGGCATCAAGATGAACTCAAATGAGCATGGCACAATGGAACAAAATGAAGAGCATCTCGTGATGAACATTTCGATATATAACACGCATGAACCGGAGCAGTATGCAATGAGATATGCCCTCATGAACAGAGCAACATAAATTGATAGTTTCGGGACTTGTAGGATTTCGGGGTCAACCTTTTTCCCAAATCTAGGGTTTGGCACGCGAACCGAGGTTCGCCGGAGATGGAGAGGAGGAGGCCGGAGTCGGACGGAGAGGGAGGAGGCGGAGGCGCGCGCGGGCGGTGGGGCGCTGGCGCGGGCGGCGGGAGGCGACGTACGGGCACGCGGGCCGGTGGCGGCGGTGCGGCGGCGTGCCACATGGCGCGGTGGGATTGGTGCGCGTGCGGCGGCGGGTTCGTCCGGCGCGGGACGGACAGGTCCGGCGGCGGAGAGGGGAAGGGGTTAGGGTTGGTCTGCGCGAAAAAATCCGGGGGATCACTTATTTATAGGTAGAGGGAGCTAGGAGACTCAAAATGGAGTGTGGTTTTCGCCCACACGATCGTGATCGAACGACCGAGATCATGGAGGGGGCTTAGATGGGTTATTGGGCTGTTTGGAGGGGTGTTTGTCTGCAACACACAAAAGGCCATTGCGGTTACCCGGTTAACCGTTGGAGCGTCAAACGACCTCCAAATGGAACGAAACTTGACAGGTGGTCTACCGGTGGTGTACCAAGGCCACTTGGCAAGACTCGATCCATTCCGAGAACGTTTAACACCCGCTCACGAAAAGAGACAAGAGGGGTGCGCCGGTGCATGTGGGAGTGTCGGATTGCAAAACGGACAACGGGGAAAATGCTCGGATGCATGAGACGAACACGTATGCAAATGAGATGCACATGATGACATGATATGAGATGCATGACATGAACAAAATGCAAAACGAAAAACAAAAACCCAACCACGGAGGGAATATCATAACACATAGCCGAAAATGGCAAGAGTTGGAGTTACAAATATGGAAAGTTACATCCGGGGTGTTACAACACTCCACCACTACGAGAGGATCTCGTCCCGAGATCTAGGACTGAAAGAACTCCGGATATTCGGAACGGAGGTTGTTGAGGATATGACCCTTAGAGTCACCCGCCAGGAGGGGCCGGGTTACTCATAATGGTCATCACGCGAAGCCCAGTACCAAGCTTGAAGACGGCGGGTCAATGATGGGCCTAAGACCCGGATGTGGCTTAAGGCCCGTAGTGATAAACCGCCGTATGGCAAGACTTGTAGTGTAAGGCAAGAATAGTTGAGAGTCCGAGCCGGACACTCTTATGAGCCGGCCGGGATTCTGAGAGCCGCTGGGCATCAACCTCTCTATATAAAGGGACGACCCGACGGCGGTTTAGAAAAAGGGAAGATCTCGTCGAGAGCCAGGCATAGCAATTAAGCTCCCTGGTCATCGAAAACCTAATCAATACCACCTCAACTGGACGTAGGCTTTTACCTTCACCGTAAGGGGCCGAACCAGTATAACCCTCATGTTCCTTGTCCCGTTTAACCCCTTTAAGCTTCCTAGCTGTGATGGCTCCACGACTAAGTCCTAGCTCGAGGACATCTGCCGTGACAATTCCACGACAGAGGTGGTCCTCACGCTCCCAGGTGGCTTCTCGGTCGGAATGGTGCGACCACTTCACTTTCAGGAATTTGATTGACTTGTTGCGAGTCTTGCGCTCAGTTTCTTCAAGAATAGCAACGGGGTGCTCATGATAAGACAGATCTTCTTGGAGGTCAATCTCTTCAAAGTTGATGGTGCGCTCAGGAGTCTGGAAGCACTCGCGAAGCTGTGACACATGGAACACATCGTGCACATTCGCGAAGTTGGAGGGAAGCTCAAGTTGATAGGCGAGGTCGCCTCTTTTGCCAATGATCTTGAAAGGACCCATGTATCTAGGGGCAAGCTTCCCTTTGATACCGAAGCGACGAGTGCCTTTAATTGGAGAGACGCGGAGGTAGACATGGTCTCCGATCTCGAAAGCCAAGTCACGGTGCTTGTTATCATAGTAACTCTTCTGGTGCGATTGCGCGGCTTTGAGATTTTCACGGATGACTTTACACATTTCTTCAGCCTCTGTGATTAAGTCATTGCCAAGAAGTTGGCGTTCACCAGTCTCTGACCAATTGAGAGGAGTACGACACTTTCTGCCATAGAGAATCTCGAATGGGGCCTTGCCCGAACTCGCTTGGAAGCTGTTGTTGTAGGAGAACTCGGCATATGGAAGACAATCTTCCCACTTCATACCAAACGAAATGACACAAGCCCTAAGCATATCTTCAAGGATTTGATTGACTCGCTCGACTTGGCCACTAGTTTGAGGATGGAAAGTTGTGCTGAAACGAATGTTGGTGCCCATGGCCTTCTGGAAGGAGTCCTAGAACTTAGAAGTGAAGATGCTTCCACGATCTGAAGAAATCAATTGTGGAATGCCGTGCAAGGAGACAATCCTGGAGGTGTATAGCTCTGCCAACTGAGCTCCTGTGATAGATTCTTTGATTGGAAGGAAATGAGCCACTTTAGTAAGCTTGTCGATGACAACGAAGATAGCATCATTTCCGCGCTTGGACTTAGGAAATCCAGTCACGAAGTCCATTTCGATATGATCAAACTTCCATTCTGGAATAGCAAGAGGTTGGAGGAGACCAGCTAGTCGTTGGTGTTCTGCTTTCACCCTTCGACAGACATCACATTCATTCATGAATTGAGCGATTTCTCGCTTCATTCGAGTCCACCAATACGACTGCTTGAGGTCATGGTATATCTTCGTACTTCCAGGATGAATGGAAAGAAGAGAATTGTGCGCCTCATTCATAATGACTTTCCTTAGATCACCTTTAGGAACCACAATCTGGTCCTTAAAGAATAAAGTGTCTCTGTCATCAATGCGATAGCACTTGTATTTGGAAAGACCCTTGTCGATACCACGTTTCACCTTCTTCACCATGGTATCCAGGAGTTGTGCCTCACGAATTTGATCTTCCAAAGTAGGAGAGACTAGGAGGTTGGCAAGAAAGCCTTGAGGAACAACTTGGAGATTCAGTTTGCAGAAAGCTTCACAAAGATCCGGTTGGAATGGCTTGAGAATTAAGCTGTTGCAATAAGCCTTCCTGCTCAAAGCATCTGCAATGACGTTGGCCTTGCCTGGAGTATATTCAATACTCGGATTGTACTCTTGAATCATTTCGACCCATCGAGTTTGCCTGAGGTTGAGGTTGGGCTGAGTGAAGATGTACTTGAGACTCTTGTGATCGGTGAATATGTCCACTTTTCTTCCCAACAAGAGATGTCTCCATGTTATTAATGCATGGACAACTGCCGCCAACTCAAGATCGTGAGTGGGGTAGTTCTTTTCGTTGGGCTTCAACTGACGAGAGGTATAGGCCACAACTTTCTTCTCTTGCATTAACACAGCACCGAGACCTTGAAGAGAAGCATCACAGAAAACTTCGAATGGCTTGGATTCGTCAGGAGGAGTTAAGACAGGAGCTGTGACGAGTTTCTCTTTGAGAGTGTTGAAAGCAACGTCACACTCAGGAGTCCAGACATACTTCACATGCTTCTGGAGGAGGTTGGAAAGAGGCTTTGCAATCTTAGAGAAATTCTCAACGAATCTTCGGCAATAGCTTGCAAGACCAAGGAAACTGCGGAGCTGCTTGACATTCTGAGGAGGTTCCCAATTCACAATTGCAGACACCTTCTCGGGATTAACAGCGATGCCCTTGGCAGAGATGATATGACCAAGGTAAAGAACTTCATCAAGCCAAAACTCACATTTGGAAAACTTCGCATAGAATTGATACTCTCTGAGCTTGTCGAGCACCAATCGCAAATGTTTGGCATGATCCTTCTTATTCTTGGAGAAGACCAAGATATCATCGAGATACACCAGGACGAATTCATTGGTATAGGGGTTGAAGATGAAATTCATCATTCGAGAGAATGTTGGAGGAGCATTGACAAGGCCGAAAGACATGACAGTATATTCATAAGAACCAAAGCTTGTTCTGAATGCTGTCTTGGGAATATCTTCTTCACGAATGCGAATCTGATGATAACCCATCCGGAGGTCAAGCTTGGAGAATACTTTAGCACCTTTAAGTTGCTCGAATAGATCATTGATGTTGGGAAGTGGATACTTGTTCTTAATTGTCTTCTTGTTCAATGGACGGTAGTCGACACAAAGTCGGTCCGTGCCATCCTTCTTCTGGACAAAAAGAACACCACAACCCCATGGAGATGAACTCGGTCTGATCAAACCCAGACGCTCTTGTTCATCGAGCTGTTTCTTCAATTCCTTCAGTTCCTTGGGTCCAAGCTTGTATGGACGCTTGCAAACGGGTCCGATGCCAGGCTCAAGATCGATAACGAACTCAACTGGCCGGTGAGGAGGCATATCCGGAAGCTCTTCTGGAAAGACATCTTGGTACTCACAAACGACTGGAATCTGAGAAATAGCATCCAACTCGCCCTTCTGAGAAAACAACCGAATGGTTTCATCACGAGCGGCATAGATGATAACATCCTCAGAAGAGTTTGTCCATTGAATTTACCTGGCAGCACAATCAAGTTGAGCCTTGTGCTTAGAAAGCCAGTCCATCCCGAGAATTAGATCAATATCCGAGTCACCAAGGACAATTGGTTTAGACAGAAATTTATAGTTTCCCATCTTGATGGAAACATCCGGAACCACCAAACGAGAGCTCAAACATTTACCCGGAGAAACGACAGCCATGGGTTTACCCAAAAATGAAGGAGTGAAATCATGCTTGGCAAAAAACGGTCTTGACATGAAACAATGCGATGCACCAGTATCAAATAAGACTTTTGCAGGAAAATCGTTAACTGAGAGATTACCCATTATCACATCAGTAGATTCCTCTGCTTGAGCTGCATTTATCATGTTCACCTTTGCAGACTTGGGATTATGCTTGACCACTGCATTGCTGGAAGATCTCACAGGAGGAGGAGGCGGAAGGCGCCTTTGGTTGAAGCACTTGTTAGCATAGTGACCTTTCTGCTGACACTTGTTGCAAGTCACCTCTGAGAGTGGACGATGATAAGGAGCATTCGACTTTGGAGCTTGATTCTGAGACTTGTTCTGATAGCCAGGGTTGGGTGGGTGGGAAGATCCATGGCCACCTTTGTTCTTCTGCTGGAAAGGCTGACGAAACGGAGGAGGAGGAGGCAACCAGAACTTCTGTTGCTTAGCAGCCACTAGTGAGGAAGAAGAAGACTGAACTGCGTCCCTGACTCTCTTCTTAGAAGCCTCACACTTGAGCTGAGCAGCCTCTTGCTTCAGTGCCATGTTGTAGAAATCATCATACTTGGTCGGCTCAAAAAGCACGAGAGGTAATTGCAGATCTTCTCTGAGGCCACCTCTGAATTGATAGATCATACTCTTTTCATCAGGAACGTCTTGCTTAGCGAAGCGAGCGAGTTTCTGAAACTGGGTATTGTATTGATACACGGACATGCTGCCTTGCTTGAGATTGCGGAACTCCTCACGCTTGCTCTCAACAACACTTTGTGGAATGTGGTGAGCTTTGAAGTCTCGGCGGAAATCATCCCAGGTAATCACACGACCTCCTCTGGAATCTTTGTATTGTTGATACCACTCGGCAGCTTGATCCTTGAGTTGAAAAGAAGCGAACTTGACAAAGTCCTCAGGCCTGACATTGCTACATTCAAAATGCTTGTTGATGTCCACGAGCCAATCATCGGCGTCTGTGGCCTCGGCACAGTAGCTGAAAGACTTCGGCTGATTTGCGAGGAACTGGTTGAGGGTAGCGAAGTGAGGCTGATTGTTGCCTTGGCCTTGATTTCCTTGGTTGCCTTGCCCTTGGGTGCGTTCTTGCAAGAGTTGCAAAATCATCTGAGCATTGGCGTTGGTGGCTGCCATGATAGCTTGCCATGCCTCCGGAGGCGGAGGTGGTGGCGGAGGGTTCGCCTGACTCCCCTCATTGCGTTCCGGATTCTGACGCGTTGGCGGAGCCATCCTGAAGAGGGTGACATCCGTTAGCATCTTGATAGACAGATAGACAAGTTGAATCAACGGATAGAAATTGCAACATATAGTCTTCACAATAAACATTCGAACGAGGATGAACGAATGAATTCCATAGTAAATCATCACACTTCCATTAAGGTGAGAAGCCACTTGATAAAGGGTTGATGAATAAAATAACAAGGTGCAACTGGAACAAATAAGTGGTAAGGATTACCCAATCACAAACCAAATATCTGCGGGAAGAAATGCTAAGAGCTACTTGAATCCCACCTATAAACTCCCGAAACTTTCTGGTTATGCAATCTGGTGTTGGGGATACAGGGGACACAAAATATATCACCCAAACTAGCAATCCCTAGATCCAGCTGTATCCATCCGTCAACACATAACCAAGAAACCTTCGGAAATCGTGTACCTCAACCTTCGAAAAGCATCCGTTATACGAGTTATGGCAATACTCCCGAACTCCCGCCCCAGTACTGGGTGGCGTCGAGGTGATCTCACCAACAACTGCATAAAAGAGATTTTCGATGTCGGCGAAACTCAGGTATTCCAGAACTGCAACGATAAAATTGTGACGACAACACCTCGGAGCTCAACTCCCCGGGACACTGCCACAACCCCTAAATGTCAGGAGGCACCAAGAACAATGTTCTCGTCACAAAACCATCGGAACGATTCCAAGATACCCGCGTGATCCTAAATTTTTTTAGTGAAATTTGAGGAGAGAAGAGTCAAAACTTCTACGTCAGGAGGCCTCACCAGAGCGACGAAGGGACTGAGGAGTAAAAAGAATCCTACTCTCCGATATATATAATCCTAAGACTCAAAACATTTTTGTTCTAGACTCAACAACGCCAGCGATTCGATCAAGCAGGGGGCTCCTAAGTCGGGGATGGCTCTGATTACCAACTTGTAACGCCCACGATGCGGCTATATCTCCCACGTGTCGAGGCACGACTTAGAGGCATAACCGCATTGTAGGTATTGTCGCAAGAAGGGTCATCTTCACACAATCCCATGTAATGAACAAGAATGGGATAACGAGAGTTGGCTTACAATCGCCACTTCACACAATACATAAATTAATTCATACATCATCCAAAATCCACACATAGACCGACTACGGTCAAATCCAAATGAAAATAAGATAACCCCAAATGCTAGATCCCCGATCGTCCCAACTGGGCTCCACTACTGATCATCAGGAAAGAAACATAGTAACGACCACGTTCCTCGTCGAACTCCCACTTGAGCTCGGTTGCGTCATCTGCACTGGTATCGTCGGCACCTGCAACTGTTTTGGTAGAATCTGTGAGTCACGAGGACTCAGCAATCTCACACCCGCGAGATCAAGACTATTTAAGCTTATAGGAAAGGATGGGGTAATGAGGTGGAGCTGCAGCAAGCACTAAGCATATATGGTGGCTAACATACGCAAATGAGAGCGAGAAGAGAAGCAACGCAACGGTCGCGAAGCTAGAAATGATCAAGAAGTGATCCTGAAACTACTTACGTTCATGCATAACTCAAACCGTGTTCACTTCCCGGACTCCGCCGAAAAGAGACCATCACGGCTACACACACGGTTGATGTATTTTAATTAGGTCAAGTGTCAAGTTCTCTACAACCGGACATTAACAAATTCCCATCTGCCTCATAACCGCGGGCACGGCTTTCGAAAGATAAAACCCTACAGGGGTGTCCCAACTTAGCCCATTATAAGCTCTCACGGTCAACGCAGGATAAACCTTCTCCCGGGAAGACCCGATCAGTCTCGGAATCCCGGTTTACAAGACATTTCGACAATGGTAAAACACGACCAGCAAAGCAGCCAGATGTGCCGACAAATCCCGATAGGAGCTGCACATATCTCGTTCTTAGGGCACACCGGATAAGTCAAGCTACGAGTAAAACCAGCCCTCAAGTTGCCCCGAGGTGGCCCCGCAGGTTGCTCGGTTCAGACCAACACTCGAAGGACCACTAGCCCGGGGGGGTAAATAAAGATGACCCTCGGGCTCGCGAAAACCCGAGGGAAGAAGGCTTAGGTAGGAAAATGTAAAACCAAGGTTGGGCCTTGCTGGAGGAGTTTTATTCAAGGCGAACTGTCAAGGGGGTCCCATAAATCACCCAACCGTGTAAGGAACACAAACTCAAGGAACATAATACCGGTATGACGGAAACTAGGGCGGCAAGAGTGGAACAAAACACCAGGCATAAGGCCGAGCCTTCCACCCTTTACCAAATATATAGATGCATTAATTAAATAAGAGATATTGTGATATCCAAAATATCCATGTTCCAACATGGAACCAACTTCAACTTCACCTGCAACTAGCAACGCTATAAGAAGGGCTGAGCAAAAGCGGTAACTTAGCCAAACAACGGTTTGCTACGAAAGGATGGTTAGAGGCTTGACATGGCAATATGGGAGGCATGATATAGCAAGTGGTAGGTAGCGCAGCATAGCAATAGAGCGAACAACTAGCAAAGCAAAGATAGAAGTGATTTCGAGGGTATGGTCATCTTGCCTGCAAGGTTCTCAGAGTTGTCGAAAGCTTGATCCTCGTAAGCGTACTCAATAGGTTCCTCGTTCACGAACTCGTCTCCCGGCTCTACCCACAGCAAGAACACAAACAATGGAACCACAATCAATCACAGGAAATGCACAAGCAACATGATGCAATACATGCATGATATGCGAGGTGTGATATGCGATGCATATGCGTGCTCCGGAAGAAAAAAGATGAACAAGGCATCAACTTGGAAAACCAAGTATGCCACTGGAAAGATGAGATGATTTCGGTCGAAATCGATATAAAGATCACCGGAAACGGATGCACGGTTTGCAAATGGCAAGCAAAACAAGGATGACACAATCTGCGATTAACAGCATGATAGCAACTAGAATACATCAAGTAACTATGCTACAGCACCCCAACATAGCAACAAAGCATATGGAAGTGATCTACAAGAGATGCTTGACAAAATATGAACACTGAGCGCTAGATCACACAATAACAGGCTCAAACAAGCATGATAAAAGTGCAAAAGATATCAGCTTCACAGACTTGAAAATACTGAACATGGCTGAAACAGCATCAGCTAGCAATGTTCAGAGCAAGCGATCAACATGCTACAGGAACTTATCATAGCAAAACAAGGCATAACAGGAATCTACGAAATGCGTATAACAAAAGTCCCTTACTGACCATGAGCCAAAAAGGATCAGAAGATATGATGGAACCCATGTAAACATAGCAAGTTTCGTTAACAGGTTTCATACTTAGCAGAAAACAGAGCATGCCATTAACAGAATTATGAAGGCATCTTTGTGAGCTCGATTCACTCATCACAAAGCAATGCATGACAAAAAAAAGCATACCTACAGCAAGATGGCATGTTCATGAAGCTAACCATCGCAAGATCAAGTTCATAGCATGTATGGATCAACTACAACAACCTTGGCAAAATTGAATATCATGTTAACATTCTGCCAGGAACATTTTATAGCAAACGTAGAGCAAGATTGAGACATGCTAGGGCACTCCATAATTGCAAACAGGGGCATGGATGGATAGAGCACAACTATAGATACAAAACATCCTTACTGAACATACTCAAAAGAAGCATGGATCTAACTGTAGACACATGGATACATGGCAACAAAATAACAGCAGGTAAAAGACTTAGCAAAATCCTACGTCCCTAAAAACAGAGACATCACGAAGCCTAGTTTGCATTCTTGTGCTAGTCACCACATAGATCACAAAACTACATGGCATACACCTCTGTAAATATGGCATGACATAGATCAAAACACCTGTAGAGCTCATGCCCATAAGATGCACACATCAAATGCAACAAAAATAACAAAACATCAAGTTCTGATAAATAACAGCAGTAAACATCATATAGCACTCTTGCACCAGAGATTTGGGCATCAAGATGAACTCAAACGAGCATGGCACAATGGAACAAAATGAAGAGCATCTCGTGATGAACATTTCGATATATCACACGCATGAACCAGAGCAGTATGCAATGAGATATGCCATGATGAACAGAGCAACATAAAGTGATAGTTTCGGGACTTAGAGGATTTTGGGTTCAACCTTTTTCCCAGATCTAGGGTTTGGCACGCGAACCGAGGTTCGCCGGATCTTCGCCGGAGATGGAGAGGAGGAGGCCGGAGTCGGACGGAGAGGGAGGAGGCGGAGGCGCGCGCGGGCGGCGGGGCGCTGGCGCAGGCGGCGGGAGGCGGCGTACGAGCCCGCGGGCCGGCGATGGGCTTCGTGGGCCGGCGGCGGCGGTGCGGCGGCGTGCCACGTGGCGTGGTGGGATTGGTGCGGGCGCGGCGGCGGGTTCGTCCGGCGCGGGACGGATACGTCCGGCGGCGGAGGGGGGTTAGGGTTGGTCTGCGCGAAAAAATCCGGAGGATCACTTATTTATAGGTAGAGGGAGGTAGGAGACTCCAAATGGAGTGCGGTTTTCGGCCACACGATCGTGATCGAACGACCGAGAGCATGGAGGGGGCTTAGATAGGTTATTGGGCTGTTTGGAGGGGTGTTTGGCTGCAACACACAAAAGGCCATTGCGGTTACCCGGTTAACCGTTGGAGCGTCAAACGACCTCCAAATGGAACGAAACTTGATAGGTGGTCTACCGGTGGTGTACCAAGGCCACATGGCAAGACTCGATCCATTCCGAGAATGTTTAACACCCGCTCACGAAAAGAGACAAGAGGGGTGCACCGGTGCATGTGGGAGTGTCGGATTGCAAAACGGACAACGGGGAAAATGCTCGGATGCATGAGACGAACACGTATGCAAATGAGATGCACATGATGACATGATATGAGATGCATGACATGAACAAAATGCAAAACGAAAAACAAAAACCCAACCACGGAGGGAATATCATAACACATAGCTGAAAATGGCAAGAGTTGGAGTTACAAATATGGAAAGTTACATCCGGGGTGTTACACTGGTGGGGAGAGGGAGAGGCAGAGCGGGCGTCAGTGGAGAGCGGGGGAGTGGGTGGGGCGCAGGGGAGAGGACCGAGGCGTCGGGGGCTTATCCCCTCGCCGACGGTGAGGTGGTTTGGCGGCGACGCGCGGGTGCGCGCCCTCGGTCGGTTGAACAGGGGGAGGGGAGAGCGACCGGGGAGGTAGGTGGGCCGGCCTGCTGGGATGGGCCGAAGCCCAAGGGGAGGCCAGGGGCTCTCCCACCCCTTCTCCTTTTCTTTTCCTTTTTCTTTTTTTAAAGCTTTTCTGTTTTAGCTATTTTAGGCCACTTAGACATTTTGCAAAAAAATGTTGGTTCACCACCAATATTACCAGAAGAATATTTTCCACATGATGAACATTTTAGTTTTCATGTCTGAGCATTTTTGAATTGCACACATAAATTCAAATTGAATTCAACTAGAATTTGAAATGGAAAATTGATCAAGGTGACCAAGCACTGTTATAGCAAAATGATTAGCTTGATCTCAGGGATTACTGTAGCATCATTACACCGGGGTGTTACAACTCTCCTCCTCTAAAAGAAATTCTCGTCCCGAGAATTAAGAGGTAGAAGGGAACAGGTCGGGGTATTCAGCCCGGAGGTTATCTTCGCGTTCCCAAGAGGCTTCATCTTTAGTATGATTCGACCATTGCACCTTGAGGAACTTGGTAACCTTCTGGTGGGTTCGACGTTCAGCTTCTTCAAGAATGCGGATCGGATGCTCTTTGTATGTGAGATCATCTTGAACTTCAATTCAATTCCGGATCCACTTCACGTTCCGGGTCCTTGAAGCATCGACGAAGTTGCGACACATGGAAGACGTCATGGACGTGAGAGAACTGAGGTGGCAACTCCAGTTGATAAGCCACCAGTCCACGACGGGCCAGAATACGGAAAGGACCAATGTAACGCGGAGCTAGCTTGCCCTTGACTCCGAACCGATGAGTGCCTCTCAAAGGAGTGACACGCAGATAAGCTTGTTCACCAGGTTGATAAGTTGAACCCCAGTGTTTCCGGTCATAGTTGCTCTTCTGGCGGGACTGGGCCGCCTTGAGATTATCCCGGACAATGCGAACCTGCTCTTCAGCTTGTTGAATAATGTCTGGACCAATGAGCGTCCGTTCCCCAGTTTCTGACCAATTCAGAGGGGTTCGGCACTTACGTCCATAAAGCACTTCAAAGGGTGCCATTTTCAAGCTGGCTTGATAACTGTTGTTATAAGAGAACTCCGCATAAGGGAGAGATTCTTCCCACTTCTTACCGAAAGAAATAACACAAGCCTGAAGCATGTCTTCAAGAATTTGATTGACTCGCTCGACTTGGCCTTGGGATTGGGGATGATAAGCAGTGCTCCAGGTAATATGAGTTCCCATTGCCTCTTGGAAACTATCCCAGAACTTTGAAGTGAATATACTGCCGCGATCTGAACTGATCTCCTTCGGAATGCCGTGGAGTGACACAATTCTGGAGATATACAAGTTTGCTAATTGACTAGCAGTGATAGTCTCCTTGACTGGCAGAAAGTGAGCAACCTTCGAGAATTGGTCGATGACGACAAAGATAGCATCGTTACCTTTCTGAGACTTGGGAAGGCCAGTGACGAAGTCCATTTGAATCTTATCCCACTTCCATTCAGGAATCGGAAGCGGTTGTAGAAGTCCAGCCGGTTTCTGATGTTCTGCTTTGACGCGACGACAAACGTCACATTCTTCAATATATCGAGCAATGTCTTGCTTCATTTAGACCACCAGTACTTCTGACGGATGTCTAGATACATCTTGGTACTTCTCGGATGAATAGAGAGAGGGGTGTCATGTGCTTCTTTCATCACCTTCTCTGTCATAAGCTCGAACCGGGGTACTACAATGCGATCTCTGAAGTATAAGGTTCCATCTTCACCAAGTGAGAAATCTCTGGATTTCTCTAAGGCAAGATCCTTTTTCATCAGATCAACATGAGCATCTTTGGCTTGAGCAGACTTAATTGCTTTCAGAAGAGTTGGTTCCAGGACAAGGTTATTCAGAGAACCCTGTGGAACTAGTTGAAGGTTCAGCTTGCATAGCTCTTCATAAAGGCGGGGTTGAGCTTTGAAGACCATGTGATTGTTGCAATAAGACTTACGGCTCAGGGCATCGGCCATTACATTAGCCTTGCCAGGGGTATAGGATATACCGCAGTTGTAGTCAGCAATAGCTTCCATCCATCGCTGCTGACGGAGGTTCAGATCTGGCTGAGTAAACAGGTACTTCAGACTCTGATGATCAGTGAAGATCTCGCAACGATTACCGAGAAGGTACTGTCGCCATAGCTTCAGTGCAAAGATAACCGCAGCAAGCTCGAGGTCATGAACTGGGTAGTTCTCTTCGTGAGGACGCACTTGACGGGAGGCATAAGCAATCACTCTGCGCTCTTGCATTAGGACACAGCCTAATCCTTGTCGTGAAGCGTCGCAATAGATGACGAAGTCCTTGCGAGAATCAGGGGGAGCAAGCACTGGGGCAGAAGTCAGCTTGTCCTTGAGTGCCTGGAAACTTTCCTGACACTTTTCAGTCCAATCAAACTTAACGCCCTTGTGAAGCAGATTGGTCAGTGGCTTGGCAATCTTGGAGAAGTTCTCGACAAAGCGGCGACAATAGCTGGCTAGTCCGAGAAAGCTTCTGACTTGCTTGACAGTCTTCGGAGGGGTCCAGTCAAGAATAGCCTGAACGCGCTCTGGGTTGACGGCAATAGGTGACTTCGGGTAACCAGAATTCGCACTTGGAATACTTGGCATAAAGTTGATGCTCTCGAAGCTTCTCTAGAACAAGTCGAAGATGTTCAACATGTTCTTCTTTGTTCTTCGAATATACCAGGATATCATCCAGATAGACTACGACGAACTTGTCGAGGTAATCCATGAATATGTAGTTCATCAGACGAGAGAATGTGGCTGGAGCATTGGTCAAGCCAAAAGACATGACGGTGTACTCGTAAGAACCATAACGAGTGACGAATGCGGTCTTGGGAATATCCTCTTCACGAACACGGATCTGGTGGTAACCCAACATCAAGTCGAGTTTAGAGAATATCGATGAACCAGCCAGTTGATCATACAGATCATTGATCCGAGGAAGGGGATATTTGTTCTGAATTGTAGCTTGGTTTATAGGACGGTAGTCTTGGACCAAACGGTTCGTTCCGTCCTTTTCTTGACGAAGAGAGAAGGTGCTCCCCAAGCAGAGGAACTTGGACGAATGAAACCCTTGCGAAGAGATTTGTCGATTTCCTCCTTGAGTTCCAGGAGTTCATGAGGTGGCATCTTGTAGGGTCGTTTGGCAATAGGAACGGTGCCTGGTTTCAAGTTGATGACGAACTCGACAGCCCGGGCAGGGGGTATTCCTGGAAGTTCTTCTGGAAATACGTCTTGGAAGTCGTGAACGACTGGAATCTTTTCAATTCCCTCAAGAGGTGCCGCGTTCAACGCATTCAAAGCATAAAGTCGTGCTTCAGCATTTTGAACAAGCTGAGCATGGTAGCTTACTATCTATCGGAAGGATGTAGAATGTGAATGACCTTGGTGGCGCAAACGATAGAGGCAGTATGCACTTTCAACCATTCCATTCCCAGAATGAGGTCAATATTGGAAGACTCCAGAATAATGGGAGAAACATGAAATTCCAACCCTTCAATTTCAACAGGGACGTCGCGACCAATCATGGTAGTTCGACACTGACCCGCAGGGGTGCGTACCACTATCGGAGTAAGCAAAATTTTCTGACATGAATGAATGCGATGCTCCTGAATCGAATAAAACAGAAGCCGGTACTGAATTAACGAGAAGAGTACCCATCACAGTGGCAGGCTGGTCTTGAGCTTCATTCAGATCAACATGATTAGCCTGACCACGACCATAAGGTCTGGCATTGTTGTTATGGGGCTGATTGTTACGGCCAGTTGCAGGCAGAGCTAGCTGGCTCTTTTTCTGATTGCACTCTTTAGCAAGGTGGCCTGGGCGGCCACATCTGAAGCACATACCATCATTGGGATCAGGAGTGGGAGCTTGGGATGGTACATCTCGAAGAGGCTGCCTCTGCGGTGGAGGAGGCAAACGAGGTGCAACATAGGACTGTCTTGGTGCAGGTGCAGTTGGACGATACATGCTGTGGGGAATCCATATCCGACGCTTCTGCGCTGACGGGCCCGAAGATGAGCTAGCGTCACGGCTGCGCCTGAGGGATCCCTGGTGTTCCTGAAGACCAGTCTCAACCTGAATAGCCTTGTTCACTAACGTGGCGAAGTCGGCAAAGTCCTGAACGAGTAGTGCTAGCTTGATATCAGGGTGAAGTCCATCACGAAACTTCTCTTGCTTACGAGCATCAGTTGCAATGTCTTCTTCAGCATAACGATACAAGTCCAAGAATTCCTGTTGATAAGCATCTATGGACTTGTTGCCTTGGGTGAGGTTGCGGAAATCTCGCTTCTTCCTGTCCATGATTCCCTGAGGGATGAAGCGGGCACGGAAGGCAGCTTGGAAATCCGGCCAAGTGATGACCGGTCCAACAGGTAGGGTACGCCTGTGGCTGTCCCACCATTGAGCAGCGGGACCCTTCAGAAAGAAAGATGCAAAGGTGACGTAGCTAGCAGGGGCCACACTAGCAGACTCCATTTCATACGTGATGTCGCGGAGCCAGTCATCAGCATCAAGGGGCTGAGTTGAGCTGGGGTAAATAGTTGGGTTGAGGCGCAAGAAGTCCTGCAGAGTTACTGGGGTTGGTTGTTGATTCATGTTCGGACGAGGAAACTGGGCCATCATTCCTTCCATGAACTGGCGGTTCAGCTCAAATTGTTGCATCATCCCAGCAAGGAATTTGGGTGGTGGTGGATCATTGGAACCACGGCCATGACCAACGGGTCTAACCATCCTGCTAACAGGTAACAGGGGGTAGTTCAACATAGAGCATTTGCAAAGACAAGGATCATTCATGATGAAACAAGCATAATGAAAGAGGTACGATGGATACCACTTAGTAGTCAACACGACAGTGTGTGCACTACTCAAAATACTAGTCTAAGGAATATCTATGGCTTATCCAACTTTGGGGTGAATTTGGTCACGGGATCCTAATGTTAGAGTTAGTAAACTCGTTTAACCCGAATGGAAGAGAGATCAGAGTCCCAGAGTATAGACGAGGAGTAAAAGATCCTAATACCACCCAATGGCGACGTGGGCCCGTAAGACACACAGCCAATGTTAGTAAAAGTTTTTCAGTGACTAGACTCAACTTCGGCCAAGGAGTTGGAAAGGGGGCTACCTACAGGCAGTCGGCTCTGATACCAACTTGTGACGCCCTCGATTCAATCGTACACTAATCATACACGCAAATGTGTACGATCAGGATCAAGGACTCACGGGAAGATATCACAACACAACTCTAGACACAAATTAAGATAATACAAGCTTTATATTACAAGCCAGGGGCCTCGAGGGCTCGAATACATAAGCTCGAAAACACAAGAGTCAGCGGAAGCAACAACATCTGAGTACAGACATAAATTAGACAAGTTTGCCTTAAGAAGGCTAGCACAAAAGCAACACGATCGAAGAGGCAAGGCCTCCTGCCTGGGAGCCTCCTAACTACTCCTGGTCGTCGGCGGTCTCCACATAGTAGTAGGCATCGGTGGTGGCATCTGGCTCCTGGGCTCCGACATCTGGTTGCATCAACCGGAAAGAAGAAGAAAGGGGGAAAAGGGGGGAGCAAAGCAACCGTGAGTACTCATCCAAAGTACTCGCAAGCAAGGATCTACACTACATATGCAACACTATCAAAGGAAGGCTGTATATGTGGACTGGGCTGCAGAAATGCCAGAATAGAGAGAAGGCCTAGTCCTATCGGAGACTAGCATCTTCAGCATCTTCAAGCATCTTGCAGCATCAGAAGAGATAAGAGTAGCATAAAGTAAAGTAGTAGAAGTGTTATCAACCTCGGCCAGAGATCCTTTCTCGACTCCCTGCGAGAAAGCAATCCCAGAGCCATACTATCCAGTTATCACCACAGTCCATTACTCATCACAACTATCCAGTTCTAGTTGTATCGATCGGGATACAACTCCAAGTGTCCGTTACCGTAGGACAGGCTATCGATAGATGTTTTCTTCCCTGCAGGGGTGCACCAACTTACCCACCACACTCGATTAACTCCGGCCGGACACACTTTCTTGGGTCATGCCCGGCCTCGGCCAAACAATACGCCGCAACCCGACCTAGGCTTAATAGAGAGGTCAGCACGCCGGACTAAACCTATGCCCCCAGGGGTCATGGGCCATCGCCCCGGGAACTCCTGCATGTTGCGTGGGCGGCCGGCCGTGAGCAGACCTAGCTACCTCCTTAAAAAGACATGAGCTTACCAGTCCAACCCGGCGCGCGCCGCTCAGTCGCTGACGTCTATTAAGCTTCGGCTGATGCATACGACGCAGAACGCCCATACTATGCCCACGTGATGGTTAGTGCTATCAAGCCAGAGGCCCCTCGGATCAAATATCCAAATCGTAGTGGATTAGGAACGCGCGGTAACATGCAGAGACTCACGAAAGATGTGACCCCGTCGCCCCGTCTCGAGGACTTGCGGCAAGGGCTAGGAATGCCCGGCCACGCCTCATAATTATCTTGCGGGCACCCTCCAGGTCAACCCGTCTCCACATTACTCGCGGGTACCCCTCAGGGTCGACCCGCCTTTCCAAGAAACAGCTGTAAAGTCCAAGTATCCATGTGTCCAAACATCAAGGGGAAAATCCAAGGAATCACCCCCGGTGAATTCCACTCGATGTATTCATCAAGGTGAACGTAAGAGGAACCACTCCCGAGTTTCACACTTGAGGGGTTGCACGACAGAGTCGTATCGGAAGTGGTTAAGGCGGAATCACCCTCGATGACCACGACCGAATAGCTACACTACAGGGTTAACATCAGAAGTGTTGTAGAGGTCTCACCCTCGGCACTCGATAGTAACCCAGTAGTGTCGAGCAACTAAGGGGAAAGTGATGTGCGGTGTCGGGGCTTGGTCTTCGATCCCGTTGAACGGGTCTTCGATGATGAAGCAGGGGCAACAAGGACAAGGTGGGGGGTCATTGATGGATCACTAACCAACCTATACTAAGCAGTTTAGGATAAGCAGGTAAGGTACAATGAGCAGGTTACAAAAGCAGGCTATGCTTCAGAATAGGAGCAAACAATAACAGTAGCAAAATCTAATGCAAACATGAGAGAATGGAATGGGCGATATCGGGATGATCAAAGGGGGGGGCTTGCCTGGTTGCTCTGGTAAGGAGGGGTCATCGTCGATGTAGTTGATCACAGGGGCATCATCGATCTCGGGGTCTACCGGAGAGAAGAGGGGGAAGAAACAGTAAATATAAAGCAAACATAGCATCACAAAGCATAACATGGCAATATGCTGTGCCGGGTGTGACCTAATGTATGGCTACACGATATAGGTGAAGGGGGAATTCAACCGGGATTCTTTTCCTGGTTCCGGACCTGTGTCAGACAGATGACCGGAGGGGGAATATTCCATGTTCATATAGTTAGAGGCATCTGACAGGTAAACGAACTGCGTATCCGGATTCGTTGGATTTTTCTGAGCAACTTTCATGTAGAAAACATTTTCATCGGAGTTACTGATTAATTACTATGAATTTCTAAAGGTTTAAACAATATTCTGGAATTATTAATGTTAACAGAAATGGAATATGATGTCAGCATGACGTATTGATGATATCAGCAGTCAACAAAGCGGTTGACCAGGTCAAACCTGACCAGTGGATTCAGTGGGTCCCACATGTCAGCGACTGTGGCACTAAAAGTGGATTAAATTGACTAACAGAACTAGTTAGGGGTGTGGGCCCCATTAGTTAGTGACTGATTAGTGATTAAAACTAATTAACAGATTAATTAACATTTTATTTATTTATAAAACCTGTTAATTAGCGCGGGGCCCACATGTCAGTGGGCAGAGTGCCCAGTCAGCAGTTGACCCAGTCAACTGGGTCAACTGGAACCCGCGGGGCCCAGCGGCAGTGTCACAGGGGACCCACTTGCCAGGCCACGTCGGTGACAACCGGAGACTCGACGCTGGCGACCAAAACTGTGGCGGCGAGGCCTCGGATGTGGCCGGAAAAATGTGCTCCGGCCACCATTTTGCGCGCACATGGGCGCGTTCTAAAGCGGAGACCAAACCGCGTGGAACTGTGGCGGTCTCGCGGCCAGGGAGGCTCGACGGCGACGACGGCGAGCACGTCGGCGGCGGAGCTCGCGGGTGCGCTATGGCGAGGCGGCTGCAGTGCGAATTTGCGCGCGCGTTCGGGCTCATTCGAACGCGGGAACATCACCGCGTCGTTCTAACCCAACGGCGCCGGCTATGGTGGTCGAAAGCGACGGCAGCGACGAGCTCGGGCGGCGGACAGAAAAATGGCGCGGCGGCGAGCTAGCTACGGTGATGCACAAGGCGCGAGGAGAGGAAAGGAGGGAGGGAGGAGCTCACCGCGCGGCACACGGAGGCCGGTGAGACGCTTAGTAGCAGCAGCAGGCGTCGCCGGAGATGAAGAAGAACGACGGCAGCCGGAGATGGGGACGAAGGGGACCCGGTGCTGCCGCGCCTCCGAGCTCCAGCGGAGGCCACCGGTCGAAGGAGTCGACCCCAGCGGAGCTCACCGACAGGGTCAGCGGGCGCGGTGCCGCGGGTGGCCGCGACAACGACGGAGGACGGTGGCGACCGCGCTCGGGCGTGGATGGGGAATCGGGGGAGAGGAATCGAGCGGGGGAACTGGTGGGGAGAGGGAGAGGAAGAGCGGGCGTCAGTGGAGAGCGGGGGAGTGGGTGGGGCGCATGGGAGAGGACTGAGGCGTCGGGGGCTTATCCCCTCGCCGACGATGAGGTGGTTCGGCGGCGACGCGCGGGCGCGCGCCCTTGGTCGGTTGAACAGGGGGAGGGGAGAGCGACCGGGGAGGTAGGTGAGCCGGCCTGCTGGGATGGGCCGAAGCCCAAGGGGAGGCCAGGGGCTCTCCCACCCCTTCTCCTTTTCTTTTCCTTTTTCTTTTTTAAAGCTTTTCTGTTTTAGCTATTTTAGGCCACTTAGACATTTTGCAAAAAATGTTGGTTCACCACCAATATTACCAGAAGAATATTTTCTACACGATGAACATTTTAGTTTTCATGTCTGAGCATTTTTGAATTTCACACATAAATTCAAATTGAATTCAACTGGAATTGGAAATGGAAAATTGATCAAGGTGACCAAGCACTGTTATAGCAAAATGATTAGCTTGATCTCAGGGATTACTGTAGCATCATTACACCGGGGTGTTACAGGGGCACCCTAGGACACACAAGTTGATCTTTTAGCCGTGTGCGGTGCTCCCCTCCACAGAAACACACCTCGGTCATATCGTCGTAGTGCTTAGGCGAAGCCCTACACCGGTAACTTCATCATCACCGTCACCACGCCGTCGTGCTGACGAAACTTTCCCTCGGCCTCAACTGGATCAAGAGTTCGAGGGACGTCACCGAGCTGAACGTGTGCAGATCGCGGAGGTGCCGTACGTTCGGTACTTGGACCGGTTGGATCCCGAAGACGTTCGACTACATCAACCGCGTTACTAAACGCTTCCGCTTTCGGTCTACGAGGGTACGTGGACACACTCTTCCCGCTCGTTGCTGTGCTTCTCCTAGATAGATCTTGCGTGATCGTAGGATTTTTTTTGAAATACTACGTTCGCTAACACCTAGAAGACACACCAACAATTGTTAGCCGTGTGCGGCGGCCCCCTCCACAGTTTACGCCTCCGGTCATATTCTCGTAGTGCCTAGGCGAAGCCCTGCGCAGATCACTTCACCATCACCATCACCACACCGTCGCGCTGATGGAACTCTCCCTCGACTCTTTGCTGGATCAAGAGTTCGAGGGACGTCATCGAGCTGAACGTGTGCAGAACTCAGAGGTGCCGTTCACTTCCGCTTTCGGTCGGAACGAGAAGAAGTTCGACTACATCAACCGTGTTGTCAAACACTTCCGCTTTCGGTCTACGTGGGTACGTGGACACACTCTCCCCCTCTCGTTGCTATGCATCTCCTAGATAGATCTTGCGTGAGCGTAGGAATTTTTTTTGAAATTGCATGCTACGTTCCCCGACACCTTATAGTACCCGACACCGCTAACTTCTAGATATTTTTTTGCGTGGGTCTCCATATTTTATCTATGGCGAACGTATGTATCGCCCGCCACTGCTAACTTCTGCATTTATAAATTTTATTTTTTGCATTGGTCACCCCATTTCATCTGTGGCGGGCATAGTTATAGCCCGCCACTCGATACCCTCCGCAGGAGTGGCGGGTCCTCAATGTTGCCCGCTAGTGCTCACTCATTCCACGTGCAAATTTGGGGGATTTCACTTGTGGCGGGCATCTATACTCGCTCTCCACTGCTATGCTAAAAGTAGTGGCGGGTATGTTTCATTACCAGCCATTGCTGTATTTCCAAAATAGCAGTGGCGGGTTCCTGCCTATGACCGCCACTAATTTGAGGCCACCTATGAGCCTTTTCCCAGTAGTGCCACTTTTGATATGTTGTTGTCCAAGTATGCCAACCAAGCAACCCATTCAAGCTCTAACTTGTAATCACAATTGAAGCATCCAAGATCATCTCCAAAGCAAGAATTTTAGCATCAAGCGTGCCGTATGGGACATGGATGTCGGTTCCGTGGATGGTACCCACTCCACATGCCATACTATATGCGAGGCTTCAATGGAGGATGGGGGCAGACCTCAATGGCTCATTGTTTTTTAATCCTACGTGGGCACCGCCTAGGAGGCCCATTCGGGAAAGGCTCACTCACCCTATACAAGGCCGTTTAGGGTAATGTCAATCAACCACTACAAGCTTCTCCAAACAAACCCGCTAAGTTTGGCATGCTAAATAGCCAAATGTTGAATTTTTTTGAATCTTGCAAGCAAATATAAAAGGGAAAGGAATGCTACTGCCACAACTATCAAGATAAGCACTACAGAGTTGGAGATCAAAGAGCCGATTGCCGCTGTTAACCCAATTAATTCTGATGATGATGTAGTTGTTGTCCAACAATGTCTCATGGCTAATGATCACGAAGCTAGCAGGAGTAAGGCTAAGCCTAGGGACCCCAAATATATTCAACCTAAGTGGCATCCTCCTAGCTTGACTAAGAACAAGAAAAGGAGATCACAATGCCTGAGGAACCACAAAATGGTAGCAGAAACTAGAATCAAAGAAACAAATTCTTTAATGAAATTCGGCCCATGGTAGGCCTAAACAAATAGAAAATACAGTTGCTTCCACATTAACTGCAACATCACCTACACCATTAAAGCAGGATGACATGACCTCTATTACATCGTCTAGGCCACATACCACATATTATTCACTTGAGGCACTACAAAATATGATCTATTTAGTGACAAAAACCCTGGTGACGAAACATGAAACATCACCTAAGATCATTTTCTGTGGCGGTCACTGTCACTAGCTGATTTCACCCCGGCGTGGCTCTCTGCGCCAACTTTGGTGACGTCCAGACCTGATTTTAGGCGACACTTTTGCCCATCACTAACTGTGTACATTTTTTGCGACGGATTTGAGTGTCATAGAAAATGTTGAACGAGCCAATTTCTAAAATATAAATAGAAAAAATAACTATTTTTCCAACTGACTTATCTAGTGGTGAAAATCTTTGTACATATTTTTGAAAGCGGTCAATCTACTTTCTGATAGTGCACCTGAAAAATATGGAAGTGCTTAGAATATTCATGAATGCGTGTAAGTTCATAAGCAAACATGAGCACAACACACGTGTTTTAATACATATACAAAACACACCACACGTAAATAAATTAATACATATTCAAATGTGATTGGTGAACCCCTACTATCTACTTTTAATGGGCAAAAAATTGAAACTTGAAGAAACGTGTTCTTCATGTGGCTCAAACCCAGGAAGTGGACCATGCAGTACATACTGCAATGCCAGTAAGCTATGGACCAGTTCTCATTCAAAATGCTGGCACTCATTTACTTATAGTAAGTCTATCAGAGTATACTAGTCCACGCGGCTCATTTCCCTGACTAAGGCAGATGCCATGTTTCAGTGCTGCAGCGTGTCGATTAATGGCGGCCGACCACGTGCCAACTGCCATCGGCCATTAACGCCACTTTTCCCGCCCGGCGCCCGCCACCCGCAGCTATAAGAAGACCGTCGCCATGACCAGAGAGCTCATCCTCTATCCTCACAGCCTCCACATCGCTCCACATTGCCATGGCCGAATAGGTGACCGCCTCCATAATAGCTCATTCTCTTTCAACCTTGACATCCCATTCCATTTCCATATCCGAATAACTAATTGTGGCCGTGTTGCTTAGTCCCCATAAGCTACCGGACTTGGCGCCGGTCTCGGAGGAGATGGGCACGAATGATGGTCCCTTCGCCATTTGGCCGCATCTCCACGAGAGAGCATGCACTCAAATCTCTTTTTGAGCACCACCAACTTACTTGTTGCACTACGTAATGGAGCCAAATGAGGTGCAGGGAACACGTCATTTGGCTCCATTAAGTGGAGTAACATGCGCACTTAGCGCAAGAGAAGGAGCGCATCAGATGACGCAAAATACCCCCCTCGTCGGCCCGTTACACCATCGTGTGTAGACGAGGAGGCGACTCGTCACATATGCATGCTATGTGTAGCATTCATGGTCGCCGTGGTAGCAAGCAGCACAACTAGCGCATTCACTTCTTCGTGTTGCTACACGGTCATCGCTACATATTTGAAGGGCAATATAGCATATTTTAGTGCCAAGAACCTAGGATTTGCAAAAGAAGACTAATTGAAGTCGACCAATAAAATTGATTAATTGGTCGATTCCTGAGTAATCTATAATCCCCAGCTGGCCGAGACGCTGAAGATAAGCGATATATCCTGAACATTGACTGTGACAATTGGGTCCGCCTAATACCGTGTAGGCCCCACGTTGGGCTTTGAGCCGGTTTGCCATACGACTTGGGCCACTGGGCTCGTAGCATGCGCGCCACCCATACGCACCCGTGTGGAGCTAACGGAACAGCCTGACTGGCCAGTGCTGTGCGCGCGATGCAGAACCCGTCAGGCGTGAGCGAACCAGGCCGACACAAGGCCAACAATCATGACTGGCTGGCCCCACGAGCGAGCTAGCGCTACGGGTGCGACATAGGAATAGGTGGCGCGAGCGAACCAGCTCGGCACGGGACCGACGGTGCTGACAAGTTGGCCCCGTGCGCGAGGCGACGCTATGAACACGACGGAGGACCTGATTGGCGTGAGCGAACTAGGATGACGGACGCTCCATGCGCGAGCCAGCGCAAAAAAGGCGAGATACACGGCCTGGCTGTCGCGATCGAACCAATCCGGCACGCAGGAGGGGGAGGGGGACTCGCCGAGTCCAGCTGGATTGTTGATACGTCTCCAACGTATCTATAATTTTCGATTGTTCCATACTATTATATTATCTGTTTTGGATGTTTTATATGCATTAATATGCCATTTTATATGATTTTTGGAACTAACCTATTAACCTAGAGCCCAGTGCCAGTTCCTGTTTCCCCTTGTTTTTGAGTTTCGTAAAAAACGAATACCAAACGGATTAAAACTTTCACGATGATTTTTCTTGGACCAGAAGACACCCAGGAGACTTGGAGTGCAAGTCAGAAGAGGCACGAGGCGGCCACAAGGGTGGAGGGCGCGCCTGGCAACCTTGTGGGCCCGTCGGTGACCCCCTGACCTAGATCTTCCTCCTATATATTCTCATATACCCCAAAAACTTTCAGGGGAGCCACGAAACCACTTTTCCATCGCCCAACCTTCTGTGCCCGTGAGATCCCATCTTGGGCCTTTTTCCGGCATCCTGCCGGAGGAGGATTCGATCACGGAGGGCTTCTACATCAACACCATTGCCTCTCCGATGAAGCGTGAGTAGTTTACCACAGACCTACGGGTCCATAGCTAGTAGCTAGATGGCTTCATCTCTCTCTTTGATTCTCAATACAAAGTTCTCCTCGATGTTCTTGGAGATCTATTTGATGTAATACTCTTTTGCGGTGTGTTTGCCGAGATCCGATGAATTGTGGATTTATGATCAGCTTATCTATGAATATTATTTGAATCTTCTCTGAATTCTTATATGCATGATTTGATATCTTTGCAAGTCTCTTCGAACTATCGATTTGGTTTGGCCAACTAGATTGGTTTTTCTTGCAATGGGAGAAGTGCTTAGCTTTGGGTTCAATCTTGCGGTGTCCTTTCCCAGTGACAGTAGGGGCAGCAAGGCACGTATTGTATTGTTGCCATCGAGGATAAAAAGATGGGGTTTTCATCATAATGCTTGAGTTAATTCCTCTACATCATGTCATCTTCCTTAAAGCGTTACTCCGTTCTTTATGAACTTAATACTCTAGATGCATGATGAATAGCGGTTGATGTGTGGAGTAATAGTAGTAGATGCAGAATCGTTTCGGTCTACTTGACACGGATGTGATGCCTATGTTCATGATCATTGCCTTAGATATCGTCATAACTTTGCATTTTTCTATCAATTGCTCGGCAGTAATTTGTTCACCCACCGTAATAATTTCTATCTTGAGAGAAGCCTCTAGTGAAACCTATGGCCCCGGGTCTATTTTCCATCTTATAAGTTTCCGATCTGCAATTCTAGTTTCCTATTTACTTTCTTTGCAATCTTTTACTTTCCGTTTCATAAACCAAAAATACCAAAAATATTACTTTACCGATTATCCATCTCTATCAGATCTCACGTTGCAAATAACCGTGAAGGGATTGACAACCCTTTATCGCGTTGGGTGCAAGTTGGTGTTTGTTTGTGCAGGTATTCGGTGACTTGCGCGTTGTCTCCTACTGGATTGATACCTTGGTTCTCAAAACTGAGAGAAATATTTACTCTACTTTGCTGCATCACCCTTTCATCTTCAAGGAAAAAACCAACGCAAGCTCAAGAGGTAGCAACTGTCGCGCTCGAGAGAGTGCGCGAGAGGGCCTACCTGTCACAACTATACCTGGCCATCTGTCGGGCCGGGCCAACCAAAGTCCGACGCAAAAAACTCAGGCCTGAGCCTGGCCCGGCCGTCGGGCCTAAAAATCGGGCCCGAGCCCGCCGGTCCTGGGGCCACGGGCCGGGCTTCTTCCTTAAACGACGAAAACGACAGGCCCGGGCCCTGCCGTCGGGCTCGAAATCTAGGCCCAGGCCCGGCCCGTGGGCAAGGTCGGGTCGGGCCGTCCGGGCCGGGCTGCCCATGGCCAGGACTAGTCACGACCGAACCAGCCCGACGCGGGGCCAAAGTCCGCCGACACGCAGGTTCGGCCTCCCCGTCGCGTGCGGGGCAACATGTGAGAGGTCTCTTGCGGGTGCGCTCGAAACCACCCCATGACGGTGACCCCGTGCACACGCGCGGTCCATCCGTCATGGACCCCCGAAAAGCCTCCACGGCACGCCACCGCCAAAAGTACTACACGGAGGACACTCTCGCTGGCAAAGCCCGCCGGGAGACGAGTACTCAGGCATCTTTTAATTGTAGTGTGATAACGAGGTACTAGAGTGGGCTGCCAATTTGGATGGTCCTGTCTGATTGATCCATGGCCAAAGGAACAAGTATGAAACAGTGAGAATTGATGATATGATGATGTTACCCACATCAGTGAGGTAGAGCTGGCAAGGCTACTGTTAAGTTGTTAAGTTACACGACGGCGGCACGAGGAGGCCATTTTCTTAGGTAGCCTGGTCTAGTGCCAATCGTACTGCAGGTCTGCAGTCACATCTTGCCACGTACCGTAGCAATTAAACGGCATTTACTTCTTGGCGCATCATCACATGCCGTTAGGAAGTCATGCACGCGAAATAAGTTTTAAAATAATCGCAGTGTCCTTTTTTTTGCAGAAACACTTGTATTGCGTACTGCTATATCACACTGGGTTACAATCTGCTCGACGTAGTAGTTCAACATTGGCAGGGCAGACCCTAGCCACACTGTTGTGCGAGCTTCCAAACGTACATAGTTTGCCAAAATTGGCTAACAGATTTTTGGCTGCGTTTAACATGAGCAATACAAGTTTGGCAACTCTCCATCAAGGTTTTAATCTCCTTTAACCAAAATAAGTTTTAAAATTATCAGTGTATATGTAAAGATGCTTCGATGCACAGGCACGCACTCAAACTTTTTAAAGGCATGTGAATTTTCATCATGGACGGATTTCTAACGTTAAGCTTCATAATGCTAACCTTTTCCTTTTGCCTTTTTATAATAAGGCAGAACTGGTCATTGTCTCATCGTAGGAGACGCCCCCCACGCCCCCCGCGTCGCCAACCCCATGCGACAAGGGGGGGGGGGGGGGGGATCGCGCCGCCGGCCCTCGGCCTCCTCTCCTTGATCCCTCCCTCCCGCCACGCCGGAGATCATGCCGGGCGAAGCCTGTGCTGTGGGCTATGACGGCGGCGGCGGGGCATTCTCCCTCGCGTGGCGGCGGCGAACCCCTCTGGCCGCGGCGACACACGTCACGACGGTGATGCAGCGACAAGGAGCGGCGGGATCCCAGGGGTGTGAGTGGTGGCGGCGACAGCGATGGCGCGGCCACCCTGCGCCAGAGGCGCTCCTGTGGTGGCGGTCGGGTTTGCGGATCTCGCTCGACCTAGATGGGCTTGGGCGGGCCGGCGGCTCGGTTCTGCGACGACGGGCTAGCGCGATGGTCCTGACCACGATGGCTGCTTAGGCACCAAGGTGGTGCCGTGGCCGGTTAGGCGGCGGCTGGACCTTTTTCGTCTAGTCCCCGTCAGAGAAGGCGCCAATCCGTGCACAGGGCGCTTGATGGAGTTTTTTCGAACTGATCTGGGTGAAAACCTGCTCTCGGCTAGCTGCCAAGGCCGGCGATGGGATGCTCTTGAAGGCATCGCCATCGAGAAGTTCCAGACCACTATCTGCTACCTCCGGGGGAACCCTAGATCAGTAGATCGGATGACAGCGACGCTCTTGTGTCGTTTCCCCCTTGGGGGCGTCATTCTTCAAGGTGTACATGGGCTCGAGGGACCAGTGGATGGCATCTTTGGTGAAGTGGTGCTTCATCCTACACATTGATGGCGGCGAATCTCAGTGGCGTGGCGCAGTGGAGACTCGGCGTCCAATGTGCGGCGATGGACTCGCACAGGAGGATGATGTTGTCTGGCGTCGTGGTGGCATTGATGGCAGAGAGGCCTGGCAAGGCCGATGCGTCAGTATATGCTCTGAAGATGGATCAATGGAAGACGGTGGTGATGGCCCTTGTAGCGTGCACATGTGGTGCCTGTTGAGAGTGCGTCGGACCGGTGTGTGACCCAGCCCCGACATAGTGGCTTGGATGTGATACCCAGCTTTAGATGTTAGGCTTCGGTGTGATGTCTGTTTGGTATTCGGTTTGGACATTCGGCACCCCTTCATCAAGGGGATAGGAGTAGCAATAGATGTTGCCAAGATAGAGGCTTCAAGCTTACTGATGTATTACTTTATAAGGTCCTTGCGAATAATTAATAAAATGGCTGCATGCATCGCCCAGATGCAGAGGCCGGAGGTATATCCTCCTTTTTCTAAAAAAAAATATAAATAATGTTTCACATCTCTTGAAACAAACTCTTGAGCTTTACTCCCTCCATCCTAGAAAGTGTACTTTTAACTTTTGTTCTTAGTCAAACTTTTTAAAATTTGATCAACTTTATAGAAAATAGTAGCAACATATGTGACATCAAATTGGTATATTTCAAAAATTCATGCCAAGACTAATCTAGTGATACTTATTTAGTATCATAAATGCAAGTGATTTTCCCTATAAACTTGGTCAAAGTTTAATAAGTTTGACCAGTGACAAAAGGTAGAAGTGCAATTGTAGGCTAGTAAGTAAGTCTAGGGGGGGGGGGTGATTAGACTACTTGACCAAATAAAACCTAGCATTTTTCCAATTTTAGTTCTTGGCAAGTTTTAGCAGTACACTCAAGTCAAGTTACACCGTATACATGCAGGTCTAGATAGTAGGCAGCGGAAAGTAAAGACTTTGCATATGAACATAAATGAGGGATCGAAGAAATCAAACGCAATGAAGACACGGTGATTTTTGGCATTGTTTCGATAGGTGGTGCTATCGTACATCCACGTCGATGGAGACTTTAACCCACGGAGGATAACGGCTGCGCGAGCCCATGGAGGGCTCGACCCACAAAGGGTCCACGAAGAAGAGACTTCAACCCATAGACGGTAATGGCTGCGCGATCCCACGGAGGGCTCCACCCACAAAGGGTCCACAAAGAAGCAACCTTGTCTACGCCATCATGGTTTTCGCCCACGAAGGACTAGCCTCACTCGGGGTAGATCTTCACGAAGTAGGTGATATCCTTGCCCTTACAAACTCCTTGGTTCAACTCCACAAAATTTGGAGACTCACAAGTGTGACACCTAACCAGTGTAGGAGACACCACTCTTCAAATGGTAATAAATGTTGTTGTTGATGATGAACTCGTTGCCCTTGTGCTTCAAAAGATAGCCTTCTCAACACTGAATCACTCTATCACAGATTTGATATGGTAGTTGGAGAAGCATTGGAGAAAGCAACTTGAGGGGGCCAAAAATGAAGGATCAAAGGTTGGAGTGGAATCCCCTTGGTTTCAACATAAGTGTAGGTGATTCTCCCTCAGAAAATGATATGGGAAGTGGTAGCTTCGTCCTGGCTGCTCTCTCTGAGAGTAGGTGGTGTGTGTGGGGTATATATAGCCATTACAAAAAATCTAACCATTATACACCTTTATGCACAACTCGGTGGGACCAAGTGAAACAACTCGGTGAGACCGATTAATGCAAAATATTTGAACTTTAGGCATTTCGGTGAGACCGGATGAAAACACTCGGAGGGACCGATTAATGATGACCTAAGCACTATCAACACTTCGGTGACACTGATCGATTTCACTCGAAAATTACTAGATGAAGTCGATTGGATACAGAAGGTTTGCCAGTGCACTTCGGTGGGATCGATCGCCATCTCGGTGAGACCGAGTTTCTAGGGTTTAGGCAGTGGCTCTGTCAAGTGTATGTCGGTGGGTCCAGATAGGAGTGAATCGGTCGAATCGAGATTGACTTCAGGGTTTTGGACATATATGATTTTGAGGGTGTGACTGAGGGTTTTGGAGCAATATCTCTAACCACGTGAGCAAACGACTCATGATCAAAACCTCATCCCTTCTAACAATATTGGCTTTCTATAGACATTTTTTATCACTTAACCAAAAATATAGTGTTTTGGAGCTTTTGCCAATGCTTTGTCCTTTGCATTTGAGGGGTCTACACTCACATCTCCTAGCCATATCTAGATTAAAATTTTTCTGAAATATTCTTTGAATACAGATTAGTTCAATAATGTACATGCTGTTATGAATTATTAAAACCATTCGAGAATTAGTTGCACTTTCAGCAATTATTCACGGAGCGGAGGGAGTATCTTTGTAGGACACACGACCTTTTTTTTTACCATCGCGGAAAAAGTACCTCTTTCTTTATGCGTTGAAGATACTATGGTTAAGATTCTTGCATGTGAAGTGAACATATGTTCGTATTTGCTTTCGTCGAGAGCCTCTCGTTAAAAAAACCAATCCACTTCATCATTTTTAGCCACACACCTAAACCATCTTAGTTCCACTAGATAATTTGCACTTTGGTACATCACTTTGGCCCCAGCCTTGCCGCAACTCCCTTTAGCTATCCTGCTGGTCTGGACAGCCGAGGGTGCCCCACCTGCTTGCCGATTTGAGGTCCGCCGGCGCGCTGCCATCCGGTCAGATTTCGGTGATCGTTGCCCTCGGGCGTCTCTAATGGAGCTTGTCGCCCTGCAGCAGGCCATCGACACGGTCTAACAGCTACAAGTGTTGGTTACTGCTGCCTTCGGCCTCGCCACCGAGCCGCCTGCTGCTTTGCTGCGCCAACCATCTGTGCACGGCGCGACGTTTCGTTTTACCAAGACCTTCAGCTGCCGGCACCTACAAGGCCGTTCCCGATGTCGACGCGGCCGATTGGACCCGGAACGGTGTCGGTTTGTAGTGTTTGTGATTTATTCGAGATGAGTTTGTTACCAATATGTTCAATATCTATACAACTGGCATGCCCAATATACATCACTTGTTGAAGCAAATGATGCCCTATTTTACATCATATGTTGGAGCAAAACTATTTGAGGTGACTCCAACGCGGACTCAAACCGCTAGCATACATCAAGACCACGCGGTCTAGACGTGTTATGTCATTCAATGCGGTCCTGTATCGGTCCGCCAAGCGATGGAGGGGGAGGGCTGAAGGCGGTATGGACGGGGACTCCCCGAGGGCGGCGCGGCGCCGCCGCCTCGGGGGAGAGAGGTCGGGAAGAGTTCATGTATCCATTGGAAGAGATGTCTAGCTATGAAGCCAGTTGCGGTGAACTCCAGCGACATCTTGTGCTGGTCCGGCAACAACCTTTCATCTTGAATCGTTGGAAAACGAGGACACCTAGCCGCCGGACTGTTATCATCATTCATTGTACAGTACGGGTGTAGAACATTGTCATGGGCATCATTGTAGAGTACGGGCGTTGTTCTCCTCCATCTTTTGTGAGATGTCACGCTGGTAGCCCCAACACTGTTCTCTATTATTATGGTTGTACTCCTAACTCGAAGTTAACATCAACCCATGGTTCCTCTCCCAGCCCTTCGGCCTCATCGCCGCTGGTGCCATCCTTTGTAGTACACACGTAAGAGCATCCTCAACAGAGGATGTATCTTTAACACCTAAAAAAATAGTTTTACATCATCATCAGAATGTGTATTAGGGCATCTCCAACAACGACCCCCAAATTTCTTTCCACATCCGCAAGCGGACAGGGACCAGTCCGCGGACATGGATGCCGAAGTTGGCCATCCAATGCTGCCCGCATACATTTCAGCAACTATTTGAACTAACCGGATAAAATCCGTGCAAACACGGCGGATTTCATCAAAGTTCGAATAGAAAATAGCACAAATCATCCATATATAGTATTCAAATAAGTCTAGTACAATAATAGTTCAAATACAACGAGATTAACCGGATGTTCAACAAGTTCTTCACGAACGGATCATGTCGTTCCACACACACTACCCCTTTAGCTTCATCCAAAAGTGTATGCAGCAACGCGTACGGGCTACACAATGTGTAGAGCAACATTGAGTAAATGAATGATTCAATCGACAAGTTGAGTAAGAAGAAACAAAATTTACGGATCTCCTCCTCTGCCATGCGCAATGGCCACATTGCCTCAAGCCGACCAACCGCGTCACAAAACTTGGTGACGGAGATCTGGATGACGTACCATTGATACACCAACAACTTCACATTGCGTTGTTGGATGATGTGAATGTCGTAGGGCGCAATGTGTTTTCGCGCGTTGCAAGCACTGCTAGAAGGGACCCCCTCTGCTTCTGCCTATAGAATCTACGGATATGTTCAACCACGCATCGCACAACAACTCATCCTTCATGAATGAGTACCCCGCCATCCTTCGTACTCTAAAAAAACGACATGGCCTTCGAAAGTAAGCTCAATGGCATTTGACCGAACACATGCCGGGCGTGGTGACTTCCATGGACGAATTCGACAGGGGGCAGTGTGTACCTGCCTACGGACGGGTTCTAGGTGGACGACGCCGTCGTAAAAGGCAAGCGGGTGTGTCGGTGTTGGTTGTCGTGGTCTGGCAATGCCCGTGTGCCCGTCGGAGAGGAACCGCAGCAGCGGCGGAGGAGGAGGATGGTGGGGAAGCAGAGCAAGGGGAGGGGAGAATTGGAAGAAAATGGGACCGAGATGAGCTTTGGGTGGGCCAGGGTAGTCAGAAGCGGGCGTGGGTGCTGTCCACACTCCCGCAAAGGCCCCCTAGCTTGTCTGCATTTTGCGGGGGGAAATGCGCCCAGACCGCTTGGCGGACCGATACAGGACCGCATTGAATGACACAACACGTCCAGACCACGTGGTCTTGATGTATGCTAGCGGTTTGAGTCCGCGTTGGAGATGCCCTTATTCGTCACCTCAAATAGTTTTGCTCCAACATATGATGTAAAATAGGGCATCATTTGCTCCAACAAATGATGTAAAATAGTTTTGCTCCGGGAGAAATCCTAAGATCACCGGATCGGACGATGGCGACGCTGCGGTGTCATGTTCCCTATTGAGGGCATCGTTTGTGGAGCGACGCCGGATGGAAGAGGCGTGAGGTGGTGTGGCGTGCCTTCTCTCGCGTCGACGACGGCGGGTCTCGGCGGCATGGAGCAACGGGGTCTCGTCGGTGGGCGTGATGATGGACGAGCACAGGATGGTGGCGTTGTCTGGCGTCGTGGTGGCTTCGACGACAGCTAGACCGGGCAAGGTAGATGCAACAGTACATCATTGAAGATGGATTGGTGGCAGATGGCTGCGGCGGTCTCATACCCGGCAGGCGTCCTGGTTGAGGAGTGCGCCGGATTGGTGGGTGCCTCATACCCGGCAGGCATCTAGGTTGGGACCAGACTATCAGCATCTCTATATCAACTGGATAGGAGTAGCGACACATGTTGCCTGGACAGTGACTTTAGTCTTACTGTTGTATGACTTTGTAAGGTCTTGTATGAATAATTAATAAAGTGGCTGCATGCATCGTCCAGATGCAGAGGCCGGGGGTCCTCCTCCTTTTCTAAAAAACACACATCGCCAAGATTAGGCGAACAAATGCAAATAAGGGACTTCAATACAATGCCTTAGAGGAGAAAATGATACCAAGGCTCCATTGTCCCCTAATCCAAGAGAAACTTTCAGAAGGGCGTCGCCAGAAGGAGGTGAATGGCGCCCGCATTCGTCGTCATCATCGGCAATCACTTAATAAGGGTATCTAAGAGCAACTCCAACACAGCAACCCATTTCGTCCACGCGTGTTTCTTTGGATCTGTGCGGGCAAAAAAACGCATCCCAACGCACAAACTTATTTCTATTTTTTGTCCATTACAAGTCTACTCAGACTCATTTCTGTTCCAAATTTGGGTCACATTTGCGTTCAAAGCGGACAAAACCACACGTCGAGCTCTCTTTTCTGTCCGCCCGTGTCTGCCGCTGGCCCACATGGCAGCCAAATAAATCGCCCATGTCGCTCTTCCGCGCGCTCCAACTCACGCCGGCGTCCACCACGCCTCCTCGCCGGAGCATACACACCGCCGTTCACCACACTTCCTCACCGGAGCACACGTGTTGCCGTCCATCGCGCGTCCTCGCCGGAGCACACACACCTCCCCGACCGCATCCGTTGTCCCGCAGCGCCGGGGCAGCGCATCGACGAGGACCTCCACCAGCAGCCCTGGCTCAGCTGAGCACCGCGGCAAGCACGTGTGGTTGGGGACAAGGTCGTCGTGCCGGAGCTGGGCGCGGGTCGTGTCCAACCGCCGCCGGTGTTGCCGTGGTTGCTGTCCGCTCTTCTCGCCCTTCGGCGGCCTCGGCACGCATCTCAGGCGCGACAGCCATGGCTCGCCTCTCCGACGGCCTCAACACACATCTTAGGTGCGACGACCATGGTTCCCCTCTCCGGTGGTCTCGGCACAGATCTCAGGCACGGAGGCCATGGCTTCCCTCTTCGGCGGTCTCGGCACGTATCTCAGGCGCAGCGGCCATGGCTCCCCTCTCCGGCGGCCTCAACACGCATCTATGGAATGACGACCATGGCTCCCCTCTCCGGCGGCCTCAACACGCATCTCAGGCACGGCGGCCATGGCTCCCCTCTCCGGCGGTCTTGGCACGCATCTCAGGCACGGCGACCATGGCTTTCCTCTCCGGCAGCCTAGGCACACATCTCAGGTGCAGCGGCGCACACATCTCAGGCTACTGCAACTGCCGCTTCTGCAAGGAGAGGTCTTTGGCGGCCTGCTAGGTGTTTGATGAAATACCCGTCGTGGACACATGTCGAAATGAGGTCGCACCGTTGGGTTCAGTGGCCGACCAAATAAAAAAGCGGACACAGCCGTCCGCTCGGCCGACCCAAATGGACAGAAAACACACAAAATGTGTGTCTGTTTGGGTCGGCGCGTTTGAGTTGACCTAAGGGCTCGAAGTCCTACCCGGTTGTGCCCGAGTAGGCACTTCGAAAGGATAATGATGTGTGCACTAAGTCGGTGATTTAACTGTTATGGAAAATATGTTCACCGTAATCCGTAACAACAGGATCACCCGATCATACCGCATCCCCTAAATATGGGTACCTAATTACCAATTCCAGTCCGCCTATATAAGGGGCAAGTGGCGTTCCCTCAAGGATCATCTGAACTTGGGAGCAACATGCCATAACCTAGCTCTCTGTGGAATAGATCTACACCATTGTAATCCTCTAGTTGAATAATAAAACTCAGTAGACAAGATGTAAGCTTTTACCCATCTGGGGGTCTGAAGCTGGGAAAAACCACCATGTCACCATCATCGACGCCGAGTTCACTTTGGGCACCACCCTTCTCTACTATCTTCCACGACGTCTAGTAGATCATAAAATGAATGGCGCATTAATCATCAATGTATAGTGCTTGTTGTGCGGCCCAAAGAGATTTAGTCTACAACTCAAGCTAAGGATATAAATCAAGCATGTGGTTCTCCAATCTAGAGTTCTAGACTATGATGATTGTTGCTAGTCCAGTGAGGATTACTCCATCTTCTATTAGGTCGAGCCTAGTGATTTTGAAGAGGACCATGGGAGAGGCCTGATGGTACCCCACTAGCTCGGGATGATGGTTGGGGGAATAGGGGAACAGATGACCAAGCCGCTTCAACCTTCAACAATGTGGCACACCCCCAATCCTTTGCCCCCAACCGCGGAGGGCCCCACGCTCTCGGGCAACGATCTGTGGTCAGGGCCCCACGACGGACATGGATGGGGCAAAATGCTTATGAGCTTCGGTCTGGAGTTGCAGGGTGAATTCTCCCCTCCCTCAGACCACTCCATCTGTCCCGCCTTCGTGGGATCTATCACCATCAAAGATAATTTCCTGACGAACTTCGAGGCAAGGATCAATCATGCCATCAAGGTTAGCCTGCTAGGGCTAGGTCATACTTCTTAGCACCAGCCGAATGGATTTTTGGTTCCTCCTCCCGCCCCCGCTTGCTATAAAAATGAGGGTGTCATGGGATGTAGAGCATAAGAAGCTTCCCTAATACAGGAGTGGTGTAGCCAAGGAGCAACCAACCACGATGATGGATGACCCCGCATGAATCCACTCCTATTTGACGGTGATGCACATTCGTGATCTGTTTGGACCCAACACTTGTAGTGGCCTCCGCAGTCCATAATTGGCTTTGGGACATCTCATTTCGGCGCACATCTAGTCCTAAGTAGCATAGAATGGGCCATGTTGCGCCACAAGCTACCTAACTCGTTCCCTGGGGACTCGACACACAATGTCTTGGCACCTTGCTCCTTTGGGGCTATTATCCTCTAGGTTTGCCTACCATAGTCTTTGTCGGTTGCCAGTCTTTACTCGGTTCTCCCCTATGAGGATGACCAAACTGTCGTTAAAAATCAAGATTTCCATTTCTCAACTCATCGGTGGCTGCCTTCTGTTGGGCACTAAAGTGGTCAAGCGAAATGAGCCGATGATGGACTTTGTACTCTTTGTGTCATTCTGGATTCTGGGACGGATATTTTCTTTTCCTATATTGGCTTTTATTTGGACCTATTTTGTGCGGCTTTGGGGCTTGAGCATAATGCCCCAACCTAGATGACTTTTTCTCCACCAAGGCAAAACTGTACTAGAAGGAGGGGACACCTCCTTTAATTTGTTTTTTTGTTCGATGCAGTCTAGACCTTGTGGACAACTCATGATAAGATTATTATCGAGAAGGTGCTTTCACGGCATGCTACCGACTCTATGCTCAAATATTAGCTTTTATGCATCAGAGATGAATGCTATTTAGGCGGCAGGATAGGAGTCCCCTAGATATGGCATGTGTGACGGTCTTTGGGTGGTCGGCCATTAGCTATCCTTTACTTGCTAGTACTTTATCTCCTTGGGCTCTTGGTGCAAATACAATTATAAAATCTTTTCTCTTAATATGACCGCAATACTTCACTTATAACATTTATCTCATCTAATGCACACAACTCCGACTATTGATCTTTCATCTTAAGTGGCTAATGATTAGAACGATGACGTGGAGAGGAAATATGCATATATAATACATGCAAAACACTGCATATAATCTACTCATAAAGTAACATTCTTCACATAATAAAATGAACCACCATAATTACATTATACAAATCATAACCATTTTAGCCACTCATGTGATATTTGCATCGAAGAACGGGGGAGACATTGGTACATATATAGCAACTGCTACAAACCCATACTTTAGAGAGTGGACTACACACATCATCATGGGCGCAACCAACGAAAACCCTCCTGACGGCGTCCTAGACTAGGGGGTGCTGCCCATGCCGGCCCCATCATAGCGGGCCGGGTCGAGGACCCCCGGATCATCAATGAATGGACCAATAGTTCCATGCCCCAAGGCATGCTCAATATGGAATCCTCCAAAGACTTGGAGCATACTCCAAGACACATTTGAATCTTCGACATGTTTATCCTTGATTTAACCGACCTACATGTAACCCTATATACCCCCGGTCCTTATATAAGCTGAGGGATTTAGAGCATATGGTATAGAATCAGACATTCACATACGATCTGGAGGTAGATCATCATGTACTCTGTACTCCAACACAATCAATACAACAAAAGAAGGACACATGGTGTTACCTCTTCAAGAGGGTCTGAACCTGGGTAAACATCACCTCCCTTGTTCATCCTATTACCATCTAACTAAGATAACCAACTTGGATCCCCTTACCCGAGATCTGCCAGATTTTACTCCGACATTGGTGGCCCACTCAGGTCCCGCCCACTGTGTGGTCAAAACGGCTCGATGGCTCGTCTTCAGATCGAAGACAACATTGGCTATGGGAAGATCTTCTTCCCCAGTCAGCTCTTTGCCTTCGACGGCATCACGCTCTATGTCGATTCGACTGGCTACCTCGGCCAGATCGAGTACTTCGCTCCAGGCTATATCATCAGGTTTGGAAACATGGAGTATGCTGCAGATGCATGCGGCGAACTTGCATTCTTGGGCTGGGTGTCAGATCAGTCCAAGGACCCTGTTAATGCCGATGCCGATGCACCTATCTCAGGCTCAATCTTGGATCAAGACCATGGCACTGAGAACTCATCGGCTCCGGCTTCAAGCTTGGAACCAAGTACTCCAAGCCAGTCTGGGTGTCAAGTCCAAACGGTGAAATCACCAAGGCTGTGTGAGATGGAATATCAACCAAACTCAAGGTAAACCCAACCTCATGTCAAGATATGGGCGAGGCCCATAAGGCGCTTCTAAATGAGATGTTAGATCGGATTCAGAGCCTCGCTATCTCGGATGATCGTACTTCGGTCTACAATCAGATCTGGGAAAAATATGGAGAAGCGGGAATTTTCAACCCACCCTCCACCCACCTAGTCGCTACCGTTGAGGACTTAACCGACGTGCTAGAATATGTATATGAGGGGATGTTGACCTGGATGATTACGTCGACAAGATTTCAGACACGGGATCAGCGCCAGCCACCACTAACCGGCCAGTGGGCAACTACCTCCACTTATGACGTCTGTATGGTTGATACCCCAAAAGACGGTGGAGGCAGTGGTAAACCCCCTAAGCATTGAGGAAGAGGCTATCGTAATGGAGGCAATGGTAATGGAGAAGCCAACAACGATGGCACTGGAAATGGTGACACTATTGAGAAAAACGCCGCACAAGACGACGCCGAACACTAGACTACCGACAATGACACTGGTAATTGAAACAACGACGGTGACGATCTGATGAACAGGGACAAAGACGAACCGAGAACATCCACTACTATCCGGAGTCTGAGGAATATAGAAATCTTGGTCCCGACGAGTTTGATGTTTCCGAGGAGCCCCTCGAGGCACCTCAGCTTGAAAATTTCCGCAAGCGATTGGCCAGCACAACCAAATTTTTTAAGCAAAAGACCTAGCAACTCAAATCTGATTAGGGCGAGCTTAATGATAGATGGGTCGAACTCCTCAGGGCCGAGTAGACCTGGAGGACAAGCTTGCGAAGACCGGGGCTGATAAATTTTACCCCCGAAGGAACTTGCTTCCAGAGCTTGACGATAAGGGCGTAGATAGCATGCTATCTTAGCGCGAGTGGACCGAACAGCCCAGCCACCCACCTCGGGGCTGAGATAGGCCAACTGCTGGTAATAAGAATATCCTTGAAGCACCTTGGCGCCAAGGAGGACTCGATCCACCATGGACCCAAAAGAATTATGATGTGAGGGAGAAGCCTCCTCCAAGGACAACATGTCCATCTCGACCAGTTTACAAACCAAAGGAACGACCACCTGCTAGACAAGTGGGATATCTGGCTTGGCTAGCCAAGAACGACGATATACGCGGATCATACTCGTGGTCTAAAAGTAACCATGACCGATGTCCGTCACGCTACAGCCAGGATCCAAGGAGTGTTGGAAATATGCCCTAGAGACAATAATATTGTATTATTATATCGGTATGCATTATTTCCAATAACTCATTGGCTCGCTCCATTGTTCCGGAGAACGGAGTTTTAGTCACCTTGCCCATGAGGCATGGTTCACAAGTATCAAATGATTCATAATCAAGTGATTCCAAAAGCCCATCTGCATGGAGTTTCTTCATGCGCTTTACACCAATATGACCTAAACGGCAGTGCCACAAATATGTTGCACTATCATTATCAACTTTGCATCTTTTGGCATCAATATTATGAATATGTGTATCACTACAATCGAGATTCGACAAAAATAGACCACTCTTCAAGGGTGCATGACCATAAAAGAGATTACTCATATAAACAGAATAACCATTATTCTCTGATTTAAATGAATAACCGTCTCGCACTAAACAAGATCCAGATATAATGTTCATGCTCAACGCTGGCACCAAATAACAATTATTCAGGTCTAAAACTAATGTCGAAGGTAGATGTAGAGGTAGCGTGTCGACGGTGATCACATCGACCTTGGAACCATTCCCGACGCGCATCGTCACCTTGTCCTTAGCCAATCTTCGTTTAATTCGTAGCTCCTGTTTCGAGTTACAAATATGAGCAACCGAACCAGTATCAAATACCCAGACGCTACTACGAGCAGTAGTATGGTACACATTAATAACATTTATATGAAATATACCTTTGTTCACTTTGCCATCCTTCTTATCCGCCAGATACTTGGGGCAGTTCCGCTTCCAGTGACCAGTCCCTTTGCAGTAGAAGCACTTAGTTTCAGGCTTGGGTCCAGCTTTGGGCTTCTACCCGGGAGTGGCAACTTGCTTGCCATTCTTCTTGAAGTTCCCCTTGTTTCCCTTGCCATTTTTCTTGAAACTAGTGGTCTTGTTAACCATCAACACTTGATGCTCCTTCTTAATTTCTACCTCCGCAGCTTTGAGCATTGCGAAGAGCTCGGGAATTGTCTTGTCCATCCCTTGCATATTATAGTTCATCACGAAGCCTTTATAGATTGGTGGCAGTGATTGAAGAGCTCTGTCAATAACGCTATCATCTGGAAGATTAACTCCCAGTTGAGTCAAGTGATTATGATACCCAGACATTTTGAGTATGTGTTCACTGACAGGACTATTCTCCTCCATCTTGCAGCTATAGAACTTGTTGGAGACTTCATATCTCTCAACCCGGGCATTTCCTTAAAATATTAACTTCAACTCCTGGAACATTTCATATGCTCCATGACGTTCAAAACGTCCTTGAAGTCCCAATTCTAAGCCGTAAAGCATGCCACACTGAACTATCGAGTAGTCATCAGATCGAGCTTGCCAGACGTTCAAAACATCAGCATCCGATCTTGCAGCAGGCCTTTCACCTAGCGGTGCATCAAGGACATAATTCTTCTGTGCAGCAATAAGGATGATCCTCAAGTTACGGCCCGAGTCCGTGTAGTTGCTACCATCATCTTTCAACTTAGCTTTCTCTAGGAACGCATTAAAATTCAGGGGAACGGTAGCACGGGCCATTGATCTACAACATAGATATGCAAATACTATCAGGACTAAGTTTATGATAAATTAGGTTCAATTAATCAAATTACTTAAGAACTCCCACTTAGATAGAGATCCCTCAAATCATCTAAGTGATACGTGATCCAAATCAACTAACCCATGTCCGATCATCACGTGAGATGGAGTAGTCATCAATGGTGAACATCTCTATGCTAATCATATCTACTATATGATTCACGTTCGACCTTTCGGTCTCCAGTGTTCCGAGGCCATGTCTGTACATGCTAGGCTCGTCAAGTTTAACCCAAGTATTCCGCGTGTGCAAAACTGTCTTGCACCCGTTGTATGTGAACGTAGAGTCTATCACACCCGATCATCATGTGGTGTCTCAACACGACGAACTGTAGCAACGGTGCATACTCAGGGAGAACACTTTTACCTTGAAATTTAGTGAAGGGATCATCTTATAATGCTACCGCCGTACTAACCAAAATAAGATGCATAAAAGATAAGCATCACATGCAATCAAAATATGTGACATGATATGGCCATCATCATGTTGTGCTTTTGATCTCCATCTCCAAAGCATCATCATGATCTCCATCGTCACCGGCTCGACACCTTGATCTCCATCATTGCGTCGTGGTCGTCTTGCCAACTATTGCTTCTACAACTACCGCTAACACATAGTGATAATGTAAAGTAATTACATGGCATTTGCATTTCATACAATAAAGAGACAACCATAAGGCTCATGTCGGTTGCCGATAACTTAAAAAACATGATCATCTCATACAGTAACGTATATCACATCATGTCTTGACCATATCACATCACAACATACCCTGCAAAAACAAGTTAGACGTCCTCTACTTTGTTGTTGCAAGTTTTACGTGGCTGCTCCGGGCTTCTAGCAAGAACCGTTCTTACCTACGTATAAAACTGCAACGGTGATTCATCAAGTTTGTTGTTTTAACCTTCTTCAAGGACCGGCCGCAGTCAAATTCGATTCAACTAAAGTAGGAGAAACAGACATCCGCCAACCACCTTTATGCAAAACTAGTTGCATGTCAATCGGTGGAACCGGTCTCATGTGCGTGGACATGTAAGGTTGGTCCGGGCCGCTTCATCCCACAATACCGCTGAATCAAAATAAGACATTGGTGGTAAGCAGTATGACTATCACCGCCCACAACTCTTTGTGTTCTACTCGTGCATATCATCTACGCATAGACCTGGCTCATGATGCCACTGTTGGGAATCGTTGCATGGAAAACAAAAAAAATTCTATGCACACGCAATGATCTATCCATGGATATGCATAGCAACGAGGGGAGAGTGTGTCTATGTACCCTCGTAGACCGTAAGCGGAAGCGTTTCCCTACATGGTTGATGTAGTCGAACTTCTTCGCGCTTCAACCGATCAAGTACCGAACACACGACACCTCCGCGTTCTGCACACGTTCAGCTCGGTGACGTCCCTCGCCTTCTTGATCCAGCAAGACGTCGAGGTAGTAGATGAGTTCCGTCAGCACGACGACATGGTGACGGTGATGGTGAAGTGATCCTCGTAGGGCTTCGCCTAAGCACTACGAAAATATGATCAGGGGTGCAAACGGTGGAGGGGGCTCCGCTCACGGCTAAACAATTGTTTGGGGTGTGCTAGGCGCCTCCACATATATATAGGTGGGAGGGGGAGGGGAGAGGCCAGGAGGCGCCCCAAGTAGGACCGAATCCTACTTGGGTTCCTCCCAAGCCGCGCGCCCCTGCCATATATATCGGAGGGAAGGAAAGAGAGGGGGAGAGGGAGGAAGGGGGAATCCTATTCCTCTCTTTCCTTTCCCTTCCCCTCTTTCCTTCTCCTCCTTGGCCAGCCCATATGAGCGGCGCACCAGCCCCTTGTGGCTGGTGCGTTTCCCCTCTTGGCCCATAAGGCCCATATCTTTTGCCGGGGGTGCCCGGAAGCCCTTCCGGTGACCCGGTAAGTACCCGGTATCCCCCGAAACACTTCCGGTGTCTGAATACTATCGTCCTATATATCAACCTTTACCTCTCGACCATTTCAAGACTCCTCGTCATGTCCGTGATCTCATCCGGGACTCCGAACAACATTCGGTTACTAAATCACATAACTCATATATACTATGTCGTCATCGAACGTTAAGCGTACGGACCCTACAGGTTCGAGAACTATGTAGACATGACCGAGACATGTCTCTGGTCAATAACCAATAGCGGAACTTGGATGCCCATATTGGCTCCTACATATTCTATGAATATCTTTATCGGTCGAACCGTTATGACACCATACGTAATTCCCTTTGTCCATCGGTATGTTACTTGCTCGAGATTCGATCGTCGTTATCTTCATACCTAGTTCAATCTCGTTACCGGCAAGTATCTTTACTCGTTCCGTAATACATCACCTCGTGACTAACTCCTTAGTCGTTTGCTTGCAAGCTTATGATGTGTATTACCGGGGGGCCCAGAGACACCTCTCCGATACTCGGAGTGACAAATCCTAATCTCGATCTATGGCAACTCAACAAACACCTTCGGAGATACCTGTAGAGCATCTTTATAATCACCCAGTTACATTGTGACGTTCGATAGCACACAAGGTATTCCTCCGGTATCCGGGAGTTGCATAGTATCATAGTCGAAGGAATATGTATTCGACATGAAGAAAGCAATAGCAATAAAACTGAATGATCGTAATGCTAAGCTAACGTATGGGTCTTGTCCATCACATCATTCTCCTAATGATGTGATCCTGTTATCAAATGACAACACATGTCTATGGTTAGGAAACCACAACCATCTTTGATCAACGAGCTAGTCTAGTAGAGTCTTACTAGGGACACGGTATTTGTTTATTTATTCACACATGTATTTAAGTTTCCGATCAATACAATTCTAGCATGAATAATAAACCTTTATCATGAATAAGGAAATATAATCTAAAATAACAACTTTATTATTGCCTCTAGGGCATATTTCCTTCACTTGGGACATATCAGCGTGCATCTAATGGAGTGGATCCCTATTTATGAAGTACTTTTTGTGATAGCAAGAGAGGTAAGGCTAACAAAGTACATAAACTGCATTATTTGTTATCATCTGCACCGCAGGTGGTGAGAGGAACTAGTTTCAATTGTATATCATCATGCTTATGGCAATGCTCCGTTATACTTAATACTTGGGTGTTTGTACTGCCTACATAACATGATCCTAACTTATGCCATGAATGTTTAATCGTTCATTAAATTTACATATGCGTATATCTATGTGTCACCGTTGCTGTGAGAGATGCTTACTATTGAAGCTATGAACCTCGGTCCAAATCCATTCATAAGATACCTTATCCAAACATTTTAATATTCACCTTTATTTTTCAGTTATTATTTGATCTTAAAATATTGAATCGCTCATACACCATTATCAGCTCATAACTTGTTGCAACTAGCAAAGCTAGTAAGATGGACAACTTCACTAGAACCATTGGGGGTACGCATGGTTTCTTAGTATGTTTTGTTGTGCTACTTGATTCAGGCTAGGGGTGTTGTGTCTACGGATTGATACCTTTGTTTCACAACCGAGGAAAAAATTACCACTTATTGCAAGCCTCTTGACTTGGCCCTCTAGTGGTAGCTACTTCGAGCACTAGGACATTTTATGTCATTGTTGCAAGGGAGGTAACATAAAGTCCCATAGGCAATGCATCACAATTATTTACCTTTGTTTTATTTACTTTTTTAGTTGCTTGTATTATCTTAGTTTACTTTTCTATAATTCTATAAACACCAAAAACAACAACAAGATTTTTATTTTAGCACATAGTTACTCTCTTTATCTAGTTATAATGAGTATTATTAATGGTGATACCAAGTTGTATGATTGCACAATCCAAATAATAATGACAATCTCAAATAATGATAACTTCATGAGTACACATATTGCATTTCTTGCTATTAAGGCTGATTTCTTTGAAATTAGTCCTACCTTATTGAACATAGTCACTAAGGAGGAATTTGTTGGTACTATTATTCAAGCTGTTTTTATTTATTTACATAATTCCAATGAAATATGTGAGAAGCAAAAATACAAATAAGTTGAGGATTACAATGACAAGATTAAATTATTCCCTTTCTTATTAAGAGCTAGAGCTAAAGAATTGTTGTTGTCTTTGCCTAATGGTAGTATTGCTTCACAGAACAAATGCAAAAATGCTTTTATTGAAAAAATACTATCCTCTTGCTAAGAGAATACAAATCAAAAAATTAATCATGAACTTCAAACAACATGGTCATGAAAATCTATCTCAAGCTTGGTAAAAGAATGATAACAATGCTTAGAAATCGTCCAACTCATGGACTAGATGATTCATTAACATTGCTCACTTTTTTTTTGCTAAATTGAATCATAAATCCAAAAAACTTGTTAGATATGAATGTAGGTGGCACATTTATGACAGTGACACAAGATCAAGCAAAGAGGTTTTCAAATCCATGATGGCAAACTATGTCCAATGGCAAAAGTGTTGCAACTACTAGAAAATAGTCATCATCTATGTCCAGATATTTTGAAACACCATTCTTGAGAACTCTAGGTGTTGTTCCTTTGGAAAAGGGTGATCATAAACTTGATCATCAAATAACAATGCTTAGCTCAAAGACATTAAAGAAATCATTGATACGTCTCCAATGGATATATAATTTTTTATTGTTCCATGCTATTATAGTATTAATCTTGGATGTTTTATATACAATTATATATCATTTTTTGGGACTAGCCTATTAACCCAGTGCCAAGTGCCAATTGCTGTTTGTTGCCTGTTTTTGGTTTTCCAGGAAATCAGTACCAAACAAAGTCCAAACGCTAGACGATTTTTTTGGACAAGAGAGACCCTAGAAGCTTCGGGAGGAGACCAGAAGGCAAACGAGGAGACGACAAGGCAACAGGGCGCGCCCAGGGGGGTAGGCGCGCCATGATTCCTTGTGGGCCCCTCGTGGCTCCGTCTGACCTAATTCCACCTCTATAAATTCTCTAAAATTGGGAAACCAACAGAGAGCCACCCAAAATACTTTTCCTACCGCCGTAAGTCTCTGTTCTTCCACGATCCCATCTGGAGGCCTTTTTCGTTACTCTGTTGGAGGGGGATCGATCATCGAGGGCTTCTACACCAACCTTGCTGCCCTTCCGATGATGTGTGAGTAGTTCACCACAGACCTACGGGTCCATAGCTAGTAGCTAGATGGCTTCTTCTCTCTCTTTGATCTTCAATACAATATTCTCCTCGATGTTCTTGGAGTTCTATCCGATGCAATCTTCTTTTGCCGTGTGTTTGTTGGGATCCAATGAATTGTGGGTTTATGATCAGATTATTCACGAATATTATTCGAGTCTTCTCCAAATTCTTTTATGCATGATTATTATAGCTTTATATTTCTCTCTGATCTATCTATTTGGTTTGGCTAACTAGATTGATTTATCTTGCAATGGGAGAGGTGCTTTGTAATGGGTTCAATCTTGCGGTGCTCTATATCCTAGTGACAAAGTAGGGGACAAGACATGTATTTGTATTGTTGCCATTAAGGGGAAAATGGTGGGATTTATTCATATTGGTTGGATTTACTTTGCCTACATCATGTCATCTTGCCTAGGGCTTTACTATGTTTTTATTAACTTAATACCCTAGATGCATGCTGGATAGCAGTCGACGGGTGGAGTAATAGTAGTAGATGCAGACAGGAGTCGGTCTACCTGTCTCGGACGTGATGCCTATATACATGATCATTGCATTGAATATCGTCATAACTATGTGCTTTTCTACCAATTACCCAACAGTAATTTGTTTACCCACCGTATGCTTTTTGTTCAAGAGAGAAGCCTCTAGTGAAAACTATGACCCCAGGGTCTACTTTTATCATATATAAAATCCAAAAATGCCTTGCTGCAATTTCATTACTGTTATTTTATTTTATCTATCTACCACTACGAGATATGATCCTTGCAAATAACCACCAAGGGGATTGACAACCTCTTGATCGCGTTGGGTGCAAGCATTTTCTTTTGTGTGTGTAGGTGCTGTTAACGAGGTTTCACATGGTTCTCCTACTGGATTGATAACCTTGGTTCTTAACTGAGGAAATACTTGTCTCTACTGTACTGCATCATTCTCTCCTCTTCGAGGAAATCCCAACGCAGCTCACAAGTAGCAGGAAGAATTTTTGGCGCCGTTGCCAGGGAGACATCACCAAAATCTATCAGGTAACTTTGCATAAACTATCATCTACTTGATCTTACTTTCATTTGACATTTGCCTCTCATTTTCATCTCCCCCACTTCTAAAACGGTTTTACAACAAACACAAAAATATTTCTGTTTGCTTGTTTGCTTGCTTGGTCACTATGTCTAGTATTGCTATCCCTCCTTTGTCCCGGACTTTGAAGTTCTTTACTTCAAACAAAAACAAGGAGAAAATTTAAAAGATGCCTGGTATAGAATAATGGAGTCTTATCGTGTTTGCACTATAAAGGGGGTATTAAAATTTTGCTTCAAAATTTCTATGTAGGGCTAACCATGCCTAAGAGACAACTTCTATATTTTGCTACTAAGGGGACTTTTGTTGAAAGTGATGCTAATACTGCCTATGAAATAATAGAAGGCATAGTGGGAACTTCACCCACACAAAAGGTATTTAATTATACTCAAGAAGGAATCCAAATTTTGGAGAAATTAGGTGATATGCAGAATTTTTTTGTTGAGTTACAAAAGTCTAATAAGCCTCTTAAAAATGTTAGTGGAAACCTTAATCGCATGAATAACCTTGTTACCATTTGCAATAAGCGGTTGGACACTTTGGATAATAAAATTCTTTATTTTCTGAGTATAATGGGAAGCGTAAGGAACCTCCCGGCTTTGAGAAAAGCCCCACTAGGGTGGTCAAAGATAAATATTACAACACTTGAAACTATGCATTGATACGTCTCCAACATATCTATAATTTTTTATAGTTCCATGCTGATTTATTATCAATCTTGGATGTTTATAATCATTTTATAGTCATTTTATATCATTTTTTGGTACTAACCTATTGACATAGTGCCAAGTGCCAGTTGCTGTTTTCTACATGTTTTTTACATCGCAGGAAATCAATACCAAACGGAGTCCAAATGCAGCGAAACTTTTTGTGGATTTTTTGGACCAGAAGACATCCAGTGGGCCAAAGAAGTACCGAAGAGGGAGCCCGAGGTGAGCACAAGACACCGGGGCACACCAGGAGGCCCAGGCGCGCCCTGGTGGGTTGTGCCCATCTTGGTGGCCTCCCGCACCGCCTCTTTGCTCTATAAATACCCCAATATTCTGGAAACCCTAGGGAGTCGACGAAATATTCATCCAGCCGCCGCAGAGTCCAGAAGCACCAGATCCAATCTAGACACCATCACGGAGGGGTTCACCACTTCCATTGGTGCCTCTCCGATGATGCGTGAGTAGTTCTTTGTAGACCTTCGGGTCCGTAGTTAGTAGCTAGATGGCTTCCTCTCTCTCTCTTTTGATTCTCAATACAATGGTCTCTTCGAGATCCATATGATGTAAGTCCTTTTTGCGGTGTGTTTGTTGGGATCTGATGAACTTCGAGTTTATGATCAGTTATATCTTTTTATATCCATGAAAGTTATTTGAGTTTCTTTGATCTCTTATATGCATGGTCTCTTATAGCCTCTTATTTCTTCTCCGATATTTGGGTTTTGTTTGGTCAACTTGATCTATTTATCTTGCAATGGGAAGAGGTGCCCGGTAGTGGGTTCGATCTTACGGTGCTTGATCCCAGTGACAGAAGGGGAACCGACACGTATGTATTGTTGCTACTAAGGATAAAAAGACGAGATCTATATCTACCACCATATAGATAAACGGATCTTGTCTACATCATGTCATCGTTCTTACTGCATTACTCCATTTTTCCATGAACTTAATACACTAGATGCATGCTGGATAGCGGTTGATGTGTGGAGTAATAGTAGTAGATGCAGGCAGGAGTCGGTCTACTAACCTTGGACGTGATGCCTATGTAATGATCATTGCCTGGATATCGTCATGATTATTTGAAGTTCTATCAATTGCCCAATAGTAATTTGTCTACCCACCGTTTGCTATTTTTCTCGAGAGAAGCCACTAGTGAAACCTACGGCCCCCGGGTCTTCTTTCTCATATATTTGCTTTGCGATCTACTTTTCCTTTGCGTTTTTATTCAGATCTATTAAACCAAAAAATATAAAAATACCTTGCTGCGCTTTATTTTATTTGCGATCTATTATTTCAATCCAATACAATTTTCTCACGTCCGTTTGCCTATCTTGGGGCGTCGTACCCCGAAAGGGGCTGACAACCCCTTTAACACGTCGGGTTGCGAGGTGTTGTTATTTGTGTGCAGGTGCTGCTTACGTTGTGATTGCTTGGTTCTCCTACTGGTTCGATACCTTGGTTTCATAACTGAGGGAAATACCTACCATTGCTGTGCTACATCATCCTCTCCTCTTGGGGGAAATACCGACGTAATCCTAGCGACACCATCAAGTAGAATTTCTGGCGCCGTTGCCGGGGAGGATCTTCAACATAACCAGGTTCCTAATCACAAATCTCATCTCCTTGCAATTTACATTATTTGCCATTTGCCTCTCGTTTTCCTCTCCCCCACTTCACAAAAATTTGCCTTTTTCTTCGCCCTTCTTCCGTTCGATCTTTCGTTTGCTTGTTTTACCATGTGCCTTATTTTTGCTTGCATCTTCGCTTGATAAAAGGTTATGGATCATCATCCACTTGACAATCTTTTTAAGAGGTCCAATTATGATGAACCAATTTCTAGTGATTTGAGTGCACTAGATTATCTTTATGGAGTTTTGCTTGAAATTCGTGAATCCGAAAATTGTGATGAAGTTTACGAAGTGATTCACGATAGTTCCTTGGATGAAAAGCATGATTGCAATGGTTTTACTATAAAATCTATTAATATTAGTTGTGCTAATCATATGCAAACCCTAAGCTTGGGGATGCTAATTTTGCTATGTCTACTACTTGTTGCAATGATCATGATTGGGGTGATTCTTCTTATGATCTTGAAAATTTATTTAAGCCCATGATGAATATGAGATTGATAATAGTGTTTGCAATAATATTGAAAGTGGGTTTGGAAGAGTGTCAACTTTAGATCCCACATATTGGGAGAATGTTCAATCTTATGAATTTTTTGATAAAAGTGGGTTTGGAGAGGTCACGACTTTAGTTAATGTTAAACCCACTATTTTGGAAGAGTGTCAACTTCGCATGCATGTGGATCGTGTTGAGAATATGTTATGTGATAGCTATTTTGTTGAATTTGAATATGATCCCACATATAATTATTGTGAGAGAGGAAAATATTGTGGTAGAAATTTTCATGTTACTAAATTACCTCTCGTTATGTTGAGATTGCTTTTGTTTCTTTCTTCTCCTTTGCATATGCCAAGTTCTTATTGTCTTGATAATTTGTTCTCTTATAAAATGCCTATGCATAGGAAGTGAGTTAGACTTAAATGTGTTTGTCACATGTTTCATGATGCTCTCTTTGTGTTTCAATTATTATCTTTCATGTGAGCATCATTAAAATTATCAATGCCTAGCTAAGGGCGTAAAACTATAGCGCTTGTTGGGAGGCAAACCAATGAATAAAATTTATTTTTGCTTTCTGTTCTTGTGTATTTACAAAATTTTGCTACTGGTATGATTGTGCTTTTTGTGTTTTAATTAGTGTTTGTGCCATGTAAAGCCTTTAGGATCTTCTTGGGTGATAGTTGTTTGATCTTACTGAAAAAGACAACAACTTTGCGCTCACGAAAATAATTTTCATAAATCACAGAAAAGGGATTTTTCCCTGATTCTTTTTGCAGAAGATTAATATACAAATTACCCTGGCCGTCCTAATTTTTCAGAATTTTTGGAGTTACAGAAGTATTCGAAAGTTCCAGATTACTACAGACTGTTCTGTTTTGACAGATTCTGTTTTCTTTGTGTTGTGTGCTTATTTTGATGGCTCTATGGTTTTCTTTGATGAGTTTTTGCCATATAAAAGTTGGAATACAGTAGATATAATACAAAAACAAAATATGAATTGGTTTGACACAACACTTATAGTAGTGGTTTGCTTTCTTTTAGTAACGGATCTCACGAAGGTTTTGTTGAGTTTTGTGTGATTGAAGTCTTCAAGTTTTGGGTTATCTTACGATGGATGAAAGCAGGATAGAAGAGCCTAAGCTTGGGGATGCCCCGACATCCCAAGCTAATATCCAAGAATGAGCAACCAACTAAGCTTGGGGATGCCCCCGAGTGGCATCCCCTCTTTCTTCCAACAACCATCGGTATTTTACTCGAGGCTATATTTTTATTCGTCACATGATATGTGTTTTGCTTGGAGCGTCTTGTATGATATATGTCTTTGCTTGTTTTATTTTGTGTTTCAAGTCATCAATCCTTGCTGGACACACCTATTTGAGAGAGCCAAAATTATGTCATGACTTGTTAGAAAATCTCTCTATGCTTCACTTAAATCTTTTATGAGCTAGGAGTTGCTCTAGTGCTTCACTTATATCTTTTTGAGCACGGTGTGCTTAGTATTTTTGAAGAAATGCTCTCTTGCATCACTTAGATTTATTTGAGACTTAGTAAAATTTTGAAGAAATTCTCTCTTGCTTCACTTAAATTATTTTGAGAGAAAGAAAATTTTGTGCTCATGATCTTCACTTATGTTTGTTTGAGCTTATGAAAAGCAACACATAAAAGTTAGTTCCAAAGTGATAGATATCCAAGAAGGATAAAGTAAAAAATGTCTTGAAGATCATTGGACAAAATAAACTTGATTCTTAGTAATAGTTTTGAGATATGATGATGTGATATGTGAGTTATGTTGATGAGTAATTGTGCTCTAGTAAGAATATTAGTGTTAAGGTTTGTGATTCCCTATGCATGCACGGAAGTCAATAATCATGCAATGAAAATTATATCCTACTTGTGGTGCATTATTCGGTGTTACTTATGCTTAATGCTTGCTTTACGAAATTATTCGTTTCTTGGTTGGTCGCTTCTCAATCTTTTTGCTAGCCTTCATTTTGCACCAAGTATGACCTCTACTTGTGCATCCAAAATCCTTTAAACTAGTTTTGCCACATGAGTCCACTATATCTACCTATACGCGGTATTCTTTTGCCGTTCTAAGAAAATTTGCATGTGCCATCTCTAATTTTCAAAATAAACTTCTCTGTTGTGTGTTTGTTTCGCTCGCGGAACGGTAACGGGTGGCTAATATTTTCCATGCCGGATGCGTTATTCTCACGATGGGTGTTTATTCACTTGTCATTGCACGAGAGTAAGGCAAAGGTTTTAGGGATTCCTAGTCCCGAAATGCAAAAATTAATTTACTTTATGTTGTCAAATAATAAATTCCTTGGAAAGTGTTGGTATGGAAGGCACCCGTGGATACGGCTAGCCATGGAAAGTGAAAGTATGGTGAAAAAAGGAACAACCTTTATTTTCTGTTTGGGAACCGCCTATGGCATATCTAGCATGGAAAGTGTTCGGAACTCTGCGTCGTTTTCGTTGGTGGGATGGATACACCTCCCAAAATGTTTTTATCTCTATTTTCGCTTTGAGCTCTGGCACCTCTACAAATCCCTACTTCCCTCTGTGAAGGGCCTTTCTTTTACATTATACAATTTTTACTTTTGAATTTGAGTCTCCATCTTCTCTTATAAAAGCACCAACTAGGAGGCAATATGATCGTGAGTAAGTATTGGGTGTAGCTAATATGCGAGTGTGTTTCATGAATGGATCAATGTTTGAGCATGATGGGCTAGGGATAACTTATTTTAGCATTGATATTTTGAAAGACATGGTTGCTTGTTGATATGCTTGAGTATCTAAATTATTATGTCAAAACTAGACTATTGCTTTGAATCACATAAAAGTCCAAATGTCCATGCTATAAAGAAAAGAATATGATATGATTGATAAACAACACTCCACATAAAAAAAATCTGTTTTTATCACTTACCTACTCGAGGACGAGCAGGAGTTCAGCTTGGGATGCTGATACGTCTCCAACATATCTATAATTTTTGATTGTTCCATGCTGTTTTATTATCAATCTTGGATGTTTGTCACGACCGGTTTTTCAATAAAATATTTATTGAGAGACCAATCCCTTTTACGGACCAGTAAAGAAGAATTCCTTCTCACTGGTAGACAATATCTTGGTCACAGAAGAAAAATACCAGGAGTACTGAATATAATACAAGGTTGAGCGGGGACTGCTCAACAATTTATTACATGCACGTCGATGAAACAAGACGGCGGATAGGGTGGCATAACTACTACTCGAATAACAACGGTGGAAGAAATATCACCGTGAAGTGGGTGATATGACTCCTGACAACTACAGCTCTTCGAGCGTCGGAGTGAGGCTCGAGGAGACTTATTGCGGGTGGCGGAAGCGAATATAATACAAGTGACCAATATCCGGGATCGCACAGGACTGACTGGGATTCCTCTAGGCGTCGGACGCACTATCAAACTCTTCATCCAAGAGATCGCCTTCGTCAACATCTGGCCAAATCAACAAGCCAAGTGAGTACTATGAAAGTACTCGCAAGACAGTTCGGACATAAGATATAACAAATGTAAACATGAAGCATATGAACAGATTAACAAGTGCATTCAGACATAGAGACAATAATGCATGGGGAATAAAAGAGAAGTCGGGCGGTAGTCCTCCCGAAATCCCAAATTAAATACTGGGTGCCAAACGAGGGTCTGAATGACTCCTCGAGAGGAAAATGCAAGAATAACAATGCCGCAGTCGGGCGTCAGGGCGACACCACATAAAGGGCTTATAATAGAAAATAAAAGATAGTGCGTGCCATAGTCGGACGTCTGAGCGACATCGCATAAAGGGCTTATAATGAAAATAAGAGACAAACATGCCACAGTCGGACGTCTAAGCGACATCACATAAAGGGCTTATATTGAAAATAAGAGACAAACATGCCACAGTCGGACGTCTAAGCGACATCACATAAAGGGCTTATATTGAAAGTAAGAGACAAACATGCCACAGTCGGATGTCTAAGCGACATCACATAAAGGGCTTATAATACATAACTTAGTAACTCATGAATTTAAATCATGTCAAGAGAATAAACCGTCAGGAGATAAATAACAGGGTTAGTCCATCCACAGGAATAACAATTAAACTGGGTTTACCACTTGAGCTTGTTCACCGGGGATAAAGTTCCACGAGGATAGATATGGATATACTGATTACTCTAATTGATCATGGATACGATGACTTGGAAGGATTTGACTCTGCAGAGTTTGTACTTTAACCACAGCCAACGGATTTCGATAGTCACGGGGACTAGTTCCGTTTACGGTGTTTTGGAAGAAACACATCTAACCAGTACACACCCATTCAACATTTCCGAAGCCAGCAATCACCCTCGGCAACGTTCAAGAAAAACCTTGAGACGGGGAGGCTACAACCTCGCGTAGCATGGGATCAAATTTCTATACACGCGCTCTAAGGGGTGCCCCCCTCTCGGTCCCAACCGGAAACACCCATGCCCCCTGACCGGATGACTGGCTTTAATCCAGGGCCATGGAACCATCATCCCGGCCCCTCTGTTTGGTGTGTACACGGAAAGAGGTTACCAACTTACTAAACCGCATTCTGGAAGAAAACCAGTGGTAGCACGAATGGGGGAAGAACGATAACGTGACTCCGTCCACGTTAACGTCGGAATTTTTTGGATGACGCAAGGCTGGTGTGCTACAACAGTACCACCTTGCTGCCCTTCATGTCACCACATGATTAGGCCATCTCTCACCAGAGATCATCGCAACTTTGGAACATGCGGGTAGTTGCCTCACAAGCAACGAGGTACTCACCGATACTCATATGCCACGCACAAACTCTCACGCAAACATGCAAAACACCTATCATATCAAAGGTTCAAACATGCTTGCCTGGTTCAGAGAAGTCGGAGTCTAGCTCGTCGAAGTTCGCGGCTCCGTCACCTCTTCCGGAACCTACGGCATAACGAAAACGGGCGCTAACGTGAAAACCAACGCGTGCATAAAACTTCTCCAAATTTTTTCCAAATAAATACTATAAAAAACTAGATAAAAATACAAGACTGACAAAAAAAGAATCACTCAAAATCACTTTTTATTAAAAAGTTATAAGGGTTTTAGTCCAGGGACTAATCTGTGATGAAACAGAAAAGATCCAGGGACTTAACTGAGAAAACAGAAAACGCTTCGGAAAGAAACGCGCCAGTTCAAAGGGAAAACGTATTTGCCCGAAGGCGCCAACAGAAAGCGTTTCGAGGGAGAAGAGAATAGAGGCTGACAGGGGGGTCCCACATGTCAGGTTTAAAAAGTTCGCCGGCGCCCGAAGACTGCGGTGGTCGCCGGCGTCGAACCACGGCGAGACAGGGAGATCGGAGTGTACCAAGAGTATCAGCGTGTCCTTCCGGGTCGGTGGGTGGTGGACTCGACCGACGGAGAGCACCACATCGACGGTGACACTTTCTCCGGCGGACGGCGGCTCGGGCGATGGTGGAGAACGCCGGTGGGTGCTGCAAACGTCGAATTGGAGCGCGGGTTAGAAGGAGGGATGCACTAGAGAGCTACTGGCAAGAGATGGGTGGCAGAGGTGCACGCACGGGAGCGAATCGAGCTGGACCCCGTGGCGGGTCGCGGCGGCCGGAGTTGAGGAAGAAGACTTCCTCGGGGCTCTCCCAGTGGCTTGGCGTGGTCTAGGTGGAGTGCAGAGGTGGTGTGGGTACTAGCTGGAGCTCGGGGCCTCTATTTATAGGCGGCTCGAGGGGGTGGCCGTGAACGGAGAATCTCCGGCGAGCAATTACGGTGATGCAGTGGATTGGCAGGGGGTTTAGGTGGCCAGGCAGCATCAGTGGGAGTTACTGGTCCCGTTCCACTGCTAAACACGGTCGGGCATGGCGTAATGGCGTTGGTCTTCGTCGGGGTCGCCGTACTGGCACGGCGGCGGCAGAGGGCGTGCTCCGCGCCTAGCGGTTCACGACGAGGGTGGCAGCACGCACGGGGGAGTGGAAGACCACGCGGCGGCCTCCGGTGACTTGGGCGGTGCTGGCCAGCGCCGTCTACGCTGTGCTGCTCCCTGGCGGCCGCAAAGCCGCCGCTGGCGTCGGTCACGGGGCGGCGCACCTCCTCCAGCACGTCGCCGACGCCCGCAAACATCCAGGCGCTCGTGCGGTGCAGGAACAAGGGGGAGGGCACGGGGAGCAAGGCGACACCGGGGTACTGGCGAGATTGAGATCGAACACTGAAGAAAACGACAGTGGTTTCAGGCACTGTTAACTGAACTTGACTGAACTTGGTAGCAACAGTGTCCAGCAGGTGTTCGACAGAATGATTTGGCATGAAGAAAAATTTTCCTGGGGCTGGGACTTGGTGAGGTGACCTCTCAATGCACCCAGAGGTTGCCTGATTTTTCCCAGAATTTTTGGAGAAGGATTTGAATGAATTTCATCAAATTTGGCAAATCAGGTCCAAACTTGCAGCAAGTATAGTTTGAAAATTTTGAACTGAAGACCAGTGGATCTTCATGGATCTTGGTTGAGGGTTCAAAGTACTAGGAAGGGAAAAAGGTTTGGGGGCAAAAATCAAAACAGAAATGGTAGCTCCTTTGCAAACATCCAAGGATCAAGATATAAGGCAGAAATTGTTTTTGATAAGAAATAAATGGAAATAATTATATGGAGAGGTCCAACTTGCTGGATTTGAAATAAATCATGATCCAAAGGTGAGGAGAGGTTTATGAGAGTGGATTTGCACTAAGGCCATGGTAAGAGAGAATGTTGAAAGGGGCAAGGAATCATTTCAAAAGCTATAGGGCCTTTTTCAAAGAAATTTTCCAAAAGTCATTTTTCCAAAGTGAAAAGTATTTTGGCTTGAGTCCAAAATAAAAAACAAGAACCTCCAAGACCAAAATCAAGTTTTGAGTGAATCCAAAAATGAAGCACCAGTCATAAAAGTCAATATTTGGAGAGGGAGAGTTCTTTTGGAAGAAAAGTTCAAATCACCTCCCTCAAAACAAGGAAAAGTTTTGAAAAAGACAAATAAAATTTTGGGTGTCACAATGTTTTATAATCATTTTATAGTCATTTTATATCATTTTTTGGTACTAACCTATTGACATAGTGCCAATTGCCAGTAACTGTTTTCTGCATGTTTTTTACATCGCAGGAAATCAATACCAAACGGAGTCCAAACACAGCAAACTTTTTGTGGATTTTTTTGGACTAGAAGACATCCAGTGGGCCAAAGAAGTACCAAAGAGGGAGCCCGAGGTGAGCACAAGACACCAGGGTGCACCAGGAGGCCCAGGCGCGCCCTGGTGGGTTGTGCCCACCTCGGTGGCCTCCCGCACCGCCTCTTTCCTGTATAAATACCCCAATATTCCAGAAACCCTAGGGGAGTCGACGAAATATTCATCCAGCCGCCGCAGAGTCCAGAACCACCAAATCCAATCTAGACACCATCACGGAGGGGTTCACCACTTCCATTGGTTCCTCTCCGATGATGCGTGAGTAGTTCTTTGTAGACCTTCGGGTCCGTAGTTAATAACTAGATGGCTTCCTCTCTCTCTCTCTCTCTCTCTCTCTCTCTCTCTCTCTCTCTTTTGATTCTCAATACAATGGTCTCTTGGAGATCCATCTGATGTAAGTCCTTTTTGCGGTGTGTTTGTTGGGATCTGATGAACTTTGAGTTTATGATCGGTTATATCTTTTTATATCCATGAAAGTTATTTGAGTTTCTTTGATATCTTATATGCATGATCTCTTATAGCCTCGTATTTCTTCTCTGATATTTGGGTTTTGTTTGGCCAACTTGATCTATTTATCTTGCAATGGAAGAGGTGCCCGGTAGTGGGTTCGATCTTACGATGCTTGATCCCAGTGACAGAAGGGGAACCGACACGTATGTATCGTTGCTACTAAGGATAAAAAGACGAGATCTATATCTACCGCCATATAGATAAATGTCATCGTTCTTATTGCATTACTCCCTTTTTCCATGAACTTAATACACTAGTTGCATGTTGGATAGCGGTCGATGTGTGGAGTAATAGTAGTAGATGCAGGAAGGAGTCGGTCTACTAATCTTGGACGTGATGCCTATGTAATGATCATTGCCTGGATATCTTCATGATTATTTGAAGTTCTATCAATTGCACAACAGTAATTTGTCTACCCACCGTTTGTTATTTTTCTCGAGAGAAGCCACTAGTGAAACCTACGGCCCCCGGGTCTTCTTTCTCATATATTTGCTTTGCGATCTACTTTTCCTTTGCATTTTTATTCAGATCTATTAAACGAAAAAAATACAAAAATACCTTGCTGCACTTTATTTAATTTGCGATCTATTATTTCAATCCAATATAATTTTCTCACGTCCGTTTGACTATCTTGAGGCGCCGTACCCCGAAAGGGATTGACAACCCCTTTAACACGTCAGGTTGCGAGGTGTTGTTATTTGTGTGCAGGTGCTACTTACGTTGTGATTGCTTGGTTCTCCTACTGGTTCGATACCTTGGTTTCATAACTGAGGGAAATACCTACCGTTGCTGTGCTACATCATCCTGTCCTGTTGGGGGAAATACCGACGTAGTCCTAGCGACACCATCATGCATTATGCCTAGTTAGGGGCTGATGCCCACAAGTATAGGGGATCAATCGTAGTCCTTTCGATAAGTAAGAGTGTCGAACCCAACGAGGAGCAAAAGGAAATGACAAGTGGTTTTCAGCAAGGTATTTTCTGAAAGCACTGAAATTGTCGGTAACAGGTAGTTTGATAGCAAGATAATGTGTAGCGAGCAAGTAACGGTAACGGTAAAATAAAGTGAAGCAATATAGCCCAATCCTTTTGTGGCAACAGACAGGCCAAAATGGTCTCTTATGATAAGCAAAGTATTCTTGAGGGTACACGGGAATTTCATCTAGTCACTTTTATAATTTGATATGTGGGTGGACCAGTGCTTAGGTGTTGTTCTTACTTGAACAAACCTCCTACTTATGATTAATCCCCTCGCAAGCATCCGCAACTACGAGAAAATTATCAAGATAAAATTTAATCATAGCATTAAACTTTTGGATCCAAATCGGCCCCTTACGAAGTAGCGCGTAAACTAGGGTTTAAGCTTCTGTCACTCTAGCAACGCATCATCTAATAACTACTCCACAATGCATTCCTTTAGGCCCAAATATGGTGAAGTTCCATGTAGTTGACGTTCACATGACACCACTAAGGGAGTCACAACATACAGATCATCAAAATATCGAACACATATCAAATTCACATGATTACTTGCAACATGACTTCTCCCGTGACATCAATAACAAAAGTAACTACTCACAAATGATAATCATGCTCAAGATCAGTGGGGTATTAAATAGCATAATGGATCTGAACATATAATCTTCCACCAAATAAACCATATAGTAATCAACACTACTAGTCACCCACAGGTACCAATTTGAGGTTCCGGTGCAAAGATTGAACACAAGAGATGAACTAGGGTTTGAGAGGAGATGGTGCTATTGAAGATGTTGATGGAGATTGCCCTCCCAAAGATGAGAGGGTTGTTGGTGATGACGATGACGATGATTTCCCCCTCTGGGACGGAAGTTCCCCCGGCGGAATCGCTCCGTGATAACCCACAAGTATAGGGGATCGCAACCGTTTTCGAGGGTAGAGTATTCAACCCAAATTTATTGATTCGACACAAGCGGAGCCAAAGAATATTTCAAGGTATTAGCAGCTGAGTTGTCAATTCAACCACACTTGGAGATTAATTATCTGCAACAAAGTGATCAGTAGCAAAGTAGTTTGATAGTTTTGGTAGTAGTAACAGTAGCAACGGCAACAGTAACAGTGATAGCAGTATTTTGTAGCAAGTGTAACCGTGATGATAGCAGTAGTAACTTAGCAAGAACAATATAAGATAAATTCGTAGGCATTGGATCGGTGACTTGTTGGATGATATTCATCATGAGACAGTTATAACCTAGGGCGATACGGCACTAGCTCCAGTTCATCAATATAATGTAGGCATGTATTCCGTAAATAGTCATACGTGCTTATGGAAAGAACTTGCATGACATCTTTTATCCTACCCTCCCGTGGCAGCGGGGTCCTATTGGAAACTAAGGGATATTAAGGCCTACTTTTAATAGAGAACCGGAACAAAGCATTAACACACGGTGAATACATGAACTCCTCAAACTACGGTCATCATCGGGAGTTGTCCCGACTATTGTCACTCCGGGGTTGCCGGATCATAACACGTAGTAGGTGACTATAACTTGCAAGATCGGATCTAGAACATGGATATAATGGTGATAACATAAACGGTTCAGATCTGAAATCATGGCACCCGGGCCCAAAGTGACAAGCATTAAGCATAGCAAAGTCATAGCAACATCAATCTTAAAACATAGTGGATACTAGGGATCAAGCCCTAACAAAACTAACTCGGTTACATGATGAATCTCATCCAACTCCTCACCGACCAGCGAGCCTACGAAGGAATTACTCACTCCCGGTGGGGAGCATCATGGAATTGGCGATGGAGAAGGGTTGGTGATGACGAAGAACGAAGATCCCCCTCTCCGGAGCCCCAAACGGACTCGAGATCTGGCCTCCCGATGAAGAACTGGAGGTGACGGCGGCTCCTTCTCGTGAATCGTGATAATTCTTTCTCCCTGATTTTTTCTGGAAAAATAGGATTTTATAGCATCGGTTTCAGGGTCCGCGGGGCCACCAGGTGGGGATAACCCACCTGGGCGCGCTTGGTGAGGGGGCGCGCACTGGTGGGTTGTGCCCACCTAGGTGCCCCCCTCCGGTAGGTGTTGGCTCCAGAAATTCTCTTATTTGATATAAAAATTCCTCGCAAAGTTTTGTTCCATTCCGAGAACTTTTATTTCTGCACAAAAAAACACCATGGTAGTTCTGCTGAAAACAATGTCAGTCCGGGGTTAGTTTCATTCAAATCATGCAAATTAGAGTCCAAAACAAGAGGAAAAGCATTAGGAAAAGTAGATACGTTGGAGACGTATCAACTCCCCCAAGCTTAAACCTTTGCTTGTCCTCAAGAAATTCAGTTGATAAACTGAAAGTGAAAAAGAGAAACTTTTACGAACTCTTTTGCTCTTGTTTGCATAAATAAGCTTAAACAACACCCAAGTTTTCAGCCAATCATTATAACTAACCATGCCAACAATAATTCTTAAAGATTATATTGACTCATATCAATGACAGAATCAGCTAGCGAGCAATAATAAGACATCTCAAACAGCAACACGTTGTCAAAACAACTATGATATAATATGACAATAGTGGTATCTCGCTAGCACTTTATGAGACCGCAAATCATAAATGCAGAGCACCCCCAAAGTTCAAGCAGCGACTAGACATTGTAATTCATGGTAGAAAAGATCCAGTCATGATGCATCCAACATTAGCTACACACAATTCATAAGTCATGACAGCCGTGCTCTCAGGTTCTAGCGCTTGTTTTAGAAGGTGATGAAACAACATAAAAGTGAAAAAGATAGTCCCTTCACAGAGGGAAGCAGTGATTTGCAGAGGTGCCAGAGCTCAAGTTTTTAAAACAGAGGTAAATGATATTTTGAGACATGCACCCTTCTCATTTACTTCACGACCATCAGTTATCAATATCTTCCATGCTAAGCACGCTAGTGGCGGTTCCCAAGCAATAAAAATAAAGGTTTACTCCCCCTCCACCAACAATCACATTCCACGGCTTGTCCGAAACAACGGGTGTCGTCCAAACCAACAACAGTCCCGGGGGAGTTTTGTTTTATTATTTCCATTTGAGTTTGGGACTGGTAATCCCTATTACCGCCCTTTTCTCATGCAATGGCGAGTGAATAAACACTCAACCTGAGAATAACCCGCTTAGCATGAAAGATACCGACCACCTCCTGTCGTTCCATGAACGATCCAAGCACACAAAAATGATATTTATTTAAAGTTTTTAGAGGTGGCACATGCAAATTTACTTAGGACGGCAGGGTAATACCACATATAGTTAGGTATGATGGACTCATCTAGAATAACTTGGGTTCAAGGTTTTTGATGTACAAGCAGAATTCCCGCTTAGTACAGGCGAAGGCTAGCAATTAGGTTGAGAAGCGGCTAGCTAGATAGCAACAACGGTCATGAACATGCATTATGCATAAGTAACATTGGACACTAGCATGAGTAGGATATGAACACCATGAACATAAATATCATAGAGGCTATGTTGGTTTTGATTCAACTACATGCATGAACATGTGCCAAGTCAAGCCACTCGAACATTCAGAGGAGGATACCATATCATCATACTACATCACAATCATTTTAACGCAATGTTGATATCCAAGATAAATCATTATCCACTCCCAGCTACTTATGCATGGCATGAGAGACTATAATCTCTAATTGTCATTGCAAACATGTTTAATCATAATGGGCTGAATCATGGATACTAGGTTAAACATATTTACACAAACAGAACAAGTCAAGTTCATACCAGTTTCTCTCTGCCACGACCAGTTCATCGAATATAGTCATTATTGCCTTTCACTTGCACGACCGAATGATGTGAAAATAATAATAGTGCAAGAATGCCGTGGACTAAGCTGGAATCTGCAAACATTTTATTCGACAGGAGAAAACAAGGTAAAATGGGCTCTTTATTAGATCAACGATTATTCATATGAGAGCCACTCAACATTTTCATCGTGGTCTTCTCCTTGGTACGACTCAGAATAAAGAGAAAACAAATTCAGAGAAACACACTGAAATAATTTTGGAGTTTTTGGTTTTGTTGAACAAGAAAATTAAAGGGAAAAGCAAAAACGAGAAAAACTATTTACACGGGAGAGCTCCCAACAAGCAAAAGAAGAACAAGGAAATCTTTTTGGGTTTTCTTTTTAGTGCTACTACTAAGCGTGCAAGGAAAGTAAACTTCTACAACTAATTTTTTTTGTTTTTTCTAAAGTTTTTCAAACACACAAGAAGAAAGCAAGAAAATAAATCTAAGCATGGATGATACAATGAAAAAGTGTGAACACCGACAAATGAAATGAAATGTGTGAACATGAATGTAATGTCGGTGAGAAACACGTACTCCCCCAAGCTTAGGCTTTTGGCCTAACTTGGTAATCGATCAGTAGTCTGGATAGTAGTTGGGGTACTGAGGAGCGGGCATCCACTCATCCCACTACTGAGGCTCCTCCTCTGCTGCAGCCTGGTTGTTCCGGTAGGCGATGATATCTGTAGGCATAATCCTATATCCGCCCCTGGCAACATGATCAAACAAAGCAGGAGCAGGCAATGGAATAATATCACGAGTTTCAATGCTGAAAACCAGGTTATACAGAATAGGATAATCTCGTGCAACAAAATGGTGATGCTCCATGGCTGAGCGGTCTAGGTAAACTTTGGTCAGAGGGTAATCATGAGGGCGTATATCAATATTAAAGTGAGCCGCCAAACGAGTAGCGAAAATCCCACCATGTATTTTACCCTTGGATTTATTAATGTGGAGGCGACGAGCCACAATAGCTCCCAAGCTATAAGTGTTGTCGCCCTCTAGTGCACGACGTAACACAGCAAGGTCTGGTGAACTGAGTGCACCCACTTTCTCTCTAGCAAGCAAGCATTTTGTAATGAAAAGTGCAAAGTAAGGAACAACAGGAAAATGCAAGCCAGCGGCAGTGATAGCAGACACCCCTCTCTCATCTCCCACTGTCAAGGTATGATAAAAGGCCCCAAACTCAGCCGGCCTAGGCTCTGCTAAACTCCCATCAGAAGGGATCATGCATATGTTACAAAATTCAGTAAGTGGTATCTGATGGATTTCAGCATATAAATGAAACCGCACTTCAGGAGGATTATTCCAAGGAAAGAAAGTAAAACTTTGAACAAAGATATTTGTGAGGATTTGATGTTGTTCACACTCATCTGCGATGAAGTCGGTGAGGCCGGCATTAGCAACATATTGTGTGAACTCCTGAAGGATTCCAGCCTCTTCCATGAACTGGGTGTGCGACCATTCGCACGGTCGTACCTCCGCCAACCTCCGAGGATGGAGATCACTGTTAGATGACTCCCCAATAACACCCTTGGAGTTCTTCTTAGAAGCAAACTTCCTAAAGATATTCATTCTTTTCCTATCAAGAAAAATTCTGAAATTTTTAGTCCACAAATTTTCTCAACAAAACTTCACAAAATTGGTAGCAACTACTCATAGGGATACATATAGGCCACAGCAAGCATTCAAACTACTTAGAACTCTAAGAATTCAACATGCAAACTCATCTACAGCAGCACCAAGAGTAGCTAATTATTCAAAATATAAACCACTAAAACAAAAACTAATTGGACAAACGGAGGAGTCACATACCAAGCAACAATCCCCCGGAACAGTTTCGAAAACGGAGCTTCGAGCAAAGAGATCGAAATCTAACTACTTATGAAGCAATATAGCCCAATCCTCATGTTGGTTTGATTCGTGTTCGCTACTTTTATAATTTGATATGTGGGTGGACCAGTGCTTAGGTGTTGTTCTTACTTGAACAAACCTCCTACTTATGATTAACCCCCTCGCAAGCATCCGCAACTACGAGAAAATTATCAAGATAAAATCTAACCATAGCATTAAACTTTTGGATCCAAATCGGCCCCTTACGAAGTAGCGCGTAAACTAGGGTTTAAGCTTCTGTCACTCTAGCAACGCATCATCTAATAACTACTCCACAATGCATTCCTTTAGGCCCAAATATGGTGAAGTTCCATGTAGTTGACGTTCACATGACACCACTAAGGGAGTCACAACATACAGATCATCAAAATATCGAACACATATCAAATTCACATGATTACTTGCAACATGACTTCTCCCGTGACCTCAATAACAAAAGTAACTACTCACAAATGATAATCATGCTCAAGATCAGTGGGGTATTAAATAGCATAATGGATCTGAACATATAATCTTCCACCAAATAAACCATATAGTAATCAACACTACTAGTCACCCACAGGTACCAATTTGAGGTTCCGGTGCAAAGATTGAACACAAGAGATGAACTAGGGTTTGAGAGGAGATGGTGCTATTGAAGATGTTGATGGAGATTGCCCTCCCAAAGATGAGAGGGTTGTTGGTGATGACGATGACGATGATTTCCCCGTCTGGGACGGAAGTTCCCCTGGCGGAATCGCTCCGTGATAACCCACAAGTATAGGGGATCGCAACCGTTTTCGAGGGTAGAGTATTCAACCCAAATTTATTGATTCGACACAAGCTGAGCCAAATAATATTTCAAGGTATTAGCAGCTGAGTTGTCAATTCAACCACACTTGGAGATTAATTATCTGCAACAAAGTGATCAGTAGCAAAGTAGTTTGATAGTTTTGGTAGTAGTAATAGTAGCAACGGTAACAGTAACAGTGATAGCAGTATTTTGTAGCAAGTGTAACCGTGATGATAGCAGTAGTAACTTAGCAAGAACAATATAAGATAAATTCGTAGGCATTGGATCGGTGACTTGTTGGATGATATTCATCATGAGACAGTTATAACCTAGGGCGATACGGCACTAGCTCCAGTTCATCAATATAATGTAGGCATGTATTCCGTAAATAGTCATACGTGCTTATGGAAAGAACTTGCATGACATCTTTTATCCTACCCTCCCGTGGCAGCGGGGTCCTATTGGAAACTAAGGGATATTAAGGCCTACTTTTAATAGAGAACCGGAACAAAGCATTAACACACGGTGAATACATGAACTCCTCAAACTACGGTCATCATCGGGAGTTGTCCCGACTATTGTCACTCCGGGGTTGCCGGATCATAACACGTAGTAGGTGACTATAACTTGCAAGATCGGATCTAGAACATGGATATAATGGTGATAACATAAACAGTTCAAATCTGAAATCATGGCACCCGGGCCCAAAGTGACAAGCATTAAGCATAGCAAAGTCATAGCAACATCAATCTTAAAACATAGTGGATACTAGGGATCAAGCCCTAACAAAACTAACTCGGTTACATGATGAATCTCATCCAACTCCTCACCGACCAGTGAGCCTACGAAGGAATTACTCACTCCCGGTGGGGAGCATCATGGAATTGGCGATGGAGAAGGGTTGGTGATGACGAAGAACGAAGATCCCCCTCTCCGGAGCCCCGAACGGACTCGAGATCTGGCCTCCCGATGAAGAACTGGAGGTGACGGCGGCTCCTTCTCGTGAATCGTGATAATTCTTTCTCCCTGATTTTTCTGGAAAAATAGGATTTTATAGCATCGGTTTCAGGGTCCGTGGGGCCACTAGGTGGGGATAACCCACCTGGGCGCGCTTGGTGAGGGGGCGCGCACTGGTGGGTTGTGCCCACCTAGGTGCCCCCCTCCGGTAGGTGTTGGCTCCAGAAATTCTCTTATTTGATATAAAAATTCCTCGCAAAGTTTTGTTCCATTCCGAGAACTTTTATTTCTGCACAAAAAAACACCATGGTAGTTCTGCTGAAAACAATGTCAGTCCGGGGTTAGTTTCATTCAAATCATGCAAATTAGAGTCCAAAACAAGAGGAAAAGCATTAGGAAAAGTAGATACGTTGGAGACGTATCAACTCCCCCAAGCTTAAACCTTTGCTTGTCCTCAAGAAATTCAGTTGATAAACTGAAAGTGAAAAAGAGAAACTTTTACGAACTCTTTTGCTCTTGTTTGCATAAATAAGCTTAAACAACACCCAAGTTTTCAGCCAATCATTATAACTAACCATGCCAACAATAATTCTTAAAGATTATATTGACTCATATCAATGACAGAATCAGCTAGCGAGCAATAATAAGACATCTCAAACAGCAACACGTTGTCAAAACAACTATGATATAATATGACAATAGTGGTATCTCGCTAGCACTTTATGAGACCGCAAATCATAAATGCAGAGCACCCCCAAAGTTCAAGCAGCGACTAGACATTGTAATTCATGGTAGAAAAGATCCAGTCATGATGCATCCAACATTAGCTACACACAATTCATAAGTCATGACAGCCGTGCTCTCAGGTTCTAGCGCTTGTTTTAGAAGGTGATGACACAACATAAAAGTGAAAAAGATAGTCCCTTCACAGAGGGAAGCAGTGATTTGCAGAGGTGCCAGAGCTCAAGTTTTTAAAACAGAGGTAAATGATATTTTGAGACATGCACCCTTCTCATTTACTTCACGACCATCAGTTATCAATATCTTCCATGCTAAGCACGCTAGTGGCGGTTCCCAAGCAATAAAAATAAAGGTTTACTCCCCCTCCACCAACAATCACATTCCACGGCTTGTCCGAAACAACGGGTGTCGTCCAAACCAACAACAGTCCCGGGGGAGTTTTGTTTGATTATTTCCATTTGAGTTTGGGACTGGTAATCCCTATTACCGCCCTTTTCTCATGCAATGGCGAGTGAATAAACACTCGACCTGAGAATAACCCGCTTAGCATGAAAGATACCGACCACCTCCTGTCGTTCCATGAACGATCCAAGCACACAAAAATGATATTTATTTAAAGTTTTTAGAGGTGGCACATGCAAATTTACTTAGGACGGCAGGGTAATACCACATATAGTTAGGTATGGTGGACTCATCTAGAATAACTTGGGTTCAAGGTTTTTGATGTACAAGCAGAATTCCCGCTTAGTACAGGCGAAGGCTAGCAATTAGGTTGAGAAGCGGCTAGCTAGATAGCAACAACGGTCATGAACATGCATTATGCATAAGTAACATTGGACACTAGCATGAGTAGGATATGAACACCATGAACATAAATATCATAGAGGCTATGTTGGTTTTGATTCAACTACATGCATGAACATGTGCCAAGTCAAGCCACTCGAACATTCAGAGGAGGATACCATATCATCATACTACATCACAATCATTTTAACGCAATGTTGATATCCAAGATAAATCATTATCCACTCCCAGCTACTTATGCATGGCATGAGAGACTATAATCTCTAATTGTCATTGCAAACATGTTTAATCATAATGGGCTGAATCATGGATACTAGGTTAAACATATTTACACAAACAGAACAAGTCAAGTTCATACCAGTTTCTCTCTGCCACGACCTGTTCATCGAATATCGTCATTATTGCCTTTCACTTGCACGACCGAATGATGTGAAAATAATAATAGTGCAAGAATGCCGTGGACTAAGCTGGAATCTGCAAACATTTTATTCGACAGGACAAAACAAGGTAAAATGGGCTCTTTATTAGATCAACGATTATTCATATGAGAGCCACTCAACATTTTCATCGTGGTCTTCTCCTTGGTACGACTCAGAATAAAGAGAAAACAAATTCAGAGAAACACACTGAAATAATTTTGGAGTTTTTGGTTTTGTTGAACAAGAAAATTAAAGGGAAAAGCAAAAACGAGAAAAACTATTTACACGGGAGAGCTCCCAACAAGCAAAAGAAGAACAAGGAAATCTTTTTGGGTTTTCTTTTTAGTGCTACTACTAAGCGTGCAAGGAAAGTAAACTTCTACAACTAATTTTTTTTGTTTTTTCTAAAGTTTTTCAAACACACAAGAAGAAAGCAAGAAAATAAATCTAAGCATGGATGATACAATGAAAAAGTGTGAACACCGACAAATGAAATGAAATGTGTGAACATGAATGTAATGTCGGTGAGAAACACGTACTCCCCCAAGCTTAGGCTTTTGGCCTAACTTGGTAATCGATCAGTAGTCTGGATAGTAGTTGGGGTACTGAGGAGCGGGCATCCACTCATCCCACTACTGAGGCTCCTCCTCTGCTGCAGCCTGGTTGTTCCGGTAGGCGATGATATCTGTAGGCATAATCCTATATCCGCCCCTGGCAACATGATCAAACAAAGCAGGAGCAGGCAATGGAATAATATCACGAGTTTCAATGCTGAAAACCAGGTTATAAGGAATAGGATAATCTCGTGCAACAAAATGGTGATGCTCCAAGGCTGAGCGGTGTAGGTAAACTTTGGTCAGAGGGTAATCATGAGGGCGTATATCAATATTAAAGTGAGCCGCCAAACGAGTAGCGAAAATCCCACCATGTATTTTACCCTTGGATTTATTAATGTGGAGACGACGAGCCACAATAGCTCCCAAGCTATAAGTGTTGTCGCCCTCTAGTGCACGACGTAACACAGCAAGGTCTGGTGAACTGAGTGCACCCACTTTCTCTCTAGCAAGCAAGCATTTTGTAATGAAAAGTGCAGAGTAAGGAACAATAGGAAAATGCAAGCCAGCGGCAGTGATAGCAGACACCCCTCTCTCATCTCCCACTGTCAAGGTACGATAAAAGGCCCCAAACTCAGCCGGCCTAGGCTCTGCTAAACTCCCATCAGAAGGGATCATGCATATGTTACAAAATTCAGTAAGTGGTATCTGATGGATTTCAGCATATAAATGAAACCGCACTTCAGGAGGATTATTCCAAGGAAAGAAAGTAAACCTTTGAACAAAGATATTTGTGAGGATTTGATGTTGTTCACACTCATCTGCGATGAAGTCAGTGAGGCCGGCATTAGCAACATATTGTGTGAACTCCTAAAGGATTCCAGCCTCTTCCATGAACTGGGTGTGCGACCATTCACACGGTCGTACCTCCACCAACCTCCGAGGATGGAGATCACTGTTAGACGACTCCCCAATAACACCCTTGGAGTTCTTCTTAGAAGCAAACTTCCTAAAGATATTCATCCTTTTCCTATGAATAAAAATTCTGAAATTTTTAGTCCACAAATTTTCTCAACAAAACTTCACAAAATTGGTAGCAACTACTCATAGGGATACATATAGGCCATAGCAAGCATTCAAACTACTTAGAACTCTAAGAATTCAACATGCAAACTCATCTATAGCAGCACCAAGAGTAGCTAATTATTCAAAATATAAACCACTAAAACAAAAACTAATTGGACAAACGGAGGAGTCACATACCAAGCAACAATCCCCCGGAACAGTTTCGGAAACGGAGCTTCGAGCAAAGAGATCCAAATCTAACTACTTATGAAGCAATATAGCCCAATCCTCATGTTGGTTTGATTCGTGTTCGGTACTTTTATAATTTGATATGTGGGTGGACCAGTGCTTAGGTGTTGTTCTTACTTGAACAAACCTCCTACTTATGATTAACCCCCTCGCAAGCATCCGCAACTACGAGAAAATTATCAAGATAAAATCTAACCATAGCATTAAACTTTTGGATCCAAATCGGCCCCTTACGAAGTAGCGCCTAAACTAGGGTTTAAGCTTCTGTCACTCTAGCAACGCATCATCTAATAACTACTCCACAATGCATTCCTTTAGGCCCAAATATGGTGAAGTTCCATGTAGTTGACGTTCACATCGAAACAGCTAGAAGCGCTCGCTTCGCCGCGCCCAACAATTCTTATTCACACCACTAAGGGAGTCACAACATACATATCATCAAAATATCGAACACATATCAAATTCACATGATTACTTGCAACATGACTTCTCCCGTGACCTCAATAACAAAATTAACTACTCACAAATGATAATCATGCTCAAGATCAGTGGGGTATTAAATAGCATAATGGATCTGAACATATAATCTTCCACCAAATAAACCATATAGTAATCAACACTACTAGTCACCCACAGGTACCAATTTGAGGTTCCGGTGCAAAGATTGAACTCAAGAGATGAACTAGGGTTTGAGAGGAGATGGTGCTATTGAAGATGTTGATGGAGATTGCCCTCCCAAAGATGAGAGGGTTGTTGGTGGTGACGATGACGATGATTTCCCCCTCTGGGACGGAAGTTCCCCTGGCGGAATCGCTCCGTGATAACCCACAAGTATAGGGGATCGCAACCGTTTTCGAGGGTAGAGTATTCAACCCAAATTTATTGATTCGACACAAGCGGAGCCAAAGAATATTTCAAGGTATTAGCAGCTGAGTTGTCAATTCAACCACACTTGGAGATTAATTATCTGCAACAAAGTGATCAGTAGCAAAGTAGTTTGATAGTTTTGGTAGTAGTAACAGTAGCAACGGTAACAGTAACAGTGATAGCAGTATTTTGTAGCAAGTGTAACCGTGATGATAGCAGTAGTAACTTAGCAAGAACAATATAAGATAAATTCGTAGGCATTGGATCGGTGACTTGTTGGATGATATTCATCATGAGACAGTTATAACCTAGGGCGATATGGCACTAGCTCCAGTTCATCAATATAATGTAGGCATGTATTCCGTAAATAGTCATACGTGCTTATGGAAAGAACTTGCATGACATCTTTTATCCTACCCTCCCGTGGCAGCGGGGTCCTATTGGAAACTAAGGGATATTAAGGCCTACTTTTAATAGAGAACCGGAACAAAGCATTAACACACGGTGAATACATGAACTCCTCAAACTACGGTCATCATCGGGAGTTGTCCCGACTATTGTCACTCCGGGGTTGCCGGATCATAACACGTAGTAGGTGACTATAACTTGCAAGATCGGATCTAGAACATGGATATAATGGTGATAACATAAACGGTTCAGATCTGAAATCATGGCACCCGGGCCCAAAGTGACAAGCATTAAGCATAGCAAAGTCATAGCAACATCAATCTTAAAACATAGTGGATACTAGGGATCAAGCCCTAACAAAACTAACTCGGTTACATGATGAATCTCATCCAACTCCTCACCGACCAGCGAGCCTACGAAGGAATTACTCACTCCCGGTGGGGAGCATCATGGAATTGGCGATGGAGAAGGGTTGGTGATGACGAAGAACGAAGATCCCCCTCTCCGGAGCCCCAAACGGACTCGAGATCTGGCCTCCCGATGAAGAACTGGAGGTGACGGCGGCTCCTTCTCGTGAATCGTGATAATTCTTTCTCCCTGATTTTTTCTGGAAAAATAGGATTTTATAGCATCGGTTTCAGGGTCCGCGGGGCCACCAGGTGGGGATAACCCACCTGGGCGCGCTTGGTGAGGGGGCGCGCACTGGTGGGTTGTGCCCACCTAGGTGCCCCCCTCCGGTAGGTGTTGGCTCCAGAAATTCTCTTATTTGGTATAAAAATTCCTCGCAAAGTTTTGTTCCATTCCGAGAACTTTTATTTCTGCACAAAAAAACACCATGGTAGTTCTGCTGAAAACAATGTCAGTCCGGGGTTAGTTTCATTCAAATCATGCAAATTAGAGTCCAAAACAAGAGGAAAAGCATTAGGAAAAGTAGATACGTTGGAGACGTATCAACTCCCCCAAGCTTAAACCTTTGCTTGTCCTCAAGAAATTCAGTTGATAAACTGAAAGTGAAAAAAGAGAAACTTTTACGAACTCTTTTGCTCTTGTTTGCATAAATAAGCTTAAACAACACCCAAGTTTTCAGCCAATCATTATAACTAACCATGCCAACAATAATTCTTAAAGATTATATTGACTCATATCAATGACAGAATCAGCTAGCGAGCAATAATAAGACATCTCAAACAGCAACACGTTGTCAAAACAACTATGATATAATATGACAATAGTGGTATCTCGCTAGCACTTTATGAGACCGCAAATCATAAATGCAGAGCACCCCCAAAGTTCAAGCAGCGACTAGACATTGTAATTCATGGTAGAAAAGATCCAGTCATGATGCATCCAACATTAGCTACACACAATTCATAAGTCATGACAGCCGTGCTCTCAGGTTCTAGCGCTTGTTTTAGAAGGTAATGACACAACATAAAAGTGAAAAAGATAGTCCCTTCACAGAGGGAAGCAGTGATTTGCAGAGGTGCCAGAGCTCAAGTTTTTAAAACAGAGGTAAATGATATTTTGAGACATGCACCCTTCTCATTTACTTCACGACCATCAGTTATCAATATCTTCCATGCTAAGCACGCTAGTGGCGGTTCCCAAGCAATAAAAATAAAGGTTTACTCCCCCTCCACCAACAATCACATTCCACGGCTTGTCCGAAACAACGGGTGTCGTCCAAACCAACAACAGTCCCGGGGGAGTTTTGTTTGATTATTTCCATTTGAGTTTGGGACTGGTAATCCCTATTACCGCCCTTTTCTCATGCAATGGCGAGTGAATAAACACTCGACCTGAGAATAACCCGCTTAGCATGAAAGATACCGACCACCTCCTGTCGTTCCATGAACGATTCAAGCACACAAAAATGATATTTATTTAAAGTTTTTAGAGGTGGCACATGCAAATTTACTTAGGACGGCAGGGTAATACCACATATAGTTAGGTATGGTGGACTCATCTAGAATAACTTGGGTTCAAGGTTTTTGATGTACAAGCAGAATTCCTGCTTAGTACAGGCGAAGGCTAGCAATTAGGTTGAGAAGCGGCTAGCTAGATAGCAACAACGGTCATGAACATGCATTATGCATAAGTAACATTGGACACTAGCATGAGTAGGATATGAACACCATGAACATAAATATCATAGAGGCTATGTTGGTTTTGATTCAACTACATGCATGAACATGTGCCAAGTCAAGCCACTCGAACATTCAGAGGAGGATACCATATCATCATACTACATCACAATCATTTTAACGCAATGTTGATATCCAAGATAAATCATTATCCACTCCCAGCTACTTATGCATGGCATGAGAGACTATAATCTCTAATTGTCATTGCAAACATGTTTAATCATAATGGGCTGAATCATGGATACTAGGTTAAACATATTTACACAAACAGAACAAGTCAAGTTCATACCAGTTTCTCTCTGCCACGACCAGTTCATCGAATATCGTCATTATTGCCTTTCACTTGCACGACCGAATGATGTGAAAATAATAATAGTGCAAGAATGCCGTGGACTAAGCTGGAATCTGCAAACATTTTATTCGACAGGACAAAACAAGGTAAAATGGGCTCTTTATTAGATCAACGATTATTCATATGAGAGCCACTCAACATTTTCATCGTGGTCTTCTCCTTGGTACGACTCAGAATAAAGAGAAAACAAATTCAGAGAAACACACTGAAATATTTTTGGAGTTTTTGGTTTTGTTGAACAAGAAAATTAAAGGGAAAAGCAAAAACGAGAAAAACTATTTACACGGGAGAGCTCCCAACAAGCAAAAGAAGAACAAGGAAATCTTTTTGGGTTTTCTTTTTAGTGCTACTACTAAGCGTGCAAGGAAAGTAAACTTCTACAACTAATTTTTTTGTTTTTTCTAAAGTTTTTCAAACACACAAGAAGAAAGCAAGAAAATAAATCTAAGCATGGATGATACAATGAAAAAGTGTGAACACCGACAAATGAAATGAAATGTGTGAACATGAATGTAATGTCGGTGAGAAACACGTACTCCCCCAAGCTTAGGCTTTTGGCCTAACTTGGTAATCGATCAGTAGTCTGGATAGTAGTTGGGGTACTGAGGAGCGGGCATCCACTCATCCCACTACTGAGGCTCCTCCTCTGCTGCAGCCTGGTTGTTCCGGTAGGCGATGATATCTGTAGGCATAATCCTATATCCGCCCCTGGCAACATGATCAAACAAAGCAGGAGCAGGCAATGGAATAATATCACGAGTTTCAATGCTGAAAACCAGGTTATAAGGAATAGGATAATCTCGTGCAACAAAATGGTGATGCTCCATGGCTGAGCGGTCTAGGTAAACTTTGGTCAGAGGGTAATCATGAGGGCGTATATCAATATTAAAGTGAGCCGCCAAACGAGTAGCGAAAATCCCACCATGTATTTTACCCTTGGATTTATTAATGTGGAGGCGACGAGCCACAATAGCTCCCAAGCTATAAGTGTTGTCGCCCTCTAGTGCACGACGTAACACAGCAAGGTCTGGTGAACTGAGTGCACCCACTTTCTCTCTAGCAAGCAAGCATTTTGTAATGAAAAGTGCAAAGTAAGGAACAACAGGAAAATGCAAGCCAGCGGCAGTGATAGCAGACACCCCTCTCTCATCTCCCACTGTCAAGGTACGATAAAAGGCCCCAAACTCAGCCGGCCTAGGCTCTGCTAAACTCCCATCAGAAGGGATCATGCATATGTTACAAAATTCAGTAAGTGGTATCTGATGGATTTCAGCATATAAATGAAACCGCACTTCAGGAGGATTATTCCAAGGAAAGAAAGTAAAACTTTGAACAAAGATATTTGTGAGGATTTGATGTTGTTCACACTCATCTGCGATGAAGTCGGTGAGGCCGGCATTAGCAACATATTGTGTGAACTCCTGAAGGATTCCAGCCTCTTCCATGAACTGGGTGTGCGACCATTCGCACGGTCGTACCTCCGCCATCCTCCGAGGATGGAGATCACTATTAGACGACTCCCCAATAACACCCTTGGAGTTCTTCTTAGAAGCAAACTTCCTAAAGATAATCATCCTTTTCCTATGAATAAAAATTCTGAAATTTTTAGTCCACAAATTTTCTCAACAAAACTTCACAAAATTGGTAGCAACTACTCATAGGGATACATATAGGCCATAGCAAGCATTCAAACTACTTAGAACTCTAAGAATTCAACATGCAAACTCATCTATAGCAGCACCAAGAGTAGCTAATTATTCAAAATATAAACCACTAAAACAAAAACTAATTGGACAAACGGAGGAGTCACATACCAAGCAACAATCCCCCGGAACAGTTTCGAAAACGGAGCTTCGAGCAAAGAGATCGAAATCTAACTACTTATGAAGCAATATAGCCCAATCCTCATGTTGGTTTGATTCGTGTTCGCTACTTTTATAATTTGATATGTGGGTGGACCAGTGCTTAGGTGTTGTTCTTACTTGAACAAACCTCCTACTTATGATTAACCCCCTCGCAAGCATCCGCAACTACGAGAAAATTATCAAGATAAAATCTAACCATAGCATTAAACTTTTGGATCCAAATCGGCCCCTTACGAAGTAGCGCGTAAACTAGGGTTTAAGCTTCTGTCACTCTAGCAACGCATCATCTAATAACTACTCCACAATGCATTCCTTTAGGCCCAAATATGGTGAAGTTCCATGTAGTTGACGTTCACATGACACCACTAAGGGAGTCACAACATACAGATCATCAAAATATCGAACACATATCAAATTCACATGATTACTTGCAACATGACTTCTCCCGTGACCTCAATAACAAAAGTAACTACTCACAAATGATAATCATGCTCAAGATCAGTTGGGTATTAAATAGCATAATGGATCTGAACATATAATCTTCCACCAAATAAACCATATAGTAATCAACACTACTAGTCACCCACAGGTACCAATTTGGGGTTCCGGTGCAAAGATTGAACACAAGAGATGAACTAAGGTTTGAGAGGAGATGCTGCTATTGAAGATGTTGATGGAGATTGCCCTCCCAAAGATGAGAGGGTTGTTGGTGATGACGATGACGATGATTTCCCCCTCTGGGACGGAAGTTCCCCCGGCGGAATCGCTCCGTGATAACCCACAAGTATAGGGGATCGCAACCGTTTTCGAGGGTAGAGTATTCAACCCAAATTTATTGATTCGACACAAGCGGAGCCAAAGAATATTTCAAGGTATTAGCAGCTGAGTTGTCAATTCAACCACACTTGGAGATTAATTATCTGCAACAAAGTGATCAGTAGCAAAGTAGTTTGATAGTTTTGGTAGTAGTAACAGTAGCAACGGTAACAGTAACAGTGATAGCAGTATTTTGTAGCAAGTGTAACCGTGATGATAGGAGTAGTAACTTAGCAAGAACAATATAAGATAAATTCGTAGGCATTGGATCGGTGACTTGTTGGATGATATTCATCATGAGACAGTTATAACCTAGGGCGATACGGCACTAGCTCCAGTTCATCAATATAATGTAGGCATGTATTCCGTAAATAGTCATACGTGCTTATGGAAAGAACTTGCATGACATCTTTTATCCTACCCTCCCGTGGCAGCGGGGTCCTATTGGAAACTAAGGGATATTAAGGCCTACTTTTAATAGAGAACCGGAACAAAGCATTAACACACGGTGAATACATGAACTCCTCAAACTACGGTCATCATCGGGAGTTGTCCCGACTATTGTCACTCCGGGGTTGCCGGATCATAACACGTAGTAGGTGACTATAACTTGCAAGATCGGATCTAGAACATGGATATAATGGTGATAACATAAACGGTTCAGATCTGAAATCATGGCACCCGGGCCCAAAGTGACAAGCATTAAGCATAGCAAAGTCATAGCAACATCAATCTTAAAACATAGTGGATACTAGGGATCAAGCCCTAACAAAACTAACTCGGTTACATGATGAATCTCATCCAACTCCTCACCGACCAGCGAGCCTACGAAGGAATTACTCACTCCCGGTGGGGAGCATCATGGAATTGGCGATGGAGAAGGGTTGGTGATGACGAAGAACGAAGATCCCCCTCTCCGGAGCCCCGAACGGACTCGAGATCTGGCCTCCCGATGAAGAACTGGAGGTGACGGCGGCTCCTTCTCGTGAATCGTGATAATTCTTTCTCCCTGATTTTTTCTGGAAAAATAGGATTTTATAGCATCGGTTTCAGGGTCCGCGGGGCCACCAGGTGGGGATAACCCACCTGGGCGCGCTTGGTGAGGGGGCGCGCACTGGTGGGTTGTGCCCACCTAGGTGCCCCCCTCCGGTAGGTCTTGGCTCCAGAAATTCTCTTATTTGATATAAAAATTCCTCGCAAAGTTTTGTTCCATTCCGAGAACTTTTATTTCTGCACAAAAAAACACCATGGTAGTTCTGCTGAAAACAATGTCAGTCCGGGGTTAGTTTCATTCAAATCATGCAAATTAGAGTCCAAAACAAGAGGAAAAGCATTAGGAAAAGTAGATACGTTGGAGACGTATCAACTCCCCCAAGCTTAAACCTTTGCTTGTCCTCAAGAAATTCAGTTGATAAACTGAAAGTGAAAAAGAGAAACTTTTACGAACTCTTTTGCTCTTGTTTGCATAAATAAGCTTAAACAACACCCAAGTTTTCAGCCAATCATTATAACTAACCATGCCAACAATAATTCTTAAAGATTATATTGACTCATATCAATGACAGAATCAGCTAGCGAGCAATAATAAGACATCTCAAACAGCAACACGTTGTCAAAACAACTATGATATAATATGACAATAGTGGTATCTCGCTAGCACTTTATGAGACCGCAAATCATAAATGCAGAGCACCCCCAAAGTTCAAGCGGCGACTAGACATTGTAATTCATGGTAGAAAAGATCCAGTCATGATGCATCCAAATTAGCTACACACAATTCATAAGTCATGACAGCCGTGCTCTCAGGTTCTAGCGCTTGTTTTAGAAGGTGATGACACAACATAAAAGTGAAAAAGATAGTCCCTTCACAGAGGGAAGCAGTGATTTGCAGAGGTGCCAGAGCTCAAGTTTTTAAAACAGAGGTAAATGATATTTTGAGACATACACCCTTCTCATTTACTTCACGACCATCAGTTATCAATATCTTCCATGCTAAGCACGCTAGTGGCGGTTCCCAAGCAATAAAAATAAAGGTTTACTCCCCCTCCACCAACAATCACATTCCACGGCTTGTCCGAAACAACGGGTGTCGTCCAAACCAACAACAGTCCCGGGGGAATTTTGTTTGATTATTTCCATTTGAGTTTGGGACTGGTAATCCCTATTACCGCCCTTTTCTCATGCAATGGCGAGTGAATAAACACTCGACCTGAGAATAACCCGCTTAGCATGAAAGATACCGACCACCTCCTGTCGTTCCATGAACGATCCAAGCACACAAAAATGATATTTATTTAAAGTTTTTAGAGGTGGCACATGCAAATTTACTTAGGACGGCAGGGTAATACCACATATAGTTAGGTATGGTGGACTCATCTAGAATAACTTGGGTTCAAGGTTTTTGATGTACAAGCAGAATTCCCGCTTAGTACAGGCGAAGGCTAGCAATTAGGTTGAGAAGCGGCTAGCTAGATAGCAACAACGGTCATGAACATGCATTATGCATAAGTAACATTGGACACTAGCATGAGTAGGATATGAACACCATGAACATAAATATCATAGAGGCTATGTTGGTTTTGATTCAACTACATGCATGAACATGTGCCAAGTCAAGCCACTCGAACATTCAGAGGAGGATACCATATCATCATACTACATCACAATCATTTTAACGCAATGTTGATATCCAAGATAAATCATTATCCACTCCCAGCTACTTATGCATGGCATGAGAGACTATAATCTCTAATTGTCATTGCAAACATGTTTAATCATAATGGGCTGAATCATGGATACTAGGTTAAACATATTTACACAAACAGAACAAGTCAAGTTCATACCAGTTTCTCTCTGCCACGACCTGTTCATCGAATATCGTCATTATTGCCTTTCACTTGCACGACCGAATGATGTGAAAATAATAATAGTGCAAGAATGCCGTGGACTAAGCTGGAATCTGCAAACATTTTATTCGACAGGAGAAAACAAGGTAAAATGGGCTCTTTATTAGATCAACGATTATTCATATGAGAGCCACTCAACATTTTCATCGTGGTCTTCTCCTTGGTACGACTCAGAATAAAGAGAAAACAAATTCAGAGAAACACACTGAAATATTTTTGGAGTTTTTGGTTTTGTTGAACAAGAAAATTAAAGGGAAAAGCAAAAACGAGAAAAACTATTTACACGGGAGAGCTCCCAACAAGCAAAAGAAGAACAAGGAAATCTTTTTGGGTTTTCTTTTTAGTGCTACTACTAAGCGTGCAAGGAAAGTAAACTTCTACAACTAATTTTTTTGTTTTTTCTAAAGTTTTTCAAACACACAAGAAGAAAGCTAGAAAATAAATCTAAGCATGGATGATACAATGAAAAAGTGTGAACACCGACAAATGAAATGAAATGTGTGAACATGAATGTAATGTCGGTGAGAAACACGTACTCCCCCAAGCTTAGTCTTTTGGCCTAACTTGGTAATCGATCAGTAGTCTGGATAGTAGTTGGGGTACTGAGGAGCGGGCATCCACTCATCCCACTACTGAGGCTCCTCCTCTGCTGCAGCCTGGTTGTTCCGGTAGGCGATGATATCTGTAGGCATAATCCTATATCCGCCCCTGGCAACATGATCAAACAAAGCAGGAGCAGGCAATGGAATAATATCACGAGTTTCAATGCTGAAAACCAGGTTATAAGGAATAGGATAATCTCGTGCAACAAAATGGTGATGCTCCATGGCTGAGCGGTCTAGGTAAACTTTGGTCAGAGGGTAATCATGAGGGCGTATATCAATATTAAAGTGAGCCGCCAAACGAGTAGCGAAAATCCCACCATGTATTTTACCCTTGGATTTATTAATGTGGAGGCGACGAGCCACAATAGCTCCCAAGCTATAAGTGTTGTCGCCCTCTAGTGCACGACGTAACACAGCAAGGTCTGGTGAACTGAGTGCACCCACTTTCTCTCTAGCAAGCAAGCATTTTGTAATGAAAAGTGCAAAGTAAGGAACAACAGGAAAATGCAAGCCAGCGGCAGTGATAGCAGACACCCCTCTCTCATCTCCCACTGTCAAGGTACGATAAAAGGCCCCAAACTCAGCCGGCCTAGGCTCTGCTAAACTCCCATCAGAAGGGATCATGCATATGTTACAAAATTCAGTAAGTGGTATCTGATGGATTTCAGCATATAAATGAAACCGCACTTCAGGAGGATTATTCCAAGGAAAGAAAGTAAAACTTTGAACAAAGATATTTGTGAGGATTTGATGTTGTTCACACTCATCTGCGATGAAGTCGGTGAGGCCGGCATTAGCAACATATTGTGTGAACTCCTGAAGGATTCCAGCCTCTTCCATGAACTGGGTGTGCGACCATTCGCACGGTCGTACCTCCGCCAACCTCCGAGGATGGAGATCACTGTTAGACGACTCCCCAATAACACCCTTGGAGTTCTTCTTAGAAGCAAACTTCCTAAAGATATTCATCCTTTTCCTATGAATAAAAATTCTGAAATTTTTAGTCCACAAATTTTCTCAACAAAACTTCACAAAATTGGTAGCAACTACTCATAGGGATACATATAGGCCATAGCAAGCATTCAAACTACTTAGAACTCTAAGAATTCAACATGCAAACTCATCTATAGCAGCACCAAGAGTAGCTAATTATTCAAAATATAAACCACTAAAACAAAAACTAATTGGACAAACGGAGGAGTCACATACCAAGCAACAATCCCCCGGAACAGTTTCGGAAATGGAGCTTCGAGCAAAGAGATCGAAATCCGCGGGTTTGAGAGCAAGAACACGGGAGAGAGAGTAATGGAGATTTTTTTTGGAGGTAAGTGATGATGTGGGATGAAGAGATAAGTGAGGGGGCCCACGTGGGGACCACAACCCACCACGGCGCGCCTGGGGGTCCTGGCGCGCCCAGGTGGGTTGTGCCCACCTGGTGCACCTCCCTCAGGTATTATTTGCACTAGAAATTCAGAAATAATCAGAAAAAACATATTAAATTTTCAGAGCATTCCGAGAACTTTTATTTTTGGGTCATTTTTTATTGCATGGGAAATTCAGAAAACAGACAAAACATGGCATCTTATTTTATTTAACTAATAAAACAGAAAACAAAAGTTTGGGACAGAAGTTAGTGCTTACTAAATTCATCAACTTCATACCGCTCAAAAAATGATCCATTAACAAGCTTGACCAGGTCTTATTAACAACCACTTTCGATTAGCATGAAACCGAAGAACTTCCGTAAATCACTAAGTTACCTCAACGGGGATATGAATATCCCCAACAATAAGCATTTCATATTTCTTTTTGAAAGTAGGTAGAGGTATTTGAAAACTTCCAATAGTGATTGTCGGAGATTTTTCAATAACATTAATACCATTCTCTTGGAATTGTTTCTTCGAAAAGTGCACCGTATGCTCACTACCATTGATATGGAAAGTGACCTTGCTTTTATTGCAATCAATAACAACCCCTGCAGTATTCAAGAAGGGTCTACCAAGGATAATCGGCATGTTGTTGTCCTCAGGCATCTCAAGTATAACAAAGTCAGTCAAAATAGTAATATTAGCAACAACAACGGGCACATCCTCACAGATACCGATAGGTATGGCAGTTGATTTTTCAGCCATTTGCAAAGATATTTCAGTAGGTGTGAGTTTATTCAAATCAAGTCTTTTATATAAAGAGAAAGGCACAACACTAACACCAGCTCCTAAATCACACAAAGCAGTTTTCACATAATTCTTTTTGATGGAGCAAGGTATAGTTGGTATTCCCAGATCTCCAAGTTTTTTAGGTACTCCATCCTTAAAAGTATAATTAGCAAGCATAATGGAGATTTCAGCTTCCGGTATTTTTCTCTTATTAGTGATGATGTCTTTCATATACTTTGCATAAGGAGGCATTTTCAAGATATCAGTCAAGCGAGTACGCAAAAAGACTGGCCTCAGCATTTCAGCAAAGCGTTCAAATTCTTCATCATCTTTCTTTTTAGTTGACTTGGGTGGAAAAGGCATGGGTTTGTGAACCCACGGTTCTCTTTCTTTACCATGTTTTCTAGCAATGAAGTCTCTTTTAACATATCATGTATTCGTAGGTTGTGGGTTATCAAGATCAACACGTGGTTCTATCTCAACATCATTGTCTGGTTCTTTTTCATTATTTGGTTGAGCATCTTCATGAACATCAGCATTATGTTTTTCATTATCACTAGGTGGATGTTCATTACCAGATTGAGTTTCAGCATCAGAAATAGAGACATCATTATCATTATCAGGAGGTTTTTCTACTTCAAGTTCACTAGAAGTATGCAAAGTCCGATCATTTTTCTTTTTCTTTTTTAGAAGGACTAGGTACATTAGCATTAGCTCTTTGAGAGTCTTGTTCAATTCTTTTTGGGTGTCCCTCAGGATAAAGTGGTTCCTGAGTCATTTTACCTCCTCTAGTTGCAACTCTAACAGCAAAGTCATTTATATTATGATTCATTTCATCAAGCAACTCTCTTTGAGATTTAGTAACTTGTTCTAACTGGGTTTGAACCATAGAAGCATGTTTTCCAACACCTCTAACATCATTTGAGATTCTAAATAACAAGTCGCTCAAGCGAGCAATCATATCTGAATTATATTTCAATTGTTTCATAACATTTGCATTGAAGTGATCTTGTTTTCTAATATAATTTTCAAACTCATAAAGGCATTGGCTAGGATGCATATTGTGAGGATTGTCATTATCATTGAACTTCATTAAAGAATTTACCTCTACCACCTTAGGCAGTGGTGGTGTATCAAGCCCATGTATTTCTTCAATAGGAGGTAAATTTTTAACATCCTCAACTTTAATACCTTTTTCCTTCATAGATTTCTGTGCCTCTTGCATATCTTCAGGACTGAGACATAATATACCCCTCTTCTTCGGAGTGGGTATAGCCGGTGGTTCAGGAAGAGTCCAATCATCATAGTTTTTCAATATATTATTCAATAATTCTTCAGCTTGTCCAACAGTTCGTTCCCTGAAAACACAACCAACACAACTATCTAGGAAGTCCCTAGAAGCATCGGTTAGTCCATTATAGAAGATATCAAGTATTTCATTTTTCTTAAGAGGATGATCAGGCAAAGCATTAAGTAACTGGCAAAGCCTCCCCCAAGCTTGTGGGAGACTCTCTTCTTTAGTTTGCACAAAGTTAAATATCTCCTGCAAGGCAGCTTGTTTCTTATGAGCAGGAAAATATTTTTCAGAGAAGTAATAAATCATATCCTGGGGACTACGCACACAACCAGGAGCAAGAGTATTGTACCAAGCTTTAGCATCACCCTTTAATGAGAACATAAATAGTTTGAGAATAAAGTAAAAGGAGTCTTCTCAGCATCAGTAAAAAGGGTGGCTATGTCATTCAACTTAGTAAGACGTGCCACAACAGTTTCAGTTTCATAACCATGGAAAGGATCAGATTCAACCAAAGTAATTAACTCTGGGTCGACAGAGAATTCATAATCCTTATCATCAATAAAGATGGGTGAGGTAGCAAACTTAGGATCATATTTCATTCTAGCATTCAGAGATTTTTCCTTATACTTGCATAGTAATTTCTCTAAATCATCTCTATCCTTACAAGCAAGAATATCTCTAGTTGTCTCCTCATTCATAACATAACCTTACGGTACCTTTGGCAATTAATATCTAGGAAGCCTAGCTCTAGCAGGTGTTTCAGGATTTTCAGTTTCAAGCTCATCATCAGATTCAACAACATCATGTCGTATCACTCTAGCAATTTGTTCATAAAGAAATTCACCAAGTGGCACATCATCATTATCAAGCATAGTACTAGCATCATCATAAGCATCATTCATAGTAGAAGTAGCATCATCAATAACTTGCGACATATTAGAATTGATAGCATGTGGTGGTGTTGCAAGTTTACTTATAACAGAAGGTGAATCTAAAGCAGAACTGGATGGCAGTTCCTTACCTCCCCTCGTCTTTGAGGGAAAAATAGTAGTCTTAGCATCCTTCAGATTCTTCATAGTGATCAATTGATAATAATCCCATGTGACTCAACAAATATAGCTATGCTCCCCGGCAACAGCGCTAGATAAAGGTCTTGATAACCCACAAGTATAGGTGATCGCAACAGTTTTCGAGGGTAGAGTAGTGAACCCAAATTTATAGATTCGACACAAGGGAAGCCAAAGAATATTTCAAGGTATTAGCAGCTTAGTTGTCAATTCAACCACACCCGGAGATTAATTATCTGCAGCAAAGTGATCAGTAGCAAAGTAGTTTGATAGTTTTGATAGTAGTAACAGTAGCAACAATAACAGTAACAGTGATAGCAGTATTTTGTAGCAAGTGTAACAGTGATGATAGTAGTAGTAACTTAGCAAGAACAATATAAGATAAATTCGTAGGCATTGGATCGGTGACTTGTTGGATGATATTCATCATGAGACAGTTATAACCTAGGGCGATACGGCACTAGCTCCAGTTCGTCAATATAATGTAGGCATGTATTCCGTAAATAGTCATGCGTGCTTATGGAAAGAACTTGCATGACATCTTTTGTCCTACCCTCCCGTGGCAGCGGGGTCCTATTGGAAACTAAGGGATATTAAGGCCTCCTTTTAATAGAGAACCAGAACAAAGCATTAACACACGGTGAATACATGAACTCCTCAAACTGCGGTCATCATCGGGAGTGGTCCCGACTATTGTCACTCCGGGGTTGCCGGATCATAACACATAGTAGGTGACTATAACTTGCAAGATCAGATCTAGAACATGGATATAATGGTGAAAACATAGACGGTTCAGATCTGAAATCATGGCACCTGGGCCCAAAGTGACAAGCATTAAGCATAGCAAAGTCATAGCAACATCAATCTTAGAACATAGTGGATACTAGGGATCAAGCCCTAACAAAACTAACTCAATTACATGATGAATCTCACCCAACTCCTCACCGACCAGCGAGCCTACAGAGGAATTACTCACTCCCGGTGGGGAGCATCATGGAATTGGCGATGGAGAAGGGTTGGTGATGACGAAGAACGAAGACCCCCCTCTCCGGAGCCCCAAACAGACTCCAGATCTGGCCTCCCAATGAAGAACAGGAGGTGACGGCGGCTCCGTCTCGTGGATAGCGATAATTCTTTCTCCTAATTTCTTTTGGAAAAATAGGATTTTATAGCGTCGGTTTCAGGGTCTGCGAGGCCACCAGGTGGGGACAACCCACCTGGGCGCGCCTGGTGAGTGGGGCGCGCCCTGGTGGGTTGTGCCCACCCAGGTGCCCCCCTCCGATAGGTCTTGGCTCCTGAAATTCTCTTATTTGATACAAAAATTCCTTGCAAAGTTTCGTTCCATTCTGAGAACTTTTATTTCTGCACAAAAACAACACCATGGTAGTTTCGCTGAAAACAACGTCAGTCCGGGGTTAGTTTCATTCAAATCATGCAAATTAGAGTCGAAAAGAAGAGGAAAAGCCTTAGGAAAAGTAGATATGTTGGAGACGTATCACTCCGCCGAAGGGCAAAAGTGCTCCTGCCCAAGTTCCGCCTCGAGACGGCGTCTATTCGTCCCGAAAGACCTCTCCTTATTGTTTCTAGGTCAAAATGACTTATATACTAGAAGATGGGCACCGGAGGTGGGCCGAGGAGGGCACAACCAACCAGGGCGTGCCTGGGCTGCCTAGCGCGCCCAGGTGGGTTGTGTCCACCTGGTGGGCCCTCTCTGGTAGCTATTTGCTCCAGTATTTTTCATATATTCCAAAACAATTCTCCGTAAATTTTCAACTCATTTGGAGATGTGCAGAATAGGTGACTCTGACGTAGCTTTTTCAGGTCCAGAATTCCAGCTGCCAGCATTCTCCCTCTTTGTGTAAACCTTGCATATTATGAGAGAAAAGGCATTAGAATTACTCTATAAAGCATTATTATGCATAAACATTATAAATAATAGTAGGAAAACATGATGCGAAATAGACGTATCAACTTCCCCAAGCTTAGACCTCGCTTGTCCTCAAGCGAAAACCGAAATCGAAAAACATGTCCACATGCTTAGAGAGAGAGAGAGGTGTTGATAAAAACAAAATACGGACATAGAAGCATCATGCATATTATTATTACAGCAATGAACTTTATCATAAAACTTTATCACATGACTTTTATCATATAACTTCTCATGAACAAGTAACAATTCATCACAACATCAAAGTAAAAGTATAAACTCTATTAAAAACCAACAAACTATGTTCTCAGTCAACCTTGCAACTAGAGTTCATCATCTTTTCAGAAAGGGTCACGTGTCGGAGCCTTTTGGCAAGTCCACATACTCAACCATCATATAGTCTTCTATGATTGCTAACACTCACCGCATACACATGAGCAAAAAGTTTCAACCGGACACATAAAAAGATAGGGGCTTATAGTTCACCTCCCAATGTATTCACCTCAAGGGTGATGTCAACAATAATAACTCAAGCTCACCCATATCCAACTGGATATATGTGTCTAGATCTTTCGTCACCACATGGTGCTTGCAAAAAGAGAAAATAAAAAGAATAGGGAAGTATACTTTGACTCTTGCATAAAAGTAAATACATAAAAGTAAAAGATAGGCCCTTCACAGAGGAAATCAGAGGTTGCCATGCGCTTTTTGGTTGTATGCTCAATCTCTTAGTGCAAAAGAACGTCACGTTATATTGCCCCTTGTGATAGCAACCTTTATTATGCAGTCTGTCGCTTTTATTATTTTGCCGTCATAAGTTCGTAAAATGCTTAATTTTCTCTTACACTAAATGATGTAACACATTTAGAAGCAATTTTTATTGCCTTATTGCGCCGATGACAAATTACTTGAATGATCTTACTCAATCCATAGGTAGGTATGATGGACTCTCAACGCAAGATTTTGGGTTTATGGGTTTTTGGATGCACAAGTAATATCTCTACTTAGCGCGGAGTTTTTGGCTAGCAAAGATATTGAGCAAGCACCACATGTTAAAGGATCTATGACAATATAACTTCTATGTGAATATGAACAAGCATAAATCATTATGTTATCTTCCTTATCAAACGTCAACAATTTTGGCATATAATATTTTGATGGGGGCTCACAACCATAAAAGATGTCCAAGATAGTGTATTTGCATGTGGATCTTCTCTTCCCTTATTAATTCTTTCATGAATTGCATCATTGACCAATGCTATGTTTGTCACTCTCCAATAAATTTTACCACTTATACTTTTCCTTATGTGATGTCATTACTTACCATAAGATTAGTATACGATCTTTTTCATTTATTTTCCTTTCTTTTTATTGGAACAAAAAAGTAAAGAAAGCAAAACTCAAACTAAACTTTATTATTTATCGCACACGATTACATAGATAGGTAGATCACTAAGCAAACACTCGAAGAAAGATCGAACTAAACTTTTATTCCACTAATTCAAAAGATAACTAAAGATCGAACTAAGATAAACAAAGGCAAAGATAGTGGTGGTGATATGATACCGGGGCACCTCCCCCAAGCTTGGCACAAGCCAAGGGGAGTGCCCATACCATGAACTCAAATCTCCTTTGGTGGTGAAGAAGAAGGTGGTGGTGGTGATGAGGACATATTCTTCTTCTCCAGCTTGCGTCGGAGGCTGAAGTTATCATCCCTAAGATCCTCATTCTCCAGTACAGGCTTCAAGATCCTCTTGCATAAGGCCACCTTGTTGTCTTGCCGAAGTCGGGGAGGGATATCCTCCGAATCGGTGTCTTCCTCCTCATCTGAGAACAAAAATATGGGAAGGTATTTTTAAAGACATTTGGATCTAGAGGCTGGTGAGAAACATGGCTCTCCTCCTCCGAATCTTGAGACGACATATTTTAGATCTATCGGAAAACAGCAAGAACCAAGAACAGAAGATTTCTCTGAGATACGGTGGTCGATATGTTCGGGGGGTATATAAAGATTTTTCTATCTTGGGAAACAAGCAAAACGAGGGGAAAACGGAGTCAGGAAGGTGCCCGAGGTGGGCAAAACCCACCTGGGCGCCTTGTGCCCACCAGGGTTGCCTTCCTGGTTGTTTCTTATTTTCCTAATTTTTGTAATATTCCAAAACTGACAGAATATATTTTTGTGGATTTTTGGAGTCTGTTTACTTACCGTATCACGTACCTCCTCTTTTTCATGATTCTGGAGTGTTCCAGAAGGTTTCTTTTATGTGTTCCTCCGGTGTCATGGTTTGAATAATATTGCTTTCAACATTAATAGGTGTACCTGAGATATAGTGTTTACTTCTTTGCCCATTGACCACCTTCGGGTTGGTACCTTTGGAATTATTTATTTTGATGGCTCCACAATGATAAACCTCTTCGATAATATATGGTCCTTCCCATTTGGAGAGAAGTTTTCCTGTAAAGAATCTAAAATGAGAGTTGTACAAAAGAACATATTCACCAACTTTGAATTCCCGCTTTTGGATTCTTTTGTCATGCCATCTTTTAACTTTTTCTGTGAATAGCTTGGCATTTTCATAAGCTTGGGTTCTCCATTCATCTAGTGAGCTAATATCAAATAACCTCTTTTCACCGGCAAGTTTAAAATCATAGTTGAGTTCTTTAATTGCCCAATATGCTTTATGTTCTAACTCAAGAGGCAAATGACAAGTTTTTCCATAAACCATTTTATAAGGAGACATACCCATAGGATTTTTATAAGCAGTTCTGTAGGCCCAGAGTGCATCATCTAATTTCTTAGACCAATTCTTTCGGGACCTATTAACAATTTTTTGTAATATTAATTTTATTTCTCTATTGCTAAGTTCAACTTGACCACTAGATTGAGGATGATAGGGTGATGCAATTCTATGGTTGACATCATATTTAGCAAGCATTTTACGGAAAGCACCATGAATAAAGTGTGAACCACCATCAGTCATTAAATATCTAGGGACTCAAAACCTTGGGAAAATAACTTCTTTAAGCATTTTAATGGAAGTGTTATGATCAACACTACTAGTTGGAATAGCTTCTACCCACTTAGTAACATAATGAATAGCAACCAAAATATGAGTATACCCATTAGAGGAAGGAAAAGGTCCCATATAATCAAAACCCCAAACATCAAATGGTTCAACAGTAAGAGAATAATTCATAGGCATTTCCTGATGCTTACCGATATTAGCAATTATTTGACATTCATCACAAGATAAAACAAACTTACGGGCATCCTTGAAGAGAGTAGGTGTTGGGGATATAGACCTTAGAGTCACCCGCCAGGAGGGGCCAGGTTACTCATATGGTCATTGCCAGAAGCCCGGCGCCAAGCTTGAAGACGGTGGGCCAAAGATGGGCTTAAGACCCGGATATGGCTTAAGGCCTGTAGTTACAATTATTATTATGGTAGAACTTGTAGTGTAAGGCAAGAATAGTTGAGAGTCCGAGCCGGACACTCTTATGAGCCGGCCGGGACTCTGAGAGCTGCTGGGCGTCAGCCTCCCTATATAAGGGGACGACCCGGCAGCGGTTTAGGGACAAGAACAATCTCATCGAGAGCCGGGCATAGCGATTTAGCTCCCTGGTTATCGAAACCCTAATCAATACCACCTCAAACTGGACGTAGGCTTTTACCTTCACTGTAAGGGGCCGAACCAGTATAACCCCTCGTGTTCCTCGTCCCGCATTAACCCCTTCAAGCTTCCTAGCTGCGATGGCTCCACGACTAAGTCCTAGCTCGAGGACATCTGCCGTGACAAATCCACGACAGTTGGCGCCCACCGTGGGGCCAGTGCATGGTGGATTCGAGTTCTTGAAGGGCAGCTTCGAAGGGCTCAAGGGATACGCTGTGGGCCGGATGACCAAGAGTCGTCGCGGCAAGCTCTACACCGACGATGCGAACTGGGGCCCCGACGCCGGCTCAATTGAGTATGGGTACCGGGTCCCCTTCGGCGGAATTCATGCTTTCATTGGCAAGATTGGTGAGCCGGGCCCTGAGCCGGATCTCTGCGCCGATCTCATCGAGACGGCTCAGCGTGCACGACCCGCCCGGGCCCGGCCTGCCTTAAGGCATGCTTTTGTGGGGTGTATCCATGGAGGACTCTCTGATCGATCTGGATCTGGTGATGAGACGGCCGCCGGCTCTGACGGCGAGTCGGCCACCGATGAGTCAAACTCGTTGTATCAACTTCAAGATGGCAGGCTCATGGGTTGTTCCGATGGTGACAGTATTCCGGACCTATTTGAGCCGCCAAGCCGGGTTGGAATCTTTATGGCCGGTGCGCAGCCTGTTCAGAACCCCGCTGCTGGAGCGGGAAACCCGGTGCCTTCTCCGGCTCAGGTGCTGATGGATCTCACGGACAAGATGACGGCCCTGTTAACCGCCACGGTTGACCCGGCAGATCAAGCTCAGCACGATGCGGAGGTGGCACAGTTAAAATTGGATCTAGTGAAAGCTAAGGAGGATCTTGCAGCGGAAGGGATCAGGATGGCTGCGGAGAGGGCGGCTCTCGATGCCCAAACTCAGTTGATCCAGGCGCAGTCCTTCCAACTCACGATGGATCAGAACGCGTCCAATGAGGTCATGAGAAGGAGGCATCAAAAGACCCAATCTCGACTCCCTCCGGTTTACGATCCACGCAACCTCTTCAACACGCCAGGTGCAGGGTCTAGTAACCCGCCAGGGGTCATAGTGCCCGGGTCTGGGACCCCTATTCAGCCACGAGTGATGGGGCCTCCCCAGGTGCCCCCTGCCCCGCCTCAGTACGTGCCAATACCCCCGGGTCATTATAATAACCAGTTGACGGCGACTCTCCAACGGCTATTGAGACCCACCGGGTCAGGGAACTCCTTCAGACAGCACTGGCGCAGCAAGAGGCGTACTCCTACAGCCGGGACAGGATCCACTCGACCCCTCGTCCAGGCCGGAGCCCGAGTTATAGCAGACACATGGTCTCAGCGACCGGCTCAAGTAACGTCCGACGCCATGACCCGCCTCCTGGCCATGGCCCGGCTCATAATGGAGCCTTTCACGCAGCAGACCAGGACAGAGCGCGGCAAGAGGCGGAGCAAGTGCCTCAATTGACGGCTTACCAGACCCCCCCGGCTTATCCGACGGCTTCCGTCGACGTGGGTATCCCTACCAGGACCGGGGGTGTCCCTTGTTTAGTGCCAGCTATCCGTAATGAACGTCTACCTAAGGACTTCAAAGGCCCCAGGAAGGTGCCTAATTACACAGCTGACTTACAACCCGCAGCCTGGATCGAGAGTTACGAGATGGCCATGGAGCTGCTGGAGGTCAGTGAGGCGGCAATGGCCAAGTACTTCACCATGATGTTAGATGGGACTGCCCGCACTTGGTTGAAAGGGCTACCACCGAATTCCATTGGGTCTTGGGCTGAGCTGAAAGCCCGGTTCATCCAAAACTTCAAGGATACCTGTAGGCAGTCTATGTCAATTGTGGATTTGACTAACTGTAAACAGCAGGAGGGTGAGTCTATAACACATTGGGTTCGCCGGGTTAAGGAAATAATACATTCATCTGATAAAATGGATGCCGGCTCTGCAGTCTTAATGTTGGAGCAGAATTGTCGCTTCGTGCCCCTGAAGATGAAACTCGGGCGGCTTAAGCGCGACTGCAATGATATGGGTACACTGATGGTGGCTCTCGTCAAATACGCCGATTCTGATGGTACCAAGGACCTCGCTTCAGATGATGAAAGGACAGGGAAGGGAAAGAAGAACGGCAATGGCAAGAGTCATCCACCTAACCCGGGGAACCAAGGTGGTGGCAAGCGTAAGGCGGATGGCAGCCTAGAGTTTGTGGCCAACACCAGCTCACAAGGTAATAACCAGCGACGCAAAGGGAGCCCCCTCCCCGAGGCGGCGGGTCAGGCCCGACGCTGGAGCAACTGTTGAATGAGCCTTGCCCAAGGCATGGCTCTAGAGAGAAGCCAGCAACTCATCTATGGAAGGACTGTGCAATCATGAAAGCCTTTAAAAGTTACAACGGCCCGGGCGGTGGCTCAGGCGCCGGCGGCTTTCATGGCCCGGGTGGCGGCTCAAGTTCTAACCCTCAGAACGGTCAAGGGGGCCTTAATCAGCAGTCTGGCCAGGGTCATCAATAGCAGCAGGGGGGTTATCAGACCAATCAAAAGTAGCTTAGCGGTGGACAGTATCATGTGTTTACCACCAGTCTGTGTAAGCGAGATCAGAAGCTTCATAAGAGGGCTGTGAATGCTATTGAGCCGGCGGTTCCACGCTACTTGCGGTGGTCTGAGCAGCCTATAGTGTGGAGTAGGGAGGATCACCCTCCCCGGGTGGATAACCCGGGCCACTTGGCCTTAGTGGTGGCTCCTCAAGTGGGAGGATATAAGTTCACTAAGGTGCTCATGGATGGAGGCAGCAGCATCAACATCCTCTATTATGAGACTTTTCGCCGTATGGGGTTGGTTGATAAGAACCTCAGCCAGTCAAACACTATCTTCCATGGTGTGGTACCTGGTAAGTCGGCTTATCCAGTCGGCAAGATCGAGTTGGAAGTGGCCTTTGGAGATGAGAACAACTACAGGGTGGAAAAATTGACCTTTGAGGTGGTCAAGATAAGAAGTCCGTACCATGCTATATTTGGGCGGCCGGCTTACGCCAAGTTCATGGCACGGCCGTGTTATTTTACTTACAGCTCAAGATGTCGGGTCATAATGGGACCATTACGGTTCACGGCAGCCGGAAGGTGGCCTTGGAATGTGAGGAAGGCGATGCAGCTTATGCAGAATCTGTTTGTGCAACAGAGGAGTTGAAGTTTTACAAGGACAATGTTGACCCAACAGATATGACCTCTCTGAAAAAGCCGACTACGGAGCATGAGCCGGCAATGAAATTTAAGTCGGCTGATGAGACTAAACTTGTTGATTTCGTTCCAGGAGACTCATCTCAGCAATTTAGCATCAGTGCCAATCTGGATCCAAAATAGGAAAGCGCGCTCATCGAGTTCATCCGTGAGAATAGGGACATCTTCGCATGGAAACCTTCTGACATGCCAGGTGTACCTAGAGAACTCGCTGAGCACACTCTCAATGTTGATCCGAAATTTAAGCCGGTCAGGCAGTTCCTTCGGCGGTTTAATGAAGAGAGGCGGAAAGCTATTGGCGAAGAGGTGGCCCGGCTCTTGGCGGCCGGGTTTATTGTTGAAGTCTTCCACCCAGAGTGGTTAGCTAACCCGGTGCTCGTGCTCAAGAAGAACGGCACCTGGCGGATGTGTGTGGACTACACGGACTTAAACAAGGCGTGTCCGGCTGATCCTTTGCCCTTCCCCGTATTGATCAAATTATTGATGCTACGGCAGGTTGTGCGCGCTTAAGTTTCTTGGATGCTTATTCCGGATATCATCAGATTAAAATGGCAGTTAAGGACCAGGAGAAGACGGCGTTCATCACTCCCTTTGGAGCCTTCTGCTATGTATCCATGCCCTTTGGACTCAAGTGTGCACAGGCGACTTATCAGCGTTGCGTGCAGAACTGTCTTCATAAACAGATTGGGCGCAATGTTCATGCTTATGTGGACGATATTGTGGTTAAATCCATAAAGGAGGAAACCCTGATAGATGATTTGAGAGAAACCTTTGATAATCTCCGGGTCTACAAGATGATGCTTAACCCGGCCAAGTGTGTCTTTGGTGTTCCTGCAGGCAAACTCTTGGGTTTTTTGGTTTCTGACAGAGGCATTGAAGCTAACCCGGAGAAGATCAAGGCCATCACCTCCCTGGCTAAGCCGGCGTGTATAAATGACGTTCAGCGCTTGGCGGGTCGCATCGCTGCTTTAAGCCGGTTTATAAGCCGCTTGGGTGAGAAAGCCATGCCATTATATCAGTTGATGAAGAAAACTGATAACTTTGTCTGGAATGATGCAGCTAATACTGCCTTTGAGGATTTGAAGAAGCAGCTGGCAGAGCCCCCAGTCCTTGCTGCTCCGGTTGATAAGGAGCCCTTATTATTGTATGTGGCGGCGAACACACGAGCCGTCAGTGTGGCTGTGGTGGTGGAGCGCAAGGAAGAGGGTAAGGAGCATCCGGTTCAGCGGCCGGTTTATTATGTCAGCGAAGTGCTCATTGAGTCCAAGCAGCGGTATCCGCATTGGCAGAAGCTTGTTTATGGTGTGTTCATGGCGAGCCGGAAACTTAAGCATTATTTTCAGGGTCATCCCATCACTGGGCCAGTTCTGCCCCTCTTGGTGATATCATTCAAAACAGAGAGGCCACAGGGAGAGTAGCTAAGTGGGCTATAGAGCTTGGACCTCATGGTCTCAAGTACGTGCCACGCACTGCTGTTAAATCTCAGGCCTTGGTGGATTTCATCAATGACTGGACAGAGTCACAAGTGCCCGAGCAGAAGCCGGATAACACATATTGGACTATTCACTTTGATGGGTCCAGGCAGTTGGAGGGCTCGGGGGCTGGAGTCGTGTTGGCTTCCCCTAAAGGTGACAAGTTCCATTATGTGCTACAGTTGCTGTTTCCTTGCACTAACAATGCGGCTGAGTATGAGGCCTTGTTCCACGGTCTTCGGATGGCTAAGGAGATGAGCTTGAGCCGGGTAAGGTGTTTCGGTGACTCAGACTTGGTGGCTCAACAAGTATCAGGCAAGTGGGACTCTAAGGACCCTCTCATGGCGGCTTATCGCCGCGAAGTTGATGCCATTGCTGGGCACTTTCAGGGCTACCAAGTAGAGCACATTGATCGCGGGAAGAACGAGGCGGCTGATGCTTTAAGCCGGCTAGGCTCTCAGCGAAAGCCGGTGCCGCCTAATACTTTCCTGGATGTCCTATATAATCCTTCTGTTAAGTTGCCTACAGAGGAAAGCTTGGCTGTCCCCGACCCGGAGGCACGACTGGTGGCGGCTCTCCATATCATACCAGACTGGACAATGCCCTATCTGGCTTACATGACCCGGGGCGAGTTGCCTGAGGATGAAACTTTGGCCAGGCAAATAACCCGGCGGGCTAAGTCAATGATTGTTATCAATGGGGAGTTGCATCACCGCAGTGTTATGGGGGCATTTCAGCGTTGTGTTTCCACTGAGGAAGGTCAAGAGATCTTGCGCGAGATCCATGAAGGGGATTGTGGTCATCACGCCGGCTCAAAATCTCTTGTGGCCAAGGCTTTTCGTCATGGTTTTTATTGGTTGACGGCTCATGCTGATGCAAAGGACTTGGTCAGTAAGTGTGATGGTTGCCAAAGGTTCTCGCGACGGGCTCATGTCCCGGATCAAGAGCTAAGGATGATCCCAATTACTTGGCCCTTTGCGGTCTGGGGGCTTGATATGGTTGGGCCTTTCAAAAGGTCCAAGGATAAGAAGACCCACCTTTTGGTGGCAGTTGACAAGTTTACCAAGTGGGTTGAAGCGGAGCCAGTTAGCAAGTGTGATGCAGCCACGGCGGTTCAATTTATGAAAAAGGTGATCTTTCGCTTTGGTTTTCCGCACAGCATTATCACTGACAATGGCACCAATCTCTCCAAAGGCGCCATGGAAGAGTTTTGTCAACGAGAGCATATCCGACTTGATGTTTCCTCAGTGGCTCATCCTCAATCCAATGGTCAAGCTGAGAGAGCTAATCAGGAGATTCTGAAGGGCATTAAGCCCCGGCTTTTGGTCCCTTTGCAACGGACGCCGGGTTGTTGGGTGGAGGAGTTGCCCTCCGTGTTATGGAGCATCAACACTACTCCTAACAGGTCTACGGGTTTTACGCCTTTCTTCATGGTTTATGGGGCAGAAGCAGTCCTCCCCAGTGACATCCGTCATGACTCACCTCGAGTGGCGGCTTACGTTGAGGCGGATAATGAACAGGCGCGCCAAGATGCTCTTGACTTGTTGGACGAACAGCGTGATGTGGCAGCAGTCCGTTCAGCGATTTACCAACAAGACCTGCGCTATTATCATAGCCACCGGGTTAAATCCCGGGTCTTCTAGGAAGGTGATCTCGTGCTCCGGCTCATCCAGGATCAAACGGATGCACACAAGCTATCCCCGCCTTCGGAAGGGCCCTTTGTGGTCAGCAAGAATTTGCACAACGGGTCATATTACCTCATTGACATTCGGGAGCACAAAGATTCATGTAAGTCGGAGGAAGAGACCCGTCGGCCGTGGAACATAGCTCAGCTTCGGCCTTACTACACTTGAGCCACCGGTTCTCATAATGTACATATTTCTCTCAGCCATGTATATATTATAATAAGCAATAAAGCAGGACCTCTGTCCTTTTTCTCCTCCAAATGTGCACGTGTTGTTTTCATTGCAAGATTACATGATAACTTGAAGGAGGATCCGGCTTATGATCGTATTCGAATCTAGCCGTAGGTAATAAGGTCACTTGGGGGCTTCCTGTTCAAACATGGGTCGTATTCGAACCAAAGAGAACATAGCTGTCGATACCCATTTGATTGGCAAAGTGCCGAGCTCATTGGGAGGTTTTCTTTGGTCATATTTGAATCATAGTTTAACCCCTTTGAGAACCGACGTGGATCGTATTCGAATCAGCGTCGTTAAACAATTCTTAAAATCACTTGGGGGCTTCCTGTTCAAACATGGGTCGTATTCGAACCAAAGAGAACATAGCTGTCGGTACCCTCTTGATTGGCATTGCCACACCCACTGGGGGCTATATGATCGCATTCGAATCTTAGCATAACCCCTTTGGGCCGGGTCTCTGGTCGTATTCGAACCGGAAGCCCCTAAGTTCTTCTGTTTTATGGCAAGTTTCTTCTGATTATTTCAAAGTGTGTACGGCCGGGTTTCACTTTGCCGGTTTAACTTTGATTTACAGTGTTCGTCGAACATAATGCGTGTCATTAAGACAGGTAAATCGGAATTAAGGCACCAACCTTATTATCCGGGTTATCTAAACCGGAAGTATACTTGCAGACCGCTACTTGTGGTATTACGGCTGTATTACGGACATACCTGAGAACCAATCTTTTTTTATTCATATTCCGGGTTATATATATGAAACATATGATTCTCAGGGCGGTAAGCCACCTGGAGACTTGTGATTCGTCTTTATGTGCAGGATAGTTAAAGGCAATCATTTGCGATTAAGGGGAATGAATGGCCCGGAGGAATATAAAGGAGATAACTTCAATAAAATTTAAGCATTCAAGGCGTGCATGATGGCACGGCAAAGATAAAGTATTGGTCCTATTCTATTACAAGACTAATTGAGTCCAAAAGGGTGTGGCATTGTTTGATAAGCCGCCAGCCGAGTCACGACGCTTGCTGGGTTGAAGTCTCCGGCTCGTTCCCCTCTTCTCCTCCGGCTGTTCCCAAGACCTGGAAAGTTGATGACTTCCAGTCGATGCCGCTAAGGGCTTCGAATTGGGCTTCTTCGTCAATTAACCCGGCCGGGTCAATCTCCGGGGCGAAGGTGTGCTGACGAGCCGGCGGAATTAAACTCAGGGCTTCATAGCGAGGGGTTGGGATCCTCTGATTATCCGCATTGTAACCCGGCTGATACTTGGTCAGATCTGTATCGTTGCCAATAAGAGTGGCCACCGGGCGTACGGTCTTCACGCAAGCCGCGAAGTCCTTCTGATCAAAGGCGGTGCCGTCTTCCTTCAGACTTGGGTAGCCGAGGGCGATGTCCGCCGGGTCTAACTCTGGCAAGAACGCCTTGGCCCGGCTCAGCGCAGCGATCGCTCCGGCCCTTGCAGAGGCCTGTCGCAGCTCTTGGATCCGCTGAGGCAGAACGGCGAGCCGGCGAAGGACTTCAGCCAGGTGAGTCGGCACCTCGTTGGAGAGGGCCACCACAGCCAAGGCACGTTGTGACCCGGTGTAGAGTTGTTCCACCAGGGTGTATACGGCTTTCAGCTTGGTCACCACACTCTGATTCAGGTTGGCACTTCTGGGACCTGTTTAACAGAGTCAGATAAGCCGTCGACAAGGATGAGTCATGAGATATAAAAATTCTAAACTTGATGAAAGCCGGTGAGGCGACTTACCGAAGATTGCGGCCACCAACTGGGACACCTGGCGCTTTAAGCCGGTAAGCTCGGCTGTCTTCTCTGACAAGGCCTTCTCCGCCTGCTCGGCCCGGTTCACTAGAGCGGCCTTCTCTTCGGCCCAGGCTTTTCGCTCAGCGTCAAATTCCGTCTTCAGCTTTTCTTGAGTGGCAATGCTGGACACGAATTTGGCATTGGCCTTCCGGGTCTCCACTTCTTATGTCTTCAGCCGGGTCTTCAGATCAGAGATGTCAGCTTCAAATTTTTTGCAAGCAGCCTGCATAATTTCTAGGTTAGAGGATGAACAGTTATCATATAATTTTTAAAGTCCCAAGCATTTTCCAAGCAAAGACACTTGGCACTTGGGGGCTAATGCATATTGAACGTTTCTATCTACAAGTTGCCGGTTCAATTGAGTAAGCCGGAACCTAAGTCTACAACATACTTAATCATAAGTCGTCGACTTGGGGGCTAGCATGGTCCAAGTAACTATGCGGTAAGTAAAGAGGACAGAAGAATAATACCTCAAATTTCTGCTGGATCTGGTTCACCACGGCGATTTCTGCGTCCAGGCTCTTGTGCACTTGGCTGACGTAGCCAGAGACGAGCTCTCCGATGCTCAGGTTGGCGTAGTTGGTAAGCTCCCAATCAACTCGTCGGGGCTGTAGCAGCTCTCCCTTGGCAGAACACTTGGCCAGTGGAGTAGGTCTCCCCGGCTCAACGAATTCCGTCCGGGTGATTGCCACCTCCGGGTCATCTACTGGCTCAGCCGAGCCGGAGGCGTCCGGATTAGCAGAAGTTTCTGCAGGCGCCTTATCGGCTGGAATGGTGGCTTCGGGGGCGGAGGCAGCTGGCGGTTCTTGAGCCGTCACCTCCGGTTCAGGCAAATCCGGCACTCCGGCTGACTTGGTCTTCTTCGCTCTCTTGGTGAGTTTTGCCTAGGCACTGAAAGGACAACAAAGGATAAGCACAAAAAGGGTAAGTAAAGACAAGTATAAAATGAGATGGTTGTCATTACCCGGGCGCGGTCTTGAAAGCCGGAAGACTCGACTGCATAGAGTCGCCCGACGAGGGTGAGGTCTCCTGATAATTTGAGTCAGAAGAATTAAGTGGCTGACGGATAACACCCGCCAACGGATGAAAAGGGTACAAGTGGGAAATAACCTCAGTTCGGCGCTTCCTCGATGCGTCAGGTAGCCCGGAGGAGAGGTTGGTGTCCTTGTTGGTCCGGGTGTGACGCCGGCTCTCATGAATCTGTTGCTTCAAAAAAAATTGAGGATCTTGATAAGCTAAAGGATGTGAAAAGCTTACTTTCCGGGTTACCCTTCGGACTTTCAGCCTTGGCAAGGGCTCCGAGTCGGAGGAAAGTGACGTTACCTCTTCAACCACCGGGTTACTGGCTCCAGTGTCATCCTGTTGATGAACGAGTGTTGGTAAGGCGGACAAGAAATAAACAATAAACACAACAAAGAAGTTTACAGGTTCAGGGGTTACCTCTGACTCGGAGCTGTCGCTTAATTGCATCAGCTCCGAAGCAGTAGGCCTACTCCCCTTCTTACGGGGAGCGGCTTTCCTGGCGGCTTTCTTCGCCTTTTTGGCTTTCTTGGCCGCTTCGTGGTCATACTTGACCCGCCAGAACTTGTCATCAGCCTGAAAGAATACAATGAGGTTTTCTTAAAAATGTTTCAGATGAAAGTTATGAACAGATAAGATGCTCAGATCAGCGGCTTACCGCTGGGGCTGGGTTGGTCTTGCAGAAGGGGGATAACCCGATCCTTCCGCAATCTGCCAGGCTCTCGTTCAATAGAGCCTTGGTCATCTCCTCTGCAACATCCTCGGGAAGGGCATTGCGGCTGTGTCTCTGAGGGTCATCTTTTCGGCCCGTGTACTCGCACATTAAGCCGGGGCGGCGGCTTAATGGGATCACCCGCCAGGAGATCCAGACCCAGACCAGGTCGATTCCGTTCAGACCATTGCCCAGGAGAGCCTTGATCTTGTTGATGGTTGGGAGCAGAGGTTGGCGCTCTGCTTGAGTCAGTTTGTCTGACAGTGGGTGAGTCGGCTCCATACGTGAGGGGCGAAAGCCGGGCAACGGACTCTCGTCAGCCGGCGACGTGTCTTGGCAGTAGAACCATGTCAGATTCCAATCTTTGGGGTGGCTTGGTGGCTCTGCGTATGGGAAAAGGCAGTCCCTCCGCCGCTGGATAGAGATACCACCTAGCTCCAGACTTGACCCGTTGGCGCACTCGTTCTGACGGTTTAAATAAAAAAGCTCTCTGAAGAGCAGTAGACTAGGTTCCTCTCCAAGGTAAACCTCGCAGAACACTTGGAAGTTGCAGATGTTGGACACTGAGTTGGGGCCTATGTCCTGAGGCCGCAGGTCGAAGAAATTCAGAACATCTCTGAAAAACTTTGAGCCGGGCGGTGCGAAGCCCCGGCTCATGTGATCCGCAAAAATGACCACCTCCTCGTCCCTTGGCTGTGGTCTCTCTTCTGATGGGTCAGGGGCACGGTAGGACATGACATCTTTCTTCGGCAGGTGGCCCGACTTCACAAAGTCCGCTAGTGTCTCGTCGGTGACATTGGACCTCATCCAATTGCAAGTGATGGGAGCTTTAGGAGCTTTGGGAGGCATGGTGAAAGTCGGCAGTCTATGATAAAAGGAAAAACATCCGGGTTAATTATGAGCCGGAAGAAATCTACGGTTCAATGTCAGGATGGCGGCTTATGAAGGGAACTAATGGTATACATTTAAGTGCATCGGGCTATTTAAGCCGCCGAGGGATTGAGAGTAATTTGATTGTCTACAGGCTTTATCACAGCTAAGCCGGAAAATTTATGGCGCATGGTTTTCTTTAAGCCGGAAGGTTCTACGGCGCGTGGTTTCTTTAACCCGGAACTATAAACCGCCGAGATTCAATGATTGCAATTTTTACTAAGTGTGGTAAAACAGGTTTCACACATCGCAGTAAAATTTTTGGATCAAAACAGTCGGGCAAAAGAAAGGTTTCTAGACCTAGAAACAGACGCTGGAGAAGTTCTTGGGCTCGAACAAGGTTCTTATGCAGCAAAAAGAGAGCTGCTTGCATGTAAGATGGGTGCTAAACAGTCACCACAATGGTTCTATGCAAGTCTAAGATCAAAGGGAGGCAGTAAAGATCAAATCTACTGAGGCCCGTGATGAATTACGAAGAACACGGACGAACTACTCGAGCCCTAGTGTGGATCTGCCCTATGGAGTAGCGAGGACTCACCGGAGTTGCAGAGGAGCGGAGGTTGCCGCCGTTTGTCTGGACCGAGTCAGGGTGATGCAGCGGCCAAGGTTGACGAAGACCGGGGGCGCGACGGTGGTGGCAGTAGCAGAGCTCGGGCAGGGGAGCAGTGGCGTGAGGAAGAAGATGAAGGAGAGAGAAGTGGCTGAGTGCCCGTCGGGCCGGCCTATTTATAAGGGCGAGCTCATAAAGCGGGCGCGAGAATCAAGGAGACCACGGCGTGGATATCTCCCCACGAAACGCCTCGATCTTCGGGATGACAGTAAAGGTAAAGATCCGTTACGAATCTGGCGGAGTAAAAAACGGGCTTAAATGGAAGATGACGTCACGGCGGATTACCCGGAGTCTAGAGGATGATGTCATGCCGGGTTGTGGCCTTCACACAATTGTAAGCCGGAGGTTTTCTGTTGAAAGAATGGAAGATTGACATGAGCCGGGTCAAATCAATCTGGGGCCTAATGTTGAGGATATAGACCTTAGAGTCACCCGCCAGGAGGGGCCGGGTTACTCATATGGTCATTGCCAGAAGCCCGGCGCCAAGCTTGAAGACGGTGGGCCAAAGATGGGCTTAAGACCCGGATATGGCTTAAGGCCTGTAGTTACAATTATTATTATGGTAGAACTTGTAGTGTAAGGCAAGAATAGTTGAGAGTCCGAGCCGGACACTCTTATGAGCCGGCCGGGACTCTGAGAGCTGCTGGGCGTCAGCCTCCCTATATAAGGGGACGACCCGGCAGCGGTTTAGGGACAAGAACAATCTCATCGAGAGCCGGGCATAGCGATTTAGCTCCCTGGTTATCGAAACCCTAATCAATACCACCTCAAACTGGACGTAGGCTTTTACCTTCACCGTAAGGGGCCGAACCAGTATAACCCCTCGTGTTCCTCGTCCCGCATTAACCCCTTCAAGCTTCCTAGCTGCGATGGCTCCACGACTAAGTCCTAGCTCGAGGACATCTGCCGTGACAAATCCACGACAGTAGGCCAATAAAAACTAGATTGCAATACCTTGTGAGTAGTTCTATCTCCCGCATGATGTCCTCCATAAGCTTCGGAATGACATTTTCGTAGGATTTTATCCTTGTTCATGCTCAGGTACACAACGTCTAATAATACCATCTACTCCTTTATAAAGATGTGGGTCATCCCAAAAGTAATGTCTTAAATCATAGAAGATTTTTTCTGTTTTTTTGGTACGTGAAACTAGGTGGTATGTATTTAGCACCAATATAATTAGCATAGTCAGCATGCCAAGGAGTGTTATGAGAAACATTTACTGCAGCTAGTGGCTCATCAGGAAAACTATCATCAGTCGGTAGCGGGTCATCAAGAATATTTTCTAACCTAGACAAGTTATCAGCTACGGGGTTCTCAGCTCCTTTTCTATCAGTAATATGTAAATCAAATTCTTGTAGCAAGTGAACCCACATAATGATTCTAGGTTTAGCATCTTTCTGTTCCATAAGATATTTTATAGCAGCATGATCAGTGTGAACATTTACTTTGGAATCAACAATATAAGATCTGAATTTATCACAAGCGAACACAACCGCTAAAAATTCTTTTTCAGTAGTAGCATAATTTCTTTGGGCACTGTCTAGAGTTTTGCTAGCATAATGGAGAACATTTAATTTCTTATCAACTCTTTGTCCTATAACAGCACCAACAACATAATCACTAGCATCACACATAATTTCAAAAAGGCAAGTTCCAATCAGGTGGTTGAACAATAGGTGCAGAAGTGAAGGCTTTCTTAAGTGTTTCAAGGGCTTCTACATAATCATCATCAAAAAATGGAACATCCTTTTGTAAAAGATTTGCAAGAGACCTAGAAATTTTAGAGAAGTCTTTAATAAACCTCCTATAGAAACCAACATGGCCGAGAAAACAACGAATACCTTTAATATCTCTAGGACATGGCATTTTCTCAATTGCATCAACTTTAGCTTTATCCACCTCAATACCTCATTTAGAAATTTTATGCCTTAAGACAATACCTTCATTAACCATAAAGTGGCACTTCTCCCAATTCAAGACAAGATTAGTTTGCTCACATCTCTGCAAAACTCGATCAAGGTTGCTTAAGTAATCATCTAAAGAAGTTCCATAAACAGAAAAATCATCCATGAAAACCTCAACAATCTTTTCACAAAAATCAGAGAAAATAGCAGTCATACATCTTTGAAAGGTAGCAGGTGCATTGCATAAACCAAAAGGCATACGTCTGTAAGCATAGGTTCCATAAGGACAAGTAAAGGTGGTTTTCTCTTGATCAGGTTGAGAAACGGGTATTTGAGAAAAACCAGAATATCCGTCAAGAAAACAAAAGCATGCATGCTTAGATAGTCTTTCTAACATTTGATCAATAAAAGTCAAAGGGTAATGATCTTTTTTAGTTGCTCTATTTAATTTTTAAAATCAATTACTATTCTATAGCCAGCAACAATTCTTTGTGGAATAAGTTCATTTTTATCATTCGGAACAACAGTAATACCTGCTTTCTTAGGGACATAATGAACGGGACTTACCCATCTACTAGCAGCTATGGGATAGATTATACTTGCTTCCAGAACTTTTAGTATTTCAGTTCTTACCACTTCTTTCATCTTAGGATTCAAACATCATTGATGATCAATAACGGGTTTAGCATCAGGTTCCATATTAATCTTGTGCTGACAGAGAGTGGTACTAATGCCCTTAAGATCATCAAGAGCATATCCAGTGGCAAAACGGTGCTTCTTCAGAATTTTCAATAATCTTTCTTCTTCATGTTCTGAAAGGTTAGCACTAATAATTACAAGATATATCTTTATCTCATCAAGATAAGCATATTTCAAAGTGTCAGGTAGTTGTTTTAATTCAAACATAGGATCACCTTTAGGCGGAGGAGGACCTCCTAGAGTTTCAATAGGCAAATTGTGTTTAAGCAGAGGGCGTTGTTCAAAGAAGATTTTATCTATTTCATTTCTTTCATGCATATGCATATCATTTTCATTGTCTAACAAATAGTGTTCTAGTGGATCAGTAGGAGGCATAACAATAGAAGCAAGACCAATTATTTCGTCCTTACTAGGCAATTCTTTCTTATGAGGTTGTCTATTAAACTTGGAGAAATTAAATTCATGAGACTCATCACCAAAGCTAACACTGACAGTTTGTTTATGACAATCTATAGTAGCATCGATAGTGTTCAAGAAAGGTCTACCAAAAATAATGGGACAAAAATCATCTTGTGGGGAACCAAGAACAAGAAAATCAGTAGGATATTTTATTTTCCCACACAGGACTTCAACATCTCTAACAATCCCAAGTGGTGTGATGGTGTCCCTATTAGCAAGTTTAATAGTAACATCTATGTCTTCTATTTCAGCGGGTGCTATGTCATTCATAATTTCTTGATATAGGGTAAAAGTAATAGCACTCACACTAGCACCTAAGTCACATAAACCATGATAACCATGATCTCCTATTTTAACTGAGACAACAGGCATGCCAACAACAGGTCCATGTTTATCTTTTTCATCAGGTTTGGCAATTCTAGTAGCTTAATCATAGAAGTAAATAACAAGCCCATCAATATTTCTGCCAGGAGATCTTTAACCGTAGCAACACTAGGTTCCACTTTAATTTGTTCAGGAGGTTTAGGTGCTCTAATATTACTTTTGCAAACCACAGTTGAAACCTTAGCATGTTCCTTTATCCTAACAGGGAAAGGTGGTTTTTCAATATAAGCAGTAGGCACAACTAGATCAACATTATAAATAATAGTTTCATCTTTAACTACAACATGTTCTTTAATTTCTTCTTTAATAGGGGGATGATATTTAAACCACTTCTCCTTAGGGAGATCAACATGAGTGTCGGTGTCAAAACCGGCGGATCTCGGGTAGGGGGTCCCGAACTGTGCGTCTAAGGTCAATGGTAACAGGAGACGGGGGACACAATGTTTACCCAGGTTCGGGCCCTCTCGCTGGAGGTAATACCCTACTTCCTGCTTGATTGATCTTGATGAATATGGGGATTACAAGAGTTGATCTACCACGAGATCGTAATGGCTAAACCCTAGATGTCTAGCCTGTATGATTATGATTCTGATTGCCTCTACGGACTAAACCCTCCGGTTTATATAGACACCGGAGGGGCCTAGGGTTGTATAGAGTCGGTTTATAGAGGAAGGAATCTTCATATCCGAACGCCAAGCTTGCCATCCACGCAAAGGAGAGTCCCATCCGGACATGGGAGGAAGTCTTCTATCTTGTATCTTCGTGGCACATCAGTCCGGCCCATGTCACACATGTCGGACGCCCGAGGACCCCCTAAACCAGGACTCCCTCAGTAGCCCCTGAACCAGGCTTCAACGACGATGTGTCCGGCGCGCAGATTGTCTTCGGCATTGCAAGGAGGATTCCTCCTCCGAATACTTCAAAGTAGTCCTTGAGCACAGAGAACGTGTCCGGCTCTGCAAAATAAGCTTCGCAAAGGATATAATTTTTTAACAAGTCCCATCTACTTACAATTTCTGTAGCGAGACGCCACGTCCCTGTCCGGTCATTATTTCGAACAGTTTTTTAGCCTCCCGCTCCATGTTTCGAGATGCGGTTCCCATGGGCACGTCTTGTCGAACAGAGATCGTGTCCCCTTATTACGGGATTATCATTAATACGGGCGTGGGTAATCCAACCGTGCTGTCTGCATGGCACTTGGGGAATAGGCGAGTTTTAAGGTGAACGGGGAGGCGCTTGATATTCGCTGCCTTTATAAAGAGATAAGGATTCACCTTTTTCACCCACGCCTTCTTTCTCTCTGCCCACCCATTCTCGAGCTCCAACGCCCAAGCTTCCATCCTTTCCGCCCCAAAAAAGCACTCCGACCATGTCCGGATCCGGAGCGCAGGGCAAGTGGATGGCATCCTCCATCACGGAGAAGGACATCGCGAAGCTCCGGGAAGCGGGGTACTTGGCCCAGGAAATCGCCCACCGGCTTCCGGCCAAGGGGCAGATCGTCCCCACCCCGAAGCCCCATGAGAGGGTGGTGTTCATTCCCCACTTTATCCGTGGGCTAGGGTTTTCTCTCCACTCCTTCGTCCGCGGGATCATGTTCTACTATGGGCTAGATTTCCATGATCTGGCCCCAAACTCCTTCCTCAACATCTCGGCATTCATTATCATGTGCGAGGCCTTCCTCCACATCCCACCCCACTTTGGATTGTGGCTGAAGACCTTCAATGTGAAGCCGAAGGTGGTGGGCGGTCAACATGCAGAGTGCGGAGGCGCTATGGTGAGCAAGATGCCCAACGTCCCATGGCCCAAAGGTACCTTCATGGTGACCGTCAAGGGGTGGAACAGCAGTGGTTCTACGTCACAGAGCCTCGTGACGCCACGTGGGCCGCGACTCCCGAATTTAAGTCCGGGGCGCCGAAGCGGCTCACCTCCTGACCAAAGACATGATTCTGAGCCGATGCATATAATGCTGAATTCGAGGTGCCGAACTAAACTGCAAAAAGTGTTCGGACTTTGTTGCCGTAGTATGGAGCGTAATAAAGCCCCTGGCGAATTAAAGCGTACCAGAGTGTACGGGTGCAACCAATAGGGATAGCAAAAATGAAGTAGTAAGCCAGTGCCACATAAATTGGGCCGCGAACTGTTTTCATTATAATTTGATTAATATGTCAAAGGGTATTTGTACAAATAATGCAATAAGCAACAGGGCTATTTAACATGTCGAGACCAACGGGGAGCTGCGTGCGGGTCCTGAAAACAGGTAGAGTGCTCGTTAAGAAGACCTCCTAGAGATTCCCCCATACGTCTATGATGCCTGCCGCCTTGGTATATCCATCCTTCGAAAGGATCGATGATCAGGCCGTCATGAGGGGCCTGCAAAAAGGAAACCAAAAAGGATAAAAAAGGAAAAGTATGTGTGTCCGGGGGCGGTCGAGCCGTATTATGGACCACAATCAAGTGATGCCTCCGTCTTTGCCCATGGTATTTTGAGTGCGTAGTTATGTACGCGCGGTACGTACGCCGCCATTTGGTCGGGGCTGAGACGGAGGCCGAATTGCTAGTCGAGCTCCTGACGAGCTGGACTGTCATGCTGGGGGGTAGTCCGGACTCGTTTGACAGTGTCCGGGATCTTGGCCGCGGAATTGAAATTCTGCTTAATAAGGCCGCTCTATACTTCCGCTGCCAGGGCCGCGGTGTGCTCCTCGGTACGGAGAGAGCGTTTCGTGTTTCCATTGACTGTTATGACGCCGCGTGGTCCGGGCATCTTGAGTTTGAGATAGGCATAGTGCGACACCGCATTGAATCGAGCAAATGCCCTTCGTCCGAGCAGTGCATGATAGCCACTGCGAAAGGGGAATATCGAAGATCAAGTCTTTGCTTCGGAAGTTGTCCGGGGATCCGAAGACGACTTCCAATGCGATCGAGCCCGTGCAGCGGGCCTCTACACCTGGAATTCCTCCTTTAAAGGTAGTTTTTGTGGGCTTGATCCTTGATGGATCGATGCCCATTTTGCGGACTGTATCCTGATAGAGCAGGTTAAGGCTGCGGCCACCGTCCATGAGGACCCTCGTGAGGTGGAATCCATCAATGATTGGATCGAGGACCAGTGCGGCTGAACCGCCATGACGGATACAAGTCGGATGGTCCCTACGATTGAAAGTGATCGGGCAGGACGACCATGGGTTGAATTTTGGGGCGACTGGCTCCATCGCGTAGACGTCCCTGAGCGGGCGTTTGCGCTCCTTCTTGGGGATATGAGTAACGTATATCATGTTTACTGTTTTGACCTATGGGGGATACTTCTTCTGTCTCCCTGTGTTCGGCGGATGGGGCTCCTCTTCATCGTCCTCACTTTGCGACCCCTTCTCCTTGGTCTCGGTTTTTAACTTACCGGCTTGTTTAAAGACCTAGCAGCTTCTGTTGGTATGATTGGCTGGTTTATCGGGGGTGCCACGGATCTGACATGGACGATCGAGTACGCGGTCCAAGCTGGATGAGCTCGGATTGTTTCTTTTAAATGGCTTCTTCTGCTGGCCGGACTTGGAGCCATTGAATCCGGCGTTGACCGCCGTGTCATCGGTATTGTCATTGTTGCTTTGACGCTTGTGCCTGTTGTGTCGGGGCTTGCCGTTGCTATTTCTGGCTTCAGAGGTGCCAGGTTTCGCTTGCATTATTATTGCTACGGGCTAGCCAGCTATCTTCGCTCGCACAAAAGCGGGTCATAAGTGCCATGAGGGCTGCCATGGACTTCGGCTTTTCTTGGCCGAGGTGTCGGGCGAGCCATTCATCGTGGATGCTATGCTTAACGGCCGCTAGGGCTTCGGCATCCGGACAGTCGATGATTTTGTTCTTTTTAGTTAGGAACCTAGTCCAGAATTTCCTGGCTGACTCTCCGGGCTGTTGAACAATGTGACTTAAGTCATCGGCATTCGGAGGTCGGACGTATGTACCTTGGAAGTTGTCGCGGAAGGCGTCCTCCAAGTCCTCCCAGCTGCCAATGGAGTTTTCAGGCAGGCTATTTAACCAATGCCGAGCCAGTTCCTTGAGCTTAAGCGGGAGGTATTTGATGGCATGGGGATCATCACCGCGGGCCATATGAATATGGAGAAGAAAGTCTTCAATCCATACCGCGGGATCTGTTGTTCCATCGTATGATTCGATATTCACGGGTTTAAACCCTTCTAGGAATTCATGCTCCATTACTTCATCGGTGAAGCAGAGGGGGTGTGCGGTGCCTCTATATCGGGCCAGGTCGCGACATAGCTCGAATGGAGTCCGTCTGCGGTTTTCGGCCCGGACGTGGTTGTGCTTGTCACGTCCGGCTAGATAGCCGCCGTCGCACGTCGGGGTACGGCCCCGCGATCCATAGATTGATCTAGTTTGGCCTACTCTGTTTTGCAGGTCCCGCCGTAGGTCATATGTATATCCCCGGGCAGTTGTGTCTCTATCTTTACGGCGAGGCGGTATGGGCTGGTGTACGTCTCGAGTTGCCGCTTTGTCCCGGCCACGTGGTGGTCGGTCAGCCGCATTACGCGCTGTTGGTACGGGGTCTAGTGCCTCGTCGTCAAATTGAGGTTGAAGTTTGCGCTTCGGGTAACTTTTGGTTGGGCACTCGAGGCCGTATTCCTCGGCTACCAGGACATTAGTCCACCTGTCGTTGAGTAGGTCTTGGTCAGCTTGAAGCCGCTGCTTCTTTTTTCAGGCTCCTTGCACTGGCTATTAGCCGGCGCTTAAAGCGCTCCTGCTCGAGAGGTTCCCCAGGCACGATAAAGTCTTCATTGCCGAGGCTCACCTCATCCTCGGAGGGTGGAAGATAATTGATGTCCTCCGAGTCTTCGTTTATGGCCTGTTCATCAGGGCTAACTTGCCCATCTTCCCGATCGTCCTGTTCGGAGGTTGGCTCGACGGGTTCTTCTTCGTCTTCGGCGTCGTCCGGAGTATTGTTGTCTCTCGTGCCGGTGTTGCTGTACTTTCCACTGCGTGATTTAGAGCGGCGCCGCTGACGTCGGCGGTTTGGTTGTATCTCAGGAGGTTTATCCTCGACTGGATTCTTCTCCTATTGCCGTTACCCTCTTTGGGTGTATCCACCATGTACATGTCATATGAGGAGGTGGCCGTCCAGCGTCCGATAAATGGCAGGTTTTGGGCATGCTCATTTCCGACATCGTTGTCCATACCATCGGTGTCTTCGGAGCCGTAATCGAGCATGTTAGTTAAGTCCTCGACAGTGGCTATGAAGTGGGTGGTGGGTGGGACGTAAAATTCCCCGCTCTCAGCCCCTAGTCTGGGCTGGGCGTAGTTCGGACGTTGCTCCTCTGTAATGATGAGGGATCACATCAAGTCCAAAGCCTCGCTTAAAGGCGAGGTTTGGCCAGGGAGAGGAGAGTTCGTGGAGCATGACGGGGAGGGGACTCCTTGGCCGAGCTCACACGATGCCGACTCCGAGGATTCAAAGATAGTGTCCGGAGAAGGGTCCAGCCTCATGAGGGTTGCCAGCGACACTACTTCCTCCGGCTCTCCCGTACTAGGCTTAGTGACCCCAGATAGTCCGGCAGGCTCAAGAATCCCGTCTTCGGACCTGGCGATGCGCTCTGGCTCTAAGGCCAGAGCGGAGGTTGGGGTCGTGAACCCTTGGAACATCAAGTCTCCTCGGATATCAGCGACATAGTCCAGATTCCCAAAACTAATCTGGTGACCTGGGGCGTAGCTGTCGATCTGATCTAGGCGGCCAAGCAAGTTGGCCCGCAGTGGGAAGCCGCCGAATACGAAGATCTGGTCGGGGAGGAAAACCTCCTCCAGGGCAGCATTGTTGTAGATGGTGGATGGAGCCATCGAACCTCCTGATGACGACACAATGGAACTCTCAATGAAAGCACCAATGTCGGTGTCAAAACTGGCGGATCTCGGGTAGGGGATCCCGAACTGTGCGTCTAAGGTCGATGGTTACAGGAGACGGGAGACACAATGTTTACCCAGGTTCGGGCCCTCTCGATGGGGGTAATACCTACTTCCTGCTTGATTGATCTTGATGAATATGGGGATTACAAGAGTTGATCTACCACGAGATCGTAATGGCTAAACCCTAGATGTCTAGCCTGTATAGTTATGATTCTGATTCCCTCTACGGACTAAACTCTCCGGTTTATATAGACACCGAAGGGGCCTAGGGTTGTACAGAGTCGGTTTACAGAGGAAGGAATCTTCATATCTGAACGCCAAGCTTGCCATCCACGCAAAGGAGAGTCCCATCCGGACACGGGAGGAAGTCTTCTATCTTGTATCTTCGTGGCCCATCAGTCCGACCCATGTCACACAGGCCGGACGCCTGAGGACCCCCTAAACCATGACTCCCTCAACGAGTAGCAAGGCTATTATCTCAGAGTCAAGTCCATATTTAGTGCTAAACTTGTGAAAAGCTTCGGTATTCATAAAAGATTTAACACAATCAAATTCAAGATTAATACCTGACTCTTTACCTTTGTCGAGTTCCCAATCTTCAGAGTTTCGTTTAATTCTTTCTAAAAGATCCCACCTAAATTCAATAGTCTTCTTCATAAAAGAACCAGTACAAGAAGTATCGAGCATGGATTGATCATCACAAGAAAGCTGAGCATAAAAATTATGAATAATAATTTCTCTCGAGAGCTCATGATTGGGTTATGAATATAACATTGACTTAAGCCTCCCCCAAGATAGAACGCTACTTTCTCCTTCACGGGGCCAAAAATTATATATATAATTCTAATCACGATGATCTAGATGCACATGATAATTCTTTTGGTGAAATTCCAATTTCAATCAATTCCAGTTCCAAGATCCAATATCATCGCATAGCCTATACCTTCTTCTTAGCTTCATCTCCGGATAAACCTGCAAGCTTAATTAATCCACAAACTTCATCCACATATATCAAGTGCATATCAGGATGTTCAGTTCCATCGCCTACATAAGGATTAGCTAGTAGTTGTTCTATCATACCCGAAGGAATTTCATAACCAATATTTTTAGTAGGTGCAGTAGGTTGAGCACAAACTAATTTTGGTTCCGGACAAGGTGAAGATACCCCAAACAAACCCCTCAAAGGATGATTCTCCATAGTAACAAGTGACAATAAATTTCAGCATGTAGTAATAATTTTTCCTTACCGATTTTCACTTACCCAAGAGCACTTAACTCCCTGGCAATGGCACCAGAAAATAGCCTTGCTGACCCACAAGTATAGGGGATCAATCGTAGTCCTTTCAATAAGTAAGAGTGTCGAACCCAACGAGGAGTAGAAGGAAATGACAAGTGGTTTCCAGGAAGGTATTTTCTGCAAGCACTAAAATTGTCGATAACTGGTAGTTTGATATCAAGATAACTTGTAACGAGCAAGTAACGGTAACGGTAAATAAAGTGCAGCAAGGTAGCCCAATCCTTTTGTGGCAAAGGACAGGCCAAACGGTCTCTTATAATAAGCAAAGCGTTCTTGAGGGTACACGGGAATTTCATCTAGTCACTTTTATCATGTTGGTTTGATTTGTGTTCGCTACTTTGATAATTTGATATGTGGGTGGACCGGTGCTTAGGTGTTGTTCTTACTTGAACAAACCTCCTACTTATGATTAACGCCCTCGCAAGCATCCGCAACTACGAGAAAAGTATTAAGATAAAATCTAACCATAGCATTAAACTTTTGGATCCAAATTGGCCCCTTACGAAGTAGCGCATAAACTAGGGTTTAAGCTTCTGTCACTCTAGCAACCCATCATCTAATAACTACTCCGCAATGCATTCCCTTAGGCCCAAATATGGTGAAGTGCCATGTAGTCGACGTTCACATGACACCACTAAGGGAATCACAACATACATATCATCAAAATATCAAACACATATCAAATTCACATGATTACTGGCAACATGACTTCTCCCGTGGCCTCAAGAACAAAAGTAACTACTCACAAAAGATATTCATCCTCAAGATCAGTGGGGTATTAAATAGCATAATAGATCTGAACATCTAATCTTCCACCAAATAAACCATATAGTAATCAACTACAAGATGTAATCAACACTACTAGACACCCACAGGTACCAATGTGAGGTTTCGGTACAAAGATTGAACACAAGAGATGAACTAGGGTTTGAGAGGAGATGGTGCTATTGAAGATGTTGATGGAGATTGCCCTCCCAAAGATGAGAGGGTTGTTGGTGATGATGATGACGACGATTTCCGCCTCCGGGAGGGAAGTTTCCTTGGCCGAATCGCCCTGCCGGAGGGCAAAAGTGCTCATGCCCAAGTTCCGCCTTGAGATGGCGGCGCTTTGTCCCGAAAGTGCTCTCCTTATTTTTTCTAGGTCAAAATGACTTATATACTAGAAGATGGGCACCGGAGGTGGACCGAGGAGGGCAAAACCCACCAGGGCGCGCCTGGGCTGCCTGGCGCGCCCAGGTGGGTTGTGCCCACCTGGTGGGCCCCCTCTAGTTGTTATTTGCTCCAGTATTTTTCATATATTCGAAAAAATTCTCCATAAATTTTCAGCTCATTTGGAGATGTGCAGAATAGGTGACTCTGACGTAGCTTTTTCAGGTCCAGAATTCCAGCTACCGGCATTCTCCCTCTTTGCGTAAACCTTGCATATTATGAGAAAAAAGGCATTAGAATTACTCCATAAAGCATTATTATGCATAAAAACATTATAAATAACAGTAGGAAACCATGATGCAAAATGGACGTATCAGGGGCGTAAAACAATAACACTTGTTGGGAAACAACCCAATAGTTATTTTAATTTTTCCTTTTTCTTTTCTGTTTATGAGTGTTTAGAAAATTATGCTACTGTTATGATTGTGTTTTGCCGTTTAATTAGTGTTTGTGCCAAGTAAAGCCTTTGGGATGATTCGGTTGATAGTTGATTTGATTCAGTGAAACAACATAAAATTTTGCGCCCAGTAGCAGAATTGTTTAAATTTACTAGAACGTGGTACAATTCTGAACTTTTTACACATGATTGATACACAAGTTTCCCACATTTTCCTATTTTTTCAGAATTTTTGGGTTTAGATAAGTATAGTCATTGTTCAGATTACTACAGATTGTTCTGTTTTAGACAGATTCTGTTTTTGTTGCATAGTTTGCTTGTTTTGATGAATCTATGGATTGTATCGGGGGTATATGTCATGAAGAAGTTGGAATACATTAGGTATTATGAAATAATAAAATATGAATGGGTTCATAACAGTACCTAAAGTTTGTGATTTGGTTGTTATACTAACGGATCTCATGAGGTTTTTGTTGAGTTTTGTGTGCTGAAATTTTCAAGTTTTAAGTGAGATCGCGATGGATTAAGGAATAAGGAGTGGCAAGACCCTAAGCTTGGGGATGCCCAAGGCACAGCAAGGTAATATTCAAAGACACCCAAGCGTCTAAGCTTGGGGATGCCCCGTAAGGCATCCCCTCGTTCGTCTACCAACCATCGGTAGATTACTTGGAGCTATATTTTTATTCATCACATGATATGAGTTTTTCTTGGAGCATCGTGTATTATATGAGTCTTCTCTTTGTTTGATTTTTAGTTTGCCACAATAATCTTTGCTGGAAACACCTTTTGACAGGGACATGCATTTATTCGTGATTTATTAGAATACTCTTTGTACTTCACTTATATCTTTTGAGCTAGGTAGTTGCTCTAGTGCTTCACTTATATCTTTTAGAGCACGGCGGTGGTTATATTTTAAGAAATAGTTGCACTCTTATGCTTCATTTATATCTTTTTGAGAGTCTAATGAATAGTAATGGCAACATGTACGGGTTATGAAATTGGTCCTGATATGATAGGTATTCAAGAGGGATATAATAAAAACTTTCATGTAGATCATTGAACATGATAAGTTTGATTCCTTGCAATAGTTTTAAGATATAGATATGGTAATATGTGGGGAGCTAGAAGTGAATGATTGTGTTTTACTAATAATATTGGTGCTAAGGTTTGTGTTTCCCGAAGCATGCAAATATAGTCTCCCGCTATGCTAAGAAGTTGGAGCAAGAATTATTATTGATTGTCTTCCTTATGAGTGGCGGTCGGGGACAAGCGATGGTCTTTTCCTACCAATCTATCGCCCTAGGGGAATGCGTAGTAGTACTTTGCTTCGAGGGCTAATAAACTTTCACAATAAGTATGTGAGTTCTTTATGACTAATGTGAGTCCATGGATTATACGGACTCTCACCTTTCCGCAATTTGCTAGCCTCTTCGGTGCCGCGCAATGCCCTTTCTCACCTCGAGAGTTGGTGCAAACTTCGCCAGTGCATCCAAATCCCGTGATATGTGATGTCTACTATGCAACCTTCTTCTTGTAGATGTTGTTGGGCCTCCAAGTGCAGAGGTTTGTAGGACAGTAGCAAATTTCCCTCAAGTGGATGACCTAAGGTTTATCAATCCGTGGGAGGCGTAGGATGAAGATGGTCTCTCTCAAGCAACCCTGCAACCAAATAACAAAGAGTCTCTTGTGTCCCCAACACACCCAATACAATGGTAAAATGTATAGGTGCACTAGTTAGGCGAAGAGATAGTGATACAAGTGCAATATGGATGGTAGATATAGGTTTTTGTAATCTGAAAATATAAAAACAGCAAGGTAGAAAGTGGTAAAAGTGAGCGAAAATGGTATTGCAATGCTTCGAAACAAGGTCTAAGGTTCATACTTTCACTAGTGCAAGTTCTCTCAACAATGATAACATAATTAGATCATATAACAATCCCTCAACGTGCAACAAAGAGTCACTCCAAAGTCACTAATAGAGGAGAACAAACGAGAGATTATTGTAGGGTACGAAACCACCTCAAAGTTATTCTTTCCGATCAATCTATTGGGCTATTCCTATAAGTGTCACAATCAGCCCTAGAGTTCATAGTAAAATAACACCTTAAGACACAAATCAACCAAAAACCCTAATGTCACCTAGATACTCCAATGTCACCACAAGTATCCGCCGGTTTGATTATACGATATGCATCACACAATCTCAGATTCATCTATTCAAACCAACACAAAGAACTTCAAAAAGTGCCCCAAAGTTTCTACCGGAGAGTCAAGACGAAAACGTGTGCCAACCCCTATGCATAAGTTCACAAGGTCACTGAACCCGCAAGTTGATCACCAAAACATACATCAAGTAGATCATGTGAATATCCCATTGTCACCACAGATAAGCACATGCAAGACATACATAAAGTGTTCTCAAATCCTTAAAGACTCAATCCGATAAGATAACTTCCAAGGGAAAACTCAATCCATTACAAGAAGATAGAGGGGGAGAAACATCATAAGATCCAACTATAATAGCAAAGCTCGCGGTTCATCAAGATCGTGCCATATCAAGAACACGAGAGAGAGAGAGATCAAACAGCCCCGAGGGTGAACTGCTCCCTCCTCATCATGGAGACCGCCAAGATGATGAAGATGGCCACCAGCGATGATTTCCCCCTCCGACAGGGTGCCGGAACAGGGTCTCGATTGGTTTTTGGTGGCTACAGAAGCTTGCGGCGGCGGAACTCCCGATCTAGGTTCTGTTCTGGAAGTTTGGGGATATATAAGAGGTGTTGGCGTCGGGAACAAGTCAGGGGGTCCACGAGGCAGCCACGAGGTAGGGGGCGCGCCCAGGGGGTAGGGCGCGCCCTCCACCCTCGTGGTGGCCTCGGGACTCTTCTGGTCCATCTCCGATGCTTCGTGGGCTTCTTCTAGTCCAAAAATAATCTCCGTAAATTTTGAGGTCAATTGGACTCCGTTTGATATTCCTTTTCTGCGATACTCAAAAACAAGGAAAAAGACAGAAACTGGCACTGGGCTCTAGGTTAATAGGTTAGTCCCAAAAATCATATAAAATAGCATAAAAATGCATATAAAACATCCAAGATGGATAATATAATAGCATGGAACAATCAAAAATTATAGATACGTTGGAGACGTATCAATCATCCCCAAGCTTAATTCCTGCTCCTCCTCGAGTAAGTAAATGATAAAAACAGAATTTTTGATGTGGAATGCTACCTAATATATTATCAATGTAATCTTCTCTATTGTGGCAAGAATATTCAGATCCATAAGATTCCAAACAAAAGTTTAATATTGACATAAGAACGATAATACTTCAAGCATACTAACAATGCAATTATGTCTTCTCAAAATAACATGGCCAAAGAAATTTTATCCCTACAAAATCATATAGTGTGGCTATGCTCCATCTTCATCACATAAAATATTCAAATCATGCACAACCCCGGTTTCAGCCAAGCAATCGTTTCATACTTTAGTATTCTCAAACTTTTTCAACTTTCACGCAATACATGAGCGTGAGACATGGACATAGCACTATAGGTGGAATAGAATGGTCGTTGTGGAGAAGACAACAAGAAGGAGATAGTCTCACATCAACTAGGCGTATCAATGGGCTATGGAGATGCGCATCAATAGATATCAATGTGAGTGAGTAGGGATTGCCATGCAACGGATGCACTAGAGCTATAAGTTTATGAAAGCTCAAAAAGAAACTAAGTGGGTGTGCATCCAACTTGCTTGCTCATGAAGACCTAGGGCATTTGAGGAAGCCTATCGTTGGAATATACAAGCCAAGTTCTATAATCAAAATTTCCCACTAGTATATGAAAGTGACAAAATAAAAGACTCTCTATCGTGAAGATCATGGTGCTACTTTGAAGCACAAGTGTGGAAAGAGGATAGTAACATTGCCCCTTCTCTCTTTTTCTCTCATTTTTTCTTTTTCTTTTTTTTCTTTTTTTCTTTTTCTTCTTTTTTCCTTGGCTTCTTTGGCCTCTTTTTTCTCTTTTTTTGATTTCCTCACATGGGAAAATGCTCTAATAATGATGATCATCACACTTCTATTTACTTACAACTCGAAAAATTACAACTCGATGCTTAGAACAAAATATGACTATATGAATGCCTCCGACGGTGTACCGGGATGTGCAATGACTCAAGAGTGACATGTATGAAAGAATTATAATGGTGGCTTTGCCACAAATACGATGTCAACTACATGATCATGCAAAGCAATATGACAATGATGAAACGTGTCATAATAAATGGAACGGTGGAAAGTTGCATGGCAATATATCTCGGAATGGCTATGGAAATGCCATAATAGGTAGGTATGGTGGCTGTTTTGAGGAAGGTATATGGTGGGTGTATGGTACCGGTGAAAGTTGCGTGGCACAAGAGAGGCTAGCAATGGTGGAAGGGTGAGAGTGCGTATCCATGGACTCAACATTAGTCATAAAGAACTCACATACTTATTGCAAAAATCTAATAGTCATCGAAACCAAGCACTGCGCGCATGCTCCTAGGGGAAGGGTTGGTAGGAGTTAACCATCGCGCGATCCCGGCCTCCACACAAAGGATGACAATCAATAAATACCTCATGCTCCAACTTCGTTACATAACGGTTCACCATATGTGCATGCTACGGGAATCACAAACCTCCACACAAGTATTTCTCAAATTCACAATTACTCCACTAGCATGACTCTAATATCACCATCCTCATATCTCAAACCAATCATAAGGAATCAAACTTCTCATAGTATTCAATGCACTTTATATGAAAGTTTTTATTATATCCCTCTTGGATGCCCATCATATTAGGACTAAATTCATAACCTAAGCAAATTACCATGCTGTTTAAGAGACTCTCAAAATAATGTAAGTTAAGCATGAGAGTTCATCAATTTCTTCAAAATAAAACCACCGTCGTGTTCTAAAAAGATATAAGTGAAGCACTAGAGCAAATGACAAACTACTCCAAAATATATAAATGAAGATCAATGAGTAGTTGAATAATTATGCAACTATGTGAAGACTCTCTAACATTTAAGAGTTTCAGATCTTAATATTTTATTCAAGCAGCAAGCAAATCCTAATAAAATAAAATGATGCTCCAAGCAAAACACATATCATGTGGTGAATAAAAATATAGCTCCAAGTAAAGTTACCGATGAACGAAGACAAAAGAGTGGATGCCATCCGGGGCATCCCCAAGCTTAGGCTCTTTCCACTCCTTATTCCATAGTCCATCGAAACTTCACCCAAAACTTGAAAACTTCACAACACAAAACTCAACAGAAAATTTCATAAGCTCCGTTAGTATAAGAAAATAAATCACCACTTTTGGTACTATTGTGAACTCATTCTTTATTTATATTGGTGTAATATCTACTGTATTCCAACTTCTCTATGGTTCATACCCTCCGATACTACTCATAGATTCATCAAAATAAGCAAACAACACATAGAAAACAGAATCTGTCAAAAAATAGAACAGTCTGTAGTAATATGTAACTCTCGAATACTTCTGTAACTTCAAAAATCCTGAGAAATTAGGAAGTCATACGAAATTTGTTTATTACTTATGCAAAAAGAATCATCTTAAAAGCACGCTTCTGTGAATTATGAAAATTGTTTTCGTGAGCGCGGAAGTTTCTGTTTTTCAGCAAGATCAAATCAACTATTACCGTAAGCCATCCCAAAGGTCTTACTTGGCACTTTATTGAAACAAAAGCTATAAAACATGATTACTACAGTAGCTTAATCATGTGAACACACCAAAACAATAGGTATAAATATTGGGTTGTCTCCCAACAAGCGCTTTTCTTTAATGCCTTTTTAGCTAGGCATGATGATTTCAATGATGCTCACACAAAAGATAAGAATTGAAACATAATGGGAGCATCATGAAGCATATGACAAGCACATTTAGGTCTAACCCACTTCCTATGCATAGGGATTTTGTGAGCAGACAACTTATGGGAACAAGAATCAACTTGCATAGGAAGGCAAAACAAGTGCAACTTCAAAATTTTCAACACACAGAGAGGAAACTTGATATTATTGCAATTCCTACAAGCATATACTCCTCCCACATAATAATTTTCAGTAGCATCATGAATGAATTCAAGAATATAACCATCACATAAAGCATTTTTTTTCATGATCTACAAGCATAGAAAATTTAGTACTCTCCACATAAGCAAAATTCTTCTCATTCGAAATAGTGGGATTATCATAAGAAACTCGAATACTATAAATTGTTTCCACATTAAAAGAGTAATGTTCAGAAAAAGGGTAATCATAATCATGACAAGTTCTGTAAAGATAATCATCAATGCTTTTTATAACATAAGTGTCATCACAATAATCATCATAAGTAGCAACTCTAATCTCATCATAATCAATTGAAACCTCTTCCAAGATAGTGGAATCATTACTAAATAAAGCCATGACCTCTCCAAATCTACTTTCATAATTGTCACAATAAGATTCAACACCCTCCAAAATAGTGGGATCATTACTTCCTAAAGTTGACACTCTTCCAAACCCACTTTCATCAATATAATCATCATAAATAGGAGGCATGCTATCATCATAATAAATTTGCATATCAAAACTTGGGAGGTTAAAAATGTCATCTTCAATAAGCATATCATCCCCAAGCTTGGGACAACCATTAATTGCAGCAAATAAATTCTCAAACATGTCATTCTCGCCAAACATAGCATCCCCAAGCTTGGGCTTTTGCATATCATAAGCATAATCAGTCTCATCATTAATAGTATGGATAGCACCAATAGTATAGCAATTATTATCATCACAATGAGTAATAGGCATAACACTAATAGGAGAAACATCATTTGGGAGGGATACCTTTTTACCTTTGCTTCTCCATCTTTTCTTTTTCTTCTCCACATTATGTGTGGGTTTAATCCTCTTTTTGGAGCTCCTTATTAATGAGACTAGTCGACAACCCGTGCATGCGCACGGGCTAGCTAGTTTATATAACAATGTGGAGAATTATTCTATGTATAGATGTAGAATGAACGGGTGCGATATTCTTCAGTTAGACCCACGTCATACGAAATCCGTCATGATCTAGTACTTCCTAAAGAACAAATACATAATAATAATAATAATGATAGTCTTACTAAATAGGATTACATTTTATTATGACTGCAATAAAAAACATCATCATTTAACCATAAAAATTGGTATGCTCGAACAACAGTGACAGGCTTATGATGGCTGTTGTGTCAATTCCATTTCCATTTCTGGAAAGGCACATGCGCAACCTCCAAGTTAAGCCTCGGGTGACTGCAACCGGGATGTTTTTTCAAGTTTTTTGCTACAAAGAAATTCCCAAACTGCAATAAGTCTTAGGTTTACTGAATATTTATTTAGGAATTAGTAGAAACTCCTTCGTGTATCTTTAATATTAATTCCACTTTACAAACCGAAGATAGGAGAGAGTTAATTGAATAGGGGACACGGTCTGTTTTTACAACACATGAGGCGAACAATAACGCTTCGTTGGCATCCGTCTTTCATATTTGATCAGAACCTCGGAAGGGACCGAAAGCGCGCCTGTCAATTGATCTCAGATGGCGCCACTATCAACAGCTACTCTAGGGACTTTTGGATCATCTTTTACCACCAGGTCACAAAACAGAGAACCTGCAGAAATTTAAGTGTGATGGTCTACAGTTTATCAAAATGCTATAGCAATAGACCATAATCATAAATAAGCTAAGTAAGTTGTGATGCAATTTCTTTCTCAAGAGACGCTCATTATTCTTAATTTATTCCTACAGTCGGCAGCATAATCATCCGCACAAATAGCTGATAATATGGTTTGTCAGAAAGTGGAACATAATATGCTAGAAACTATAATTTAAAAAGCATTTTCTCTCACTTAGTGCTCCTATAGATAGATAGATGCGTTAAAAGTGTAAAAGGTCAAAAAGTAAATTGCCATCTCTCCAGCTGTACTACAAACTGATATCAAAATCATGTGTATAATTATAATTATCATAAAGCGTAAAACTATCATTTCCGGTCTGCAGCTTATGCATATTAGATAAGAAAACTGAATAGTAGAAACTAAACAGAAGTTCAATTATTTTGTTCGATCCACTAAACATTGTAGCTTTGGAGTCCTCGCTGCAAAAGTCAATATTAGCTATAAACTAATTTCAGCAAATACAATAGATGTTCTTGGGGTAAAACACATTTTTTTCCAGATACGTCCACCCAATGTCTCTGCTTCAATCTAGATATGAAAGCATAACTTGCTCAAAAATAGTATCTAAGGTAGTGTGTATAGTTTTAATAACATCCCAGAACTCTATAAAATGTACTGCTTGTGAGTTTCCAGACGTGGACGACAATGTTATAATTATGAACCAATAGCAATCAGTTCACATATACATAGAAAATAAAGCTCAACTAAAAAAGCTTACATACACACAAGTTGCTGCAGCACTAATAAAGCTCAAATATGGTGTCCATGTCTATGATAGATGGTCACATGAGGCTTTTTTTAAACATGCGAAAAATCTAATCAGTGATTACATACAAATTATATAACCCAGAGAGAAAAGCACTCCAATTACTATCTTCGCCTGGTCGAGTCAAATTGTACGTAGTATTTTTCTCAGTTGCTTATGCACATAAAAGTAATTTTTTTAATAATAATTTTCCCGGGTTCAGTATTTGTAAGTTGGCCCCACCAGTATTGATAGATGTAAAGACACATAGGTCTATAGGTTTCTACCAAACGAACGAAGGTCTTAGAAGTGTTGAGCTTTAAAAGCGAACCATTAATGTATTAAGATAGAGGGTTTGCGATCCATGTACTAAAAGAACAAGTTAGTATCATTTATTCTTGAAGAGGACTTGCATCCTGGTCAGCCATACACATCTTCTCACAACCTTGGCACACTAATCTATCTCCTCAGGCAACAAAGATCATGCTCGGTTCTATCACCTCAAACAACAAAGATCATGTTGGTTCTTAACTCATAACCACTCTATCCTCATTTGATCCAATTAGTGATGGGTCCAATCATTCCACTTAACATAATAATTACCTTCTAAGAGTTAATTTTTCTTGGTGCATGTCTGTATTTTTTGTATAAGCAACTCTAATGCCTATGCATCTAAAAGTTCAACTAACTGCAGACACTGATGGAAAAATGGAAAGCCTCTGCTTAATAACATGAAAACAAATACTTAATGCCAACAACTGTACCAAATAATGCAATTAGGAACATCAATATCTGATTTATACATTGATTTGGCCCACATATGAATAAAATTTATCGATTACCAAACTGCTTACTACGAAGGTCTACTTGTCAGCAAGGATGGAGCACGGAAATTTATGCTTTTTTTTGGGGGGCGGGGGGATCAAACAAAGAGCACATTTTTATATATTGCGAGGGTGCAAATAAAAATTAATTGTAGTCCAATCCTACTGATATCTTAGGAGCTTCAAACACTTTTTCCTGACCATGGGAAAGCCATGGCCGTAGGTTGCTTCCCGCATTCTCTGTCCCTGCATGTCAGTACAAATACTGTACTAACAAATTAAGGTTATTGTTTCTACTTCTTGCCAGGTTGTATGTAGTCATCAGTGGACATAAGTAAAAATTCTTGTGGCACCGTGATAGCATTCTTCATAATCTAAAACAGAGTATGTAGTACGTGTGGGTAATTCAATAGAGAATTGAAGAAAATCTAATAGAGACGCAGACAATCAGCAGTATCAGTTTTCACGCATACTGCACATCACTTGGAAGGCACATACAAATAACAGAGAGAGATAGGATGCAGCTATCGAACTGAGTAAAAAAATTACCTGCAAAGTAGATATCCGATGGTGAAAAATACTGCATGATGATTCGTGTTCATCAATAAATTACGATGACAACCTAAATTTTCTGCCATTCAGCAATCTGGAACTATAGTATAGAGCAGAGCTCGAGTGTCCTTGTCATCCTTGCACACAATGTACAGGAAAATATTCAGAGTCTAGGCATCATACTTTTCTTTTAAAAAAGAAGTTATGATACATCAACATAAAAAAATCAAGGGTGTATTCAGAAGAAACAACACCTGATATCCAAATCCTCAAAATATGGAAAGTGCAGGAATCATAGATCGTACCTTCGGATGATGCTGCAGGACGAACGCAGCTGGCTCACATCTTTGGTTTACAACTGTCATAGATAAACAATAGACATGCAAAAAAAATGGATTTGTCTTGATCATGTTGGTAGTGATCAGAGTAATTTAGGGATCCGGCTAGAGAATAGAGAAAAAAATATTCTTGAATAATGGGTTACCTGCGTGCTGAGTGGGTGCTATGGACTAAGCAGCCTGACCAACGCGCCTGGTCCCCCGAGCTTCTTCACACAGCCATCGGTACACATCTTCACCTCCAATTGACTAACAATCTAGAAAATAGATTCTACATCCCAGTATGGTCGTAGACTCGCACTTGGAACCAAAGACGATTCAAAGATTAGAGAAGAAGGGGATCAAATAGAGAGGCTGGATGGATTGTGGCCTCCTTGTAGATTGAAACTACAGCATGGATTAAGCAATAGATTAAAGATGGAAAGGAGAGATAAGCCAGTGAGGCAGAGGTGAGGAAGACCGACGCCAGTAGGGGGGCTCTAGATCGGATCGCGCTCGTTGTACCAGGCGTCGGTTGTGCGGTAGCGGCGATGCTGCGATGGGATTGGGAAGGAGACTGCACGGACGTGGAGTTGTAGATAGATTGGGTAAGTTTTTTTTTCTTATTTACTTGATTTTGGGCCTTTTTGAGCGTTTTTTGGCATGGGATTTTATAAGTTGATCTACACCGTAATAACTCGGCCCCACCAGATTAATGGTTCCTAATTACTGATTAATGTGGTAATTTCTTGGGAGTCCGTAATTAGTATAGGTATAGAAGATTGGTTGAATAGAAGGCTCCTCCTTGTTACCTGACTCATCATAAGAAATAATAGGAGGATATTGGGAAACCTCTTCCCTTTCATTAGTATTCTCTTCATCTTCTATTTGTTTCCTTGTCTTTATGTAATTGGCAATATAAGAATTTTCAATGCAATTCACTGCACAATACATATAAATTTCCTCTATATCAAAATCAAGAACTTTATCAAGGACAAATTCTGGAATATCCTTAGTCATACGTTTCATTTCTTTATAACCTAAAAGCAAACTAAGTTCATTATGATGCACAAGGGAAATCAAGTCGTCACAATTTTTGGACACGATTCGATCATGAAACAATTTGCATTGGAGATTTAAATGATCACGTTCATTGCAAAGTCCACAAGGATGGCAAAGAAAATTTAAATTTTCAGCACAAGCATCTAGCCTCTCTTGCAACCATTTAGTTTCTAAATACTTATGCCTCTTGCAAAATCTATCTTCCCTATTTGGTGTGTACTTGCAAACTCTATGCACTCCACAAAAGTTGACATGCTTATAAGAGACATTTTTATCATGACTAGTGCAATCACCATTAGTACTATGGATATTCAAAATGTTCATACTAACAACATTGCAATCATACTCATCATTCAAAGATTGTATGCCAAACATTTTATTGCATTCTTCTTCTAACACTTTGGCACATCGGAATCCTTATTTTCACGAAAGACATTAAAAAGATGAAGCATATGAGGCAACCTCAATTCCTTTTTTTGTAATTTTCTTTTATAGACTAAACTAGTGATAAAACAAGAAACTAAAATATCTGATTGCAAGATATAAAGATATACCTTCAAGCACTCACCTCCCCGGCAACGGCACCAGAAAAGAGCTTGATGTCTACTACGCAACCTTCTTCTTGTAGACGTTGTTGGGCCTCCAAGTGCAGAGGTTTGTAGGACAGTAGCAAATTTCCCTCAAGTGGATGACCTAAGGTTTATCAATCCGTGGGAGGCGTAGGATGAAGATGGTCTCTCTCAAGCAACCATGCAACCAAATAACAAAGAGTCTCTTGTGTCCCCAACACACCCAATACAATGGTCAATTGTATAGGTGCACTAGTTCGACGAAGAGATGGTGATACAAGTGCAATATGGATGGTAGATATAGGTTTTCGTAATCTGAAAATATAAAAACAGTAAGGTAACAAGTGGTAAAAGTGAGCGAAAATGGTATTGCAATGCTTCGAAACAAGGCCTAGGGTTCATACTTTCACTAGTGCAAGTTCTCTCAACAATGATAACATAACTAGATCATATGACAATCCCTCAACATGCAACAAAGAGTCACTCCAAAGTCACTAATAGAGGAGAAACCACCTCAAAGTTATTCTTTCCGATCAATCTATTGGGCTATTCCTATAAGTGTCACAAACAACCCTAGAGTTCGTAGTAAAATAACACCTTAAGACACAAATCAACCAAAACCCTAATGTCACCTAGATACTCCAATGTCACCACAAGTATCCGCGGGTTTGATTATACGATATGCATCACACAATCTCAGATTCATCTATTCAAACCAACACAAAGAACTTCAAAAAGTGCCCCGAAGTGTCTACCGGAGAGTCAAGACGAAAACGTGTGCCAACCCCTATGCATAAGTTCACAAGGTCACTGAACCCGCAAGTTGATCACCAAAACATACATCAAGTAGATCACGTGAATATCCCATTGTCACCACAGATATACACATGCAAGACATACATAAAGTGTTCTCAAATCCTTAAAGACTCAATCCGATAAGATAACTTCAAAGGGAAAACTCAATCATTACAAGAAGATAGAGGGGGAGAAACATCATATGATCCAACTATAATAGAAAAGCTCGCGGTACATCAAGATCGTGCCATATCAAGAACACGAGAGAGAGAGAGAGATCAAACACATAGCTACTGGTACATACCCTTAGCCCCGAGGGTGAAGTACTCCCTCCTCGTGATGGAGACCACCGGGATGATGAAGATGGCCACCGGCGATGATTTCCCCCTCTGGCAGGGTGCCGGAACATGGTCTTGATCGGTTTTGGTGGCTACAGAGGCTTGCGGCGGCGGAACTCCCGATCTAGGTTCTGTTCTGGAAGTTTGGGGATATATAAGAGGTGTTGGTGTCGGGAACAAGTCACGGGGTCCACGAGGCAGCCATGAGGTAGGGGGCGCGCCCTCCACCCTCGTGGTGGCCTCGGGACTCTTCTGGTCCATCTCCGATGCTCCGTGGGCTTCTTCTGGTCCAAAAATAATCTCCGTAAATTTTCAGGTCAATTGGACTCCGTTTGATATTCCTTTTTTGCGATACTTAAAAACAAGGAAAAAACTGGCACTGGGCTCTAGGTTAACAGGTTAGTCCCAAAAATCATATAAAATAGCATAAAAATGCATATAAAACATCCAAGATGGATAATATAATAGCATGGAACAATCAAAAATTATAGATACGTTGGAGACATATCAATATGATACGCTCTATCACACATAAGCCTCCATATATCTTCCTCAAAACATACACCAACCTACCTATTATGCCATTTCCATAGCCATTACGAGATATATTGCCATGCAATTTCCACCGTTCCGTTATTATGACACACACCATTATTGTTATATTGCTTTGCATGATCATATAGCTGACATAGTATTTGTGGCCAGCCACTGTTTTTTATACTTGTTATGCAAGCATTATTGCACCTCCTCGTACATTGCCAGAGGCATTCATATAGAGTCATATTTTGTTCTAGCATCGAGTTGTAATTCTAAGTTGTAAGTAAACAGAAGTATGATGATCATCATTATTATAAGAGCATTGTCCCAGTGAGGAAATAAAAAATAAAAGAGATAAGAAAAGAGAGAAAAAAGAGACTACAAAAAATTGAGAGAAAAAGAGAGAAGGGGCAATGTTACTATCTTTTTCCATACTTGTGCTTCAAAGTAGCACCATGCTTTTCATATAGAGAGTCTCATATTCAGTCACTTTCATATACTAGTGGGAATTTTTCATTATAGAACTTGGCTTGCATATTCCGATGATGGGCTTCCTCAAATGCCCGAGGTGTCATGAGCAAGCAAGTTTGATGCACACCCACTTAGTTTTTAGTTTGAGCTTTCATACACTTTTAGCCCTTAGTACATCCGTTGCATGGCAAGAAATTGGGTTTAAGGGTTTTTGGATGCACAAGTAGTATCTCTACTTAGTACTTATTTTTGGCTAGCAAAAGATACTAAGCAAACACCACATGTTGGAAGATCCATAACAATATAACTTCTATGCAAATGTACACAACCATAAATCATTACGTTGTCTTCCTTGTCCAACTTCAACTAATTTGCTGAAGTTTGAAATAATTAATGGGTATTCACAATCATAAAAGATGTCCAAGATAATATATTTGTATGTGAAAGTCCTCTTCCTTATACTAATCATTCATGAATTGCTTGTATCACCAATATTGTGATTGTCAAGCTTCAATAGATTTCATTTTCTAAACCCAATGTGAAGCTACTACTAGGCATGATACAAGCATATGAAGCACATATAATTTCAACTTTATGGTATTCAATTCATGCAACAATTTACTCTTAGGATATAAGGGAAGCATGAGAGTATTCGACAAACTACTCCAAAAAGATATAAGTGAAGATCAAATGAGTAGTTGGGTAAATAGGTAGCTATGTGAGGACTCTGCTCTCTCATTCAAAAAATTCAGATCTTAAGTATTTTATTAAAACAACAAGCAAAATGAAATAAAATGACATTCCAAGAATAGCACACATCATGTGAAGAAGCAAAATCTTAGGCTCAACCGAGGCTAACCGAGAATTGTTGATGAAGAAAGGTGGGATGCCTACCGGGGCATCCCCAAGCTTAGATGCTTGAGACTTCTTGGAATATTATCTTGGGATGCCTTGGGAATCCCCAAGCTTGAGATTTTGTGTCTCCTTAATTCCTTTTATATCACGGTTCCCCTAAATCTTAAAAACTTCATCCACACAAAACTCAACAAGAACTCGTGACATAAGTTAGTATAAATCAATGCAATAACCTTATCATTTTCTACTATAGCAAATCACTAAAATTATTATTTACCATTGCATACTAAATGCCTCTGCATATTTAATACTCCTATCCTCAATAGAATCATTAAACAAGCAAACATATGCAAACAACGCAAACATAACAGCAATCTGTCTAAACAGGACAGTTTGTAAAGAATGCAAGAAGATTCATACTTGTCAAACTCCAAAAATTCTGAAAAATTACCACACTGTAGAAAATTTATCATAGCTTACTGTATCAAAATTTCAAGATTTTATTGCATTCTGACTTTTTGACAAATTCAGACAATAATAGAAAACTTTCTGTTTTCAAACAACAACATATAGGCTTGCAAAATAAGCATGGTGAAGGCTATACTTGACATTTTTATTGAAGTAAAAGATACAAAACATTATCTTAAATAGCAGCAAGAAAATACAAATAAAATAAAATGATGCTCCAAGCAAAACACATATCATGTGACAAAAAATATAACTCCAAGTGAGGTTACTGATAATGTTGAAGACGAAAGAGGGGATGCCTTTCGGGGCATCCCCAAGCTTGGACGCTTGGTTCTTCCTTGAATATTACCTTGGGGTGCCTTGGGCATCCCCAATCTTAGGGTCTTGCTATTCCTTATTCTCCTCATATCGATATCTCACCCAAAACTTGAAAACTTCAATCACACAAAACTTAACAGAAGAACTTCGTGAGATAGGTTAGTAGGATAAAACAAATCATTCACTTGGGTAATGTCAAAGACAAGATTCATAATTTTTATCACACAATACCTACTGTACCTTATTAATTTCACAATCTATATCACTTAATATAATCTATGAAAACACTAAAACAAGCAAACTATGCATTGAAAACAGAATTTGTCAAAAATAGAACAGTTTGTAATGATCTGGAGAATGACCATACTTATTTAAATCCAAAACTTCTGAAAAATTAGGTAACCGTTGACAATTTATATATAAATCATGTGTAAAACATTCAGAATTTTATCGCATCCTAGTAATTTATGGTAATTCCAGAACCGAGAGAAAAAGTTTCTGTTTTTGCACAGAATCAAATCAACTATCATCCACACTATCCCAAAGGCTTTACTTGGCACTTTATTGAAATAAAAGCTATAAAACATGTACTAAAGTACCTTAATCATGTGGACACACAAAAATAGTAGGTATAAGTATTGGGTTGTCTCCCAACAAGCGCTTTTCTTTAATGCCTTTTTAGCTAGGCATGATGATTTCAATGATGCTCAAATAAAAGTAAAGAATTGAAACATAACGGGAGCATCGTGAAGCATATGGCAAGAACATTTAAGCCTAACCCACTTCGTATGCATAGGGATTTTGTGAGCAAACTATTTATGGGAGCAAGAATCAACTAGCATAAGAAGGCAAAACAAGCATAACTTGAAAATTTTCAACACATAGAGAAGAAACTTGATATTATTGCAATATGTAAAAGCATATGTTCCTCTCAAATAATAATTTTAAGTAGCATCATGAATGGATTCAACAATATACCTAGCACGAAAAGCATTATTTTCATGATCCACATGCAAAAAAATTATTACTCTCCACATAAGCAAATTTATTCTTATCAGTAGTGGTGGGAGCAAATTCAACAAAATAACTATGATGAGATACTTGATTGACATAATAAAATCAAGCATTAAAATCATGATGACAAGATTCATGGTTATCATTATTCTTTATAGCATACATGTCGTCACCATAATCATCGTAGATAGCAACTTTGTTGTCATAATCAATTCAAATCTCTTCCAAGATAGTGGAATAATCTTTACATAAAGTTGACACTCTTCCAAACCCACTTTCATCAATATAATCATCATAAATAAGAGGCATGGTTTCATCACAATAAATTTTCTCATCAAAACTTGGGGGACTTAAAATATCATCTTCATCAAACATAGCATCCCCAAGCTTATGGCTTGGCATATCATTAGCATCATGGATATTCAAAGAATCCATACTAGCAACATTGCAATCATGCTTATCATTGATCGATTTTATGCAAAACATTTTATTGAATTCTTCTTCTATCAATTGAGCACAATTCTCCGGTCCATCATTTTCAAGAAAGACATGAGCACAAGCGGTATTGCAATGCTTGAAAATAAGGCCTAGGGTTCATATTTTCACTAGTGCAATCTCTCAATAGTGCTAACATAGTTGAATCATATAACAATCCCTCAACACGCGACAAAGAATCACTCCAAAGTTCTTATCTAGCGGAGAACATAAGATGAAATTGTTTATAGGGTACGAAACCACCTTACAGTTATCTTTTTCGATCGATCTATTGAGCTATTCTTTATAAGTATCACAAACAGCCGTAGAGTTTGTACTAAAATAATACCATATGATACACATCAACCAACTCTAATGTCACCTAGATACTCCAATGTCACCACAAGTATCCGTTAGTTGATTATACGATATGCATCAACTTCAGATTCATAATATTCAATCCATCACAAAGAACTTCAAAGAGTGCCCCAAGATTTCTACCGGAGAAAGTAGGACGAAAACGTGCATAAACCCCTATGCATATTTTACCCCAATGTCACCTCGGGAATCCGCGAGTTGAGTGCCAAAACATACATCAAGTGGATCAATATAATACCCCATTATCACCACGGGTATTCATATGCAAGACATACATCAAGTGTTCTCAACTCCAACAAAGTATTCAATCAGATAAAACTGAAACCTCAAAGGTAAAAACTCAATTCATCACAACAAGATAGAGAGGGAGAAACACCATATGATCCAACTATATTAATAAAGCTCACCGTACATCAAGATCATACCAAATAAAGAACATGAGAAAGAGAGATCAAACACATAGCTACTAGTACAAACCCTCAGCCCCGAGGGTGGACTACTCCCTCATCATCATGGTGGCTGCTGGGATAATGAAGATGGCCTCAGGTGATGATTTCCCCCTCCGGCAGGGTGCCGAAATGGGCTCTTGATTGAGCTTTCATGGATACAGAGGCTTGCGGCAGTGGAACTTCTCATCTAGGGTTATTTCTGGAGGTTTCTGTATTTATAGGATTTTTTGGCATCAGTCTCACGCTAAGATGGGCTTCGAGGGGCCCACTACCCACCAGGGCGCGCCAGAGGGGGGTGGTGCGCCCTAGTGCCTAGTGGGCACCTCCTTCACCTCCTAGTCCACCCACGAAGCTTCTAGTGCCTCTTTTGTTCCAAAAAAACCATCAAAAAGTTTTGCTGCATTTGGAGAACTTTGATTTCTGCACAAAAAACAACACCATGGTAGTTCTGCTGAAAACAACGTCAGTCATATTCAAAAAAAAAGTCAGTCCAGGTTAGTTCCACTTAAATCATATAAAATTGCACCCAAAACATATAAAATTGTTGTAACCATGGTTTGAATACTTCATAAATTATAGATACGTTGGAGACGTATTAGAGTTCTATCCCATGAAATCTTCTTTTGCAGTGTGTTTCTTGGGATCCGATGAATTGTGGGTTTATGATCAGTGATACGTCTCCAACGTATCTATAATTTTTGATTGTTTCATGCTGTTATATTATCATTCTTGGATGTTTTACAATCATTTTATAATCATTTTATATCATTTTTGGTACTAACCTATTAACATAGTGCCAAGTGTCAGTTGCTGTTTTCTGCATTTTTTTTACATTGCAGGAAATCAATATCAAACGGAGTCCAAATGCAGCGAATTTTTTTGTGGATTTCTTTTGGACCAGAAGACATCCAGTGGGCCGGAGAAGCACCTGGGGGTGCTTTGAGGGGAGCGCAACCCACGAGGGTGCGCCTGGAGGCCCAGGCGCGCCCTGGTGGGTTGTGCCCACCTTGGTGGCCTCCCCCACAGCCTCTTTGCTCTATAAATACCCCAATATTCCAGAAACCCTAGGGGAGTTGACGAAAATCAATTCCAGCCGCCGCAAGTTCCAGGATCCAATCTAGACACCATCACGGAGGGGTTCATCATGCCCATTGGTGCCTCTCCGATGATGCGTGAGTAGTTCTTTGTAGACCTACGGGTCCGTAGTTAGTAGCTAGATGGCTTCCTCTCTCTCTTTTGATTCTCAATACAATGGTCTCTTGGAGATCCATATGATGTAACTCTTTTTGCGGTGTGTTTGTTGGGATCCGATGAACTTTGAGTTTATGATCAGATCTATCTTTTTATGCATGAAAGTTATTTGAGTCTTCTTTGTTCTCTTATATGCATGATTGTTTATAGCCTCGTATTTCTTTTCTGATATTTGGGTTTTGTTTGGTCAACTTGATCTATTTATCTTGCAATGGGAAGAGGTGCTTTGTGATGGGTTCGATCTTACGGTGCTTGATCCCAGTGACATAAGGGGAACCGACATGTATGTATCGTTGCCATTAAGGATAACAAGATGGGGTCTATTTCTACATAAATAGATCTTGTCTACATCATGTCATCGTTCTTATTGCATTACTCCGTTTCTCCATGAACTTAATACACTAGATGCATGCTGGATAGCAGTCGATGTGTGGAGTAATAATAGTAGATGCAAGCAGGAGTCAGTCTACTAATCTTGGACGTGATGCCTATATAATGATCATTGCCTGGATATCGTCAAGATTATTTGAAGTTCTATCAATTGCCCAACAGTAATTTGTTCACCCACCATTTGCTATTTTTCTCGAGAGAAGCCACTAGCGAAACCTACGGCCCGCGGGTCTCTTCTTTATTATATTTGCCTTCGCGATATATTTTTATTTGCTTTTATTTTCATATATATTAAACAAAAAATAGAAAAATACCTTGCTGCACTTTATTTTATTTGGCATTCGATCTATCAATTTATTACAACTCTCTCACGTCCATTTGCCAATTTCTGGCGTCGTTGCCCGAAACGGATTGACAACCCCTTTAATACGTCAGGTTGCGAGTATTTGTTATTTGTGTGCAGGTGCAGTTCACGTAGTGTTGCGTGGTTCTCCTACTGGTTCAATAACCTTGGTCTCATCACTTAGGGAAATACCTATCGTTGTTGTGCTGCATCATAAATTCCTCTTTGGGGAAATACCGACGTAGTTCAAGCAAGCATCAATCAGATTATTCATGAATATTATTTGAGTCTTCTCTGAATTCTTTTATGCATGATTATTATAGCTTTTTACTTCTCTCCAATTTATCCGTTTGGTTTGGCCAACTAGATTGATTTATCTTGCAATGGGAGAGGTGCTTTGTAATGGGTTTAATCATGCGGTGCTCTATATCCCAGTGACAAAGTAGGGGACAAGACGCGTATTTTTATTGTTGCAATTACGGGGAAAACAACAGGTGTCGGTGTCAAAACCGGCCGATCTCGGGTAGGGGGTCCCGAACTGTGCGTCTGAGGATCGAAGGTAACAGGAGACAAAGGGGACATGATGTTTACCCAGGTTCGGGCCCTCTTAATGGAGGTAAAACCCTACTTCCAGCTTGATTGACTTTGATGAGTATAGAGGTTACAAGAGTTGATCTACCTCGAGATCCTAAAGGCTAAACCCTAGATGTCTAGCCTATATGAATTCTGATAGCCTCCACGGACTAAACCCTCCAGTTTATATAGACATCGGAGGGGCCTAGGGTTGTACAAAGTCGGTTTACAGAGGAAGAAACTATACATCCGGACGCCAAACTTGCCATCCACGCAAAGGAGAGTCCTATCCGGACACGGGGGAAGGCCTTCTTCCTTGTATCTTGACGACCCATCAGTCCGGCCCATATCACACAGCCCGGACACCCGAGGACCCCACAATCCAGGACTCCCTCATTAGCCCCTGAACCAGTCTTCAATGACGATGTGTTCGGCACGCAGATTGTCTTCGGCATTGCAAGGCGGGTTCCTCCTCTGAATACTTCAAAGCAGTATTCTGAATAATAGAACTGTATCTGGCTCTGTATAACAGTCACAACCCTTAACCATGAAGGCAAAATACTTAATCAAAATAAGATCTGTCTACTGACAACTTTTTCGGTGAAACATTACGCCTGGCCTCTTTATCATTTTGAACCGTTTTTCGGCCTCCTGCTTCGTTTTTCGAGGCGCGGCCTCCATTGACACGTCTTGTCAAAACAGATATCGTGTCCGCTTATTGCGGGATCCTCATCAATATGGGTTTGGGTAATCCAACCGTGCCATTCGCACGACCCCTTGGAAACAGGCGAGTTTTAAGGCTTGAGGGGGGGCGCTTGATATTCACTGCCTATATAAGTGGATAAAGAACCATCTTTTTACCCCACGCTTTCTTCCTTCCTCTGCTTTCCCATCCACGAGCTCCAGCGCCCAAGCTTCAATCTTTCCCACCGCCACCTACCTCTCCGGCCATGTCCGGATCCGGCTCACATGGCAAGTGGGTGGCCTCCTCCGTCACGAAGAAGGATGTCAAGGAGCTCCGGGAGGCGGGGTACCTGACCACGGACGTCGCGCAAAGGTCCCTGCCGAAAAGCAAGTCATCCCTACTCCGGAGCCCGCCGAAAGGGTTGTGTTCATCCCGCACTTCCTCCGCGGGCTAGGGTTTCCCCTCCACCCCTTTATTCGCGGTCTCATGTTCTATTACGGGCTAGATTTCCATGATCTAGCCCCAAATTCCTTCCTCCACATCTCGGCGTTTATCGTCGTGTGCGAGGCACTACTCCGCATTCCCACACACTTCAGCCTCTGGCTAAAAGTCTTCAATGTGAAGCCGAAGGTGGTCGACGGGCAGCATCCGGACTGCGGCGGCGCCATGGTGACCAAACTCCCCAACACCACCTGGTCTAAAGGGGCTTTCGTGGAGACCGTCAAGGTGTGGCAACAGGAGTGGTTCTACATCACCGAACCCCATGGCACCAGATGGGCGGCCACTCCCGAGTTCAGATCCGGACCCCCTATGCGGCTACAGTCCGGCGTTGGAGCTCAGATACACTGCCGCATGGGAAGCACTTCAAACCTGAGGTGTGGCGTAAAAATAACAAGGCATTGCTAAAGGCCAAAGATTTAAGTGGCTCCTCGAATACCCGACATGTAAACTCTCTGGACTTACTTCGGCGATCCTCAAGATCGGAGATGGGAAGATATGTTGAACCAGTTTTCAAGACCGACGACCAAAGATGAAGAGCAGTTTGGAAGAATCGAGGAGCGTCCCCAACTTGAAGACCGGTTCAGGGTGCTACTGACGGTGTCCTGGACTAGGGGGTACTCACCACGTCATCTCCCGACTAGGTGGATCGGGCCGAGGACCCCCATGGCGGTTTACTCAGGGGCCACTTCGGGAAGCCCATGCCGCATACAAGGAATATTCCACAAGACTTGATGATCAAGACAAGGACTCCTCTCCACCAATGTATTCGACTAGGACTCTTGTTATCCTAGGCCTCTGGTACATTATATAAGCTGAGGCCAGGCTAGTCAATAGAGGATTATGACATCATTCATCATATAAATTTATTATAAAATGAACAAGAAGAAAACACATTTATTATAAAACGGCTCATATAAATTTTAAGAGCCCCCAGTTAACATGGGTAAAGGGAGTTTCTTTTAACAAACAACTCACGTGAGCATGGTCGAACAAAACTCAAATTAAAAATTTAAAAACTTTGAGCATGAAAGCGACTTCGCTAATTAATGTGTTTGGCGTTGATGACGCGGGTCGAGCTTGCAGCAGGTCGAGGTCCCAGCCCCCAAGCCAATCCCGAGGTGTCCAAGCGAAGAGCTCGGCTTGATGAAGTGGCGATGCCGCACGGTCGATGTGACGAGCCAAAGCCACTGGTCCAGCCGAGGTGATGAAAAAAGAAGTGTTCAACAATCAATGTTTGAATGAAAAAATTTATTGTTTAACACAAGTATAATGTTTGGTTGAACCGAACAAGAATTAATAAATTGAAAGAAAAAACTGAGCATGGAGGCGACTTAGCTGGTTAATGTACTCGGTATTCTTGACGAGGTCCGAGCTCGTGCGAGGATGAAGATGTAGTCCGCAGCCTAGCCAAGGTCCAAGCCCCCAAGCCCGAGGTGGTCAAGCGAGGAGCTCGGCTTGATGAGGTGGTGATGCCGCACAGTCGATGTGGCGAGGCGAAGCCCCCGGTCTAGCTAACGTGACGAAGCTAGTCGTCTGGTGACACCGAAGTCACCAGAGTAGGTTGATGAGAGATGGCGAAGCCCCCGGTCTAGCTGAGGTGACGGGGTAGGTCGGTAGTGTGACGTTTGCAGCACCATGCTAGCCGAGGTGTCGAAGCAGGTCGGCATGGTGGACATCGGCTTGGTTGGCCAGATTAGTATCTGGGATTTTTTCGGAGTCGTCCTCTGGTACGATGGTGCGAGGGGCGAGCCCGGCCAGGGTTGACTCCTGGTGTTCGGACGCCGAAATCGCGTCCAGACTTGAAGCTGGATTCAGGATAAGAGAGGTGAGTTCGGCCGGAATTGACTCCCGATCTTTGGACGCAGAGGTCGCATTCAGGCTTGAAGAAGCAATAGTGTGGCGATGCCGATGTAGGCCGGATTTTGTGATGCGGTCGATGCCCGCTTGCTGAAGTGACCATGCAGCGATGTCTGGCGATGATGTTGGTGATGATTTAGCCTTCACAATCCCGAACTCTTGTTCGGCTTGCCGAGATGATGATCCGATAAGGTTGGGCTCGGTCGATGAAGCGACGATCCGTCTGGTGCAGGTCGGCAGCCATGCAGCAACGTTGTCGGGTTGGTTTGACACCGACGTGATGGTGAAGATTATATTGGAAAAGACTTTAAAATTAGTGGGATGTGTTTGAGAACAAAACCCAACACCCCATACAAACCTTCCTTCAAAAAGGATGTTCGGGATCCCGTTCTTAAAAAAGATGAACTCGGATCAGATTCGTTCTCACGCAGAAAACGGATCTGAAAATAGATGCACTCATCGGAGGCTTTCCGGAGTTTGAACGGTCAGATCTAGCTAAAAGTTTGAGGGGTGGTAGATATAGGAATTCCGTAGCCGATCAATGGTTGGATCTTCCAAAGGACGTCTGAGCTAGATGCTGGACACCACGCTCCAAACTCGTCCAGATTCCCGTCCAGATTCGACAGGGCTCTCGTATATTGGAGATCGGCGGAGATTGCTCCATCGAAACGCGACGAAATTTTACAGTGTTGTTGTAGACTCAATTCCGCACAATTCCACTGAACGAATCGTTAAAGCGATGTTCGAGGAGGTGGTGGTAGAGGATACAAGTTCGCTGTTCGGAAAAACAGTACGGTCGCCCGAGGGCAATGTGGACGTTGAGCCCCCGAGCTCCATGGATGATTCCTCCATGATCATGATAGAGATAGGAGTTCATGTTTGATGAAGGCCCTCGTCTGAACATGACGATTGGAGGCAGGGCACAGTCCTTGGTCAAGCCAAGGTGACCAGTCGAGCCGGCGATGAAGACGCTGACATCGCTGATGATCTGCGGGCGAGCCATTGATCTTCTGCCGATCACATAGGAACTCTCAATGAAAGCACAATTGTGGTGTCAAAACCGGCAGATCTCGGGTAGGGGGTCCTGACATGTGCGTCTGAGGATCAATGGTAACAGGAGACGAGGGACACGGTGTTTACCCAGGTTTGGACCCTCTCAAAGAGGTAAAACCGTACTCCTGCTTGATTATATTCGATGTGTTTGATTACAGAGTTGATGTACCTCGAGATTATATGTTGTGGTCTAAAACCTGAGGGTATGATGATAATGTCATAATCCTCTATCGACTAGCCTGGCCCTGGCTTATATAATGTATCAGAGGCCTAGGATAACAAGAGTCCTAGTCGAATACGTTGGTGGAGAGGAGTCCTTGTCTTGACCATCAAGTCTTGTCGAATATTCCTTGTATGCGGCATGGGCTGCCCGAAGTGGCCCATGAGCAAACCGCCATGGGGGTCCCCGGCCCGATCCACCTGGTCGAGAGACGAAGTGGTGTGTACCCCCAAGTCCAGGATACCGTCAGTAGCCTCGTGATTCGTCTCCATCGTATCTACTTTTCCAAACACTTTTGCCCTTGTTTTGGACTCTAACTTGGATGATTTGAATGGAACTAACCCGGACTGACGCTGTTTTCAGCAGAATTGCCATGGTGTTATTTTTGTGCAGAAATAAAAGTTCTCGGAATGACCTGAAACTTCACGGAGAATATTTTTGGAATTTTTAAAAAATACTGGCAAAATAATCAAGACCAGGGGGCCCACACCCTGTCCACGAGGGTGGGGGCGCGCCTGCCCCACCTGGGCACGCACCCCTACCTCGTGGGCCCCCTGGTGCTCCACCGACCTCAACTCCAACTCCATATATTCATGTTCGGGGAGAAAAAAATCAGAGAGAAGGATTCATCATGTTTTACGATACGGAGCCGCTGCCAAGCCCTAAACTCTCTCGGGAGGGCTGATCTGGAGTCCGTTCTGGGCTCCAGAGAGGGGAATCCGTCGCTGTCGTCATCATCAACCTTCCTCCATCACCAATTTCATGATGCTCACCGCTGTGTGTGAGTAATTCCATCGTAGGCTTGCTGGACGGTGATGGGTTGGATGAGATTTATCATGTAATCGAGTTAGTTTCGTTGGGGTTTGATCCCTAGTATCCACTATGTTCTGAGATTGATGTTGCAATGGCTTTGCTATGCTTAATGCTTGTCACTAGGGCCCGAGTGCCATGATTTCAGATCTGAACCTATTATGTTTTCATGAATATATGTGAGTTCTTGATCCTATCTTGCAAGTCTATAGTCACCTATTATGTGTTATGATCCGTTAACCCCGAAGTGACAATAATCGGGATACTTACCGGTGCTGACCGTAGTTTGAGGAGTTCATGTATTCACTAAGTGATAATGCTTTGGTCCGGTACTCTATTAAAAGGAGGCCTTAATATCCCTTAGTTTCCAATAGGACCCCGCTGCCATGGGAGGGTAGGACAAAAGATGTCATGCAAGTTCTTTTCCATAAGCACGTATGACTATATTCGGAATACATGCCTACATTACATTGATGAATTGGAGCTAGTTCTGTGTCACCCTATGTTATAACTGTTGCATGAATAATCACATCCGGCATAATTATCCATCACCGATCCAATGCCTACGAGCTTTTCACATATTGATCTTCGCTTAGTTACTTTTTCGTGGCCACTGTTACAATTACTACAAAACTGCTACTATTAATTTTGCCACTGTTACTGTTACTTCCATACCACTTTGCTACTAAATACTTTGCTACAGATACTAAGTTATCCAGGTGTGGTTGAATTGACAACTCAACTGCTAATACTTGAGAATATTCTTTGTCTCCCCTTGTGTCGAATCAATAAATTTGGGTTGAATACTCTACCCTTGAAAACTGTTGCGATCCCCTATACTTGTGGGTTATCAAGACTATTTTCTAGCGCCGTTGCCGGGGAGCATAGTTCTATTCTTTGAGTCACTTGGGATTTATATCTGCAGGTCACTATGAGGAACTTGAAAGACGAGAAAACCAAGATTTATCCCTCAACTACGAGGGGAGGTAAGGAACTGACATCTAGCTCTGCACTTGATTCACCTTCTGTTTTGAGTAAGCTCGCGACACCTAAACCAGCTTCTGCTATTAATTCTGATATGTCACATGTTATTGATGATGCCACTTCTCCTATGCATGATACTTATGATGAAACTACTTCTATGCTTGATGATACTGTGCCACTAGGTGAATTTCTTGATGAACAACTTGCTAGGGCTAGAGAGAATGAAATTATTGAAACTGATAATATTGATGAAAGTGATGATGAAGATTCTCCCCCTAGATATGAATTGCATGTTGTGCCTGAGGGCTATGTTATGGATGAAGTAACTGCTAGAGACTTTCTTGCTTGCAATGATAGAAATGATCTTAAGAAATTATTAGCTAAGCTGAAAGAAAAATCTTTGAATGCTAGAATGAAATATGACCCTGCTTTTTCTACTTCACCTATCTGTATTACTGATAAGGATTATGATTTCTCTGTCGACCCTGAGATAATTACTTTGGTTGAATCTGATCCTTTCTATGGCTATGAATCTGAAACTGTTGTGGCACATCTTACTAAATTAAATGATATAGCCACCCTATTCACTAATGATGAGAAAACTCGCTACTACTATATCCATAAGTTATTTCCGTTCTCATTAAACGGCGATGCTAAAACATGGCTTAATTCTCTTCATCCTGGTTGTGTGCGTAGTCCCCAGGATATGATTTATTACTTCTCTGCTAAATATTTCCCCGCTCATAAGAAACAAGCTGCTTTAAGGGAAATATATAATTTTGTGCAAATTGAAGAAGAGAGTCTCCCACAAGCTTGGGGGAGGCTTCTCCAATTACTTAATGCTTTTCCTGATCATCCTCTCAAGAAAAATGAAATACTTGATATCTTTTATAATGGACTAACCGATGCTTCCAGAGACCACCTGGATAGTTGTGCTGGTTGTGTTTTCAGGGAAAGAACAGTGGATCAAGCTGAATTGCTATTGAATAATATGTGGACTAATGAAAATAATTGGACACTTCCTGAACCAACTCCTAAGCCAACTCCGAAGAAAAGGGGTATTCTATTTCTCAGTCCTGAAGATATGCAAGAGGCAGAGAAATCTATGAAAGAAAAAGGTATTAAAGCTGATGATGTTAAGAATTTACCTCCTATTGAAGAAATACATGGTCTTAATTTGCCGCCTGTTGAAGAAATACACGGTCTTGATAACCCGACACAGGTAGTAAAGGTAAATTCTCTCTATAGATTTGATGAAGGTGATATTCCTCGTTATAAGTCTGCTAGCCAATGCTTAGATGAGTTTGATAATTTTATTGTTAAACAAGAAAACTTCAATGCTTATGTTGGTAGACAATTGAAACGCAATACTTATATGATCGAACACTTGAGTGATTATATGTCTAGATTTAAAGGTGAACTTAAACTTTTTAGCAAACATGCTTCTATGGTTACCACTCAAGTAGAACAAGTGCTTAAAACTCAAAATGATTTGCTCAATGAATCAAATAATAAGAAAAATGATAATGCTGTTAGAGTTATGACTAGAGTGGGTAAAATGACTCAGGAACCTTTGTATCCCGAGGGTCACCCTAAGAGAATTGAGAAAGATTCTCAGAGAACTATTGTTGATGCACCTAGTCCTTCTAAGAAGAAGAAAAAGAGAAATGATAGGACTTTGCATGCTTCTAGTGAACCTGTTGTTGATACACCTGAGAATCCCAATGATATTTCCATTTCTGATGCTGAAACACAATCAGGTGATGAACATGAACCTAGTGATAATGTTAATGATGATGTTCATGTTGTTGCTCAACCTCGCAATAATAATGATGTAGAAATTGAACCTGTTGTTGATCTTGATAACCCACAATCAAAGAATCAACGTTATGATAAGAGAGACTTTGTTGCTAGGAAGCACGGTAAAGAAAGAGAACCATGGGTTAAGAAATCCATGCCTTTTCCTCCCAAACCATCCAAGAAAAAGGATGATGAGGATTTTGAGCGCTTTGCTGAAATGATTAGACCTATCTTTTTGCGTATGCGTTTGACTGATATGCTTAAAATGAATCCATATGCTAAGTATATGAAAGAAATTGTTACAAACAAGAGAACGATACCCACCATGCTTGCTAATTATACTTTTAAGGGTGGAATGCCAAAGAAACTTGGAGATCCAGGGGTACCAACTATACCATGCTCCATTAATAGAAACTATGTTAAAACTGCTTTATGTGATCTTGGAGCCGGTGTTACTGTTATGCCTCTCACTTTATATCGTAGACTTGATTTGAATAAGTTGACACCTACTGATATATCTTTGCAAATGGCTCATAAATCAACTGCTATACCTGTCGGTATTTGTGAGGATGTGCCTGTTGTGGTTGCAAACGTTACTATTTTAACGGACTTTGTTATTCTTGATATTCCCGAGGACGATAGTATGTCGATAATCCTTGGTAGACCCTTTTTGAATACTGCAGGGGCTGTTATTGATAGCAACAAAGGCAATGTCACTTTTCATGTTAATGTTAATGAACATATGGTACACTTCCCGAGGAAACAACATCAAGTCCACAATATCAATTCTTTTGGAAAAATTTCAACTATTACTATTGGAGGTTTTGAATTCCCTCTTCCTACTATCAAGAATAAATATGATATTCTTATTGTTGGGGATGTGCATATCCCCGTTGAGGTAACCTAGTGCTATTCAAAAATTCTTTGGTTCCATGTTTTTCGGAATGAGTTTGTTAACAAGACTTGATCAACCTTGTTAGTGGATTCCTTTTGATGAGCATGAGATGGATGAAGTTAGAAAGCACAACCTTCTATACCCTCCTTTTACTTTCTGTTATTTAGATTAAATGAAGCAAAAATAGTATTTTCTGTCTGTTTTCCGAATTATCCTTGCAATAAAAAATACCCCAAAAATAAAAGTTCTCCAAATGCCCCAAAAATGAAATATGATTTTTTCTAGAATATTTGGGAATATCTAGCACTAAGAACAGATTTGGGGGAGCAAGCACCTGGCCACGAGGGTCCAGGGCGCGCCCCCTACCTCGTGGGCCCCTCGTGGACCCTCTCTACTTATTCCAGCACCCACACACTTCGTCTTCCTCCAGAAAAAATCACCACCTAGCTCAAACTCGTGTTCTAGCTCGTTTTGCTGCAATTTTCGATCTCCTTGCTCAAAGCTCCATTCACAAAACTGCTTTGGGGCATTGTTCTTCGGTATGTGACTCCTCCAATGGTCCAATTAGTTTTTGTTCTAGTGCTTTATTTATTGAAATTTTTTGCTGCTTAGGTGACCCTGTTCTTGAGCTTGCATGTCAAATTTATATGGTCCTAAGTAGTTCTAATGCATGATATAGTCTCTAGGCACTTGTGGGAGTAGTTGCTATCAATCTTGTTGAGTTTGGTTCACTTTTATTTTGAGTTACTAAAAAATTCAGAAATTTTCCAGAGGAAGAAATATGTTTAGGAAAATATACCAGTGTGGTTCTTCAAGGAAGCAAGGACCCAGGCTCGCGATACGTGAGCCGGACTATGAACTACCAAGAGAAGCTCAAGTGCGGCCTTGTGAATGGCCGTCAGAAGATTTCATGGTCCGAGCAGGAATTAAGGAGGAATTTGACGCATATGTGTGTAATGCTGAACTCGAGGGCTTCATGCTAGATAAGTGCCCTCAGTATTATCACCTAACTGATTCCTTTGTGAGAAGGTTTAAGTTTACATCTTCACGCAATTCTCACACTGTCCTATTTGATCTTTATAATAAATCTTATACCATGGACTTAGAAGATTTTAATACTGCTTGTAAACTCCCGCAATGGGGTTGTGCTAGTGAACCTCGCGAATCTGAGTTTAAAGATTTTCTTGCTAGTATCACTGTGGGGGAACCTAGAGAAATAACACAAGCTACCATAGGGAGCATTCATTTTCCTGCTATACATTATTTTGCTCTCTTTATAGGTAGATGCATAAACGGTAAGGACGAGGCATGTCACATGTGTGTTCCCAATCTTAGTGTTCTCAAGAGTGCTGTATTTGGAGATAAACAGTGGCTAATTTTCTGGAGATACCCATACATGAAAATGATATGGAATTGCCTCCTACTTATTTAGATTTTAATGCTATGGTTCGCCATCAGTTTATTGAGAGGAATGAACAATCTCTCTAGTACCGACTAATCTTTGACAGGCGCCACACTGTCCATGTTGCTCTCCCTGCTCCTACTTTCTTTGACTTTCCGGCAAAAGGGAGATATGTTATAACCAGGGAGGAGGCGAACGAGTATGAGAGGAGTACAGAGGCAACTCGCCTCCAAGCTGCAGCTCATGAGGCAATAGCTGCTGCATCTCAGTACGACCCCAGCTACAACTTTGATCCGTGGGCATAGACCAACTTAGGCCAAAAGCCTAAGCTTGGGGGAGTACGTATTTCTCACCGACATTATATCATGTTCACACACTCATGTTAGTCGTCGGTGCTCATACTCTTTCATTGTACTATCCATGCTAGTTTATTTTCTGTTTTAAGCCTTCTTCTTGTGTGTTCTAAAAACCTTAAGAAAACCAAAAAAATTAGTTGTAGCTTTTAGCTAGTTTACTTTCCATGCTGGTAGTAGTAATAATTAAAAGAAAACCCAAAAAGATTTCTTGTTTTTCTTTTGCTTGTTGGAAGCTTTCCCGTGTAATTAGTTTTATCTCCTTTCTTTTCTTTGGGGGTTGAGAGGAGAAGACCATAATGAAAATGTTGAAGTGGCTCTTATATGCATTATTGTTGATTTAACAAAGAGCCCATATTACCTTGTCTTCTCCTTTGTATCAGATGCCTGCAGATTCCAGCTTAGTCCAATGCACGTGCACTATTCTTATTATACACACTGTTTGGTCGTGCAAGTGAAAGGCAATAATGACGATATATGATGGATTGATTGAGATGAGAGAAGCTGGTATGAACTCGACCCCTCTTGTTTTTGTAAATATGATTAGTTCATCATTCCTGATTCAGCCTATTATGAATGAAACATGTTTGCAATGACAATTATAGATCATAGTTGCTTATGCCATGCTTAATTAGCTAGAAGTTTATAGTGGTTTACCTTGCGTGCCAACATGCTATTAAAATGGTTGTGATGTGGAATGATAGGGTGGTATCCTCCTTTGAATGATTCAAGTGGCTTCACTTGGCACATGTTCACACATGTAGTTGAAACAAAATCAACATAGCCTCCACGATATTTATGTTCATGGTGGATTATATCCTACTCATGCTTGCACTCAATGTTTATTAATTTTAATGCATGTTCATGACTGTTGTCGCTCTCTAGTTGGTCGCTTCCTAGTCTCTTTCTAGCCTTCACTTGTACTAAGCGGGAATACTGCTTGTGCATCCACTTCCATAAACCCCAAAGTTATTCCATATGAGTCCACCATACCTTCCTATATGCGGTATGTACCTGCCGTTCCAAGTAAATTTGTATGTGCCAAACTCTAAACCTTCAAATGAAATTCTGTTTTGTATGCTCGAATAGCTCATGTATCAACTAGGGCTGTCTGTATCTTCCATGCTAGGCGGGTTATTCTCAAGAGGAGTGGACTCCGCTCCTCACTCACAAGAAAATGGCTGGTCACCGGGATGCCCAGTCCCATGCTCAAATCAAATCAAAATAATTGCAAACAAAACTCCCCCACGACTGTTGTTAGTTGGAGGCACCCGTTGTTTCGGGAAAGCCGTGGATTGATGCTTGTTGGTGGAGGGGGAGTATAAACTTTACCATTCTGCTTGGGAACCGCCTATAATGTGTGTAGCATGGAAGATATCGAGATCTATCGGTTGTTATGTTGACAATGAAAGTATCCCACTCAAAATATTATTTATCTCTATTTCAAAAACCGAGCTCTAGCACCTCTACAAATCCCAGCTTCCCTCTGCGAAGGGCCTATCTATTTACTTTTATGTTGAGTCATCATCCTCTTATTAAAATGCACCAGTTGGAGAGCACTGCTATCATTTGCATCCATTACTATTAATTTATATTGAGTATGACTGGATCTCTTTTACCATGAATTACAATGTCTAGTCAATCCTTGATCTTTAAAGGTGCTCTGCATTTATGTTTTGCGGTCTCAGAAAGGGCTAGCGAGATACCTTTGTTATATCATATTATGATTATTTTGAGAAAGTTTTGTCATCCGAGATTTATTATTATCACAATAACAACTAGTTGATTATGCCATTGATATGAGTAAACATGAGACCTAAGTGTTATTGTGAATATGGTTAGTTCATAATCTTTGCTGAAAACTTGAATGCTGGCTTTACATATTTACAACAACAAGAGCAAACAGAGTTTGTAAAACTTTATCTTTATCACTTTCAGTTTGTCAACTGAATTGCTTGAGGACAAGCAAAGGTTTACGCTTGGGGGAGTTGATACGTCTCCATCGTATCTACTTTTCCAAACACTTTTGCCCTTGTTTTGGACTCTAACTTGTATGATTTGAATGGAACTAACCCGGACTGACGTTGTTTTTAGCAGAATTGCCATGGTGTTATTTTTGTGCAGAAATAAAAGTTCCCGGAATGACCTAAAACTTCACGGAGAATGTTTTTGGAATTTATCAAAAATACTGGCAAAAGAATCAAGACCAGGGGGCCCACACCCTGTCCACGAGGGTGGGGGCCGCGCCTGCCCCCCTGGGCGCGCCCCTGCCTCGTGGGCCCCCTTGTGCTCCACCGACCTCAACTCCAACTCCATATATTCACGTTCGGGGAAAAAATCAGAGAGAAGGATTCATCGCATTTTACGATACGGAGCCGCCACCAAGCCCTAAACTATCTCGGCAGGAATGATCTGGAGTCCGTTCGGGGCTCCAGAGAGGGGAATCCGTCGCCGTCGGTATCATCAACCTTCCTCCATCACCAATTTCATCATGCTCACCGCCGTGCGTGAGTAATTCCATCGTAGGCTTGCTGGACGGTGATGGGTTGGATGAGATTTATCATGTAATCGAGTTAGTTTTGTTAGGGTTTGATCCCTAGTATCCACTATGTTCTGTGATTGATGTTGCTATGACTTTGCTATGCTTAATGCTTGTCACTAGGGCCCGAGTGCCATGATTTCAGATCTGAACCTATTATGTTTTCATGAATATATGTGAGTTCTTGATCCTATCTTGCAAGTCTATAGTCACCTATTATGTGTTATGATCCGTTAACCCCGAAGTGAGAATAATCGGGATACTTACCGGTCCTGGCCGTAGTTTGAGGAGTTCATGTATTCACTAAGTGTTAATGCTTTGGTCCGGTACTCTATTAAAAGGAGGCCTTAATATCCCTTAGTTTCCAATAGGACCCCGCTGCCACGGGAGGGTAGGACAAAAGATGTCATGCAAGTTCTTTTCCATAAGCACGTATGACTATATTCGGAATACATGCCTACATTACATTGATGAATTGGAGCTAGTTCTGTGTCACCCTATGTTATAACTGTAGCATGAATAATCACATCCGGCATAATTATCCATCACCGATCCAATGCCTACGAGCTTTTCACATATTGATCTTCGCTTAGTTACTTTTCTGTTGCCACTATTACAATTACTACAAAACTGCCACTGTTACTTTTGCCACTGTTACCGTTACTTCCATACCACTTTGCTACTAAATACTAAGCTGCAGATACTAAGTTATCCAGGTGTGGTTGAATTGACAACTCAACTGCTAATACTTGAGAATATTCTTTGGCTCCCCTTGTGTCGAATCAATAAATTTGGGTTGAATACTCTACCCTCGAAAACTGTTGCGATCCCCTATACTTGTGGGTTATCACCCCGTGAACCGGTCTTCAAGTTGGGACGCTCCTCGATTCTTCCGAACTGCTCTTCATCTTTGGTCGTCAGTCTTGAAAACTGGTTCAACAAATCTTCCCATCTCCGATCTTGAGGATCGCCGAAGTGAGTCCGGAGAGTTTACATGTCGGGTGTCCGAGGAGCCCCTTAAATATTTGGCCTTTATTAATTCTTTGTTATTTTTACGCCACACCTCGGGTTTGAAGTGCTTCCCGTGCGGCGGTGTATCCGAGCTCCAACGCCGGACTATAGCCGAGCTCTCTTTTTGCAGCTGAGCTCCAACACTATTCGGCATTCAAGGTATCCTCCTGCGTCCGAGCTCCAGCACCGAACTAAATCTGAGACATCTTTTTACAGCCGAGCTCCGACGATGGTCGGCATACGAGGTATCATTGAAAGTGCAACTATCCCTGGGTGGTTTTAGTAATTCCTAACAACATATAGCTCATTGAGCTAATGCTATTTCAAGATAAATATTTCAGGAAAGCTCAATGATTGGCATGGCATGGGTTAAGAAAGTGGACCCCTCAAAATGCTAAGAACAAAAGGATTGGCTCAAGCTCAAAGCACAAGACTCTACATTTTATTTTTAGTGATCCAAGATCACATTGAGTCCATAGGAAAAGCCAATACTATTAAGAGGGGGTGAGGTGTTGCTTAATGAGTTTCCTGCTCAAAATGCTTAGTGATATGCTCCAAAAAGCCCTCAACTACTTTCTCATATCCACATATGTCCCAAACCAAAAGTCAAACTCGGCCCCACCGATTTGATCTATCCGGCGCCACCGAGTTCACTTGACATAGCCACTACCAGAAACCCTAGTCTTTTCGGTCTCACCGATAGGGATCTCGGTCTCACCGAGATGAGATTGTAATCTCTTTGTTTCCTTTCGTAACGTTTCGGTCCAACCGAGATGAGCGATCGGTCCCACCGATATTGCAATGCAAACTCTCTGTTTCCCCTTCGTAACGTTTCGGTCCAACCGAGATGAGCGAATCGGTCCCACCGAGTTTGCCTGACCAACTCTCTGTTTGTCTATTACCAAAATCGGTCCCACCGAGTTTGTGTAATCGGTCAAACCGAGATTACGTTATGCCCTAACCCTAATGACATCGGTCCCACCGTGTTGGCATATCGGTCCCACCGAAAATCCTAACGTTCACATTTTGAACTAAATCGGTCTGACCGAGTTCTATGAATCGGTCCCACCGAGTTTGGCGATTTGTGTGTAACGGTTAGATTTTGTGTGGAGGCTATATATACCCTTCCACCCACTCTTCATTCGTGGAGAGAGCCATCAGAATATGCCTACACTTCCAACATACATTTTCTGAGAGAGAACCACCTACACTTGTGTTGAGGTCAAGATATTCCATTCCAACCACATAAATCTTGATCTCTAGCCTTCCCAAGTTGCTTTCCACTCAAATCATCTTTCCACCAAATCCAATCCTATGAAAGAGAGTTGAGTGTTGGGGAGACTATGATTTGAAGCACAAGAGCAAGGAGTTCATCATCAACACACCATCTCCTAGATTGGCTAGGTGTTACTTGGGAGCCTCCATCAAGATTGTGGAGTTGAACCAAGGAGTTTGTACGGGCAAGGAGATCTCCTACTTCATGAAGATCTACCCTAGTGAGGCAAGTCCTTCGTGGGCGACGGCCATGGTGGGATAGACAAGGTTGCTTCTTCGTGGACCCTTCGTGGGTGGAGCCCTCCGTGGCCTCGCGCAACCGTTACCCTTCGTGGGTTGAAGTCTCCATCAACGTGGATGTACGATAGCACCACCTATCGGAACCACGGATAAAAAATCTCCGTATCTACATTGTGTTTGCTCCCTCAGTCTCCTCCCTTTACCTTCATATGCAATTGTTTTACATTCCGCTGCTATACTCGCATTTGTTGGTTGATTACTTGAGTTGTGCTAAGTTGCTAAAATCTGCCAAACTTAAAATTGGGAAAAGGCTAGATTTTTATTTGGTCAACTAGTCTAATCACCCCCCCTCTAGACATACTTTTGATCCTACAAGTGGTATCAGAGCTTTGGTCTCCATTTGCTTTGATTTCCATAGCTTTTGGTGATCATAGCCTTGGTTTCACAACCTAGGAGAGTATGGCGTCTAGCGAGGGAAATTACCACCGTAGAGGTCCTTACTTCGATGGTACTAATTTTGCTAGTTGGAAGCATAAGATGAAAATGCATATTCTTGGACATAACCCCGCCGTTTGGGCTATTGTGTGTATTGGCTTGCAAGGTGAATTCTTTGATGGGAGAGAACCGAATCGTGAAGCTACCGCAAAAGAGTTGAAGATGCTGCAATACAATGCACAAGCTTGTGATATTCTCTTCAACGGATTGTGCCTCGAAGAATTCAACAAAATCAGCCATCTTGAGAATGCAAAGGAAATTTGGGATACTTTGATTGATATGCACGAAGGTACCGACTCCGTCAAGGAATCCAAATTGGATGTGCTTCAAAGTCAACTTGACAAGTTCAAAATGAAGGATGGTGAAGATGTCACTGAAATGTACTCTAGGCTTGCTCTCATCACAAATGAGATTGCCAGCTTAGGAAGTGAAGAGATGACCGATAGATTCATCATCAAGAAGATCCTAAGAGCCTTGGATGGAAAATATGATACCGTGTGCACATTGATCCAAATGATGCCCAACTACAAAGATCTCAAGCCAACGGAAGTCATTGGAAGAATTGTTGCTCATGAGATGTCACTTAAGGATAAGGAAGAGCTCCACAACAAGTCAAGTGGTGCTTACAAAGCCTCATGTGAAGCCCCCACATCACCAAGTGGGAATCAAACCTTCAATGAAGAGTTGAGTCTAATGGTGAAGAACTTCAACAAATTCTACAAGAGTAGAAGCAAGGAAACAAGCTCCAAGTCAAGGTCCTACAATGACAAAAGATCTTCTAGTCGTGAGCGTAATTGCTACAATTGTGGAAGACCCGGACACTATTCCAATGAGTGTACGGCTCCCTACAAAAGAAGAGAAGATTCTCCCAAAATAATGAGTAGGAGAGAACAATCACCACCAAGAGAGAGAAGGAGTAGAGATGATCGTTATGAACGAAGACCCTCTCGGAGAAGCAAGGATTCGGAGAGGAAGGACAAGTCATCTAGGAGCTACACAAGGAGAAGACATCAAGCTCATGTTGGTGAATGGGTATCCGGCTCTGACTCCGACCATCACTCCGAAAGAACTTATCACTCCGACTCCGAATATACTCAAGATGAAGGTGTTGCCGGTCTATCACTTGTGTCAACCAACTCCTACAACATATTTGACTCACCAAATGAAGGAATTGGAAGATGCTTCATGGCCAAAGGTCCAAAGGTATCACATCCCGAGTATGTTGATTTCAATAGTGATGAAGATGATTTGCTAGGAGATGATGATTTACTTGTTGACAACTCTAGTTATGAGAACTACGATGAACTTGCTATTAATCATGATAATCAAGATAAAACGAATGACAATGATAAGGAGAAGATTGAGCATCTAACTAAAGAACTAAACACTCCTAAGTTAGCTCATGAAACTACCTTGGAAGATCATTGAGAACTTTTAAAGACTCATGAGAAGCTACGCTTTGAAAAGCTCAACCTTGAGCAAGAGCATGAGTTTTTAAAGGCAATCAATGATGATCTTCGCAAGAAAAGTTCTTCTTACATTGCCAAGCGTTTACTCTTGTCTACTTACATGCCACAAGTTAAATCTAGCAACAAGAACAAGAAAGATTGTTCATCTAGTAGTAACAACAATCATGCTAAATCCAATATTGTTGCTTCTAGTAGTTCTCTTGATTGCACTAATGATTCTCTTAGCCAAGTTACACTTGAGCAAGAAAATAGCTTATTGAAGGGAATTATAGAGAAAGGTGTTTAAAATAGTCTTGCCGGAAGTAAGCAATTTGAGGAAATTGTACGCAAGCAAGGAAGACACCGGAAGAATCAAGGTGTTGATTTTGAACGGAAGTTCAATGCCAATGGAGTTGAGTGGGAAGAAGATCAATATCCCAAGACGAAGTTTGTTGCGCAACAAGAGAAGTATGATCCTACTTCTTTCCAAGGAACACAAGCTCAAGATGATCTTCCATCACAAGACCACAAGCTAAAAGGCAAGGATAAGCTTCAAGAAGAGATTGATGCATTTGAAGAAGCTCCTAAGGCCTTGGTCAAGTGGTTCCCAAGATTACATCAAGTTCTACTTCATCAAGTACGACTACAACTCCAAGGATTCCCATCAAGATGGTGTGGATCCCGAAGAAGAAGAACTAGAGAGTTCTTGAGGGTGACTCCGCCAACATACTTCACTCTTATCGTATTGGCAATGACAAGTGCAAACAACTTCCATATCTTGCACTAGTTCAAGGAGTCACAAACCCTCTTGTTGGTAAGACAAGGGACAAGGTAGCCTAATGCTTTCATGGACATCATCCTATGTGAACATCACTCTATGTCTATGGATATCCTTGTTTGTTCCTTGTGGGACTAACCCGTGTAGGTATTGAAAGTGCAACTCACTCCAAAGGATTGCTCCGAATGATCTACATCAACATTGAGCACCCACATCTTCAACACCTACATGAAGTCATCATCGACAAAACCCAAGGTTAGCTCATCCCTCTTAGGGGGGGGGATATCACATCTGGGGGGGAGCTTTACTCTAATCAATTGAGCTAAAGCAACTCTAATGATGTGAGCACAGCAATGCTTTATGTAAAAGTGGTAACCCCACTTGTGCTTAAACGATGAGTATGACCTATGATCAAATGTTCTCATTTGACTCCTAAGTAAATATACTCATATATAGATGACCTAGTCATCGCCAAATTGCTTGATAGATGCTAGAGTGTTTGTGCATGCTTGGTCACATATTTCATTTGCCATTTTATTGTGTGAGCATGTTGGATGCATATTTTACTCATTTGAGGACATCCATTTGTTGCTTTGATTGTTTGGCTTTTCTCTCTTTTGCCAAATGGATGGACAAGAATGCCTAAGAACTCCCTCTAGCTATCTATGCTTTTCTCATCTCAAACTCTATTCATGCTACATCACAAAGTTTGATCAAGTCAGATTCGAACCACTCTGTGTGAGGAGCACTCGGAGTCCCCGATTCGTCATAGACTTAAACTTCCAAAACCTCTTTGTGCATTTCAGAATGACCGACTCATCCATTTCGGTCACACCGAGATCACTAAGTTGATCTAGGTTTTCAATCTCGGTGCAACCGATTTGAACTTTTCGGTCACACCGAGTTGCAGTAACCGCTTGCGATTCTGCATCCCGGTACCATCGAGTTGTTCCACTCGGTCACACCGACAGGGTTGGGATATAAATACTCACGGGTGAGATTTTGGAAATTCCTTCGAAACCTCTCAGCCCGCACGTATCCTTCTTTGCCGCCTCAGGTCTCCGGATCGTCTTCTCGCCGCCAGCGACCTCCCGCCGCTGGTCTCTGCCGCCATCAACGGCAATCTGCTCCGCCGTTGCCGCCATAGCGAACACTCGCCGCTCTAGGGTAAGTGTTCAACCCCTTGTGCTGTCTTTTTCACTCTGATTCCTAGCACAAGGACAATGCCATGATTCTTGCCACGAATGTGATTAATCCATCCAGCCAAAACTTCCTTAGGTCTAGATTGATTCGAAAATTTTAGGGTTATCTCTCCGCAGGACTCATCTCGGACCGACCGAAATGTAGAAATCGGTCTCACCGATTCGGCTTAGGCCATTGCACATGCGCTTTTCGGTCTGACCGAAACATGCAAATCGGTGTGACCGAGTTCAAGATTCTGTGAAACCCTAGCAATCTCGGTGCCACCGAACTGTGACTCGGCCCAGCCGAGTTCACTAGTTTAGGTTCCAAGTGTTGCTTCGGTATCACCGAGTTTGTCAATTCGGTAGCTCCGAGATCACTTCTGTAGAGAACTAAAACTAAGCGTTTTGACTCAATTTGTTTTTCAAAACCTCTTTACTTTGTGATGCTCATCTACTCTACCTCATCTACAACCTATTCACAGGGTCTGCTGACAGTTTGCAGAGATGTCTGGTCAAAGTGACAGCCAGAACAAGTCTGAAGAGCAGGTTCAAATGAGTGAGGGCACTAGTCCCTCAAGCAGCTATGATGAGGGCAGCAGGAGCACACCTAGTAACTTGCCCAAGGCAGCTACTAGAACAAGGAAGAAGAGAACCTCAGATTTTGAAGATGAGGATTATGTAGCTGTTGAGGATGAGGCCACTTCAAGGAAAAAGGTGCTGAAAAAGGAGTATGGCACAGCTGCAGCAACAAAGCCTAGAATGAAAACAAAGGCTCCAGCAAGAAGGATTCCTATGTCTAAGGCCAGAGCCTCTACTCAAGAGACAATCAGTACAACAAAAAGACACATCCGTGACATTTTGGGCCGAACGAATTTTTTTTCTGTCATTCATATGACACTTCTATGACAATAATTGTGACAAAACCTGGTATCATCATAGATGTGGTGGGCTCCTACTTCTATGACAAAAAATCATGACAGAAATGGGCTTTTCGTCCTGGGCGGGCCGGAGACGCAGTTGCATGACATTCTTTGGGCCGTCCATGACGAAAAAAACCGTGGTAGAAGCGAGGGCGAGGAAAATTTCGGCGAATTCCCGGTTACGGTGGGAGGTCGAGGGCCGAGCGATGCGCGTTTCTCTCGTACACGTACGCGCGTGTGTGCGAGGCGTTGGCTCTAACTGAACCCGAGCGAGGCATTGGGCTGTAACTGAACCCGAGCGATTGCACTGCAGGCTACACGTTACTGAACCCGAGCGATCGATCGATGGCTGTTAACTGAACCCGATCGAGCGATTCCTTCGCTACTACTGCTAACTGAAGCCGATCGATGCTGCCTCTGGGAT